>NC_081862.1:8047894-8728037 GCF_963259705.1 Myotis daubentonii | reverse complement strand
CACACTGGGTTTTCTTGTTGTTTTGTTGATGGTTTCTTTTGCTGTGCACAAACTTTTTATTTTGATGTACTCCCATTTGTTCATTTTCTCTTTAGATTCAAGTGCCCTGGGTGATGCATTGGTGAAAAAATTGCTTTGGCATATGTCTGAGATTTTATTGCCTTTGGATTCTTCTAGCATTTTTATGGTTTCCCATCACACATTTAAGTCCTTTATCCATTTTGAGTTTATTCTCATGTATGGTGTAAGTTGGTGGTCTAGTTTCATTTTCTTGCATATATCTGTCCAGTTTTCCCAACACCATTTATTGAAGAGACTATCTTGACTGCATTGTATGTTCTTGCCTCCTTTGTCAAATATTAATTGAGCATATTGGTTCGGGCTGATTTCTGGGCTCTCTATTCAAATCCATTGATCTATATGCCTGTTCTCGTGCCAGTTCCAGGCAGTTTTGAGAACAGTGGCTTTGTAATACAGCTTGATATCTGGAATTGAGATCTCACATACTTTGTTCTTTCTCAGGATTGCTACAGGTGTTCTGGTACTTTTTTTGTTCCAGATGAATTTTTGGAGAGTTCGTTCTAGATCTGTGAAGTATGCCATTGGTACTTTCATGGGAAGTGCATTGAATTTATCGATTGCTTTGGGTAGTATGGGCATTTTAATGATTTTGATTCTACCAATCCATAAACACGGTATGTTCCTCCATCTGTTTATGTCTTCCTCTTTCTCTTTTTTCAAAGTCCTGTAGTTTTCTGAGTAGAGGTCTTTTACGCCTTTAGTTAAGTTTATTCCTCGGTAGCTTAATTGTTTTGGTCCAATGGGAAATGGGATTATTTTTATAATCTCTCTTTCTCAAAGTTCACTATTGGTGTATAGAAATGCCTCAGAATTCTTGGGGTTAATTTTGTATCCTGCTACATTGCCAAATTCATGCATTAAGTCTAGGAGTTTTTTGATGGAATCTCTAGGGTTTTGTATATATAATATCATGTCGTCTGCAAATAAGGACAGTTTTACTTCCACTTTTCCAATTTGGATGCCTTTTGTTTCTTGTTCTTGTGTAATTGCAATGGCTAATAATTCCATTACTATGATGAACAGGAGTGCTGAGAGTGGGCATCCCTGTTTTGTTCCTGTTGTTAGGGGAAATGGTGTTAGTTTTTGTGCATTGAGTATGATGTTGGCTGTGGGCCTGTCATAAATGGCTTTTATTATGTTGAGGTATGATCTTTCTACTCCCACCTTGTGGAGAGTTTTTATCAAAAATGGGTGTTGGGTTTTGTCAAATGCTTTTTCTACATCAATTGATATGATAATTTGTTTTTTTTTTCTTTTAATTTGTTTATGTGATGTATCACTTTTATTGACTTGCGGATATTGTACCATCCTTGCATCCCTGGGATAAATCCTACTTGGTCATGGTGTATGATCTTTCTGATATACTGCTGGACCCGATTTGCTAAGATTTTGTGGAGGATTTTGGCATCTATGCTCATGAGGGATATTGCCTGTAATTCTCTTTCATTGTTTTGGTATTAGGGTGATGCTGGCTTCATAGAATCATCTTGGAAGTGTTCCTTCCTCTTGGATTTTTTTGTACTAGTCTGAGGAGGATAGGTTTTAGTTTTTCCTTGAATGTTTGGTAAAACTCCCCTGTGAAGCCGTCTTGTCCTGGGCTTTTGTTTGATGGAAGCTTTTTGTTGACTGCTTCAATTTCTTCCATAGTTATTGGCCTGTTGAGATTTTTAGATTCTTCCTGATTGAGATTTTGATTGATGTATTTTTCTAAGAATTTGTCCATTACCTCCAGGTAGTCTAGTTTGTTGGAGTTGAGCTGTCCATAGTATTTTTTAACAATCATTTTTTATTTCTGTGGGGTCTGTTGTTGTTTCGCCTCTATCGTTTCTGATTTTGTTTATTTGGGTACTCTCTCTTTGCATCCTGGTGAGCCTGGCTAGAGGTTTGTTAATCTTGTTTATCCTTTCAAAGAACCAGCTCTTGGTTTCCTTGATTTTCTGTAATTTTTTTGTGTGTTTATGTCAATTATTTGGGCTGTAATCTTTATTATCTCCTTCCTTCTGCTCACTCTGGGGTTTTCTTGTTGCTCTCTTTCTGATTCTTTGAGTTGTAGAGTTAGATGATTTACTACCATTTTTTCTTGTTTCTTGAGAAAGGCCTGTAAAGCTATAAACTTCACTCTCAGGACTGCATTCATTGTGTCCCATAGGTTTTGGATTGTTGTGTTTTCATTGTCATTTGTTTCCAGGATGTTTTTCATTTCTTCTTCGATCTCATTGGTAAACCAATCAATATTTAGTAACATGCTATTCAGCTTCCAGTGTTTTAGTATTTTGGGTTTTTTTTTGTATTTTATTTCTAATATTATTCCATGGTGGTCTGAGAAGATGCTTGGTATGATTTCAATCTTCTTGAATTTGGGGAGACTTTGTTTGTGACACAATATGTGGTCTAATTTTGAATCTGTCCCATGAGCACTTGAGTAGAATATATGTTCCGTGGCTGTGGTGTGAAGTGCTCTGAAGATGTCAATTAAGTCCATCTGATCAGGTGATTCATTTAGGATCGCTGCATAATGATTATGAATAAGACAAACTCCCCATTTTCTACTAGAGGCCTAGTGCTCAAATTTGTGCATGGGTGCAGTCTGGCCAGCCCGGCCCCAAACCAGTCCTTCGGTCATCCCTCAATTTGGTCATGATGAACATAGATTCTAAAGTCCTCAACATATGGTAAAATCCTTTACCATAATGCTATCCATGCTTTTTGGAAAGGGAAGAGTTCTTTCCTTTTTACAGCAGTGTAGTATTCTGTTGTGTAGATGTACCCCACCATTTTTATTCATTTATCTGCTGATGGGCACTTAGTCTGTTTCCAAATCTCAGCTATTGTAAATTGTGCTGCAATGAACATATGGGTGCAAATATGCTTTCTGATTGGTGTTTCTAATTTCTTGGGAAAGACCCCTAGTAGTGGGTGTACTGGATCAAACGGCAGTTCCTTTTTAATTTTTTGAGGAAACTCCGTACTGTTCTCCACAGTGGTTTTACCAGACTGCGTTCCCACGGGCAGTGCAGGAGAGTTCCTTTTATTCCACATCCTCCTCAGCCCTTGTGGTCTGTTGATTTGTTGATGATAGCCATTCTTACCAGTGTGAGATGGTATCTCATTGTCATTTTGATTTGCATCTCTAGGAAGATTAAGGATTTTTAGCATGTTTTCATATGTCTCTTGGCTTTCTGTATGTGCAATTTTCAAAAGTATCTATTTAAGTCAATTTTTTTATTGCATTGTTTATCTTCCTTTTTTTTTTTAAGATGTCTGAGTTCCCTATGAATTTTGGAGATCAGGCCCTAACTGGATATAGCATAGGAAAATATGTTCTCCCAAGCCATGGGCTTTCTTGTTTTGTTTTTTGTTTGTTTGTTTGTTTTTTGTTTGTTTGGGGTTTTTTTTGGTGTGTGTGTGTGTGTGTGTGTGTGTGTGTGTGTGTGTGTGTGTGTGTTGCTGATGGTTTCTTTTTCTCTGCAGAAGATTTTTATTTTGATGTCGTCCCATTTGTTTCTTTTCTCCGTATTTTCCATTACCCTAGGAGTTATATTGGTAAAGGGCTTCTTTGAAATATGTCTCATAATTTTCTGCCTATGGATTCTTCCAAGATTTTTATGGTTTCCATCTTACAATTGAGTCCTTTATCTATTTTGTGTTTATTTTCCTCGATGGTGTGAGGCGGTCGTCTAGTTTCATTATTTTGCATGTATCTATCCAATTTCTCCAACCTCCTGTATTGAAAAGACTGTCTTGACTACATTGTATGCTCTTGCCTCCTTTGTCAAACATTAATTGGGCATAAAGGCTCAGGTCTATTTCTATGTTCTCAGGTGTGTTCCATGGGTCTACTAGTACACGTCTGTTCTTGTGCCAGTACCAGCAAGCTTGAGAACAGTGGCTTTGAAATATAACTTGACATCCGCAATTGTGAACGACCAACATTGTTCTTTTTTCTCAAGATTACTCTGACTATTGCGGGTCTTTTTATTTTTTATTGTATACAAATTTCTGGAAACTTTGTTCTAGGTCTGAGAAATATGTCATTGGTATTTTAATGGGGGTTACAGTAAATCTGTAGAATGCTTTGTGTAGCGTGGCCATTTTAATGAGATTTATTCTACTAATACATGAACATGGTATATTCTTCATTTGTTTATGTCTTCTCCTACCTGTTTTTCAATGTCCTGTAGTTTTTAGAGTAAAGATCTTTTACTTATTTAGTTAAGTTTATTCCTAGGTATCTTCATTTATTTGTTGCAATTGTTAATCGGATTGTTGTTTTTGTTTTTTGTTTCTTTTTCTGTGAATTCTTTATTGGTGTATCAAAAAGCCATAGATTTCTGGGTGTTAACTTTGTATTCTGGTACATTACCAAATTCATTTATTAAATGAAGAACTTGTTTTATGGTACACTGAAGGAGTTCAATACATATTGATCCTTTTACTTTACATTTATCTTTTAGTATTTGTCGACAGCCAAGATTTGGATTTGTCTCATGATTTTTCTGTCTTTTTTTTTTTTTTTTGATAGAGCAAATTACTTGATCTTTCTTATTTCCCCCAATGATGCTTTTTTCAATTTTTTTTGTTTATTAAAGTATTACAAAGGGTATTACATACGTGTCCTTCCCCCCCGCTCCCACCCTGGACAATTCCCTGACCTCCCCTACCCCCCAGTGTCTTATGTCTATTGGTTATGCTTATATGCATGCATACAAGTCCTTTGGTTGATCTCTTCCCTCCCTCCCTCCTGCCCTCCAACCCTCCAAGAACTTCATGCTGGAGTTTGACAATCTGTTTGAGGTAGATCTGCCTCTGTATCTATTATTGTTTAAACGTTTATAATGATCTCTCTTATCCATGACTGAGTGAGATCATGTGGTATTTTTCCTTCATTGACTGGCTTATTTCACTTAGCATAATGCTCTCCAGTTCCATCCCTCTGTCCTCTCTCTGTGCTTCCTGGTAAGCCTGAAAGGAGTTCATCAATCTTATTTATCCTTTCAAAGAACCAGCTCCTGGTTTTGTTGATATTTTGTAGTGATTTTTTTTTTTTTTGGTTGTCATGTTATTTAATTCTGCTGTGATTTTTACTATTTCCTTCCTTCTGCTCAGTCTGGGCTTTCTTGTTGCTTTCTTTCTAATTCTTTAAGTTGTAGAGTTATATAATTTATTACCAGTTATTTTTGTTTTTTTGTGGCTGAAATGCTATGAACTTCTCTCTCAGAACTGCTTTCCGTATATACCATTGAATTTGAATTATTGTGTTTTCATTGTCATTACTTTCCAGGATGTTTTTAATTTCTTTTTTGATGTTTTTGATAACACAAACAAACATTGTTTAATAATGTACTATTTAGCCTGCAAGTATTTGAATTTTTGTTAATTTTTATTGGAGGTTATATCTAATATTAGAAGCCCAGTGCACAAAATTCTTCCATGAGGGGTGGTGGTGTTCCTTCAGACCAGCCTATACCCTCTCCAATCCGGGACTGCTGTCTACTAATTGCTCACCTGCCGGCCTCCCTCCCTGCCTGGTCACCCCAAACTTCCCCCCCGCCCCACCTACAGCCTGATCGACCCTCACTGCCTCTACCTGCTGCTCTAATCATCCCTAATTGCCCCACCAGCTGGCCTGGTCTCCCCTAACTGCCCTGTGATCGACCAGGTCACCTCCACCTGCCCCCTACCTACTAGCCTGGTTGCCGACAACTGCCCCTTCACCAGCCTAGTCACCTTTCACTGCCCCCACCCCCCCACACACACTGCAGGCCTAATCGCCCCCAACGAAGCCCCTGCCAGACTGGTCACCCCTAACTCTCCCCCTGTCAGTTTGGTCACCTCTTACTGCCCCATCACCCGCTAGCCTTGTCACATTCAACTGGTCCCCTAATGCGCTGGTTTCATTCTACAGTCCCCCTGTCTTCCTGGTTGCCCCTCAGAGCACCCCCAGAGGCCTGGTTGCCCCACACAACTTGCTGTTCAGTTGTTTGTTTGTCCCTCACTAAGCCGCAACTGGCCTGGTCGCCCCAAGTAGCCTGCTGTCTAGTCCTTTTCGTCGTGGCTCATTAAACACCCCCCTCCCGCGCCCCCCCCCTCCCGCTGCCAGTCTGGTCTCCCCATGCAGCCTGCTTGTTCAGTCATTTGGTTGTCCCTCACTAAACTCCCTGACAGCCAGGTCATAGGCAGCCATCTTGTTAGGGTGTGAGGAATAATTTGCATATTATCTCTTTATTATATAGCAGTATGCCTTTGTAATCTGAGAAGATGCTTGATATGGCTTCCATCTTGTTTAATTTGAAGAGACTTTGCTTGTGTCTCAAGTGGTCTATCTTTGAAAATCTCCCATGTACACTTAAGTAGAATGTATATTCTGTATCTTTGGGATGAACTGTTCTGAAGATGTCAATTAAGTCTGTCTGATCTAGTGAGCTGTTTAGGATTGTTGTTCCCTGTGGTGGCCTTCATGTTAAAGTCTATTCTGTCAGATATGTTTATTCCTAGTCTAGCTTTTCTTTTCTTTTCCATTTGCATGCAAAATTCCCTCTCATTCTGTATGAGTCTTTTGTTTTGAGGTGGGTCTCTTGTTGACAGCGTATAGTTGAGTCATATTTTTGAATCCATTCTGCAACCCTACGCCTTTTGATTGGTGCATTTAGTCCATTTACTTTAAGGGTTACTATTGATAGATACTGATTTATTGCCATTTTAATTCTGTATGCCTAGGTTTCCCTCTCATTTCTTCTTCTCATTACAGCAGTCCCTTTAGGATTTCTTGTAATTCTGGTCTGTGGTGTTGTATTCTTTAGCCATTCTTTGTCTGGGAAGCTCGTTATTTAAACATCTATTTTGAATGAGGGCCTTATTGGATATAGTAATCTTAGTCTCAGAACCTTGCTTTCCATTACATTAAGTACTTCATGTCATTCCCTTCTAGCCTGTGGAGTTTCTGATGAGAAACCAGGTGTCAGCCCTCATTGGAACTTTATTGTAGGAAACACATTTCTTTTCTTTTGCTGCCTTGACAATTATCACTTTTTCTGTAATTTTTGGCACTTTAATTATTATGTGTCTGGGAATGGGCCTGTTTGAGTTCTTCTTGTTTGTGGTTCTCTGTGGTTCCTGCACTTGTGTGACATTTTCCTTTAAGAAGTTAGGGAAGTTTTCTGCCATTGTTTCTTCAAACACCTTCTCTATGCCTTTCTCCCTTTCTGCCTCTTTGGGCACACCCACTACTGTGATATTGTTACATTTCCGGTAGCCTCACAGTTCCTTTAACCTGTCCTCCTGTTTATTAATTGTTTTATTTTCTGGTTTTTCTAATTGAGTGATATTTTCTCTCTGACTAATAATTCACTGATTTGATCCTCAGCTTCCCTAATATGCTATGTATTTCTTCCAATTGGTTCTTTACTAGTGTTATGTCATATTTTTAATCTAGAACTTTTCTTTTTTTATAGCTACTATATAATTTTTTTCATGCTATTGAGCATTTTTACCATGATTGCTCTGAACTCTGATTCAGATAAATTTCTTATCTCTACTTCATTTTTCTCTTCTGAGAATTCTCTAGTTCTTTCATTTTTGGATTGTTTCTTTGTTTCCTACTTTTGACTTTCTGTTTGAGTTTGTGATGATGAGTTATGTAGATCCTCTATCAGTGGTTCTTCATCTTATGGCCCTTTAAATACACTTCCTCATGTTGTGACCCAACCATAAAATTATTTTAATTGCTACATCATAACTGTAATGTTGGTACTGGTATGAATCGTAATGTAAGTATCTGATATGCAGATTGGTCTTAGGCAACCCCTGTGAAAGGGTCGGCCGAACGCCAAAGGGGTCGCGACACACAGGTTGAGAACCACTGTTCTACACCTCTCAGTCCGTCATGCTGGACAGTGTTAAAGGCTGTTTTATGACTAATTAGGTCAGGCAAAGACTCAAAGCCTCAGGAGACCACCTCTGGCTACACACTTGTAGGCTTCTGACTTGAATTGCCCCTGTAGGCAGTCATCCACAGGCAAGAGATTTTTTGCAACATGGCGGGTGGTGGCTTCTACTGGAGACCAATTGTCATTCTTAATCTCTTTAGTGGCCTTGAGAAAAGTGTTTTACAGTCGGGACTGAATTGCAATATGACTCCGAAATTCCACTCTAAATTTTGCACCGACAATAACTGGAGACTTGGGTATCTATCTTCTGAGCTGTATCCCCTGAGTCCCTAGTCCGGGCTTCTTCCCTCACAGCTCCAGTGCACTTCACCCTCCCTTTGCCAGAGCACAGGGAAATTTGTGTGTTGGTCCTTTAGGAGGATGCCTGAGTATCCATCAGTCTCTCCCTGTTCGATAGCTGGGGGCGAGAAGGGCAGCGTGGTTGGGGGGTGGGAGGACAGTTGTGGGTGAGCAGGCCAGTAGGCATAGTAGTTAGAGGAGATCAGGCAGGCAGGCAGGCAGGCGAGCTGTTAGGAGGCAGTGGTGCTGGATTTCAAGAGGGATATGTGACTTCTGGATTAGGCTCAATTCATAAACTGGCAGTCGGACATCCCCCAAGGGTCCCAGATTAGAGACAGTGCAGGCCAGGTTGAGGGACACACCCTCCTGTGAACGAATTTCATGCACCGGGCCAGTGGTATATCCATAAAGTTATATTTTGTGATTCCAAGAATCATATGCTTGTTGAGGAAATATGGCAACCAAATTAACACATCTTAATAAGTACAAATAAGTATTTTGTCAACAGGCTGAAAAGTGATATGTGTGGGTTCATAGGGTCTGTTTTTAATAAAAATGAGGGTGGAAAGGCACACTTGAAAGAGTCAGGCATTGCAAGTTGGTAAATCACAGAGTGCACATAGTTGTGAAAAAATAAGGCAAATGTGACTCATTCATATCAGTACAGAGATGTCTTAAAGTCTAACATAGAGACTCTCACTATTTATTATGTTGGAAAGTTGAAACCGTTGAGGGAATCAGTGTAGTTAAGAACAATATGCCTCTGCAGTTGAATATACACAAACAGCCTATCCATTTAAATTTTGGATGTGCTAGTGAGCACATAAATTAAAGGCTCATTTGTGGACATTTGGGATAAGAATTAGCACTGAAACATGGTAATATTCATGGGAAATGTAATATTTCTCATATTTTGAAGGACATCCGGGGCTCTTCACATGAGCTGTTAAATGCTTGTAGTACAGATTAAGGCAGTAAATTTATATTGCCATCATTACCAAAACTAAGGTTATACATTTAAACTAGTCAGCATTAGGAGAGAGCCATGCTAAATTGGTGATAAATTATAAAATTATATGTGGAATGAATTTGGCATGTACTGGCCCAATAAAATATTACTATGCACAGGTGATATCTTGCAAGTATTAGAATAGATCCAAGTGCACCACTAGCACATGTGGCTTTTCCTGAGTCCAAAATGTAGTTGAAAGTGTAGCATAAAAGTTCTAAGGTAAGTGAGACAGTCAATTTTGAAATTAAATGGACATAACTTGCCTCTATATTGTGGGCATCCAGGAGCAATGAAAGTGTTTTAACCGAAATGCTGATAATTCATTACTTGCGTACCAAAATAACTATTAGTTCTTAGGTGAAAGTGCATGAAGAAGTGATTGTAACGGGAAAATTAGTTAGTTTTTAGTAATGTCGACAAGAGATTGTGAGCAAGAGAGAGCAAAGTAGAGAAGGAGAAAAGTCGGTAGAGGCTTGTCAAGCTATAGGTAGGCACGGATAAATATGTATGTGGACATCATGGAAATTGCTTGCACTTTGTTTAGAATCAGAAAGGTTTTTCCCACTAATGGTCATTTAAGAAATTAAGGAAGATGTACAGGGAGGACAAGATGTCAGAAGATAATACATTCCAGAGTAACATATCACAGCGCATACAAGCATGAGCCTAGATAGAGCCTAAGAGTAAATTTAAACATTATTGTGGAAAGAGGAAATAAAGTGTTGTTTTGAATAATTGTTTTCCCTTAAAACATTGCTCTCCAATATGATATCCTCACGTAAGTACTTGTCATTTACAGGAACGCTGTCACGTGGGAGAGGGAGTTATGCAGGCGTTCCTTACAAAGAGACAATCCCTTCCAGGAGAAATTACCATATATCTCCAAGAGATGATGATTGCACTACTAGTTATAGGTAATGGGCAATAAAGCGTAAGACACCTAAACTATACTATACACTGTCTGTTGTTGAGGTGAAATTCATCTATCATAACACTAAATATTCACCATTGACCAACTAACATATAGTATATTCAGAGTCTTATGCCACCACCATATCTGAGTAGCTCCAAATCATCTTTATCACCCATAAAAGCTCTTTAGGTAAAGCTCTTTATCATACATAAAAGCTCTGAAGGTAAAGCCGTCGCTGCCATTCTCTTCCTCAGTCCAGCTTCTATGAATCAGCAACTCGTGTTCTATCTGTATTGATTCACCTGTTTTCCACAGATCATAGTATCAGCATGAAACAGGATAGGACCTTTTGTGTCTGGCTTGTTTCCGTTACCATAAATGTGTCCAAGGGTCATCCATGTGGCAGTTATCAGTTCACCGCCACTTTCATGGCTGGTTAAATATTCCCTTGCAACTCTAGTGCACACAGCTCATTTACCACTTCAACCGTTGGGGTCGTTTCCACCAGAGGACTGATGTGAGCATTTTGGACTAGTATTTCATAGAAGTCTCCAGTTATTGTCCGTGCAAAATTTAGAGTGGAATTTTGGAGTCATATTGCAATTCAGTGTTAAATGTTTGTTGTAGGAGTTTCCCTTATTTTCCACAGCAGCCACGCCTTGTGCCCTTTCTGTTCCTTGTGCACAGGATTCCAGTGGCTCTAAATTCCCAACAAGCCCTGCTGTTTTCCTCTTCAAACATTGGGACCTACTTAGGAATAAAGTGGTATCTCACTTAGGTTTTGGTTGGCGTTTCCCTAACTACCCATTATTTTGATCCTCTTTCCATGAGCTTGTTAGCTGTTTGGGTATCTTCTTTGGAGAAATGACTCTTGAAGCCTTCTGTCCATTTGCATTTTCCTATTTTTATAGAGGTTCATATGAGAGCTGTGGTAAGTGTCCAGATATACTGCATGGAAGAGACAGGATTGGAATTAACAGGCCATTTTGTGTTTAACTCAAATTTTACTTTTATTTGCCACAGGCAGTACTATATGCAGTATGCATTTTGTATTTTCTTGGAAGTCTTGTATTCTTTCCTTAGTCGCTCATTTGGAACAGTCCAAATCTTTCAGGAGGGAAGGATCATACTTATTTATTTTCCTCATTAAAAAAATGAAGTGCAACATTTTTTATTTGTTTTGTTTTTTACCTGAGGATATATATCTACTGATCTTGGGAGAGTGGACGGAGGGAGTGGGGCTGAGAGAGAGCTACATCAATGTGAGAGAGATACTTCGATTGGTTTCGCCATGCATAATCCCCAACCCGGGCCAGGGATGGACCCTGCAAACCAGGCTCATACCCTTAACCTGGAATTGAACCCAGGATCCTGCAGTGCCAAGACCCATGCACGACCCACTTAGGCACATCAGCCAGGGGGGTATTGTATAATTTTTTAATCAGAAAGAGCATTTGACAGCGTGAAACCTAAGAATAATACGAAAGTCAGAATTCCAGCCCGTTTTCAGAAAATGTGCCTTCATATGTATTCATAGTCAATTATTTCAGTCAAAACATTATTCTTCAGCAGTATTTTAAGTAATTGTAAGCTCCCTTGTCTACCTCAGCTTTCCTGACATATTTTTAGCACAGGTGTATAAAAGCATAGGTTTGCTAACTTTTTAAGACTTTACTAGGGTCATGTCATACTGACATAAAATTATTCGTTAAGATGTTAAAGTATTTTTATTTGGTCACTGACTTTACAGGATGCACAGGTGGTGCACCATCAACCCGAGGGCCCCCTCTGACTTATGGTGGAAGGAGTCGCTGGGGTGAGTATTACAGCCTCACACGAAATGGGTATGATTGGGGGGCATAACAATTACTGCAATAGCCAATGGGACACTTCTGTAAGAGGCCATGAGTGTGATGCTGGTGGGGATCATAGGATTCACCATCTATGCAAGAGAGAGTGAATCATGCAGTGCAGTAGCTCAACTTATTGGGATTCTCAAGAGCTGCCAGGAGGGAAGTCCCTGTGACAGATGAAGTAGAAAATGAACTTAAAAATAATGCTATGTTATGGACGGCTTTTTATTTGAAAAGAAATTGTCTTCTGTTATTTACGAATGAATAGAAGCAAATGGTGGTTTTGCGGAAGAAGCAAGAATTTTAGATCCCTTTGTGAAACTTCTGCATAGAATGCAAAGTTTGAATTCTTCAAGGTTATTTTATGTGTTGATTTTAATAACAACATACCTTAATGTTTAAATTGAATATCTGATTGTTAAAATATTCAGAATAAAGTTTTCCACTAAATGGGATTTCTTGTCTCATTTTACTACAAACACATAAAAGCAATGTGTTTGGATGTTGAGGTGAATTCTTGGCCCTAAATTTCCCAAGGTGTCTTTGACCACAAGTGCATGAAGTCTTTGAAGTGAACTGCATACAAAATGAAGCATTGTGTTACTTCTTCATGGCATGCTGCCCTGTTTCCAATTGTCGAGGGCAGGTAATAAAATGACATCTTCTTGGAAAACCTAAATGGAAAAAAGGGTTGAGGCACCTCCAACAAGGCTGTAAAGCAATTGTTCACCTCCTTCCTGTGGCATTTGGTATGTCCTCAATCTTTAAAGGAATAGTATAAATAGGAAGAAAAATTACATGTGGAATTATATAAATGTTTGAACAAGTCTAAATGTAAGCATCCTTTTGTTAATTGAAATAGCATCTGAACTTTCTGAAGTGGGAATAACACGATTGAAACAGAATTTGCCACTTAACAAGCTTTCCTGACTATACCTCTGAATTAAATAAACAAAAGTGCCCTTTGATTGATATATGTATTTTTCTATAGAAATGCTCCTGCACTTCCTCTTCAACTTTTTGACATTTAATATATGCACTCCAAACATCGAATTATCTTGAAGCCTCAGTATTTTTAGGAGTGAATGTCAACAAACGTCCCAAATGGGAAAATTTATAAAAACTCACCTGTTGGACTATTGAGTGTATAGTTATCAACAAGCCTTCCAAATTCAATTTTAAAAATCTCCCCCAAAATATTTGGTTTCTTAAAGTTATTTTTACTGGAATACTGTATGGGAAATTAATTTTGGAAGCTGGAACCTCAACTTTTTAAGGACCTTAATGTCTAGCCTGTCAAAGTTGGGGATGGTAGGGGGACAAACCCTGGTCCATATGGCTCAGTGAGCCCCAATCTCATTGCCAGCTGGAATGCTGCTGGATTGGTGAAATACCTAATAAAGCCATTTGGATGCCAAATTTACTCAGCTTAATTTTACCACTGTAGGTTTGTACTCATAACGTACTATGGTGTAGAGAAATACTAGACAAACAATACAAAACTTCGCATCATGAAATAGATCACTTTATATACAATCCCATGGGGAAGTGGACTAAAAAGGAAGATTAAAGGGGAAAAAGGAACAGCATAAAAATCCTGACCATGACAAAAGGCTCCTTCTTGTATTTCTAAATGGATATTCTGGGTATCAAAACCCTAAGCTAAGTACATACTTTTAGACATATTTATTTTCATTGCTTTCCAGAGGAAGGGAAAGGGAGAAAGTGTTAGAACCATCAATGGTGAGAGAGAATCCTTGATTGGCTGCTTCCTATAAGACACCTACTGGGCTAAGAGCCCACAATGGGGACATGTCCCAGCCTGGGAATTGAATCCTGACCTCCTGGTTCACGGGTCAAAACTCATCCACTGAGCCAAACAGGCCAGGCTTTGGCTCTTCTTTATTCAGAGTCTTCCACTTGACATTCGTGTGCTCCAGCTGCCCTGTATCCAGGCTGCCTGACTGCTGTGCAGATTGGTGGACTCTAGGGTACATTCTAGTAGTAAGGAACCTACTATGTGTGTCTCACTCTCCCCGCTTGCTTTCTGATGTCCTAGAGACTCTGCCCATAGGGCCTTCATGTACACGATCTCTGTGTACCAGCAGTCACCTCCTCTCCAGGTCTCTTCTGTGCCCATCTTTATAGATGCAGTTCCTATCTAAGCTCTCTAAGCCTCATTGCCTTGATACTATGCTTTTCTGAATATTGTGATGGAAAGTCCAGATTGCAATATAGGATTTTTCTGGATTTCTCAGTTGTGGTCTCCAGAACAAATAAAGCGTCAAGTGCAGGACACTTGGTTTTAGAGGCAACATGCAGCAATGAGTTTTCTTTTGTTGTGTCTTAATATGCTGGGTTTTTTAAATTAATTCTTTAGAGAAGTGAATGGAGACAGACACTCACAGAATGCTAATGACAGTGAGCAATTCCAGAGGAGGACTTGCTGACAAGAGCTTTACATAAGTTGGCCCCACAGGTGAATCTCCCCACAAGGTAATGGGCACAATCTCTATGTGTGGAGGAATTAAAACCCAGACCACAGGATATTTTGCCTTTGCCCTTCCTCCCTCAGATCCTGCCAATTTTTATGCTTTTCCTCAAATGCCAGAGGTTCTAATTCCCATTATGGACACTACTCCGTGTCAAGGTGGGGATGGGAAGAGAAGGTGCATGTCAGACAGAGGGACAGGGAGAAGGAGAGGGAGAGAAAATAATAGAGAGGAAGAGAAAGAGAGCGTTTGCTGTAAGAGAGATGCATTTTCTGACCCTTGTTCTCTTATCCTCTTTTTTTGGAGGGTGGGGAGCTCACCCACAGTTACAGAGACTTCAGCATTTTCTTTTCCCACTAGAAGAAGCAGAGTGGGCCTGGCCAGTGTGGCTCAGGAGGCCTATGAACCAAGAGGACAAAGTTCAATTCTCAGTTGGAGCAGGGGCTGGAGTTTACGCCTGGATCCCCAGGTGGATGTGCAGGAGAAAGCCAACCAATGATTTTGTCTCATTATTGATGTTTTATCCATCTCTCCCTCTAACTTCCTCACTGAAATCAATAGGAAATATACTAACAAACAGAAAAATGAGCTCCTAAGCTGATGGGCCCAAGCTAGAAGAGTGGAAGGTAGAAGAGAAAGAAAGGAATGGCAATAAAAAGAGAACGAAGGGCCAGGTGCTGTACGTGACAAGCTAGGAAGCTGCTGACACACAGTATAGAGCAGCAAGCACATGAGTGGCTGGCACTGAATGAGAGGCAATAGAAGGAGAAAAAGCAGGACTCAGTTCCCCACAATTAGGGAGACATACAGGCAAATGGAGGCCTGCACCTGGGCCTGGATGTGTGGCCTTCTCCCTAGGTGCTCCTCTGGCAGGCCACTCAGTGAGCAAACTGAGACAGCCTAGGGCCAGAATGCAGTGGCAGGTGGGCAGGGAGCCTGTTCCTGGCTGGCCAGCTAACTGTCCACTGACTGTGGGATCCAACAGCACACTAGGACATCTCTCTTTCACTTGGTTGTATTGATCCTCAGGGTGGCCCTCCATACCCCCATCTCCCCGGGGTGACCTTCACCTGTGTCCACTTAAGTGCTCTCCGGGAACTGGCTTGGGGTTGTCCACTCTTCAGACCCAGGGCCTGTCACTGGCTCAGAGTTGCTTTACCACCTCCTTGATTGATGGGAAGGAGGATCATGAGGGGAAAGTCTTTGAACATTAGGCCATCCTCTACCAAAGGATGTCCTATTCTTAGGACAGGACACAGAACAAAGCAGAGGTTTATTCCAGCTCAGTATTTTGCTGAAAAGAATGTAAATGTGTTTACAGGCCACAGGAACTTGAATTCAAGAAGGGGCTGGATCCAGGGGAATGACAGGCATGGACTTGTGAGGCCAGGGCTCTGGCTCCCTGACAGGCTGATGTCCCTTTCAGTACTGGGGGCCTGACTTTTGCAAAGGGAAGCCCTACCATGGAGCAGCCAGAGGGTAGCAATGGAGGCTCCCAGTGGCGAGAATTTTATCCAAGGACGGGACTAGTTACCTGTGACGGCACCAGAGAAGTTGTACCTTGTTGGTGCTCACTGGAAGCCACTTGTTCCAGTCCCTGTGGACGCACCTTGTGTGTGCTATCCCACGGAACAATCACAGAGGTGAGTGAATAAGTACTGGTACACCAGAAAGAACCACCAAACCAGAAAGGATACATGGTGATGTGATCTACTTTAACCAACCTCATCCAGCCTAGTGTCTGCGCATCACGATGCTCATGCCTTCTTACTTGGCCAGTAACTGCAGGTGGGAGAGTCGTGTTAACATGTCATGGAGGACACCAGACGGTTAACATCCAGTTCTCTTTATTACTGACATTTATTCACAACCATTCAAGCAAAGGTAATCACCGCATCTACCACCCAAGCCTCAATCCCTCCCCCTGAGAGATTCAGGTGCATATTTCTAACTCCTTAGGACAAATCTCCCCAAAGAAACCATCCAGTCCCCTGTGAGCATTTCCCCCCAACCCTGAGTAGCTGTCTGAAACTGGCTGCTGTGTTCCTGAACGGTACACTTATGTCTGGGCTTCAGTGCCCAAGTGCCCAGAGTAAACCCTATGAGATGTGCACCCAGCTAGACACTCAAGCAACAGGATCACAGAATGGGAGTTGGGTCATGGAAGGTTCTACAGCCACAGTGAGGACAGGGGTAAGCACAGAGCTAGACCATGCCGGGCCGACCCAACTCCTGAAGCATATGCTTCAGCATGGCATGCATCTGGGCAAGTCGGCCCAGGTTGATGGTGCCGCTCGTTTCCTTGTAAGGAAGATTATTTCTTCACTATTTCTTTACAACCTCAAGATTATGAGAAATTTGCATTTACTGTCCCGGCTTTTAATCAGGCTCAACCCACTCAACGGTATCAATAGAAAGTCTTACCACAAGAAATGTTCAACAGTCCCACTATATGTCAGGCATATGTGCATCAACCTTTAGAAATAGTCAAGAAAAGATTTCCTAATACTCTAATTCATCAATATATAGATGATATTTTAATAGCTTCTGAAATTCAATCACAATTACAGGAGATTTACCAATACCTCCTTGAAAATTTCTAAGACTATAGATTAGAAGTAGCCCCAGAAAAGACACAATGGCAGGAGTCATGGAAATATATGGGGCAAAAATTAACAGATGTCTCCATTATTCCACAGAAGGTTCAAATTCTAGGATACAGTATAGAGACTCTAAACGATTTTCAAACGTTATTAGGAGACATTAATTGGTTGAGACCCAGTCTTGATATACCTACTTATCAATTGACTAATTTATTTCAAATACTAAAGGGGCCATATGAATTAAATAGCCCACATGTTTTAATCCCTGCTGCAGAAAAACAATTAACTTGAATAGAACAGCATATACAACAAACACAATTAAATAGAATTCTCTCCATAGACAATTTTAAATTAGTGATTTTCCACACTGAGCATTCTCCTACAGGGTTACTTGTTCAAGATAGTAATGTTATTGAATAGATTTTCTTGCCTCATAAATCACAGAAAAAAAAAAAGACTTATATTCAAACAATTTGCCAAATTATTTACAAGGGAAGATTAAGCTTAAGACCATTATGTGGTTAGATCCATAAGAAATTACAGTACCTTTTACTGTCAAAAAAAATTCAAAAATCGTTTCAAATATGTGACAATTAGCAAACTGCTTGTGCTCATTTTTTAGAGAAAATACATAATCATTATCCTACAAAGAAAAGGTTACAATTTCTTAGGAAATCTCAATGAATATGGCCTCATCATATTATAGCTAATGAACCAATTCAAGGCCCTACTGTTTATACCAATGCTAACAAGCTAGGAATAGCTCGGGTTTTCATTTTCAACAGCTAGCAAAGGTAATTCACTCTCCATACACTTCAGTACAATGCGCAGAACTATTTGCCATTGCTTTATTACTACATTTTCCTCAAGCTGTAAATATTGTCACTGATTCTCAATATGCAGTAATTACTCACTTAATAAAAGCTTTTGCAGTAATGGAAATACCTCAAAATATTAAGACTGACAATGGTTCTGCATATCTATCTACCAAATGTCAAATATTTTTTCAATTTCATCATATCACTCACATCACTGGCATCCCTTGTAACAATACAGGACCAGATATTATTTGCCGGGGTCCAGCCCCAGCGGGTCCAGGGGTTCCCAAAGGCGTAGACGGAGTCGGCGAAGAAAGAAGGACACGGAGACAGTGTTCAGTTGATCAGCAGCCTAGCCAGGATCTCTAGCCAGGATCTCCAGCGAAGTTCTGTTCAGGTTCTCCAGCGAAGTTCTGGTTAGGATCTCCAGCCAGGTTCCGTGTCCATGTTCTCTTGCTAGGTTCTCCAGGTTCTCCAGCCAGGTTCTGTAGCCATGTTCCCTCGCTAGGCTCTCCAGCCAGGCTCCGTCCAGGCTCTCCAGCCAGGTTCTGTCCAGGTACTCCAGTCAGGTTCAGTCACCAGGTTCTAGTCAGGTTCTCTTGCCATGTTCTATAGTCAGGTTCAGTCCAGGATCTTTTGCCATGTTCTCTCCAGCGAAGTTCTTCTGTCTCTAGAGAACGTTCTGTGTAGGTTCTGTGCCTAGGCTCTGTCTCTCTTGGTCCTGTCTTCTGAGTTCTGTCTCTTGCTGTCTTGTTACATCTGTATTTATACCAGTTCATTTTAATCCTGTCAATCTCTATTACAAAGGTTAGGGCGTTTCTTATCTCCATTCCAGGGAGTAAAGATTATGTAGCTTAAGCATGATTGTTTGTAGTTAAATTGATTAACTACCCACCTGGCACTTAGTTACGGAGTTTCATCCCCTCCCTAACTTCAGGGAAAAATCCCTACCTGGGGAAACAACTTTTCTCAGAGAGGTGACCTTGGTTAAAACACAGCGCCAAGAAGGTGAGCAAACACATTAAGAACCGTATGCCATATATGCCAGGTCCCTTGAAACAGCAAGGATGGACCGGCTCCCGGCAAATTCCCCCTTTTTTATTTTTTAAAAGCAGGCATTAAAAAGAGAAACTCCAAATGCTCTTTTGTATCCATTTTAAGAGTAGGATTGGCGCTTTCCGCTATTACCTGAGTCCTGATCTATCATCCCAGGGAGAGCTTGCCAATCCTGCACTTTCCCAGGGTAGAAAGGCTGCAGTGGGGTTAAGGAGAGGCTCCTTGGGCCTACCTTCTCCCATGCCATTACATTTACCTTTCCTTCCTCAGAAAAGCATGGACATACTTCTTGTATAAAACGTTCTGTCTGACTGGGAGTAACCTTAATTCCTCTGCTAGCAAGCACATATGTTAAAAGATGAATACAGTGTCTTTTTTCTTTATACTCAGTATGGCACATCTTCTCAATCTAAGGATCAATACAGAGTCTTCTTTCTTTGGACTCAATATGGCACATCTTCTCAATCTAAGTTCTGTACTATCCACCTTCTTACTCTACTTATCCTCTATAGGGGGGTCTGTAGCACCCTGGTGGAGTCCTATCCGTCCCGAGTGTGGGGGTTCTCAATGGAGGGGGGCATACCTAGGGGAATCCTTTTCCAGGTGTTCCCAAAGGTGTGGATGGAGTCGGCGAAGACTATCCACCCTTTTCCTATGGTGGAGTCCTATCTGTCCCGAGTGCGAGGCGCTTACCTAGGGGTCCCTGTTCGGGCGCCAGATGCCGGGATCCAGCCCCAGCAGATCCAGGGGTCCCCAAAGGTGTGGACGGAGTCGGCGAAGAAGGAATGACACGGAGACTTCTCCAGCCAGATTTGGGGGCCAGGTTCTAGTCAGGCTCTCCTGCCAATCTCCGCAGTCAGGTTCAGTCCAGGATCCCCTGCCATGCTCTCTCACCAGGCTTTGCCTCCAGGCTCCGAGGCCAGTCCCTGTCCAGGATCCTCCGGCATGCTCTCGCAAGCGAAGTTCTTCTGTCCCTAGAGAATGTTCTGTGTAGGTTCTGTGCCTAGGCTCTGTCTCTCTTGGTCCTATCTTCTGAGTTCTGTCTCTTGCTGTCTTGTTACATCTGTATTTATACCAGTTCATTTTTATCCTGTCAATCTCTATTACAAAGGTTAGGGTGTTTCTTATCTCCATTCCAGGGAGTAAAGATTATGTAGCTTCAGCATGATTGTTTGTAGTTAAATTGATTAACTACCCACCTGGCACTTAGTTAAGGAGTTTCATCCCCTCCCTAACTTCAGGGAAAAATCCCTACCTGGGGAAACAACTTTTCTCAGAGAGGTGACCTTGGTTAAAACACAGCGCCAAGAAGGTGAGCAAACACATTAAGAACCGTATGCCATATATGCCAGGTCCCTTGAAACAGCAAGGATGGACCGGCTCCCGGCAATCATTGAAAGACAAAAATCACACCTTAAAGGAAATGCTCAAAAAACAAAAAGGGGGAGAATCACCTAAATGAAGACTATTAACTGCTCTATTTACTTTAATTTTTTTTAAATCAAGATGAGACTGAGAGTACTGCTGTTCAGCGACATTGGGTAAAGGAAGTTTCACAAGAATTCGATCAACCTGTGTTTTATCATAATGAGTCCTTTCAGTCCTGGGATCCTGCATGGATCCTACGATGGGGGCAAGGTTATGCTTATATTTCCACAGGTAAAGAAAAGTTCTGGCTTCCTGAGAGGCGTCTTCAGTGGAGACATGGGAACCAAAAGGAAGTTCTACTTAAGTGATCTGACCAAGGATTTCTCAGAGATGAGGTTGACGGGGCCTCCTACCCGCAAAGCTCTAAGGTCAATGCAACATTCATCTGTACCAACCTGGGGTCAGGTGAAGAAGCTTACCCAAGAGGGAGAACAACTGGTTTGGTGTCATGGTAAAGAAGTGACACCATCGACTTTGTTCTTTGCTATGCTTGCACTTATAACCACTCAGGTAAATGCTGATAATCACACATACTGGGCTTACATTCCTAATGCCCCACTGAATAGAGGTGTTTCTTGGTTGGATTCAAAGGTTCGAATTTATGTTAATGACTCAAATTGCTTACCCGGACCTTATGATGATCGAGGTCCATTAAAACCAGAAGAGGAAGGTAGAGTCATAGAAAATCATACCACTGGAATGCAGGGAGTGCCAATATGCTTAGGTCAAGGAGACCATTGTTTAACAATACAGGCACAAGCCCTGCTGAACATTTTGAAAACACTACTACTGAAACAAAAAAAGGCATTTGATTCTTCTGAATGCCCATGGGTTTAAAAATGTTAGTTGGGATAACAACAGTACACATCCATTACTTCCCCCATGTCATGTTCCAACTTTTATGCACTTGTCTGATTGGGTCCATTGGGAATCCAGTAGAGGAAAGACAGTTCGGTTTTTATCTAATATTTCCTATGGAGGCGTCGTTGATTGGAGCCCTTCAAGTTCTGCCCATTCCAAAGCCAATGGAGCTGATCTATGATAGCGTAGAGGAGAGAACAAGCCTATATCCATGCAAGCGTATATGAGCATTGTATTGCATGATGGAGGATTTGCTCTCCCAACACCTCATCAAGAAGGACATCCTGTTGAATCTAATTTATGGAAACTGGGGTCTGCCTTACACTCTTTGAAAACATATATTTGCATAAAATAAGCAAATCTATAAAAATAACTCTGGGAATTACACCTTACAATTTTATGCTATCAAAACTGCCTTTGTACAAGCCTGTGTTTGATTACCATTTTTATTAATGATAGAAGATCAAATTGTAAGTCTGCAAAGACAAATGCATATGAAATATAACTAGAATTATTCATCAATTTGCATTACTCCTGTACCTTAGAATGAAAGTCTCTTTCCATGGGAAAAGGTTAAAAACATTTGTTCAATCATAAAAATCTAACAAAAGAAATTCATAAATTTAAATTCTCATATACAAAAAATATTTCAAAAGAAATTGCATAAATTAACTGGGCAAAATGTGTTAAAAATATGGTTAAGCAATTGCAACAATTAAATCCTATACCACATTTACAAGCCACGTTAGGAGCTTCTGCTGGAATACTATTATTAATACTCTATCTCTGTATCATTTTATATTTAGTCTTCCAAGGACTCGGGAAAGCCAAGCAACTAATTAAGAGAAAAACAGCTGTGTTATCTCTGATGCTCCATCTAATGAAGCAAGAAAAAAAAGGTGGATTTGTAGCTGGACATTTGTAAATCAGGATCTGAAGTCCTGCCAAGAAGAAGTGAATGTTCTATCAGGAGCACAGCGTGACTTGCAAGCGAGTCATGCTTGGTCAACACTGCACACAATCTTGAGTTCCAGGAACATTTGCCTCCATGAGAAAGGCTAGGATTAAATAGTCATGGGTGTAGAACAGAAAGGGAGGGCACAGCTGCAATTTGTCCTCAATAAGCTCTTGTAATAATGTAGAACAAAACAAGATTTAATTGAGTAACTGCTGATGCACTGACCTTGTGCCAAACACCAATGAAAGCAATGGTGATAGTGCAAAGTTTGCTACATTCCGAAGCGAGCTGTAGCCCTCTGTCTGGCATCAATCATCCTATATGGCCGTCTTACCTCTGCGTCTTTGGTTCATTAAACATCCCTCATCAATCTGGACAAAATAGATATATTCCTAGAAAAATACAATCTTCCAATACAAAATCAGGAAAAGGCAAACAACGTGAACAAGCCGAAAACTAGTGATAAAATTGAAACAGTAATCAAAAAGCTTCCAGAAAACAAATCCCTGTACAGGTGACTTCACAGGGGAGTTTTACCAAACATTCAAAAAGAAGTAAAACCAACCTTTCTCACACTCTTTCAAAAAATTCAGGAGAAAGGAACGCTTCTGAGCTCTTTTTATGAAGCCAGCATTACCCTAATCTGAAAAATAAAAAAAAGACACCACAAAGAAAGAGACTTACAAGCCAATATTCCAGTTGAACAGTGATGCTGCAATCCTCAACTAAATTCTAGCAAACTGGATCCAGTATTACATTAGAAAGATCACACACCATGAACAAGTGGGATTTATCCCAGGGATGAAAGGCTGGTACAATATCCGCAAATCAATAAGCATGATATATCGCATAAAAAAGGGAGAGATAGAAACCACACAATCATATCATTATATTCAGAAAAGGCATTTGACCAAGTGCAACAGCCTTTTCTGATAAAAAAACTCAGCAAAGTGGGAATAGAAGGATCATCCCTCCCCATATAAAAGCCTTATATGAAAAACCTACAGCCAACATCATACTCAATGGGCAAAAACTAAAGCCATTTACCTCAAGAACAGGAACAAGACAGGGATGCTCGCTTACACCACTTCTGTACAAAATGGTACTGGAACTGCTAGCCACAGTGATCACAAAGAAAAAGAAATACATGGCTCCCAAATTGGAAAATAACAAGTATATTGTCATGATTTGCAGATGACATGATACTGTACATAGAAAACCCCAAAGACCCCATCAAAAAATTAGTAAACTTAATAAATGAATTTGGCAATGTAGCAGAGTAAAAAATTAATGCCAAGAAATGTATGGCATTTTATACAAAAATAATGAACTTACACAAAGAGAGTTTGAAAAACAATCCCATTTATCATCCCACCAAAAAAATTAAGATACATAGGAATAAACTTAGCTACGAAAGTAAAAGACCTCTACTCAGAAAACTGCAAGATTTTGAAAAAGAGATAGAGGAAGACAAAACAGATGCAAGAACATGCCATGTTAATGGCTTGGTAGAATCAACATCATGAAAATGGCTATACTACCCAAAACGAACTATAGATTCAGTACACTCCATGTTATAATACCAACAGCATATTTCACAGACCTAGATTGAACTCTCCAAAAATCCATCTGTAATAAAAAAAAATGACCCTGAGGCTGAACAGGTTTGGCTCAGTGGATAGAGCGTCGGCCTCCAGACTGAAAGGTGCCAGGTTCAATTCTGACCAAGGGCATGTACCTTAATTGGGGGCACATCCCAAGCAGAGGGTGTGCAGGAGGCAGCTGATCCATGTTTCTGAATCATCAGTGTTTCTATTTCTCTATCCCTCTCCTTTACTCTCTATAAAAAAATCAATAAAAGATGTTTAAGAAACAAACAAATCCCAAATAGCTGCAGCGATCCTGAGCAAGAAGAACCAAGTAGTAGGGATCTCAGTACAAGATATCAAGCTGTTTTACAAAGCCACTGTTCTCAAAATTGCCTGACAATGGCACAAGAATAGACATATAGGCCAATGGAATAGAATTGAGAACCCAGAAACCAATCCAAACCACTAAGCTCAATTAATATTGACAAAGGAGGCAAAAACATACAATGGAGACAAAACAGTCTCTTCAGTAAATGGTTCTGGGAAATTTGGTCAGATTCATGCATAAAATGACACTAGGCCACCAACTTGCACCATACACAAAAAATAAACTCAAAATGGATAAAGGATTTAAACATAAGATGGGAAACTAAAAATATTAGAGGAAGCCACAGGCAGCAGAGTCTCAGATATATGCTGAAGCAATATCTTCACCGACCCAGCTCCTGGGGCAATGGAAAATAAAGTTAAAATAAACAAATGGGACGACATCAAAATAAAAAGCTTCTTCATAGCAAAATAAATGATCAACATACAACAACAAAGCCCACTGCATGGGAGAACATAATTGCCAATGTTCTCTGTGATAAGGGTTTCATCTCCAACATTTACAGGGAACTCATACAACTTAACAAAAGGAAGATAAACAACCCAATCACAGAAATGGGCAATGGAACTAAAAAGATACTTTTCCAGAGAGGACTAAAGGAAGGCCAAGAGACACATGCTCAGAATCACTAATCCTCTGAGAGATGCAAATCAAAAGGACAGTGAGGTACCACCTCACAGCTTTCAGAATGGCTATCATCAACAAATCATCAAAGGGCGAGTGCTGGTGAGGACCGGGAGAAAAAGGAACCCTCCTTCACTGCTGGTGGGAATGCAGACTGGTGCAGCCACTATGGAGAACAGTATGGAGTTTCCTCAAAAAACTAAAAAACGGAACTCCTATTTGACCCAGTGATCCAACTTCTAGGAATATATCCCAGGAACCTAGAATTACCAATCAGAAAGGATACATGCACCTCTATGTTCACTGCAGCACAATTCACAATAGCTAAGATTTGGAAACAGCCTAAGTGCTGGTCAGCAGATGAGTGGGTTAAAAAGCCATGGTACATCTACACACTGGCATGGTATGCTGCCGCAAAAAAGGAAGGAGCACTGACCATTTGCAACAGCATGGATGTATCTGGACAGCATTATGATAAGCAAAGCCAGTCAGTGCAAGAAAGATAAATATCACATGACCTCACTCATCTGTGGATTATAATGAACAATATAAACCTATGAACAAAAACAGATCCAGAGACAGAGAAGCATGGATCAGATCATCACCATCAGATGGAAGGTAAGGGAGGGTGGGACTGAGGGGGAGAGATCAACCAAAGGACTTGTATGCATGCCTATAAACCTAGCCAATAAATGCAGACACCAGGAGGTGAGAGTTAGGGCATGCTTGCGGGCGTCGGGGTGGGAGTGTGGGGGCAGTGGGAGATAAGAACACATATGTAATACTTTAATCAATAATAAGAAAGAAAGAAAAGGAACCCAGGAACATAAGATCAGGTGAGAATTCACACACTCATACTCATGCACACCCAGGCACAGGCACACTCACACCAGGAAAGGGCTCTGCAGCTCTCAGTGGGAATCACCTCTTATCTCCCAGCCTGGGCACTGCTTTCTCACCAGCTGAACCAGAGGACAAGGATGAGTGATGGGCCTGTTGCTCTGCGGAAATCGACCTCTCACTCCTGGACATTGCCCACTGTCCAGAAGCCACTTTTCTGCCCCTTCTCTGTCCCCCTCGCCCTGAGCAGGGCTGGGCTGGCCTGAGAGCCCACAGACTTGAGGAGCCAGATACCTGGGGAGCTGGCGCCGGGGGCTGTGGGGACACCCTTTGTCAAGTGCAAACTCGGCCAGCTGAGGTCACACAATAAAGGCAAACGCCGGAGTTCCATGAACTGTTGCGTGTAAGTCTTCTCAGCGAGCTCCCACTCTGGCACAGCAGGCCGACAGCCTCACCCCAGGGAGCCTGGTTTGGACCTCAGGCCTTCACTCCAAACAGGTAGGAACTCATTTTCAGATGGAAAACGCTGGCGGGGGAGGTGCTGCGGGTTACCAGTGACTATAGCAAGTTCACCCCTGGAGACAGCAAGTTCACCAACAGAGACAGCAAGAACCCAGAGTGTGTGCTTACCTTTCCCAAAGGCCATGCTCCTCACCAGGTGGTCTCCCGCTCAGCAGGGAGGCTGACAGGAAGGAAGCGGTGACAGGTGGCACCTGGCAAGCATCCTGGGGCTCTACCCTGGTTCCTTGGGGGCAAAATCTCATGAAATCAGGAGATCAGGAGCAAACAAAGTACGGGGGTAGAAGGGGGGCAGTGTTTTAACAGGCACAGAGAAGGTGGGGACAGGGGCGCCTGTGCCACACCCACCAGGCTGCAAGGGGTGGCAGAGGGTGGGTGGTTGATAGGGGGACCCTGTGCTTCCAGGTATGAGGGTGGATGTGGTCTCAGATATGGAGGGAGAAAGAGGAGGTCGCGACACCCAGCTAACCTCCCACTTGCCACCCCTGGTCTGTGTTTCTGGGGACCCCTTTCCCTCTGTGGTTGTGGCTGCTACTTACCTACCTCGTTCCTGGGCCAGGCTTGGCGCCCCACACCCACCCCACCGCAGCCCTCTGTATAGAAAAGAGCTCCCTGCCCTGGGCTAGTCCACTGTCCCTACTGTCTGGATGGGGACATGTTAGTAACTCCCGGGGCAGAGGAGAGCTGGCCAGATGCAATTACATTGTCTCTCTCCACAGGTGCTCTCCTCAGACTTCCCCTGAGGTTTGGGTCACCAGAGCTCTTTGACAAGCCCTGAATCCAGCCTTTGCTCTGCTCACCTCCCCTAAGCCTTCAGGTGATGGCAGCCTACCTGCCTTCCTCCCCCCTCATGAATGGGTTCTCCTCTCACCCACAAATCCCTTTGGCAAAGTCACACCTGGGCCTGAAAGCAGAAGGAGTGGGCAGGCCAACAAAGCTGAGGAGAGGTAGGGAGGCACTAGCCACAGCCTGGGGCTCAGGATCTGACAGAGCTGCCCCTTAGCTGAACCTTAACCCAGGGCTATCCTCTCAGGTGGCACCTCCAAGGGGCACAGGGGTCCTGGCATGCTCTGTCTGACAAGTTTTGCTGCCTGCTTTTTCATAGTCTCTTTAGGAGATAAATTCAGGCTTGTGAGGAGAGAGGGAGAGGGGAAGAGCAAAGCTGAGGCCCAGCCCTTTCATCCAAGCCGGCCTGAGGCATCTCCTGAGGGTCTTTGGAAATCAGCTTCTCATAGTGGGTAAGGACATGTAATAAGAATAGAGCCACAGTTGTTTAATAATTACTTGCAAACTATAATTACGAGGCCCTGGGCCACTGGAGGATGAAACAGTCTCTACTGAAAACAGGCTGCCTCCATGGCCCATTATTCAGAAAATAATTGCATTTTGGGAAGAGACCAGGCAGAGGACAGGCTTTGATTTGGCAGCAGTGCCCACATCCTGACCACCTCCTGGTGTCTTTCTCAGGAAGGCTGACCATTCCAATCTCATCCCAGGAAGGGGCTGAGCTGTTCCTAAAGTCATAAAAGTTTAGCCATCTGTGGTCAAACTTTGAGCTCCAGAAGGGCTAGACAGCAAGCCCTCCCCTCCCCCTTCCATGTTACACTTGCAGCTGGCAGCTACAGGTAGCTATCTTCATTCCTTAGTGGCTGAGAGCCGAATTTCCAGGGTGAGGAACTGCTCTCCCCATACTGACCACATCCTTGGATAAATACTCATTGTGTGGATCAACCCTGTCTCTGCTTAACTTGGCTCTTGTAGTGACAGGCAGCCTCAGACACATTGTGCTGCCTTGCTCTTACTCACTCAGACTTGGGGAATATTCAAAATCTGCAAACTGTGAGACCTTTTCTGAGGGTGAGCATGGAGTGAGGTCACTGTGTCCCTGTCATGCAGGTGACCCTGCATCTCTTCACCATAGGGTATGGGGAGGTCGTGGGGGCGGAGCGTAACAGCAGGGTGGTGAGGCTGGCTTCTTGTGGGTCCCTACCCTGCCATTCCTCCAGAGGTTCCCCATGCCTATGAAGTAGCAGAGTTTAAGGTTTCCAGCTACATAGATGGAGGAATGAGGACAAATGAGGCGACTGCACTCAGCCCCAGTGGATCTGGGATTGTCACCTAGAGCAGAGCAGATAAAAAGCAGAAACAGAAACAACTCCACTATTTCACCTGCAAACGAGAGATTCAGCCTAGCCCTCCCCCCTCTCTCCTAGATGCATTTGGCAACTATTTGACCTGGGGTGGCTGCTAATATCATGCTCAGAGCTACACACAGTCTCTCCTCACAGAGTTTAGGACGAAAATAGAAAACACACACACACACACACACACACACACACACACACACACACACACACAATCAAACACAGCAAAACCCAAGAAGACCATTGTCTACAAATGGCTCTTTGTAACTAATTCTTTCATGAAAACAAAGGTCCTGGTATGGAAAGATACAGATGCAGGAAGACTCCTGCCTGAGTGTTGTACAAGGAGGGGCCATCAGGGGCTTAGAAGGATCGTGTTCAGGGCATGAGGACAGACTGCACAATTTCTGAGAGAGTAAAGTCCTTGGCCAATTTGAGAATGCAAGAGACACTGGGGCACAGGGGAGGGTCATAGAGTGACACAGACCGCAATGGATGCACCCTGGAAGGTGAAATTCAAAGGGAATCTATTTGAAGTTTGTCCACCCTTATGTTCATGATGATCCGGTTGCTTGTCAGCATTGCCGAGGTTGATGCACTAAAAACACAAGGTCTGTTATATGAAAAGCAAAATGCAGGCCACCCGACTGATTACATAATACAACCCTATTCTTGTAAAATTAAATGTGAATGTAACATTCATTTATTCCAGTCCTTCCCCCATTGCCTCACAATGTTCACTATGTTCCTAGGTCACAGTAAGCCTGCATAAGGAAGGGGGAATGAAAGTTCCCGGGCCCCACTCTCCTGGGAAATCAGCAATTCATATTTATGAATCTCTTAAAGCAGTCCACATGTCCACTAAAAATGCTAATGCTAGTTATTGTAAATTATTTTCCTGTTATTTTTTTACAAGGCTCTCTATCACAATTGCCTGTCCTGGACTAGTGATGTAGAGCTGTTTTCATTTTAGAAACATTAAGTGTGTCAATCAAACAACACTGCAGTGTAATGATCACCCTGTGACTTAAAAACCCTTCAGTGATGGAAGAGAGGGAAGCTGGAATGTTTTAGAAGGAGCTGCTGTCTGTTTGTGTGTGTGTGTGTGTGTGTGTGTGTGTGTGTGTGTGTGAGTGTGTGTGTGTGTGTGCGGGCACACACTCCTGCACAGCTGAGAGGGGCTGAGTCTAGCCTATCCTGTGAGGGGATGAAATAGAGATGAGGTGAAAGGGGTACATACTTTTGTCTACAATCATCTACTGTAAGCCTATGGGGGAAAGAATCTGCATTCTCAAACTAAGCATGCTTTACATGGATAAAACATACAGTCCTTACTGACTAAGGAAAACTTAGCCTTTTGATGTTGTAGCCAGACTAATGCCAGGACATTTTGAACTTTAATGCTGTCAGTTGTTTTCAGGTGGAGACAATAAGAAGAGGAAGAATAAACAGGGGTCCAAAGCAGGGAGGGCAAATCAAGAAGGAATTTGGGGCTGATTTGTGCTTCCATGACACCCCCTGTACAACAGGCTCCTGATGTCCTTACGGGCACATGCAATGGACTCTGAACGCCCAGTTCTCTGCAAGAATAGCCAATGTGAAAGGTCTTGGAGAGAATTCCGGGTGGCCAGAGTGCATTCGCCACAGTGTGTGTCCCAATTTGTGTGAACCACACCTTTTGAAAATTCTTTTCGCATATCTATCTAGGAGCCCAGAGGGAAAGGCAGGAACCTTCACCCCTGGGCGGCATCCCTTCTCCCAGATTCGGGCCTCACAGAGACTGGACTTGAACAGGATAGAGCCATCCCCATTTGAGTAACTGTTGGGGAAGAGGTTGGGTGTGTGGAGAGGAACACTCAGCTGAAAGCCAGCTGCTCACTGACAGGCGGGGTCTCTCACAGCTCCAGGGCCTTAGCTCAGCCTCAAAGCAATTTTTTGGGAAGGCGATGTAGGCTGCCCTACCAGTCCTGGTCCAGTCCTGCGTGGACAGGGTGTCCACTGGTACCTCCCCTTGTTGCTAAGCCTCAAGCTTGTAACAAAATTCTTAGAATCCTCAGAGTTCAGGATCAATTTGCATGGAGATCCCTCCTCCCCTGCCAACCTGGTTGGGGAGGGGATGAGAGAGTCAGTGTTGAGTGTCCTTCCAAGTGTCAGAGTGTCAGTGGGCAGAGCCCTGAGGTTTTTCCCCCATGGCTTGGCTCTACTACCCTCTCTCTCCTCAGGACACAGGTGACCTTTCCCAAGGACAGTTCATGTGGGTATCTGCACTGACGCCTCTCCCTCCCCTCCAGGTTCACCTGAGTCACCCCCCTCTGTTTCCCCCCCTCTTCTCCAGGTCCTAGGCCCAGCCAGCCTGGAGCCAGCCTCTGCCTTGTCCAGCTGTGGCTGAGGAGGTGTGCTGGGTGTGCTGGGTGAGCTGAACTGCAGCCGCTGGAAATTGCAACCTTGCTTCTTGGGAACAACAATGACTGTGAACCGCTCCCACACTCCTGATTGATGGTGTCACAGGGGAGGAGGGGAATCTAGCTAATAGACATCTGCTGAAGCCCTCCTGTTTACCATGTTTCATTCCAATCAGGCAAAGGCAACAGCCTTCTGAAGAGGGTCTATCTCTCTGAATGATTTGGGCAGGAGCAGGCAGGGGTTGCCCAAGGGTGCTCTCTGACTCTTGGCTTCTAAATAAACAGCTGAAAATCAATATCCCAAAAGGCAGCTTAGGGTGGAAGAATCTTGGTGGCCTTTTTTCTTAACTATTGGCTAAGAGGGTAGACTTGTGTCAGTCATTCATATATATATACATATATATATATACATATATATATGAAACAATCAAATGAGTAAACAAAAAACAAACAATGAAACTTTTAGAGGACTTTAATTGAGAGCCTGAAAACAGGACAGTCATAGTAGAAGACTTTTATCACTCCTCTGACTTCACTGGATAGGTCTTCCATGTGACAAAATAATGATACAGAGACTCTAAAGGACACACTGTATCAGATTGATTTACTTGACATTTTAGAACATTTCACCCCAACAGAGCAAAATATACATTCTTCTCAAGTGCACAGGGATCATTCCCAAAGATAGACCACATGGTAGGACACATAACAAGTGCCTACAAGTTCAAGAAGATTTAAATCATATAAGCATCTTCTTGGATCACAGTGGAATGAAATGAGAAATCAAGTAGAGTAAAAACACCCAAAAAAATTTAAACACTTAGAGGCTAAATAGCATGCTATTAAACAATGAATTTGTTACAATGAGTTCAAGAAAATATCAAAGACTTTTTGGAAAAAAGGAAAATGAAATAATAACAGCATAGAATCTCTGGGAATCAGCAAAAGCAGTCCTGAGAGGGAAGTTCATAGCACTATAGACATATCTCCAAAAATAACAAAAATCAGCAATAAACTATTTATCCCTACAACTTAAGAATTAGAAAGAGACCAACAAGAAGAGCGCAGAGTAAGTAGAAGGAAGGGAAAAATAAAGATTATAGCAGAAAAAAATAACAGAGACAAAAAATTCAATGAAACCAATAGCTGGTTCCATGAGAGGATAAACAAAATTGATAAACCATTAGCCAGACTCATTAAGAAACAAACACACATGATTCCAATAAGTAAAATCAGAAACAAGAGTGGAGGAGTAAGTACTGGTACCGCAGAAATTAAAAGGATTGTAAAAAAATACTATGAACAACTATATGCCAAAATGCTGGACAGTGTGGATGAAATAGATGAAGTCAGTAAAAAATGCAATCTACCAAAAGTGATTCAGAAAGAATGAAGAAACCTGAATAGACTCATAACAACTAATGAAATAGAAGCAGTAATCAAAACACTTCCAACCAACAAAAGCTCAGGTCCCGACACCTTCAAAGGGGAGTTCTACCAAACATTCAGAAAACTACAATCTATACTCCCCAAATTATTTCAGAAAATGAAAAGAGGAAAGAATACTTCCAAACTCTTGGTAGGAGGCCAGCATTATTCTAATTCCAAAACAAGGTATAGACACTACAAAGAAAGAGAATTACAGGCCGATATAGCTGATGATGACAGATACTAAAATCCTCAACCAAGTATTAGCAAATTGCATCCAGCATTATATTGAAGGACCAAATGCCATGATCAAGTTGGATATATTCCAGGGATGCCAGGCTGGTATGATATTCACAAATCAATAAACATGATAAAACTCATAAACAAACTGAGAGACAAAGATCACGTGATCATATCGATAGATGCAGAAAAAGAATTGAAAAAAACCCCAACACCCAATTGTGATAAAAACTCTCAGCAACGTGGTAATAGAGAAGCATACCTCAACATCATAAAGGCCATATATGAAAAACCCACGGCCAACATCATACTAAATTGGCAAAAACTAAAACCATTTCCCGTGAAAGAACAGGAAAAAGACGGTGATGCCAATTTTCACCATTCCTGTTCAACATAGTACAGGAAGTGCTACCATAGTGTTCATGAAGAAATAAAAGTCATCCCAACTGGAAAAGCAGGTAATAAATGAATTTGGTCATGTATCAGGATACAAAATTAAAACCCCAAAATATATGTCTTTAGATACACCAAGAATGAACTCACAAAAAGAGAAACTAAGAAAAGAATCCCACTTACCATTGCAGTAAAAGAATTAAGGAAAAAACTCAATGAAGGAAGTAAAATAACTGCACTTGGAAAACGACAGAACATTGAAACGGAGATAAAGGTATCAACCAATGGACTAATATACCGTGTTGATGGGTTGGTAGAACTAACATCATTAACATGTCCATACTACCCAAAGCAATTTATACATTCAATGTAATCTCCATTAATATACCAACAGAATATTTCACAGACAGAGAACAAACTCTCCAAAAATTCATATGGAGTAAAAATAGCCTCAGTAATCCAGGGAACAAGAAAAAAATCTGACTTTTGAGAAAATGGTGACTAGCAGAAAGGTAGGGAGGGAGAGAGTGTGAGAGCGCAAGGAAGTGATAGAGGAGTGTGTGGACTCGTGTGGTGTGTGTATATGAGCTAGGGATAGTTAGATTCTGCAGGTCTTCTAAGGGGCTGCTAAACCGGGCAGTCTTAGGCAGCAGAGTCCCGCTCCCTGCGCGGACACACCTGGGCGGCCAGCACAGGCACGGTGACCACACCATCTTGGGAAACAGAGCTGCTTCAGACTAGGATCCTGGTCTCAGCACCACCCACTCTGATCTCAGATGCATACCAGGACCCTGCAGCCACTGGGGACAGAGACCTGTCATCACAGCTACAGACCTGCAGGCACCAAAAGTTCAGAAATCCCCGAGGCAGATCCATGAGTAACGGAGCCCATCCCCCCTTCCTGCAGGCTTGCAGGCAGAGCCCAAGTAACTAACTGATAGACCCACCCCTTGCCAGGGCCTCAGTACTCCAGGAACTTTAGCCTGGAAGTGCATGAGCACCTAGGAACTGATCCCGCATAGGGCCGGCTTCTGAGCCCTGGGCTGGGAGCAATCGCGTGAACACTGGGAATTTAAACAGCGTATCACAGGCCCAGGGACCCCAATTCTCTGGGCAGGAGGCAGCACCAAGCACCAGCTACTTAACTTTGTTTCTTATCACCTGCGCCTGAGATCCTGATTCCCTGTGCATTCATACTAAGAGCCAGTGACTCCAATTCCTGGTGCAAGGTCACAGAGGGTCCCTGATTCTCAAGGCAAGGGTGTGGGAAGCAACAGAGACTCTGATACTGGATTCTGGGGAACTCTGACGCCTGGCGCACGCTAGGGGGCTCTGGTTTTCAACACGCTTCAGGGGGGTCTCTATTTCAGCATGGTGCAGGCAGGGTCCCTGATTCTAAGGGCATGTACGAGGCCACATTGAGTGCTGACAACACTGACTCTGAGCGAGCCTGGTTCCCACCAACCAACCACAACCACACATCTTAGTGTCAGAGCTCTTCAGTGACACTAGGGGGGTGGCAGGCTCCCACTGCCCACGGTCCAGGCCCACGCAACTCCACATTTGAACCATCGGGAGATAATCACAATGAAGACACGAAACAACACCCAGTGGAAAGACAATGAGGAGTCACCAAGAAAGGACATTAATGAAGTGGAAGCATGCAAAATGACAGAAAAAGAATTCAGAATAATGGTTGTACAATTCATTCACCAGATGGATGAGAAAATCAACAACCTATGCAAGAATCAGAAAGAAATGAAAAATGATATAGCTACAATCAAAAACTCCATGGAAAGTTTCAACAGCAGACTAGAAGAAGCAGAGGACTGAATTAGTGAATTAGAAGATAAGGCAGAGAAAAAAGCTCAAACTGACAGCAACTGGAGAAAAAAATTAAAAAGCAGGAGGAGAGCCTAAGGGAGCTTCGGGACAACTTGAAACGAAGTAACATACGCATAATAGGGCTGCAAGAAGAACAAGAAGAGCAGCAAGGATTAGAAAATTTATTTGAAGAAATGATGTCAGAAAACTTCCCAGATATGGGGAAGAAAAAAGTTACACAAATACAGAGAGTCCCATGCAAGGTGAACCCCAAAAGACCCACACCAAGAAACGTCATAATAACAATGGCAAATGTACAAGACAAAGACAGAATCTTAAAGGCTGCAGGAGAGAAACAGAGAGTTACCTACAAAGGATCCCCCATCAGATTATCAAATGATTTCTCAACAGAAACACATCAGGCCAGAAAAGAATGGACAGAAATTTACAAAGTGATGCAAAGCGAAGGACTGAATCCAGGAATACTCTATCCAGCAAGGCTATCATTCAAAATTGAAGGGGAAATAAGAAGCTTCACAGACAAAAAAAGGCTAAAGGAATTTACTACCACCAAGCCAGCAATGCAAGAAATGCTAAAGGGACTGGTGGTAAAAGAAGAAATACAAATCCTAGAAAGAAAACAGCCACAAAAAAAATTGGCTACAAACAATTACCTTTCAATAATAACTTTAAACATAAATGGACTAAATGGTCCAATCAAAAGACATCGAGGGGCTGAATGGAAACAAAAAAAAAAAAAACAAAAACAAAACATGACCCATATATTTGCTGTCTACAAGAGACCCACCTCAGAAGAAAGGACTCACACAGACTGAAAGTGAAGGGATGGAAAAATATCTTTCAGGCAAATGGAAAGGAAAAGAAAGCTGGGGTAGCAATATGTATATCGGGCAAAATAGACCGCAAAGTGAAGGCCATAAAAAGAGATAAGGAAGGCCACTTCATAATACTAAAGGGATCGATACAACACGAAAATATAACCCTTATAAACATATATGCACCGAATGCAGGAGCACCAACATACATAAGAAAACTCCTGGAAGATATCAGGGGAGATATTGACAACAATATAATCATAGTAGGGGACTTTAATACACCACTGTCATCACTGGATAAATCAAGCTAGACAAAAACTCAGCAAAGAAACAGCAATCATAAATGAATCACTAGATCAGATGGACTTAATTGACATCTTCAGAACACTTCATCCCAAAGCCACAAAATATACGTTCTTCTCAAGTGCTCATGGGACATCTTCAAAAATAGACCACAAATTGGGTCACAAACAAAGTCTCCCCAAATTCAAGAAGATTGAAATCATACCAAGAATCTTCTCAGATCACAAGGCCATAATATTAGAAATAAACTACAATAAAAACAACTCAAAATACTCAAACACTTGGAAGCTCTATAGCATGTTATTGAATATTGATTGAGTTACCAATGAGATCAAAGAAAATTAAAAACATTCTGGAAACTAATGACAATGAAAACACAACAATCCAAAACCTTTGGGACACAATGAAAGCAGTCCTGAGAGGGAAGTTTATAGCTCTACAGGCCTATCTCAACAAACAAGAAAAAATGGTAGTAAATCATCTAAATCTACAGCTCAAAGAATTAGAAAGAGAGCAACAAGAAAAGCCCTGAGTGAGCAGAAGGAAGGAGATAATAAAGATTAAAGCAGAAATAAATGAAATAGAGACCAAAAAGACAATACAGAAAACCAATGAAACCAAGAGCTGCTTCTTTGAAAGGATAAACAAGATTGACAGACCTCTAGCAAGGCTCACCAAGAAGCAAAGAGAAAGGACCCAAATCAACAAATTCATAAATGATAGAGGCAAAAAAACAACAGATCCCACAGAAACACAAATGATTGTTAAAAAAAATACTATGGACAACTCTACTCCAAAAACTAGACAACCTGGAGGAAATGGACATATTCCTAGAAAAATACAACATTACAAAACTTAATCAGGAAGAATCTAAAAATCTCAATAGGCCAATAACTATGGAAGAAATTGAAGCAGTCATCAAAAAGCTTCCAGCAAACAAAAGCCCAGGACAAGACGGCTTCACAGGGGCGTTTTACCAAACATTCAAGGAACAACTAAAACCTATCCTCCTCAGAATACTACAAAAATCCAAGAGGAAGGAACACTTCCAAGCTCATTCTATGAAGCCAGCATCACCGTAATACCAAAACCAGATAAAGACAACACAATGAAAGAGAATTACAGGCCAATATCCCTCAGGAACATAGATGCCAAAATCCTCAACAAAATCCTAGCAAATTGGATCCAGCAGTTCATCAGAAAGATCATACATATAAATCAAGTAGGATTTATCCCAGGGATGCAAGGATGGTACAATATCCACAAATAAATAAGCGTGATACATCACATAAACAAATTGAAAGAAAAAAACCACAAGGTCATAGCAATTGATGCAGAAAAAGCATTTGACAAAATTCAACACCCATTATTGATGAAAACTCTCAGCAAGGTGGGAATTGAAGGATCATACCTCAACATAATAAAAGCCTTATATGACAAACCCACAGCCAACATCATACTCAATGGACAAAAACTAACACCATTTACCCTAAGAACAGGAACAAGACAGAGATGCCCAGTCTCACCACTCCTGGTCGTCATAGTACTGTAAGTATGTGACATTGCAATTAGACAAGAAGAAATAAAAGGCATCCAAATTGGAAAAGAAGAAGTAAAACTGTCCTTATTTGCAGATGACATGATATTATACTTAAAAAACCCTAAGACTCCATAAATAAACTATTAGACTTAATAAAAGAATTCGGCAATGTAGCAGGATAGAAAATTAATGCCAAGAAATCTATGGCATTTGCATACACCAATAGTGAATGTGCAGAAAGAGAGACTAAAAAAGCAATCCAATTTACCATCGCACCAAAAAAATTATGCTACCTAGGAATAAACTTAACTAAAGAGGTAAAAGACCTCTTCTTAGAAAACTACAGCACGTTGAAAAAAAAAGATGGTGGAAGACATAAAGAGATGGAAGAACATACCATGCTCTTGGATTGGTAGAATCAACATCATTAAAATGTCCATACTTCCCAAAGCAATCTATAAATTCAACGCACTTCCCATTAGAATACCAATGTCATATTTCACAGACCTAGAACATACTCTCCAAAATTTCATCTGGAATAAAAATCGACCCCGAATAGCGGCAGAGATCCTGAGAAAGAACAAAGTAGGTGGGATCTCAATACCAGATATCAAGCTGTATTACAAAGCCACTGTTCTCAAAACTGCCTGGTACTGGCACAATAACAGACATATATATCAATGGAATAGAATAAAGAGCCGAGAAATCGGCCTGAACCAATATGCTCAATTAATATTTCACAAAGGAGGCAAGAACATACAATGGAGTCAAGATAGTCTCTTCAATAAATGGTATTGGGAAATTTGGACAGATACATGCAAGAAAATGAAACTAGACCACCAACTTACACCATACACAAAAATAAACTCAAAATGGATAAAGGACTTAAATATACGACGGGAAACCATACAAATACTAGAAGAATCCAAAGGCAACAAAATCTCAGACATATGCCAAGGCAATTTCTTCACCGATACAGCTCCTAGGGCATTGGAAACTAAAGAGAAAATAAACAAATGGGACTACATCAAAATAAAAAGCTTCTGCACAGCAAAAGAAACCATCAAAAAAACAACAAGAAAACCCACTGCCTGGGAAAACATATTTGCCAGTGTCATATCTGATAAGGGCCTAATCTCCAAAATTTATAGATAACACATACAACTTAACAAAAGGAAGATAAACAATCCAATCAAAAAATGGGCAAAGGATCTAAATAGACACCTTTCAAAAGAGGACATTCAGAAAGCCAAGAGACATATGAAAACATGCTCAAAGTCACTAATCATCTGAGAGATGCAAATCAAAACAACAATGAGGTATCATCTCACACCTGTCAGACTGGCTATCATCAACAAATCAACAAACGACAAGTGCTGGAGAGGATGTGGAGAAAAAGGAACACTTGTGCACTGCTGGGGGGAATGCAGACTGGTGCAGCCACTATGGAAGACCCTATGGAGTTTCCTCAAAAAACTAAAAATGGAACTCCCATTTGACCCTGTGATCCCACTTCTAAGAATATATCCCAGGAAACAAGAAACACCAATCAGAAATGACATATGCAGCCCTATGTTCATAGCAGCACAATTCACCATAGCTAAGATCTGGAAACAGCCTAAGTGCCCATCTGTAGATGAATGGATTAGTAAACTGTGGCACATCTACACGATGGAATAATATCCTGCTGTAAAAAAGAAGGAACTCTTACCATTTGCAACAGCATTGATGGAACTGGAGAGCATTATGCTAAGTGAAATAAGCCAGTCAATGAAGGAAAAATACCACATGTTCTCACTCATTTCTGGATAATTAAGACCATTATAAACTTATGAACAAAAATAGATACCAAGGCAGAGCTGCCTCGAACAGACTGTCAAACTACAGCAGGAAGGCCGGGGAGAGTGGGAGGGCAAGAGGGGGGTGGGTAAGAGATCAACCAAAGAACTTGTATGCATGCATATAAGCATAACCAATGGACATAAGACACTGGGGGTTAGGGGAGGCCAGGGGATTGTCAAGGGCGGGGGGAAAAAAGGAGATATATATCATACTCTTTGTAATACTTTAAGAAATAAAAAAAGGAAAAAATGTGGAAGGATCAAAATACCAGATATTAAGATATATTATAATGCCACCATTCTCAAAACTGCCTGCTACTGGCACTAGAAAAGACATATACACCACTGAAACAGAACAGAGAACCCAGAAGTGGACCCAAGTCATTATGCTTTATTGTTAATTTACAAAGGAGGCAAGAGCATACAATGGCGTCAAGACAGTATCTTCAATAAATGATGAAAATCAGACAGAAATATGCAAGAAAATGTAACCAGACCACCACCTTACACCATACACAAAAATAAACTCAAAGTGGATAAAGGACTTGAACGTTAGTTGGGAATCTATATAAAAAAATCTTAGCAGATTGCATAGGCAGCAAAATATCAGACATATGTCTTAGCATATCTTTACTGACACAGTTTCGAAGGCAATGCCCACAAAGGGGAAAATAAACAAATGGACTACATCAAAATAAAGATCTTTTGCACGGCAAACTAAATCCTGAACAAAACAACAAGAAAGCCCACTGCATAGGAGAACATATTTGCCAATGGTATCTCTGATAAGTGTTGAATTCCAAAGTTTACAGGGAACTCACACAAATTAACAATAGGAAGATAAACAATCCAATTAAAACATCGGCAAAGGACTTAAATGGACACTTTTTGAAAGGGGACCTACATAAGGCCAAGAGACATAGGAAAAAATGCTCAAAGGCACTAACAGTCCAAGAGATGCAAATCAAAAGGAGAGAAGTACCAGTCCACACGAGTCAGAATAGCTGTCAGAAAAAAATAAAAAATAATAAACCACAAGAGCTGGAGAGGATGCGAAGAAAAAGCAACCCTTGTGCACTGCTGGTGGGAATGCCGACTGCTGCAAAAATTGTGGAAAACAGTATAGAGTTTTCTCCAAAAATTGAAAATGGAGCTCCAATTTGATTAAGTACCCTCATATATATATATATATATATATATATATATATATATATATATATATATATATATATATATATATATCCCAAGAAATGAGTAACATTAATCAGGACAGATATATGCAACTGTATGTTCATACCAGCCCAATTTTCAATAGCTAAGATTTGGAAACAGTCTAAGTGCCCATTAGCAGATGCACGGATTATAAAACGGTGGAACACCTATACAATGGAAAACTCTACTGCTATAACAAAAATGAACTCTTATAATTTGCAACAGCATGGATGGACTTGGAGAACATTATGCTAAGCAAAATAAGCCAGTCACAGAAAGATAAATATCACATTGTCTCACTCATTTGTGGAATATAATGAACTATGCTAACTGATGGGCAACAAGACAACCAGACACAAAGAAGCATCGATCAGACTATCAAACCTCAGAGTAAGGTGCTGGAGGCAAAGACCAACAGTATTTAATACATATACATATACATATACATATACATATACATATACATATACATATACATATACATATCCTTTCAAATAACAGACAAAGATGTTAATTAACCGTACCTCTGACATGCTTCCCATTGGCTCATCAGGGCAATATACAAATTAACTGCCAACCATGATGTTGCTTGGCAGCCAGGCAGCTGAAGCGAACAGGAGGCAATCTTGCTCCAGTGAAGGAAGAAGCCAAGGTTCCCCGCCTGCCACTGCTGGGCTGTGTGCTTGCACTCTAAGCAACTATGTTGCAATTATAGACACTAAACAAACCCCATGCTTTCAGCCAGCCGGCAGAACTGGAGTTGCAACAGAGTTTTGATAATAGAACCCTAAGAAACCCAGATACCTGCTTTCAGCAGCCTAGGCCTCCGCACTGGAGCCAAGCCTCAGAGCTAAATTTAGCTCTCAGTTTCAGTGACAGCCATAGAAGGTAAACAAGTCCCACAATTAAAAAGAAAAAACGGACAGGTTGGGCGCTTCAGTCACCCGCCAACCTGAAAACGGCCCTCAGCCCCTCACCCAGACTGGCCAGGCACCACAGTGGGGACCCCGACTCTGAAGGGGGTGTGTCCAGCTGCAAACAGCTATCATCCCCTCATCCAGGCTGGCAAGGCACCCAAACGGGAACCCCACCCTGATCCAGGACACCCTTAAGGGCAATCCAGCCAGCCCCCACCATGCACCAGGCCTCTATTCTACATAGTAAGAGGGTAATATGCCTCCCAGCACCGGGATGAGCAGAGAAGTGAGGCCTCCTGAAACCGGGATCAGTGGAGCCTGCCAGCACCTGGATCAGTGGAGCAGTGAATGCTCACTGCCCCTGTGTCAAGGGGAGCCGCAAGGCCTCCCAGCACCGAGATCAGTGGAGCAGTGAATGCTCACTGCCCCTGTGTCAAGCGGAGCCGCAAGGCTTCCCAGCACCGAGATCAGTGGAGCAGTGAGTCCTAACTGCCCCTGTGTCAAGCGGAGCCGCAAAGCCTCACAGCAAAGGGATCAGAGGAGCAGCAAGTCCTCACTGACACTGTGTCAAGCGGAGCTGCGAGGCCTCCCAGCACTCTGATCAGCAGAGCCATGAGTCCTCCTGGCCCCTGGAGCAGCCTGAGGGGGGGCAGTGCCCAAACCCCATGATCGCCCTGCAGCTCTGTGTGTGACAGGGTGAGGCACCCCAACCCCCCCATGGGCCCTATTCTGTGTGTGACAGGGTGGAGCCACAACCACCTCCTGGACCCTGCCCTGAGTGTGACAGGGGTGGTGCTCCAACCCCCTGATCCGAGGTGCTCTGTGTGTGACAGGGGGCGGTGCCCCAACTCCCCTATAGGCCCTATTCAGTGCATGACAGGGGGGAGCTCCCAAACACCCTGATTGGCCCTGCTCTGTGTGTGACAGGGTATGGAGCTCCAACCCCCTTGATGGGCCCTGCTCTGTCTATGGCAGTGGGTGGTGCTTCTACCTCCCCATCAACCCTGCCTTGAGTGCTACAGGGGGTGGCACCCCAACCCCCCAATCGGCCTTACCCTGAGCATGATTTGGGGTGGCATCACAACCTCCCGATCCGCCCTGCTCTGTGCATGACAGTGGGCAGCGTCCCAACACCCCAATCGGCCCTGCTTTAAGCCCGACCAGAGGTTGCACCTAGAGGTTGGGCCTGCCCTCTGCCATATGGGAGCAGGCCTAAGCCAGCAGGTCGTTATCGCCCGAGGGGTCCCAGATTGTGAGAGGGCACAAGTGGGGCTGAGGGACACCCCTGCATCAGTGAACATATTTTTGTGCACTGGGCCTCTAGTATACACACACACACACACACACACACACACCTACATACATTTATGTATATGTATGTATATGTATATGTATATGTGTATGTTTATGTATATGTATATGTTATGTATATGCATATGCATATGCATATGCATATGCATATGCATATGCATATGTATATGTATATGTATATGTATATGTATATGTATATGTATATGTATATGTATATGTATATGTATATGTATCTCCCATAGATGGCTAATGAACTTTGATATTCAGCAGGGCTGAAAATCAGCATTATATTACCCTGCTGTTGACAAAATGGCTGAAGGTAATCTCCTAACCTGATAACCCTTTTAATGTTTTGCAAACTTGACTGCTGATATGCCTGTTTGCTTTGCTAAAGGACATATATGAGAAATGTAAAGCCAAGTCAATAAAAGCTGATGGGTACTGGGTTTCAGAGAGCTTCTCCGCTAGAAAGAAAGGTCTCTAACTGGCTCCCAAATGTCTTCTAAATTTATATTTGTTGTCTAGTGTATTCATTTTTGTGCACCTCCTTTCCCATATCCTGAATCCTTGCTGCAAAAGGTTGCAGCATTCTGGCGCCCAATGTGGGGCATCTGGAGAAGAAATTTCACCAGAGTGAAAAAGGAAGACATTTCACCAGAAAGCTGAGAAGTGCACTGAAAAGGAGGGGAAAATTCTCTGTGCACAAAGCCCATGCCTGCTTTAGAAACTGTGAAAAATAAAATGGGCGGAAAATCTTTTATTTCTGCCAGGCCATAATGAGGAAAACTTTGAGTATAAAGCAAAAAAATAAAAAATAAATAAATTAATTAATTAATAATAATAATAATAATAATAATGATAATGATAATGATAATAATTGTAAACATTTACTTGCATGCTCAAGGATAAAGAAATTAAAATATCAAAAGATACTCTCTTAAATCAGGCTCAAGGAAAAAAGGTAACCTTCTCATCTTAAACTATGTGGGCTCTTGTTCGCACTGCATTATGCCTAATTCGTATTGGGGATCAAAAGTCTGTAATACCTAAGCCCTGGTTCCTCCACCTTTAGTGTGGAAAGGCTCAGCAGCTAGAAAAAATGGGGTTAACAGTCATTTTAAAAAAGGACTCTTTAATGCTTTGTCTGAAAATGACCATATGACACCTTGGGACAGGCAGATTTTATCAAAAATAACTTTAGAGTACAGTCAATGCCATGAAGAGCAGGATACGATAAGACCCATGAAAACTACTCTGATTTATGAAGCCTTGTCTCTATGTTATGGGCACTGGTCTGTTGATTATAATCAATCTGTCTTGGTTTTTTATTGTTAGTCTATTAAGCATGCGTTCAATTTAATTTAATAAGAAAAGAAACAGTAGATGGACAGGTCATTATTAATATCTAAAACACCTCCCAACCCATTATTTACTAGTCTTTTGGTGATCCCGTAAAATGTATGCCCACTCTAGAGAGTGTTATTAAAAGCCTCATTTTATTTCCCAGACCGCCTTTTGAAATTTGGATAGATGAGACATTACTCACAATTTAAGGGATATCTCTGGGGTTTCTGTACCCGTGAAGAGAAAAACACTGGCTTAAGGGAAGTCGCATCCCACGCGATTTTGGGTGGCCTCTTGGACTGACCCCTATCTCCTCACAGATGCTATAGTACAAACCCAAGACTGTTTTTCTTTATAAGATGGAGAAAATGACACAAGGAAAATATACAGGCTGTGTTTAGGCAATAAGATTAGTGTTTCCATAATAAGGGGCAGTTCTTGAATAATAATGGACCATATTCCAAGGTTAACATTAAAGCCAATGAATGCCAGTAAGTTTTCTCTGCTGCAAAATTTGCCAAAGTAAAACGCCTTAGATGGTGATAACTGGCTTTGGAATCTCAAAATTGTTAAAAGTTAAATAGATAGATATAACTAAAATGAAGGCTTTGTGGCAAAGCTTTTCAGTAATAATGATAAATTAATATATTGATGGTGAGGGTGCAGTCACTGAGGAGAGGCTGACTGCACTCTCTGTTCGAGGAAAGGACCAGTGGATCTTCTCCCTGTAAAAGCAGAGAACCTGGCAGAGCAACCTTATATCTAACCTCTGAAGGAAAAATGTGGTGGTTTTAAAATTCAAATGCCTACAGGCCTTCTTCCCTTCTCCCCCTACTTCTTTGGCAACCTCATATGTGTAAACATACACTTGTAAAGTTTTGGTAACTTAAAAATTTGGAGTTGGTTACATTAAGGAATAAAACTTATTAAATCTCTAAATGTTTTGAAATAACAAAGTACTGAAATATTAATTTGAGTTTGCCTAGAATGAAAAAATAAAGGACAGATTTGAATGTATTAATTAAATAAGTCTTTCTTAATTTTATTGGAAATATATCCTTAAAAATGTGAAGGTATTACTAATCTAAGAAATGCTAAGTATTTAACTTGCCACCTAAAGTTTAAGGCTTCCAAGAGTTAAAAGTTCAAATTAAATTGGGAGAAATTATATGGTTGTAATGATAAAATGCATAAAGTATAGAAATTCATTATCAAGAAAAATAGATAGAGAGAAAACCAAGATGGTGGCATAGGTTAACGGCGGAGATTGCTGCCTCGAACAACCACTTCAAAAAACAACTAAAGACGGAACGGACATCATCCAGAATCACAGGAAGGCTGGCTGACTGGAAATTCTACAACTAGGAGGAAAGAGAATATCATACCCAGACTCAGAGGAGGCACAGTGCTGAAGTGAAATACTCAGGTGTGGAGTGTGCGCGGAGCGGGCTGGCAGCGGAGGGCGCAGTTGTTGTTTTCAATCGGGATGGGAGTTTCAGACTCTGAACTCCAGATCCGGGCGAGTCTCTAGGGACCCAGACTCAAAGGGGAGAAGCGGGACTGTCTGGCTTCGGTCAGAACTCGAAGACAGCTTTCTCTCTGAGGTTTGCAGCGGTTGCTGGGACTCTGTGAGGCAGATCCCCCAGGGACGGAACTGAGAGCAGCCATAACTGCTTGCTCTGGCACGCCCTGTAGATCCCCGGGGACCCGCCCCGACCAAGCCCTGCACACAGCCATTTGCGGGATAGCCTCAGGCAAATGCTAGATTTGCACCTCCCTAGAGATCCAGCACAGAAGCTCTCCCACTGCAGACACAGCAGTCTCTCATAGCCAGTTAGCCTGGAGGTCAAATCACCCCCGGTATTGCCAACAACAATCAAGGCTTAACTACAACAAGACTGTGCACAAAGAACACTAGGGGGTGCACCAAGAAAGCATAAAAAATGCGGAGACAAAGAAACAGGACAAAATTGTCCATGGAGGATATAGAGTTCAGAACCACACTTTTAAGGTCTCTCAAGAACTGTCTAGAAGCCGCCGATAAATGTAGTGAGAACCTCAAGAAATCTAATGAGACCCTCGATGTTGTGATAAAGAACCAACTAGAAATTAAGCATACACTGACTGAAATAAAGAATATTATACAGGCACCCAACAGCAGACCAGAGGAGCGCAAGAATCAAGGCAAAGATTCGAAATCCGAAGAAGCAGAAAACACCCAACTGGAAAAGCAAAATGAAAAAAGAATCCGAAAATACGAAGATAGTGTAAGGAGCCTCTGGGACAGCTTCAAGCGTACCAACATCAGAATTATAGGGGTGCCAGAAGATGAGAGAGAGCAAGATATTGAAAACCTATTTGAAGAAATAATGACAGAGAACTTCCCCCACCTGGTGAAAGAAATAGACTTACAGGTCCAGGAAGCGCAGAGAACCCCAAACAAATGGAATCCAAAGAGGGCCACACCAAGACACATCATAATTGAAATGCCAAGAGCAAAAGACAAAGAGAGAATCTTAAAAGCAGCAAGAGGAAGAAACTCAGTTACCTACAAGGGAATACCCATACGACTATCAGCTGATTTCTCAACAGAAACTTTGCAGGCCAGAAGGGAATGGCAAGAAATACTCAAAGTGATGAATACCAAGAAAGTACAACCAAGATTACTTTATCCAGCAAAGCTATCATTCAGAACTGAAGGTCAGATAAAGAGGTTCACAGATTAGGAAAAGCTAAAGGAGTTCATCACCACCAAACCAGTATTATATGAAATGCTGAAAGATACCCTTTAAGAAGAGTAAGAAGAAGAAAAAGGTAAAGATACAAATTATGAACAACAAACATGCATCTATCAACAAGTGAATCTAAGAATCAAGTGAATAAATAATCTGGTGATCATAATAGAATCAGGGACATAGAAAGAGAATGGACTGACTATTCTTGGGGGTAAAGGGGTGTGGGAGATGCGGGAAGAGACTGGAAAAAAATTGGACAAAATTCGTGCACCTATAGATGAGGACAGTGGTTGGGGAGTGAGGGCGGAGGGTGGGACGGGAACTGGGAGGAGGGGAATTATGGGGGCAAAAAGAGGAACAAATGTAATAATCTGAACAATAAAGATTTAATTAAAAAACAAAACACAATGAAGAATAAAAAAAAAAAGAAAAAGAATTCCTGGGACTTCTCTGGAAAAAAATAGTAGTACAAAATATATTGTAGTACTTATGTGTACCATGTGTGGTAAAATTTCATCCTAGGATAGAATATTTAATTGGATTGATTAAAAAAGAGGAATAATTCTTTGGTCTGAACCAAATTTTTAATATAAAAACCAGTTTAAATTTAATTGATCTATTTTAGAATACTTACAACAAATGTATAATGTAATGTTTGGGTTACACATATTTGTGATAGTCTTTCCATGTTAAATTTCAAGACTTTAACCAACAAATAGCATTGAAACTTTCCAAATGCCCTGGGATAATTCAAGGGTTTACTCTTCTTAAAAGAAATATTTTGGAAAAGAAATATTTTTAAACCAATTTACGCCGATCTTATATTCTTGAAATCACTTGAAGCTTCATCAAATAAAAATTAATAACTGTGTTCTCTTTACATACACATATTTTAAATGTTATAAAAGTATCAACCTCTAAGGGAGGGCAGGACAAAGTTGCTGAATACTTCTTAAGCAACATCGGATTATTCAGCAGCAGAATTTTAACATGGGAGCCCTGACAGCCTGATGTTTAGATAGGCCAGGGGGTAGTGCAACATCTGGACTTCATAGGTCAAACGTATAAGTTTACTTACTTTGCTTTCTCAATAAAGATGCATACTTTAGTCACTTAACAAATTAGCTTTTTACAATATAATCAAGGTCTCATATAAACTCAGTTATACGAGAAGCAGATATTTGATTAGCAGTTGGTTCTGACACAGTCCAGAGTAAAATTTCTGTACCTATGCAAATGAGCACTAGCCAAAAGAATGCTGTTTAAAAGTAAATTTTAAGCTTAATAAAATGGAGAATTTTTTAAATCTCTTCTGCTATTTACAAGGTAAACAAAGAGTTATTATTCAAACATTAAATCTCACCATTAGTAAGAAACCATAAAAAAAGAGAGTTACTTTTACTTGATCTGAATGCACTGCACTATTGGCCAGCATACGTCTCTCTTATAGGTATTTCTGAAAAGGAACCAAGTTTGTAACTCTATTTAAAAGAAAGAAAAAGGCTTTTAAAAGAAACTCCCTAATTGTGGCCTATAAATTTCTCTGGAAGAAAAAACGGAAGGAGATTCCCTTCAAATATCTAGAAAACTGTAATTAAAAATAAATGTATTAGGCCTCAGAAAGAAAAGTAAACAATTTGCATTTTGCCTCCTTAAAGAAAGCTTATGTCAATATACTCAAAGACTGATAGCAGAAACCCTATTGGTGTCATTTACTGTCCCCACCCAATGACAAAGGAAGTTAGGAAAGAAGCCTTATGTTAGACTGATTTAAATTAGCAAATGAAAATAAATGAATATTCAGGGGAACTTAGTTGTAATAGGCAGAAACCGATTCCTGGAGCAGTCACTGTTTTTACTGATAGTTCATCTCATGGTAAAGCTGCTTATGATGCAATGAATTCAGATCAAGTCATTCAGACCAGTCATACTTGTGTGCAAAGAATCGAATTAGAAAGGATCAACGCTGACTTCCAGGATTTCCAAAAGCCTCTTCATATTATCTCTGATCTGTGCCGGGGTCCAACCCCAGCAGGTCCAGGGGTTCCCAAAGGCGTAGACGGAATTGGCGAAGAAGGAAGGACACGGAGACAGTGTTCAGTTGATCAGCAGCCTAGCCAGGATCTCCAGCCAGGATCTCTAGCCAAATTCTGGTCTGGATCTCCAGAGAGGTTCTGCTTCGAATCTCCAGCCAGGTTCTGTGTCCATGTTCTCTTGCTAGGTTCTCCAGGTTCTCCAGCGAAGTTCTGCCAGTTTCTGTACAGGATCTTTTGCCATGTTCTCTCCAGCCAAGTTCTTCTGTCTCTAGGTAATGTTCTGTGTAGGTTCTGTGCCTAGGTTCTGTCTCTCTTGGTTCTGTCTTCTAAGTTCTGTGTTCTAAGTTCTGTCTCCTAAGTTCTGTGTCTTGCTGTCTTGTTACATCTGTATTTATACCAGTTGATTCAATCCTATCAATCTCTATTACAAAGGTTAGGGCGTTTCTTATCTCCATTCCCGGGAGTAAAGATTATGTAGCTTAAGCATGATTGTTCATAGTTAAAGTGATTAATTACCTGCCTGGCACTTAGTTAAGAGGTTTTATTCCCTCCCTAACTTCAGGGGAAAATCCCTACCTGGGGAAACAACCTTTCTCAGAGACCTTGGTTAAAACACATAATGCCAAGAACGTGAGCAAACATATTAAGAACAGTATGCCATATATGCCAGGTCCCTTGAAAACAGCAAGCACGGACCTGCTCCCGGCAGATCTGCCTATGCTGCCAGCCTGGTAAACAGAACTGCAACTACTCAATTTAAATGGCTGTGACCTACGCCTATCTCTATTATTTGAACAAGTCCTCGTCCTTTAACAAAAGGAAATGAATATGCCTATCAATTAGTTATTTTAAAGAAACACGTCAGGGGAATCTCATCAACTTTTACATTAGTCTGCCAAAATATTGTACAGCAGACAAAACAGATTATCAAGAAATGCCCCCCTTGCATGTTATATCTGCTACAAGGGCCTCTAAATCCCAACTTGAAAAACAAAAGTGGGGGAATAGTGAAATCTCCTATAAGTAGACTACAGAAAGCCTTAATTACTTTTAATTTTTCCCTTGTAATGCTCATGGCAAGACACCTATGGAAAGACACTAGTGAAAGAGTAAACTAAAGGAAAATGTTCTGGTTAAATGGAAAGATACTGAGTCTGGTTTATAGAAGGGTCCCTTTATTAACCTTTGGTTGAGGATATACTTGTGTCTTTCCAGAAAACTTCTCCAATTCCTGCAACATGAATCTGAGAGAGGAACTGACCAGACTACTGCAACCACAGATAGCAGTGGCCCCAAGCAAAACGCTGAGGAGTCAGAGGAAAACATCCAGAGATGGGGGATGGTGAAGACGGCTTGCCATGCTAGCACTCATCAGCTGTGCATTGGTGCAGGTTGCCCATGACAAAGCCAAAAAAGGTCAGACATGCATTGTCATTTCTCACCATTTGTCCACCATCCAGAACTCGAACATCATTGCTGTCATGTCACAAGCTAACAGTGACTGGGGAAGGGATCCATAAAAATCTAATGGCTCCAAACGAAGCCTACTATGAATGAATTCCTTAAATACCTGACAATAATATTTAGAAGGACATGAAAGAACTCAATCTTTGTCGTCGAAACTCCCTATATTTCCTTTTTAGAATAACCACTAGTGTCTTTCTTTCTTGTTCTTCCATGTTTGCTTCCAGTCTGAAGATGCAGCATGAAGTCCTAAAAGGATCTGAGCCCAGCTTAATGGCATACACCTTTCTAAATTAATTAAGAAAGCAAAAAGTGGGAAATGTAGAGGAAAGACCAACAGTAGTGAACATATCAATGAGAGAAGTCCCACAGAAGGCGAATGGACTTTGATATTCAGCATGGCTGAAAATCAGCATTTTGTTACCCTGCTCTTTGCAAAATGGCTGAAAGCAACCTCGCACCATGATAATACTTTGATGGTTTACCAAACTTTACCATCGATATGCCTGTTTGTTTTGCTAAAGGGCAAATGTGTATTCAAGTAAATAAAAGCTGATGGGTCCTGGGTTTCAGAGAGCCTCTTTACTAGAGAGAAATATCTTCACCTGGCTCCCCATACCTTGTAAATTTGTAATTCTTTTCTAGTGTATTCATTTGAGTTCATCCACTTTTCCAGATCCTGAATCTTTGCTGCAAACGGTTGCTGCGGGGAAGGTGGGGGAAGGTGGGGTTAGGGGGAGAGATCAACCAAAGGACTTATAGGCATGCATATAAGCCTGACTAATGGACACAGACACCAGTGGGGGTGTTGACATGAGTACGAGGTAGGGGGGACAAATGGGGGATAACAACACATATGTAATACCTTAATCAATAAAGAAAAAAAAAAAAAGCCCTAGCTGGTTAGGCACTGTGGATGGATTATTGGTCTCCAGACTGAAGGACCCCAGGTTTGATTCCGGCGAAAGACACATGCCTGGATTGTGGGCTTGGTCCCCAGTGTGAGGCGTGCAGGTGGCAGATAATCAATGATTCTCACTCATCATTGATGTTGCTATCTCTCTCTCCCTCTCCCTTTCTCACTGAAATCAATAAAAAATATTTCAAAAAAAAAAGATGAAAGAGATGAATGAAATAGTGCCAGAGTAAAAAAAAATATGTTTTAGAATACAGTAGAAGGAATCCTATTATTTTCAGATATTTAATAATTCCTACAACTTTTCTGATAAAATAGGTTTGCACTGTTTTGGTAATATTATATTTAATTTTTTTCTTAACATATTAATTTTTATTGCATGTAACACTATATTATAAAAGTCTAATATGCAAATTGTCCCTTCAAACAGGAGTTTGACCAGGATATCAACCATGGGGTGGGACTGTGTAGCTGTTGTCCCGGCTGCACCCTTGAGCCAGCCCCACACTGTTCTGTCCACCCCCCCCACCCCCTGCAATGATTGAGGACCCGCCAGCCAGTAAGCTTCCCACAGCCCCTTCCCCTAGCCTTCATCTTCCCCCATCTGATCCCCCACTCGATCGGGGTTGGGCCAGCCAGCCAAACACCTGCATCGCCTTCCCCTGGCCAACCCGGCGATTGGGGTGTGAAGGCCAGACACCACGCATGCACGAATTTGTACACTGGGTCTCCAGTATTAGTATATTTAAAATAGTTTTTCTTGGAATATTAATGCTTATTGCATGTACAATTATTACATTTAAAATAGATTTTCTGGAAATATTAACATTCATTGAATGTACCATTATGATACTAAAATCATTTTTCTTAAAATATTAAAAAAGTAAATCTAAAAAGAGGGACACTGTATCAACATGGATTAAAAGGAATGCATTCCTCACTCTGGTGTTATCTACTTATTACCTCACTCATTAGAAGCTGAAGAATTATTTCCTAACAATGAAATAATAAGATAGTGTTCAGTACAGATGCCCATCCACTACTCACTTTCCACATGGCTTCCTGAAATTAAGGTGCAGCATTCCTTTTCAAACAGCTCATTACTCTAATCCATGAGAGGCTGTACCATGTACCTTGACTTCACATATCAGTAGTGCTTTGCCTTGGAACAGAATGGGCAGGTTTTGTAGGTGGAGGATCCCAACTTCTTGAAGATGGAGCCCTTTTCAGTGGAAGGAAACCCATCCATAGAGCCACTGCTGTGAAGATTAATTGTATGTCTACCACCCTCTGTGTTATAAATAACATCATTCTACTTGAGTAGGGTCAACATTTTTTAAATGGTCAAGTCTGGTTATTGTGTATAAATCTTTCCTAAACAGGATCCTGGTCATAAGTCTGCTGGTTAGCCCAAAATGATAAAATACTATCTTGTCATGTCTTCAGTACAGTGCTCAGAGTTATTGAAAATCAGTTTGGATAACCGAGAACAAACTGAAGCAGCATTATATATACTTGCCAAAAATGAAACAAAACACACACATACACACACACACACACACACACACACACACACACACACATATCAGAATTTGAATGCAGAGAATCCAGATATAGTAAGTGAAAGAAGTTTAACATACAAGAAAAGAGTCTCAACTAGTCTTCAAATTAGTTTCATCTTAATTAAATCTTTTAAAACATGTAATGTCATAGGTAAAAATTAAAATATACAGTCAAAACATGATGCATCACAAAAAAGTGTTACTTAAGGTATGTTACCATATAATGCCTACAGTTTCAATGAGTCTTTAAAGTACTAGTGAGGGAAATAGTCTTATTTCTCTTTAATCGTCAAGTCTGGCCAATGTAAGTGTGTCCCATATCCTTCAAAGTTGCCGGTGCTCCTTGCAAAAGTATTCCTTAATAATACCCTGAAAGTCACACCATTTGGGCATTGTTTGGGGTACATATTTTCTTTGGTTCTATTACATTTTCAGATATTTCCAACATATCATACCATTATTTTAAGCTACGTTCTTTTGGATTTATTAAGAATCACTCTTCCCTGGGACAAGGTAACATATGCAGATTTCTATGTCAATAACCACGCTTGTGCTTTGGCTACACTTTTGATCTTATATATAAGTTAATTTGTGTGTGTACTCGTTATGCCATATATTAAGTTGTTAATCTTCAATGACTTTTAGTACATAACTCACTTATGTGCCTGGCCTTTATTTGGAGAGCCTGCTTTATGATATATAGAAGGGGGTCAGTACATATTGACCCTTTTACTTTACCTTTATCTTTTAGGGTTTGTCAACAGCCAAGAGTTGGATTTGCCTCATGATTTTTCTTGAGTTCAGAAGGCCATTTATTTGATTTATGAAGAATGGTTGATGTTGTTTCCCTAGTTTCTCAGCAGAAGAAATGTAGTTTGTGTAGATATTATTCCCAAGTGTCTTCTTTCAAGTGATGTTTTGTAGCCTACACAATGATTCTGAATAAGACAAAATCCCTACTTATTGGGCACTTCTTTTCTATGTAAAAGTAACAAACATGCAAGGAAAAGTAAATAAGTACAATCATGCACAAAAAAGACAAGAGGAGAAATATAGGGGGCAATTATGTTTACAAGTTGTATTGGTAGGAGATAGTGCTTATATTCATAAAATTCAGGGGATCAAGGGATGTTTGTTGAATCTCAAATGTCGGGAAGGAGGCCGTGGCATATAAACCTGTGGAAAATATTTTGGACCCAGAAAAGCTTAAGTGATTCCTTAAGGTGGGAACTGTGTCCAGTGGCTGTTTAGTTTGTGTCGCTGCCCATCAGTGCCAGGCATCTTGGTGGAACATGTGAACAGCCACTTCAGATTTGTTTAGAAAAATAGTTCCAAACATCCAAAGAGTTTTATGTGGAGCAATTACAGTGACCTGAGTTATGTTTACACATGCCATGTTGATTTAGCTAAAAGATCAACCATCATGAAGTTATTGGGAGACTGGGGAATTTATGTATGCATGTTAATCAAATTAGTGTATTTAAAAGGTATAAATCTAGGAACACATTTTTAAAAAAATTCTTTATGGTTTAGAGGATTACATAGAGTATTACATATGTCTCCTTTTCCCAGTTGTGCACCTGCAACCCCAGCACATGCCCTTTCCCCTCCTAGTGTCTATGTCCATGGTTAGGCTGATAGGCATGCATACAAATCCTTTGGTTTTTCTCTTACCCCCTAGTCCTGCTTCCCTCTGAGGTTTGGCCGTCAGTTCCATGCTTTTCTGTCTCTGGATCTATTTTTGTTGAATAGTTTATTTGTTCATTGTTCCACCAATTAGTAAGGTCATGTGGTATTTATCTTTCTCCAACGGGCTTATTTTGCTCAGCATAATGCTCTACATGTCGTTCCATGCTTTTGAGAATGGTAAAAGTTATTTTTTACAGCAGTGTATTGTTCCTATGTGTATATGTGCCACAGATTTTAACCCATTTTTCTTCTGATGGGCACTTAGGCTTCTTCCAAGTCTTAGCTATTGTATATTGTGCTGCTATAAATATGTGGTTGCACATGCCCTTTCCCATTGGTGTTTGTCAATTCTTGGGATATGTTCCTAGTAGTGGGACTACTGTTCAAATGGGAGCTACATTTTTTAAAATTTTTGTGGAAACTCCATACTGTTCTGCCGAGCCCAGAGACCTCTGCTCAGCATAAACCTTGGTGAGCCCTGGACTGAGGTTGGGGACACTGGGGCACAAACAAAGGTTCCCTGCTGTGTCCCTAATTGTGTCTGCAGCTGCCACACAGGCAAACAGAGCTGCAGCATCTACCCTTGCAGTGTCTCCCCTTAACCAGTGCTTGCAACATCTCCCCTGGGACCATTGTCACCAACAGCAGCCCCTCCCCACCCCTGGAAACAAGGTACCCAGCCTTGTAGTACCTGCTGTGCTGCACATAGCAGATGGGCAGGGCCTCCCAGTCCATTACGGTAGCCACCAACCCCATCTGAAGAATAAGCTCTTGAAATATATCCAGTGCACTTGAGGAGCTGAGTTTTCATTTTAATCTATCATGGTAACATATACTTTGGTTAGTGTTTAGAACACCTTGGGTGTGTGAATGAATCTATTTTATCAAATGTTAGGAAATGCAAATACAGACTCAGCATTGCTGATTTAAAAAGATAAAATTTAGCACTAAATCCTTAGTGAGATGGCCTGTGAGAGACATCAAACTAAGAAGACTTTGTGCAAAACTTGAAGGTAAAATAAATCATTAATATTTTTGTGGCAGCTTGGTTCTTCTAGGCCGGGCGAATAGCCAAATTAACAGACAGAGATTAACAGAACATCAGGGGTTAGTACATGTGCAAGAAGGTTTCACATAGAATCGATGTAGCCATGAAATTACAAACACACTGAAGCAACATTGGGTATATGACATTCTTAAAGTTTTTTTAAAGCAAGTTTTTTATTGATTTCAGAGAGGAAGGAGTGGGAAAAAGAGTTAGGAACATTAACGATGAGGGAGAATCATTGATCCACGGCCCTCCATGGGCACCACGCTGGGGATCCAGCCTGAAACCTGTCATGTGCCCTGACAGGAAAATGTATCCTGACGCCTGGCTCATAGGTCCATGCTCAACCACTGAGCCAGGCTGATTGGACTATGTCCTATATATTTTGAACAAAGGAGAAAGGGAGGAGATTATTTTTCAGAAGTGAGAATAGGCAATTTGCAGGTAGTTGAGGAAGAACAGAACGCTCGTGTCAGGAAAGTTAAGAAACCACGAGACAAGGGCTATCTAGCCGACTGACACCAGTCTGAACCCTCTTAGCCAATGGTGAAGAAATAAAGGAAACCAAGATTCTGCCACCCTGAAGCTTCTTTTGGGGATATTGATTTTCAGCTGTTTATTAAGTAGCCAAAGTGTCAGAGAGCACCTTTGGGCACCCCAGCACCCTCCTGGCCAAAAGAGAGAGAGGGAGAGACCTTCTTCAGAAGGTTGTTGCCTTTGCCTGATTGGAGTGAAACATGTTAAACAAGAGGGCTTCAGCAGATGTCTATTAGCTAGATACCCTTCCTCCCCTGTGACACCATCAATCAGGAGTGTGGGAGCGGTTCCCAGACATTGTTGGTCCCAGGAGGCAGGGTTATAAATTCCAGTGGCTGCTGCGTCCAGTGCTGGAATTGGTGGCAGTTCAGCTCACCCAGAACACCTCCTGAGCCCACAGCTGGACAGGGCAGAGGCTGGGTCCAGGCTGGCTGGGCCCAGGGCCTGGAGAAGAGGGGGAAATGCAGCGAGGGATGACTCAGGGTAACCTGGAGGGGAGGGAGAGGCATCAGTGCAGGTACCCACATGAACTGTCCTTGGGAAAGGTCACGTGTGTCCTGAGGGGAGAGAGCGGAGTAGAGCCCAGGCCATGGGGGAGACCCCGCCAGGACAAATAATTGTCAAATGCATCTAGGAGAGAGGTGGGAGAGCTAGGCTGAGTCTCTAGTTCCAATATAAAATAATAGAGTTGGTTCTTGTTTGTTTGTTTGTTTCTGTTTTTTATCTGCTCTGCTCTAGGTGACAATCCCAGATCCACTGGGGCTGAGAGCAGTCGCCTCATTTGTCCTCATTCCTCCATCTATGAAGCTGGAAACTTTAAACTCTGCTAGTTCATAGGCATGGGGTTCATCTGGAGGAATGGCAGGGTAGGGACCCACAAGAAGCCAGCCTCACCACCCTGCTGTTACGCTCCACCCCCACGACCGCCCCATAGCCTAAGGTGAAGAGATGCAGGGTCACCTGCATGACAGGGACACAGTGTCCTCTGCCCACTCTCCCTCTCAGATAAGGTCTCACAGTTTTGGGAGTCTGAATATTCCCCAAGTCTGAGTGAGGAAGGGCAAGGCAGCACAATGTGTCTGAGGCTGCCTGTCACTACTTGAGCCAAGTTAAGCAGAGACAGGGTTGAGCCACACAATGAGTGTTTATCCAAGGATGCGGTCAGTATGGGGAGAGCAGTCGCTCACCCTGGAAATTCGGCTCTCAGCCTCTTGGGGAGAAGATAGTTACCTGTAGCTGCCAGCTGCAAGTGTCACATGGAAAGGGGAGGGGAGGGCCTGCTGTCTGCCCTTCAGGAGCTCAAAGGCTGACCACAAGGTGGCTAATCTTCCAAGACTTTAGGAACAGCTCAGCCCCTTCCTGGGATGGGATTGGAATGGTCAGCCTTCCTGAGAAAGACCCCAGGAGGGGGTCAGGGTGCGGGCACAGCTGCCAAAGCAAAGCTTGTCCTGTGCTTGGTCTCTCTTCGCCAAATACAATCTTTTCTGAGTAATGGGCAATGGAGGCAGCCTGTTTTCAGTACAGCCTGTTTCATCCTCCAGTGTCCCAGGGCCTCGTATTTATAGTATGTAAGTGATGAGTAAACAACTGCAGCTCTATTCTTATTACAAGCCCTTCTGCACTATGAGAAGCTGATTTCCAAAGACCCCCAGGAGATGCCTCAGGCCAGCCTGGATGACAGGGCTGGGCCTCAGCTTTGCTCTTTGCTTCTCCCTCTCTCCTCACAAGCCTGACTTTTGTCTCCTAAAGAGACTATGGAAAAGCAGGCTGCAAAACCTGTCAGACTGAGCATGCCAGGCCCCCTGTGCCCCCTGGAGGCACCACCTGAGAGGAGAGCCCTGGATTAATGTTCAGCATAGGGCAGCAGTGCCTGCGCCTGAGCACCAGGCTGTGGCTGGTGCCTCCCCACCTCTCCTCAGCTTTGTTGGCCTGCTCCTCCTCAGGAGCCTCCTGCCCACTCTGTTCTGCTTCCAGGCCCAGGGGTGACTGTGCCAAAGGGATTTGTTGGTGAGAGGAGAACCCCTTCATGAGGGGGGAGGAAGGCAGGGAGGCTGCCATCACCTGAAGGCTTAGGGGAGGTGAGCAGAGCAAAGGCTGGATTCAGGGCTTGTCACAGAGCTCTGGTGGCCCAAACCCCAGGGGAAGACTGAGGAGAGCGAGCCCCTGTGGAGAGAGACAATGTAATTGCATCTGGCCAGCTCTCCTCTGCCCCGGGGGTTACTAACATGTCCCCATCCAGACAGCAGGGACAGTGGACTAGCCCAGGGCTGGGAGCTCTTTTCCAGACAGAGGGCTGCGGTGGGATGGGAGTGGAGCGCCAAGCCTGGCCCAGGGAACAAGGTAGGTAAGTGGCAGCCACAACCACAGAGGGAAAGGGGTCCCCAGAAACACAGACCAGGGGTGGCGAGTGGGAGGTTAGCTGTGGGTCAAGGCCGCCTGTTTCTCCCTCCACATCCGCGACCGCCCCCACCCTCATGCCTGGAAGCAGAGGGTCCTCCTAACAGCCACCCACCCTCTGCCACCCCTTGCAGCCTGGTGGGTGTGGCACAGGCGCCCCTGTCCCCACCTTCTCTGGGCCTGTTAAAACAGCCCCCCTCCTGCCCCCTGATCTTGGTTTGTTCCTGATCTCATGATCTCGCGAGATTTCACCCCCAAAGGAAACAATGCACAGTCCCAGGAAGCTTGCGAGGCACCGCCCCCTACCTCTTCCTTCCGGCCAGCCAGCCCCCCTGCTGTGCAGGAGTCCCAGTGGTGAGGAGCACAGCCTGTGGAAAAGGTAAGCACACACTCTGGGTTCTTGCTGTCTCCGGGGGTGAACTTGCTGTCTCCAGGAATGAACTTCCTCTAGTCACTGGTAACCCGCAGCCCCTCCCCCGCCTGCTGTTTCCATCTGAAAAGGAGTTTCCACCTGGTTGGAGTGAAGGCCTGAGTTCCAAACCTGGCTCGCAGGCGTGGGGCCTTCCGCTTGCTGCACCAGAGTGGGAGCTCGCTGATGGGACTTACACGCAACAATTCATGGACCTCTGGCGTCGGCCCTTATTGTGTGACCTCAGCTGGCCGAGTTTGCACTTGACCAAGGTCGCCACCACAGCCCCAGGCGCCAACTCCCCCTGGATCTGGCTCCTGAAGTCTGTGGGCTCTCAGACCAGCCCAGCCCTGCTCAGGGCGAGGGGGACAGGGAAGGGGCAGAAAAGTGGCTGCTGGACGGTGGGCAGTGCCCAGGAGGGAGAGGTCCCATTCCACAGAGCACCAGGCCGCTCACTCATCATTGTCCCCTGGTTCAGCTGGTGGGAAAGCGGTGGTCAGGCTGGGAGATAAGAGGTGATTCCCACTGAGAGCAGCAGAGCCCTCTCCTGGTGCGAGTGTGCGTGTGCGTGTGCCTGAGTGTGCGTGAGTGTGAGTGTGTGAATTCTCACCTGATGATATGTTCCTGGGTTCCTTTTCATTCCTATTACTGATTAAGGTATTACATACGTGTTCTTATCCCCCACTGCCCCCACACCCCCACCCTCACCCTGCAAGTATGCCCTCATGCTCACCCCCTGGTGTCTGCGTCCATTGGCTAGACATATAGGCATGCATACAAGTCCTTTGGTTGATCTCTCCCCCTTAGCCCCACCCTCCCCTACCTTGTCTCTGAGGGTGATGGTCTGATCCATGCTTCTCTGTCTCTGGATCTGGTTTTGTTCATTGGTTTATGTTGTTCATTATAATCCACAGATGAGTGAGGTCATGTGATATTTATCTTTCTCGGACTGACTGACTGGCTTTGCTTAGCATAATGCTCTCCAGCTCCATCCATGCTGTTGCAAATGTTCAGTGCCCCTTCCTTTTTTGTGACAGCGTACTAGGTCAATGTGTAGATGTACCACGGCTTTTTAACCCACTCATCTGCTGACCAGCACTTAGGCTGTTTCCAAATCTTAGCTATTGTAAATTGTGCTGCAGTGAACATAGAGGTGCATGTATCCTTTCTGAGTGGTAATTCTAGGTTCCTGGGATATATTCCTAGAAGTGGGATCACTGGGTCAAATGGGAGTTCCGTTTTTAGTTTTTTGAGGAAACTCCATACTGTTCTCCATAGTGGCTGCACCAGTCTGCATTCCCAGCAGCAATGAAAGAGGGTTCCTTTTTCTCCCCATCTTCACCAGCACTTGCCCTTTGTTGATTTGTTGGGGATAGCCATTCTGACAGCTGTGAGGTAGTACCTCCTTGTCCTTTTGATTTGCATCTCTTGGATGATTAGTGGCTCTGAGCATGTTTTAATGTGTCTCTTGGCCTTCCTTTTGTCCTCTCTGGAAAAGTATCTATTTAGGTCCTTTGCCCATTTTTGTGATTGGGTTGTTTATCTTCCTTTTGTTAAGTTGTATGAGTTCTTTGTAAATGTTGGAGATGAAATCCTTATCAGAGAGAACATTGGCAAATATGTTCTCCCATGCAGTGGGCTTTGTAGTTGTCTTGTTGACGGTTTATTTTGCTATGAAGTAGCTTTGAATTTTGCTGTCGTCCCATTTGTTTATTTTAACTTTATTTTGCATTGCCCCAGGAGCTGTGTTGGTGAAGAGATTGCTTCAGTATATATCTCAGACTCTGCTGCCTATGGATTCCTCTATATATTTTTCTCGTTTCCAGCTTTCTGTTTAAGTCATTATCCATTTTGAGCTTATTTTTGTGCACGGTGTAAGTTGGTGGCCCAGTTTCATTTTATGCATGTGTCTGACCAAATTTCCCAGCACCGTTTATTGAAGAGACTGTCTTAACTCCATGGTATGTTTTGGCCTCCTTTGTCAAATATTCATTGAGCTTATTGGTTTGGATTGGTTTCTGGGTTCTCTGTTCTATCCCATTGGTCTATATGTCTATTCTTGTGCCAGTGTCAGGCAGTTCTAAGAACAGTGGCTTGTAAAGCAGCTTGAAATCTGGTACTGAGATACCTCCTACTTTGTTCTTCTTTCTCAGGATTGCTGCAGCCACTTGGGGTTTGTTTTTTAAATATATTTTATTGATTTTTTACAGAGAGTAAAAGAGAGGGATAGAGAGTTAGAAACATCGATGAGAAAGAAACATAGATCAGCCTCCTCCTGCACACCCGCTACTTGATATGTGCCCCCAACCAAGGTACATGCCCTTGATCGGAATCGAACCAGGCACCTTTCAGTCCGGAGGCCGACGCTCTATCCACTGAGCCAAACCTGTTTGGGCTCAGGGTCTTTTTTTTATTACAGATGGATTTTTGGAGAGTTCATTCTAGGTCTGTGAAATATGCTGTTGGTATTTTAATGTGGAGTGCATTGAATGTATAGATTGCTTTGGGTAGTATAGCCATTTTAATGATGTTGTTTCTACCAATCCATGAACAAGGTACGTTCTTCCATCTGTTTATGTCTTCCTCTTTCTCTTTTTTCAACATCTTCTAGTTTTCTGAGTGGAGGTCTTTTACCTCCTTAGCTAAATTTATTCCTAGGTTTCTGAATTTTTTTGGTGGGATGATACATGGGATTCTTTTTTCAATCTCCTTTTCTGTAAGTTCACTATTGGTGTATAAAAATGCCATATATTTCTTGGCATTAATTTTGTAGTCTGCTACATTGCCAAATTCATTTACTAAGATTACTAAATTTTTGAAGGAGTGTTTGTGGTTTTCTATGTACAGTATCATGTCATCTGCAAATAATGACAATTTACTTCTTCTTGTCCAATTTGGGAACCAATTTTTTATTTTCTTGTGTGATCACTCTGATTAGGACTTCCAGTACTGTGTTGAACAGGAGTGATAAAAGTGGGCGTCCCTGTCTTGTTCCTGTTCTAGAGGGAAATGGTGTTTGTTTTTGCACTTTGAGTATGTTGTTGGCTGTAGGTTTGTCATATAAGGCTTTTATTATGTGGAAGGATGATTCTTCTATTCCTACTTTGCTGAGTGTTTTTATCAGAAAAGGCTGTTGCACTTGGTCAAATGCCTTTTCTGCACCAATTGATATGATTGTGTGGTTTTTCTCTCTCAAATAGTTTATGTGATGTTTCACGTTCACTGATTTGCAGATAGTGTACCATCCTTGCATCGCTGGAATAAATCCCACTTTGTCATGGTGTATGATCTTTATAATGAAATGCCGAATCCAGTTTGCTAGAATTTAGTTGAGGATTGCAGCATTAATGTTCACCTGGAAAATTGGCCTGTAAGTCACTTTCTTTGTGGTGTCTTTTTCTGGTTTGGGATTATGGTAATACTGGCTTCATAAAAAGAGCTTGGAAGTATGCCGTCCTCTTGAATTATTTGAAATAGTGTGAGAAAGGTTGGTTTTACCTCTTCTTTGAATGTTTGGTCAAACTCCCCTGTGAAGCCATCTGGTCCAGAGCTTTTGTTTTTTTGGAAGCTTTTTGATTACTGTTTCAATTTAACAGTATTTATTGGTCTGTTCAGGATTTTTGCTTCTTCCTGATTGAGTTTCGAAAGCTTGTCTTTTTGTAGCAATGTGTCCATTTTGTTGAGCTTGTCCAGTTTGTTGTAGTAGAGTTGTTCACTGTAATTTTTTACAATCCTTTGTATATCTGTGGGATCGTTTGTTACTTCACCGCTTTCATTTGTTTTTGTTTATTTGGGTCCTCTCTCTTAGTTTCTTGCTGAGCCTGACTAGAGGTTCATCAATGTTGTTTATTCTTTCAAAGAACCAGCCTTTGGTTTCATTGATCGTTTGTATTATTTCTTTTTTCGTCTCTTCGTCACTTATTTCTGTTCAGACGTTTATTATCTCTTTCTTTTTGTGTACTGTGGGCTTTTTTCTCTAATGGAGAGGCACTCTGAACCCCAGGACAAAACAGCTTCTATTTACTTGAATACACATTTGTCCTTTAGCAAAGCAAACAGTCATATTAAAGTTTAGTAAACAATAGAAGAATTTTCATGTGAGGAGGTTTCCTTCAGCCATTTTTCCACAGCAGGATAACAAAATGCTGATTTTCTGCCATGCTGAATATCAAAGTCCATTCCCCTTCTGTGGGACTTCTCTCATTGATATGTTAACTACTTTTGGTCTTTGCCCCACAATTTCCCCCTTTTTGTTTTCTTAATTAATTTAGAAAGGTGTATGCCATCTTCTGGGCTCAGATCCTTTTAAGACTTTTGATTCTGCTTCACAAGACTGGAAGAAAACATAGAAGAACAAGAAAGAGAGACAATATTAGCTATTCTAAAAAGCAAATGTAAGGAGATTCAATGAAAAGGATTGAGTTCTTTCATGTCCTTTTAAATATCATTTTCAGGATTTTATGGAATTAGTCCATAGTAGGCTTCTTTTTGGGCTGACAGTTCTTCATGGGTTCTTTCCAGTCACTGTTCCCTTGTGACATGACTGCAATGATGTTCGATTTCTGGATGGTGGTCCACCAGTGAGAAATGACAATACAGGTCTAACTCTTTTGGCTTTGTCAAGAGCCACCAACACCTAGGCACAGCTGATGACGGCTAGCGTGGCAAGGCGTGTTCACCATCCCCCATCTCTAGATGTTTCTCCTCTGTCTCCTCAGCATGTTGCTTGGGGCACTGCTATCTGTAGTTGGAGTACTCCGGTCAGTTATTCTCTCAGATTCATGTTGCAGGAATCCACACAGGCTTGGAGAAGTTTTCTGGAAATACACAAGCATATCCTTGACCAAAGATTAATAAAGGGACCCTTCCTTAAACCGAACTCGTTATGTTTCCATTTAACCTGACCATTTTGCTTTGGCTTAGTCTGACACCAGTGTTATTCTATGGGTGTCTTGCCATCAGCATTACAAGGGTAAAATTTAAAGTAATTAAGGCTTGGTGTGGTCTACTTACAGGAGATTTCTTCACTATTCCCCCACTTTTGTTTTTCAAGTTGGGATTTTAGAGCCCTTGTAGTAGATGTAACATGCAAGGAGGGCATTTCTTCATAATCTGTTTTGCCGGCTGTACATTATTTCGGCAGAGTGATGTAAAAGCTTGTGAAATTCTGTGACCTGCTTAATAAAATAACTAACTCACAGGCATATTCATTTCCTTTTGTTAAAGGACCAGGGCTTGTTTAAATAGTATAGAAAGGCTTCGGTTACAGAGCCATTTTAATTGAGTCGTTGCAGTTCTGTTTACCAAGCCAGCAGCATAAGCAGATAATAGATAATATCAAGAAGCTTTTGGAAATACTGCATGTCAGCCTTGATCATTTCTAATTCGATTCTTTGCACAGAAGTATGACTGGTCTGACTGACTTGGTCTGAATTCATTGCAGTATAAGCAGCTTTACCGTGAGATGAACTATCAGTAAAAACAGTGACTTCTCCAGGAATAGGTTTCTGCCTATTCCATCTGTATTCCCCTGAATATTCTTTTATTTTTATTTGCTAATTTAAATCAGTCTAAAATAAGGCTAATTTCCTAACTTCCTTTGTCATTGGGTGGGGACAGTAAATGACACTAATTGGATTTCTGCTATCAGCCTTCTTTATACACACACACACACACACACACACACACACACATACACACACTACTGTTGGTCTTTGCCTCCAGCAGTTTACTCTGAGGTTTGACAGTGTGATCAATGCTTCTTTGTGTCTGGATGTCTTGTTGTTCATCAGTTAATGTTGTTCATTATATTCCACAAATGAGTGAGATAATGTTATATTTCTCCTTCTCTGATTGGCTCAATTTGCTTAGTGTAATGCTCTCCAAGTCCATCCGTTCTGTTTCAAATTATGAGAGTTCTTTCTTTGTTACAGCAGTAGAGTATTCCATTGTGTAGATGTTCCACAGTTTATTAATCCGTACATCTGCTAATGGGCATTTAGACTGTTTACAAATCTTAGCTATTGTAAATTGGGCTGGTATGAACATACAGTTGCATATATTTTTCCTTATTGGCCTTTCTCATTTCTTGGGATATATACCTAGAAGAGAGAACACTGCGTCAAAGGGGAGCTCCATTTTTAATTTTTTAAGAAAACTCTATATGTTTTTCCACAGTGGTTGCAGCAGTCTGCATTCCCACCAGCAATGCACAAGGGTTGCTTTTTCTCTGCATCCTCACCAGCACTTGTGGTTTGTTGAGTTGTTGTTGTTTTTTTTTTTTTCTGACAGCTATTCTGACAGGTGTGGATTGGCACCTCAGTGTCGTTTTGATTTGCATCTCTTGGACTGTTAGTGCCTCTGAGCATTTTTTCGTATGTCTCTTGGCCTTTTATAGGTCTCCTTTTAAAAAGTGTTAATTTAGGTCCTTTGCCCATGTTTTGATTGGATTGTTTATCTTCCTATTGTTAATTTGTGTGAGTTCCCTGAAAACTTTGGAGATTCAACACTTATCCGAGATACCATTGGCAAATATGTTCTCCCGATGCAGTGGGCTTTCTGGTTGTTTTGTTCGGGATTTTGTTAGCTGTGCAGAAGATTTTTATTTCGATGTAGTCCATTTTTTATTTTCCCCTCCGTGTGCATTGCCTTTGGAGCTGTATCAATAAAGATACTGTGAAGACATATCTGATATATTGCTACATAGGCAATCTTATAAGTTTTTTTTATAGATTCTCATTTGATGTTTAAGTCCTTCATCCATTTTGAGTTTATTTTTGTGAATGGTGTAAGTTGGTGGTCTAGTTTCATTATATTGTATGTGTCTTTCTAATTTTGCTAACATTTTTTGAAGAGACTGTCTTGACTCCATTGTATGCTCTTGCCTCCTTTGTAAATTAATAATAGAGCATAATGACTTGGGTCCACTTCTGTGTTCTGTTTCAGTTGAGTATATATATGTCTTTTCTAGTGCCAGTAGCAGGCAGTTTTGAGAATGGTGGCATTATAATATAGCTTAATATCTGGTATTGTGAGCCTGCCAACTTTTTCCTTCTGCCTCAGGATTGCTCAGGCTATTTTTACTCCAGTTGAATTTTTTTCAAGGATTTTTTCCTGTGTCTGTGAAATATTCTGTTGTTTCATTAATGGAGATTACTATGAATCTATAGATTGCTTTTGGTAGTATGGGCATGTTAATGATGTTAAGTCTACCAACCCATCAACATGGTATATTAATCCATTGGTTGATATCTTTTGTCTTTTTCAATGGCCTGTAGTTTTCCAAGTGCAGTTCTTTTACTTTCTTTATGAATCAATAAAAATTTACAGTTTTTAATCATAAACCTGTGTTTTCTATCAAAATTACTTCTTGCGTGAATTTTGAGACACCTTTACTTAGGCGACTCCTGTGAAAGGGCCATTCGACCCACAAAGGTGTCGCAACCCACAGGTTGAGAACCGCTATTCTAAAATGTCAGTTAAATCTAATGAATCCAGTGTGTCCATTAGAGGCTCTGCATCCTTGTTATTTTTTTCATATGGAAGATCTATCCAGTGAAGTCAGAGGGGTGATAATTTTGTCACACTCTCTGTTAAAGTCTTCTGGAATTTTTGTTTGTTTTGATTTTTTGTTTATTTGTTTGTTTGATATATATATATATTGAGGTGCTCCTATGTTGGCTGAATATATGTTTACTAGGGTTATATCGTCTTGTTGGTTGGTCCCTTTGGTGTCATGCAGTGACCTTTATGTCTCTTGTGATGGCCTTTCTTTTAAAGTCTATTTTGTCTGATATGCGTATTGTTACTTCGGGCTTTTTTTTTTTCTTTTCCATTTGCATGGAAATTTTTCCCATTCCTTCACTCTCATCCTGTGTGTGTCTTTTGTTTTGAGGTGGTGCTCCTGTAGACAGCATAGACCTTCATCATGTATTTGTATCCATTTTGCTCCACTACACCTTTAGATTGGAGCATTGACCCATTTACGTTTAGGGTTATTAGGATTATTATTATTATTTTTTTATTGATTAAAGTATTACAAAGGGTATTACATATGTGTCCATTTTTCCCCCCCGCCCTAGACAGTCCCCTAGCCTCCCCTATCCCCCGGTGTCTTATGTCCATTGGTTATGCTTATATGCATGCATACAAGTCCTTTGGTTGATCTGTTACCCCCCTACCTCCTGCACCCCCACCCTCCCCGGCCTTCCTGCTGCAGTTTTACAATCTGTTTGAGGCAGCTCTGCCTCTGTATCTATTATTGTTCAAAAGTTTATAATGGTCTCTATTATCCATGAATGCATGAGATCATGTGGTATTTTTCCTTCATTGACTGGCTTATTTCGCTTAGAATAATGCCCTCCAGTTCTTTCCATGCTGTTGCAAATGGTAAGAGTTCCTTCCTTTTTACAGCAGCATAGTATTCCATCGTGTAGATGTACCACAGTTTTCTAATCCATTCATCTACTGACGGGCACTTAGGCTGTTTCCAGATCTTAGCTATGGTGAATTGTGCTGCTCTGAACATAGGGGTGCATATATCCTTTCTGATTGGTGTTTCTGGTTTCTTGGGATATATTCCTAGAAGTGGGATCACAGGGTCAAATGGGAGTTCCATTTTCAGTTTTTTGAGGAAACTCCAGACTGTCTTCCATAGTGGCTGCACCAGTCTGCATTCCCACCAGCAGTGCACAAGTGTTCCTTTTTCTCCACATCCTCTCCAGCACTTGTCGTTTGTTGATTTGTTGATGATAGCCAGCCTGACAGGTGTTAGATGGTACCTCGTTTTGATTTGCATCTCTCAGATGATTAGTGACTTTGAGCATGTTTTCATATGTCTCTTGGCTTTCTGGATGTCCTCTTTTGAAAGGTGTGTATTTAGATCCTTTGCCCATTTTTTCACTGGATTGTTTATCTTCCTTTTGTTGAATTGTATGAGTTCCCTATAAATTTTGGAGATTAGGCCCTTATCAGATATGACATTGGCAAATATGTTTTTCCACGCAGTGGGCTTTCTTGTTGTTTTGTTGATGGTTTTATTTGCTGTGCAGAAGCTTTTTATTTTGAAGTAGTCCCATTTGTTCATATTCTTTTTCGTTTCAAGTGCCCTAGGAGCTGTATCAGTGAAGAAATTGCTTCGGCATATGTCTGAGATTTTGTTGCCTTTGTATTCTTCTAGAATTTTTATGGTTTCCTGTCGTACATTTAAGTCCTTTATCCATTTTGAGTTTATTTTTGTGTATGGTGTAAGTGGGTGGTCTAGTTTCATTTTCTTGCAGATATCTGTCCAATTTTCCCAACACCATTTATTGAAGAGACTATCTTGGCTCCATTGTATGTTCTTGCCTCCTTTGTCAAATATTAATTGAGCATATTGGTTCGGGCCGATGTCTGGGCTCTCTATTCTATTCCATTGATCTATATGCCTATTCTTGTGCCAGTACCAGGCAGTTTTGAGAACAGTGGCTTTGTAATAGATCTTGATATCAGGTATTGAGATCCCACCTACTTTGTTCTTTTTCAGGATTGGTGCAGCTATTCGGGGTCTTTTTTTTATTCAGGATGATTTTTTGGAGAGTTCGTTCTAGATCTCTGAAGTATGCTGTTGGTATTTTAATGGGAAGTGCGTTGAATTTATAGATTGCTTTGGGTAGTATGGACATTTTAATGATGTTGATTCTACCAATCCATGAACATGGTATGTTCTTCCATCTGTTTATGTCTTCCTCTATCTCTTTTTTCAACGTCCTGTAGTTTTCTGAGTAGAGGTCTTTTACCTTTTACTTAAGTTTATTCCTAGGTAGCTTAAATTTTTTGGTGCGATGGTAAACGGGATTGTTTTTATAATCTCTCTTTCTGAAAGTTCACTATTGGTGTATAGAAATGCCTCAGATTTCTTGGGGTTAATTTTGTATCCTGCTCCATTGCCAAATTCATGTATTAAGTCTAGTAGCTTTTTGATGGAGTCTCTAGGGTTTTGTATGTATAATATCATGTCATCTGCAAATAAGGACAGTTTTACTTCCTCTTTTCTAATTTGGATGCCTTTTATTTCTTCTTCTTGCCGAATTGCAATGGCTAACACGTCCAGTACTATGTTGAACAGGAGTGGTGAGAGGGGACATCCCTGTCTTGTTCCTGTTCTTAGGGGAAATGTTGTTAGTTTTTGTCCGTTGAGTATGATGTTGGCTGTGGGCCTGTCATGAATGGCTTTTATTATGTTGAGGTATGATCCTTCCACTCCCACCTTACTGAGAGTTATTATCAAAAAATGGGTGTTGAATTGTGTCAAATGCTTTTTCTGCATCAATTGATATGACCATGTGGTTTTTTTCTTTCAATTTGTTTATGTGATGTATCACGTTTATTGATTTGCGGATATTGTACCATCCTTGCATCCCTGGGATAAATCCAACTTGATCATTGTGTATGATCTTTCTGATGTACTGCTGGATCCGATTTTCTAAGATTTTGTTGAGGATTTTGGCATCTATGTTCATGAGGGATATTGGCCTGTAATTCTCTTTCATTGTGTTGTCTTTACCTGGTTTTGGTATTAGGGTGATGCTTGCTTCATAGAATGAGCTTGGAAGTGTTCCTTCCTGTTGAATTTTTTGTAGTAGTCTTAGGAGAATAGGTTTTAGTTCCTCCTTGATGGAAGGTTTTTGATGACTGCTTCAATTTCTTCCATAGTTATTGGCCTGTTGAGGTTTTTAGATTCTTCCTGGTTGAGTTTTGGAATGTTGTATTTTTCTAGGAATTTGTCCATTTCCTCCAGGTTGTCTAGTTTGTTGGAGTAGAGCTGTCCATAGTATTTTTTAACAGTCATTTGTATTTCTGTTGGGTCTGTTGTTATTTCGCCTCTATCGTTTCTGATTTTGTTTATTTGGGTACTCTCTCTTTGCTTCTTGGTGAGCCTGGCTAGAGGTTTGTCAATCTTGTTTATCCTTTCAAAGAACCAGCTCTTGGTTTCATTGATTTTCTGTATTGTTTTTTTTTTTTTTTTGGTCTCTATGTCATTTATTTCTGATCTAATCTTTATTATCTCCTTCCTTCTGCTCACGCTGGGGTTTTCTTGTTGCTCTCTTTCTAAATCTTTGAGTTGTAGAGTTAGATGATTTACTACCATTTTTTCTTGTTTTTTGAGATAGGCCTGTAGCGTTATAAACTTCCCTCTCAGGACTGCTTTCATTGTGTCCCATAGGTTTTGGATTGTTGTGTTTTCATTGTCATTAGTTTCCAGGATGTTTTTAATTTCTTCTTTGATCTCATTGGTAACCCAATCAATATTTAATAGCATGCTATTCAGCTTCCAGGTGTTTCAGTATTTTGGGTTGTTTTTCTTGTAGTTTATTTCTAGTATTATGCCATCGTGGTCTGCGAAGATGCTTTTTATGATTTCAATCTTCTTGAATTTGGGGATACTTTGCTTGTGACCCAATATGTGGTCTATTTTTGAAGATGTCCCATGAGCACCTGAGAGAAACGTATATTCCCTGGCTTTGGGGTGAAGTGTTCTGAAGATGTCGATTAAGTCCATCTGATCTAGTAAGTCATTTAGGATTGCTGTATCTTTGCTGATTGTTTGTCTATAGGACTTATCCAGTGCTGTCAATGGTATATTAAAGTCCCCTACTATGATTGTATTGTTGTCGATCTCTCCTTTGATATGTTCCAGGAGTTTTTTTATGAATTTGGGTGCTCCTGCATTGGGTGCATATATGTTTACCAGGGTTATATCTTCTTGTTGTATTGATCCCTTTAGTATTATGAAGTGGCCTTCCTTATCTCTTGTTTAGGCCTTCACTTTGAGGTCTATTTTGTCCGATATAAGTATTGCTACCCCAGCTTTCTTTTCCTTTCCATTTGCCTGCAAGATATTTTTCCATCCTTTCACTTTTAGTCTGTGTGAGTCCCATCTAATGAGGTGGGTTTCTTGTAGACAGCAGATGTATGGGTCATGTTTTTTTATCCATTCAGCCACTTGATGTCTTTTGGTTGGAGCATTTAGTCCATTTACGTTTAAATTTATTATTGAAAGGTACTTGTTTGTAGCCATTTCTTTTTTTGTGTGGCTGTTTTCTTTCTGAGCTTTTTATTTCTTATTTTTATACCAGTCCCTTTAGCATTCCTTGCATTGCTGGCTTGGTGGTGATAAACTCCCTTAGCCTTTTTTTGTCTGTGAAGCTTCTTATTTCCCCTTCAAGTTTGAATGATAGCCTTGCTGGATAGAGTATTCTTGGATTCAGTCCTTTGCTTTGCATCACTTTGTAAATTTCCGTCCATTCTTTTCTGGCTTGATGTGTTTCTGTTGAGAAATCATTTGATAATCTAATGAGAGATCGCTTGTATGTGACTTTCCGTCTCTCTCTTGCGGCCTGTAAGATTTTCTGTTTGTCCTGAACATTTGCCATGGTAATTATGATGTGTCTTGGTGTGGGTCTTTTTGGGTTCACCTTGTATGGGACTCTCTGGGCTTGTGTGACTTTTTTCTTCCCCACCTCAGGGAAGTTTTCTGATATTATTTCTTCCAATAGGTTTTCTAATCCTTGTTCATCTTTCTGTTGTTCTGGTACCCCTATTATTCGTATGTTGTTTCGTTTCCTATTGTCCCAAAGCTCCCTTAGGCTCTCCTCCTGTCTTTTAATTTTTTTCTCCAATTGCAGTACATTTTGGGTGTGTTTTGCTTCCTTGTCTTCTAATTCACTAATTCGGTCCTCCGCTTCTCCTAGCCTACTGTTGATACTTTCAATGGTGTTTTTTATTGCAGCTATATCACTCTTCATTTCTTCTTGGGTCTTACTTAAGTTGTTGATTTTTTCATCTGTTTCTTCTTGCTTCTTGCAGAGGTTGTCGATTTTTCCCTCCATCCGATTTATGCACTCTAGGACCCTTATTCTGAATTCTTTTCTGTCATGTTGCATGCCTCTGTATCTCTTAGCTGCTTTTCTGGAGAGCCCTCCTTCTCTCTCCTTTGGGGGTTTCTTTGTCTACCCATGTTTGATCTCACTGACATATCTAGACGTTGAGTCGTTCAGTGGCTGCTCCCTGGGTGGCAGTGACTCCTTGGTCTGTGGTTGCTCTTCGGGCAGTTGCAGTAACAGCTGCTGTTCAGTTGTCAGCAGCTCCTCTGGTGGGTGCTGTTCACAGCTGTGGTGGCTCTTCTGACTGGTGGGGGGCGGTTTCACATACAGCTGCTGTTCCTTAGCAGAGGGTGTGGTGCTCAGTAGGCTGCTATTGCTCGGATCTGCTGCGTTGATTTAAGGGCACAAAATACAACACAACAAGGCACCACGTACCAGGCACTAAACATGAATATATTCACAATATTAATAACCCCAAATAAAGTTGACCACCCGAATAAAGAGAATTAGGGGGTAAGGAAGAAGGAAGAGATAAAGAGAAAAGAGAAAAAAGAAAAGAAAAGTAGTGATCAAAAAGGGGAGTGCAAAAATGAAATTGGGAACAAGAAGGGGGGAAAATAAAAGCGAGAAAAGAAAAGAAAAAAAATCGAAAAAAGAGAATGAAGTGGAAGAGGGGAAGAGACTCTTTATATGAGGAGAATACTCCTATAGAACCGCCACTAATCCCAGCAAATTCCAGCAACAGCTCCCTGTAGATGGATCCAAACTAGAAACAACCAATAATATAACGATGAAAATAGAATGGAGAACACTAATCCCAAAATAAAATAAAGAGAAAATAAAATGGCACTTTAAAAGATGGTAAAATGGTAGCAGTAATATTATGCTGGTTAAAAATAAGAAGGTAGTAATTAAAAGGGTAAAATCAGGAAAAAGAAGATGGAAAAAGAAGAAAAAAGAAGAAGAAGAAAAAGGAGGGAAAAAAAGAAAAAAGAAAAAAATTGGTTTCTTAGTTAAAAGGTGAAAAAAGAAAAAAAATTGCAGTAGTGAAGGTCTTTCGGTTCTTCTATCCTTCAGTCTGGTTCACCTTTAGTACTGTCAGGTATTCAGGAGAGTGTTGAGTTTCCCTGTGATACACTTTTCCTCTGTGTTGTAAACCCACAGTCCTTATTTCAAAGCAGGCCTTATTTGTTTCTCAGACTGCGTTATTTTGTGTTTAGCAAAGAGTCAGTTTGTGGCTCAGCCTCTGGGTGGCAGTGTTCTGGGGTTGGCCTCTGATGCTATATGGCATTGAAAATCCTTCTATAGGCCAGACCCTGTTAATTCCCAGGGACTGATCAGATAATTTTAATCCTTGATCTTGTTCAGGGTGGAATCTGGGTGTGGCTGTGCTCCTTGCCTGGGGGCTTGGGGGGAGGAGTCTCACTATCCGGAGAGAATGGCTGCCCCAGTCCTGGTGTAAGGGGTGTCTCAGCACTCAACACTCAATTCGCTGCCACCTCTCCTGGCCCCCCTTCTCTCCTCAGTCTCTCCCCAGATTCCACTCCTCCGCACCCTCTCCCTCTCTTCAGCACAGGTGAGTGTCTGTATCCGAAATGTCCCATGAACAGGATTCGGTGAGAACAAACAAACAAACGCCGGCCGCGGAAATGGGGAAGGCTTAGGTTCCGTAAGCTCCTCTCTTACTGGCACTGCATGGTCAGGTCAGCTCTTCAGGCTGCCCCCTTTAGGCTCAGTCCTCCGTGGTCACAGAACCCAGTTCTCAAATCCCCTGTCAGCGCCAGGAATCCCGCGGATCTCCTTTCCCCAGTCAGGGGCTGTGCCTGTCCCAGGGGACGGGGTTGTCTGCCATGCGGTCTCCCTCCGACCCTCTGGACTCAGAGGTATGGCAAACTTTCCTGCCCAAATCCCTGGGTGTTTTTTTTTTGTTTTTTTTTTGTTTGTTTGTTTTTTTTTTTTTTTTTTTTTTACCTTTCTAGGGGAGTTCTGCCCTTACCGGCTGCAAACCCTCTCACCAGCTGAGCAATTTCGCCAATTCAGGGTGGGTGTTACTAGTTTCAGCTGCACACTCCATTTGCTCCGTGACACAACCTGGGACGCGTCTGCCTTTATCCTTAGGGTTATTATTGATAGGTATTTATTTCTTTCCATTTCGTTTCTGTGTGGCTAACTTTCTGTCTCTGTTTCTCCTTCTCATTACAGCAATCTCTGTAGCATTTCATGTAAAGCTGGCTTGGAGATGATGTACTCCTTCAGCCTTTTTCTGTCTAGGAAGCTCTGCATTTGACCGTCTATTTTGAATGAAAGAATTGCCAGATATAGTAATCTTGGTCTCAGATCCTTGCTTTCCATTAACTGGAGTACTTCATGCCATCTTCTTCTGGCCTGAAGAGTTTCTGATGAGAGATCAGGAGTCAGACTTATGGGAACTCCTTTGTGGCTAACAGTTTTCTTTTCTCTTGCTGCCTTGAAGATTCTCTCTTTGTCTTTAATCGTTGGCATTTGAATTATGATGTGTCTGGGCACGGGTTTGTTTGGGTACTTCTTCTTTGGGGTTCTCTTTGGCTCTTGATCTTGTGTGGGATTTTCCTTTACCAGGTTAGGTAAGTGTTCTGACATTGTTTCTTCAAAGACCTTCTCTATGCCTTTCTCCCCATCCTGCCTCTTCTGGCACACTGGCTATGCTAATACTGTTATGTAAGTTTCTGTTTTGTTTTTTTAAATCTTAATTTTTTTTGTCTTTTTTTTTTAATTGGGTGATATTTTTAACTCTGTTCTAAATCAGTGATTGGATCCTCAGCTTTCCCTAATATCTGCCTATTTCTTCTAATGTGTTCTTTATTTGTATTATGTCATTTTATATCTAGGACTGTTCTTCTTTTCATAGGCACTATATCTTTTTTCATGCTGTTGAGCTCTTTTACCTTCATAACTCTGAAGTCAGATTCAGATAAATGTCTTCTCTGTGCTTCATCTCTCTCTATATCTGGAGAATTCTCTCGTGCTCTCCTTTGGGGGTTGTTTCTTTATCTCCTCTTTCTGGTTTCTGTGTGGGTTTGTGGTGACGATTTAGGTAGATCCTGTCTGCCTCTCAGTCTCTAGTGCAGAACATTGTTAAAGGATGTTTCTGACTAATTAGGTCAGGCAAAGACTCAAAGCCTCCAGAGGCCTCCTCTGTCTATAGACTGATAGGGTTCCAACTTAACTTGCCCCCAAGGCAATGGTCCTCAGGTTATAGCAAGAGTTTGTTTCAACAGGGTGGGGCAGTTGCCTCTGCCTGGAGGTTAATTGTTATTTATAATCTCTTCAGTGTCCTCAGGGCAAGGTGTTTCCCAGTAGTGTGTGTTAATTGTCTCCCCTCCAGGAAATGCAGATGTCTGCCTGGGAAGGATTTTCTCTGCTGCATGAGGAAAGTACTCCTCCCAGGAAACTTGAAGTGTCTGTGTTCTGTGCTGGAACCCTTGACTCCCCAGTTCTGGCTTTTTCCCTCACAGCTCCAGTCCACTTCACCCTCCCTTTGCCAGGGCACAAGGTGTGTGGCTCCACAGGGAAATTTGTGTGATGGCCCTCTAAGAGGATACCTGAATTTCTAGCTGTCTCTCCCTGCCAGACAGTGCCCTGCTGCTATTCACATCCACAGGTTATATGGCTATCCTCCTCAGTTCTGGTGCTCTCTGCTAGGAGGCCCAGCTTGGGGATTAGACCCAGAGTTCTCAGTGGCAGTCCTCCACAGCTGAGATATCTCTCTGGGACTTCAGTTGCTGTCTGTGGGTGTCAGGCCCGCCCCTTCAAGTCTCCTCTCCTCCTACCAGTGTCTAAGTGGTCTCCACCTTTGGTGCTCAGGTGTCAGGGTTCTCTCCTGTGAGTTTTCCATTGATTATTAGGAAGTTGTTCTGTATTTTAGTTGGAATATCAGTTTGTTCCTGGGAACATGTCCCTGTAGCATCCACTTATTCTGCCACCATTCATTTAAATATATTTTTTCTTTATCTCAGAGAAAAATGGAGAGCGAGTGAGAGTTAGAAACATCAATGATGAGAGAGATTCATTGATCAGCTCCCTCCTGCTTGCCCCAGACTGAAGATTGAGCCCCCACCCAGGCAAGTGCCCTTGACCTGAATCGAAACTGGGGCCCTTCAGTCTGAAGGTCGGTGATCTGTCCACTGTTCCAAAGTGGCTAGGGTTCTGCCACCTTTTTCAATCTTCTTCAGAATCCCTCTGCATTGTAAAGTACCTGCCAACATTCTTGTCCAATATGCTCCTTTTCATGTGGTTTCAGGATGGAGTTGTGCATGAAGGCCCTAATGTCCTGTGAGTGCACATTCTAATCAATAGCACTGTCAGGAAATGTGCATTGAGGCATGCTCAGTAGGCATATAGTAACTGAAACCTGCCATGTCTCTTACTGTTTCTGTTTCTGTTAGGATCATGATGGAGCTCAACTAAGGCTCTTGTTTCAAGTAGGGTTTGGAAGGTTATACTCTTCATTTCAACACGTGTTCTTCTGAGAAACTTTCGTAGTCATGCCCTACTCTAAAATGTATTAGGCCATTCCATTATGAGGGCAGATCTTTTATCAGGACAAGGCATTTATTTTTATTGAATGAAAATTCTAGCCAAAACGGGTTTGGCTCAGTGGATAGATCATCGGCCTGTGGACCGAAGAGTCCCAGGTTCGATTCCGGTCAAGGGCATGTACCTGGGTTGCGGGCACATCCCCAGTAGGGAATGTGCAGGAGGCAGCTGATCGATGTTTCTCTCTCATCAATGTTTCTAACTCTCTATCTCTCTCCCTTCCTCTCTGTGAAAAATCAATAAAATATATTTTTAAAAAAAAGAAAATTCTAAGAATCACATAAATATATAAAGATATAATTGGTACTTCCAACAATCATATATGTATTGAAGAAATATGGAGACTAAATACCTACATCTCAGTCAATAGGATACAAGTACAGTAGGTCCTCTCGTTACATTGTTGACACGTTCCTGCAGTGGGATGTAACGCAACATTCGCATAAGTCAGCACCCACCTACATAAGCACGTATGTCACTCATATGGAGCACACATACACAGCAGCAATGGCGTGAAACAGTAAAAAATAAAAAAATAAATTAATTAATTAAAGAAAGATAACAATTCCTGACCTTTACTTGTGGTAAATGAATAATAATAAAACATAAAGCACATATGTACATACGTAGAAATGATCAAATATTTTTTTTAATAAATAAATGGGGAATGGCGACAAAACTCATGTACTTCGAGTCCAACGTAACCCAAGGAATGTCTGCATTATCACAACAGGCTGAAAAGTGATCAGTGTGGATTCCGATGGTCTGTTTTTAATGAAAATAGGGTGGAAAGGGACACTTGAAAGAGTCTGGCAGTGAAAGTTGCTAAATCAGAGCATGCACATAGTTGTGAAGAAATCAGGTAAAAGTGACCTGTACATATTAGGAAAGAGATGTTTTAAAGTCTACCATAGAGACCCTCACTATAAATTATGTTGGAAAATTGAAAGTATTGAGAGCATCAGTGAAGTTTAGAAGAATAGGCCTCTGCACTTGAATATAGACAAGCAGCCTGCCCATTTCAATTTTGGATGAGCTAGTGAGCAAAGAAAATTAGTGAAAGGCTCATTTAGGAGCATTGGTGGAAAGAATTAGCCCTGAAACATAGTACTGTTTGTGGGAGATATAATAGTTCTCATATTTTGAAGGAGATTAGTGCCCTTCATATAAGCCATTAAATAATACCGCTAAAGAGCAGTAAAATCTATATGGCAATCATTACCAAAATTCAGGTTATACCTTTAAATAATTCAGCATTAGAAGAGAACCATGCTAAATCAGTGATAAATAATAAAATGACTCGAGGCCCGGTGAATGAAATTCAAGCACCGGTGGCGTCCCACAGACTGACCTGCGCCCTCCCGCAATCTGGGACCCCCTTGGGAGATGTGGGACTGCCAGGTTAGGTCTGACACCTCCTGAGGGATGTAGCAGTGCAGCCAGGCAGGAGCCCAAGCTGGAGCCAGGTGCTCTGTTCCCGCTCGTCCAAGCCCCACTCCACCTGCCACCTCTGCTTCGTAGCCTTGTCACATAGGCAGCAGAGGCTCTTGCTGTCACAGCTGCACTTTCCAGCCATTAGCCCGCCTTCTGGCTGAGTGATGTTCTCACTGTGGGAGAGCCTTGACCACCAGGGGGAAGCTCCTGTGTTGAGCGTCTGCGTCCTGGTGGTCAGTGTCCATCGTACCAACCACTCATAATGTTGCTTACGCTTTTATATATATAGATATGTGTGACCAATTTGGCATGTCCTGGCCCAATAGAATATTAGTACTCACAGATGATATCTTGCCACTATTAGAACACCCGTGGCCAGGTGCATGGATTTGTGCACATTGAAAGGAAATTAATTAGAAGAAATATTTTAATACTGCTATTTTCCTTTCTCTATAATAGCAGTGTCAACCAAATGCAGATTGACAATGACAATTTGAAACACATGCATGCAATTGGCGCCCGCAAGAGCTTCGATATGCATGGCACATGCATGAGTCACCTTAGCCATATAAATATGTGTGTGTGTGTGTGTGTGTGTGTGTGTGTGTGTGTGTGTGTGTGTGTGTGTCTGTGTGTATTTAGACAGACAGATAGATGGATAGAGAATAAACTTGCTTAATTAGACCTGCTTTCTGATTTAGCTCAACTTTTTCCAACCCATTGAATCACCTTAACTTCTCTTCCAGGTAATTGTCAGCAACACAGCAATAAATATCAACACAAAGCACATTATTATTGTAGTTCATGCGGGGAGAACAACGGGTAAAATATTTAACTGCAGCAGTGTTTGACTTTGTTCTGCACAGTGAGATAAGCTGAAGTCATTTTCAAGTTCCACCATTTCTTCCTTTTTTTCAGTCCGGTCAAGATTCTAAGCTTTCAAAATCTCCGTTTTCTGGCTAATGAAGAGAAAATAGGATACCTCCGAGTCTACCATCTACCTACACCAGAGCTTTGAGTGAGGGGCGGGCTGTGCAGGGTGACACCCACTGCCCCGTCCATGACTGGAGGAGGCTTTTGATGAGCCCACCCAGAAACAGCAGGCTGGGCCTGGCCAGGTGCCTTCTGTACCACATGTTCACATGACCAGCGCCTGTGCATGAGCCCAGTGTGCACCCACTCAGCACACCAGGGCCTGGTTGCATGCACTAGTGAGCAAGCACCTTACCTGGACTCAGCAGGCTCTGCACCACCTAATCCTTTCACAGCACCAGTGTCAGAGCCAGGGGGCATCCAGAGTCAGGCTGTGTTGGGAGACTGAGGGGCTCCTGGTGGCAGCGCGCTTCCTCTCAGTTCCACTAGGGGGCCTTCAGCTGCAGGGCGCCTGAGGATTCACAGTGCACCCCAGGGCCTTTGCACCAGGAAGGACAGGGCAAGCAGGATGGCCCAGAAGGATTTTGGCTTCACCTCGGTGCAGGAAAGTGGTGAAACCCAGGACACAAGGGCACAGGAGGTTCAGAGGGCAGCTTTGGGGCTGGAGTGGGAGGACTTCATGCAGGTGGGGGAGGCTGAGACCCTGGAGCTGAGGTTGGACACAGGCCAGGAGGTGTGGCTTGATCTCGAGTGCGGGAGAGGGGAGGACCGGGTGGCTACAGAGCAGTGTGTGCAGGGTGATGAGAGTGAGGTGCAGCAGGGAACCCAGAGTGAGGAGCAAGGGGAAGACAAGGAGGGCCTGGGGGAGGAGTTGCAGGCACAGGCTCAGTTTGTCCTGTGGACAGAGGGCTTTCTGCAGGTGGTGCCATGGCAGGGCACGTGGGCAGGGGAGGAGGTTTTCCAGGATCTGCAGGTGAGGAGGGAGGAGGAGGTGGTGAGTGAAGAGCAGAGGCTTGAGGCACAGGCTCCAGGTGACCCACAAAGGAGTGACCACCAGGAGGAGGGGTGGATGGAGGAGCCATTAATTGCAGGGGAGCAGTTTGTCCTGGATGGGGAGGGGAAGTGCACCATGGAGGCAGTGGAACAGGTGGGAGAGGTGGAGCCTCAGTCCAAGGCCAAAGCAAAGCCAGAAGAAGAGGAGCCAGTGCAGCAGGAGCAGGCCCAGTCAGGGCCCGGGGCCAAGTTAACCTAGTCCCCTCTGGAGGTGCTCCAGGCCCTTCAGTTGGAGATGGAGCCCGTGAACGAGCAAGCCAGCAGGGCCTTCTCTTGGCTCAGGTGCAGGACTCGGCAGAGGCTCAAGCCCTATTTCGAGCGGAGATGCCTCCATATCTGGCGCATCCCTGGGTTCTGGCTCACAGCTGTATCCTTGAGGGTAGAGGAGCAGGATCACACGGAGCATGGGACAGTGCAGGAGAATGGTGGAAGCGGGGATGGTTCCCATAGAAAAGAACATTGAGGACAAGCTAGGGGCAGAGCGCCCCAGTCTGGCCCAGCATCCTGGAGACACCCTCTTTCTTATACAGGCACCATAGAAACGGTACCTGAGGCTCCAGGGGTAGAGCTCCAAGGCAGAGGCACGCATACACCAGGGGCTGATGCCCAAAGACAGGGCTGTGTTGCACGGGCTCTTCTGGGACTAACTTACAGACCGTCTCTATGTCCAACTCCTCATTCAGAAGCAGGAATGTGTGATGTGTAGCCTGGCAAGCCCTCAGCACAAAACAATCTGGTGGGCATCAGGGTCTGTCAGGAAACAGAGTGGTGCTGGGCCCCTTTCTGCCATTTATGGAGAAGGAGTGGCCTTAAGGGAAGGAGAGGCCAGGCCAGGCCAGGCTGCTCTTCCTAGCTGGTCCATGCCCAGCTACCAGGGTGCAGGCTCCTTTACCCAAAGCAGTTTATGAACCACCCAGAGTTGTCGGCCATGATCAGCGTCCAAGATGAAAATATGCTGGGCCATATGATGGATTTGAAGGTAAGTGCACCTGCTCCACGGAGTGGTGTAGAGCAGGTGGGGAAATGGCCTGTCCCTGAAAACAGCGACAGGCAGGAGCACTGGGCTGCGATTTCACTCCCTGGATCCACTTTCCTTCTGCAGGTGAGGGAAGTCAGGCATCCCTGGGGTTGCTGCACCATTAGCCTGTACTTCCGCAGCAACCCCTACTTCCACAACCATGTGATTGTGAAGGAGTATCTCATCACCCTCACAGGTAAGAGGAGGCTCCCTGCATGGGCTGCAGCTGGTGGTGGGCAGGGATGGAAAGCGATGTGCGCAGCTTCACATACCCATCTCCTGCAGGATACAGGGTGTCCCGTGCCACTCCCATTCAGTGGTCCCAGCATTGTGAACGAGAAGTGTACAGCCACAGGCTCCAGTACAGCAGCGCCAGTTCACTTCAAAGACTTTATGCACTTATGGTCATAGACACCCTGGGAAATTTAGGGCCATGAATATAACTCACCATCCCAACAGATTGTTTTTACGTGTTTGCAGTAAAATCAGACAAGAAATCCCATGTTGCAGAACACTTTCTTCTGAAAATTTGTGTAATGTTAGTGTTTAAGGTTTTACAAAAAGTAATAGATATGTCTCTTTCTTTTTATCTACTGACCTCCCCCCGGCTTCCTCTATCTCTAGTCTCTTGTTCTTGCCACCCACTCCCAGTGTCTTGCCTCTGTTGGTCTATTGGTTGTGCTTATATTCTGAATATTTTAACAATACAATATGTAAAATTTAAACATTTGACTATATTGTAATTTAAATCAGCACTTATGAAACAACCTTGTATAATTCAAACCTTTCCTCCAATCCTGAAACTTCATAATGGTACCTACAATTCTTGATGCTTCCCCCAAACCTACCATTTGCTTTTAGTCATTCTTAAATAACAGAAGCCAAATCCTTTACAATACAATGTTGTCTGTACCTTATCATTTTTAATTCCAGTGTCTAATTCTTCTGTCACAGGGGCTTCCCCCCTGACTCCCGGATTGCCCAATCAGGTGAGCTACTGTAGTGCATGATTCACTCTCTCTTGCATACATGGTGTATCCTGTGATCGCCGCCAGCACCACACTCAGGACCCCTTACCGGGGTGTCTGATCGGCTGTTGCAGTAATTGCTGTGCCCCCATCATACCCATCTCCTGTGTGGCTGTAATAATCATCACAGGGACTGGACCACCATAAGTCAGCGGGGGCCTTCGTGCTGGCGGTGCTCCAACTGAGCCTCCTGTAAAGTCGGTGACCAAATAACAATAATTGAACCTCTTTATGAATAATTTTATGTCAGTATGACATGACACTAGTAAAGTCTTAACTATTTTGAAAACCTATGCTTTTATCTGCCTGAGCTAAAAAGGTGTCAATGAGGCTGAGGTAGACAAGGGAGCTTACATTCATTTAAAATACAGCTGAAGAATAAGGTTTTAACTTAAATAATTGATTATGAATGAAAATGAAGGCCCATTCTGTGGAAATGGGCTGAAATTCTGACCTTCATATTTTTCTATGGTTCACGCTGTCCAGTGCTCCTTCTGATTAAAAATGTTAAATTACCTCTTGGCTGCTGTGCCTAAGTTGGTGGAGCACCAGCCTTGGCACTGCAGGATCTGCTATTTCATTCCAGGTCAAGGGAATGTGCCTGGCTTGTAGTTAACCAATGGATGGTTCCTTGCCTCTCCCTCTCACTTCCTCCCCCATCCATCTCCCTCTCCCCCCTACCTCTCCCTCTACCTCTCCTTCTCGCTCTCCCTCTCCCTCTCCTTCCCCCTCTCCCTCTCCCTTTCCCCCTGCTCCTTCCCACTCTCATTTCCCCTCTCCCTCTCCCCATCCCCTCCCTCTCCCCCTGCCACTCCCCCTCCCCCCTCATGTTGAAATAGGCCAACAATTGAAAAGGTCCTCTAATGTGGATTAGCAAAAACAAAACACACAGATACATCATGTCACATAAATATAATAAGACCAACATTGAAAAAATACTCCAGGCACCTTAAAGTGACTGAAAATCCCAATACACCAATGTCTAAGGGGAAAAGAGATTGAGAGGCTGCAGGGCCACAAAGGTGTAGAGCTGAGAAGGGGCTTGAAAGGGGCTGGCGACCCAGCTTCCTGCCTGAGGAGGTCCTTATGGTACAGAGCCCCAGTTTTAGTGTTCAGAGTGGTGGTGTCGATTTAATAAAGGGAGATCTACTCACTGCCTCTGCAATAACACAGAGGCCCCCAGCTTTCCCCTACCCATCTCCTGTTCCTCTGCTCCTTGCTTATCCCTCCTGCAGGCATGATGGTCATCTTTCATATTCACCATGCCAGGCCCTTCCCTGCCCCAGACTGAGGGTCAAAGTATGTAGCAAAAAGAACTGACATTGACCATCTAGCAGCACCACCCTGCCAAGAGCTTCAGAGCAACAGCCCCCCTGAGACTGGGAAAACACCATGCCCTGGGATGTCTTGGACACTTGGGCCCAGTGGCCTCCTCTCACCACCACATGCAGGTGGATGTGGTATTCCTCCTGTGGGCCCTCTGCTTGTGCTTAAGCTCCAAAGTTATTGGGAAGTGGATGTCCTCTGTTCCAGACAGGGATTCTGCCACGATATGGTGGTTGGTAGGGGATCCCCTGCTAAAAGGCACACCCTCATCTTGTCCATGAGTGCTGTTCCTGTGTGAGGTGGGATGTCTGTGGGTACAAGATGTATCAAAAGAGATTTTATTCCCCACACCTGGGTGCTGGTGGGTTGAGACAGAGAAAGTCATCAGTCATGAGAGCAGAGAGAGAGTTTTTCTTTATTTTTTCTGGCTGCAAGCTGCTCCGCTGACATGAGGGTCTGGTCTGTCCTTGGTTCCTCCCATGCCAGGTGTCTTCTGGTTATCTGGGCTATGCTGTGCTCAAGGCTGCAAGCTTGCTACAAGATATCTGCTAAGCAAAATAAGGTTTTCTCTGCCCTGTTTTATTCTCTTTAACCCTTTCTACAGCCCCTGGGAGGGGAGAAGTAGACGGTATAAAATGGAGGACTGGGATGCCTGGGTGAAAAGGGAAACTCACAGCACCCACAAAGTGGATCAGGAGACTATCCTTAACAACTGACCAGGGAGAGGTAGACAAGGCATGACAGAGGATGGCAGGTGGGTGATGCCTGGTGGTTGGCACCCAGGACAGATAATGGGTAAAGAGATGATGCACGCAGTCAGAGAATGGATGGGTGCTAGGAGATGATATACACACAGACATAAGTGTAGTCTTTTAATAAAATTCTAGCACTGTGGTTCAAGTAATAGTATTTCCAGGGTTCCGTCTTCTTGTTTTTAAAGTTTGATAATGCCATATGAGCCATGATTGTTTAGCCATCACTATTCTTTTTTTTTTTTTTTTTTTTTTTTTTTTTTTTTTTTTTTTTTTTTTTTTTTTTTTTACAAAAGTGCTGGACTGTGGGGTTGGAAGGATGTTGAAATGTCCGTTTTGTGTAGCAAAATAGTACATTAAGCTTAGTTACTTTAGGATATGAATACAAATGGAATCGGGCTTTAAGCCTTCAAAGCACCTTGTAATTTAGATTAGTCTGCCCACCCCAGACATATAATGTCAGCAGAAATCAGGTCACTGTTGGTAAGAAGCTAATACAAGTGATGCAAACATTTCGATAGCATTAAAAAAGGTCTTGAAAATATGGTATGTGTAGTCCCTTTACCCTCAAGTTGGTATACCTTTTGAAAAAAGTATTTGTATTGATTTCATAGAGCAAGGGAGAGGGAGAGAGAAAGAAAAACGTGAATGATGAGAGAGAATCCCTGAACGGCTGCCATCTCCTTGTCCCCCACTGGGGATTGAGCAAGGGGCTTGTGCTTGTTCTTTGACCAGGAATAGGACAGTGACCTCCAGGCTCACAATTGGATGGTCAACCATCACAGAGTCACAGCAGGTGGGCTAGGTGTTTAGTTTTTCAAGACAGGAACTGATGTGAGTTAGGACATTGGGTTTGCCATAACTAATTTAACCTTCCTGCCCCTTACTAACTTTTCTCTGGTTCATTATTTTTGAATCGGGCAACCAGACTGATTTTTGTAAAATATATATATATATCCTGATTTATTTTAAAGTAGTGGATAAGAGTTCGTTTCAATGAGTCTTTAAAGTCCTAGTGAGGGAAATAGTCTTATTTCTCTTTAATCTTCAAGTCTGGCCAATGTAAGTGTGTCCCATATCCTTCAAAGTTGCCGGTGCCCCTTGCACAAGTATTCCTTAATATTACCCTGAAAGTCACACCATTTGGGCATCGTTTGGGGTACATATTTTCTTTGGTTCTATTACATTTTCAGATATTTCCAACATATCATACCATTATTTTAAGCTACGTTCTTTTGGATTTATTAAGAATCACTCTTCCCTGGGACAAGGTAACATATGCAGATTTCTATGTCAATAACCACGCTTGTGCTTTGGCTACACTTTTGATCTTATATTTAAGTTAATTTGTGTGTGTACTCGTTATGCCATATATTAAGTTGTTGATCTTCAATGACTTTTAGTACATAACTCACTATGTGCCTGGCCTTTATTTGGAGAGCCTGTTTTATGATATATCGAAGGGGGTCAGTACATATTGACCCTTTTACTTTACCTTTATCTTTTAGCGTTTGTCAACAGCCAAGAGTTGGATTTCTCTCATGATTTTTCTTGAGTTCAGAAGGCCATTTATTTGATTTATGAAGAATGGTTGATGTTGTTTCCCTAGTTTCTAAGCAGAAGAAATGTAGTTTGTGTAGATATTATTCCCAAGTGTCTTCTTTCAAGTGATGTTTTGTAGCCTGCACAATGATTCTGAATAAGACAAAATCCCTACTTATTGGGCACTTCTTTTCTATGGTAAAAATAACAAACATGCAAGGAAATGTAAATAAGTACAATCATGCACAAAAAAGACAAGAGGAGAAATATAGGGGGCAATTATTTTTACAAGTTGTATTGGTAGGAGATAGTGCTTATATTCATAAAATTCAGGGGATCAAGGGATGTTTGTTGAATCTCAAATGTCGGGAAGGAGGCCGTGGCGTATAAACCTGTGGAAAACATTTTGGACCCAGAAAGCTTAAGTGATTCCTTAAGGTGGGAACTGTGTCCAGTGGCTGTTTAGTTTGTGTCGCTGCCCATCAGTGCCAGGCATCTTGGTGGAACATGTGAACAGCCACATCAGATTTGTTTAGAAAAAAAGTTCCAAACATCCAAAGAGTTTTATGTGGAGCAATTACAGTGACCTCAGTTTACACATGCCATGTTGATTTAGCTAAAAGATCAACCATCATGACGTTATTGGGAGACTGGGCAATTTATGTATGCATGTTAATCAAATTAGTGTATTTAAAAGGTATAAATCTAGGAACACATTTTTAGAAAAAATTCTTTATGGTTTAGAGGATTACATAGAGTATTACATATGTCTCCTTTTCCCCGTTGTGCACCTGCAACCCCAGCACATGCCCTTTCCCCTCCTAGTGTCTATGTCCATGGTTAGGCTGATAGGCATGCATACAAATCCTTTGGTTTTTCTCTAACCCCCTAGTCCTGCTTCCCTCTGAGGTTTGGCCGTCAGTTCCATGCTTTTCTGTCTCTGGATCTATTTTTGTTGAATAGTTTATTTGTTCATTGTTCCACCAATTAGTAAGGTCATGTGGTATTTATCTTTCTCCAACGGGCTTATTTTGCTCAGCATAATGCTCTACATGTCCTTCCATACTTTTGAGAATGGTAAAAGTTATTTTTTACAGCAGTGTATTGTTCCTATGTGTATATGTGCCACAGATTTTAACCCATTTTTCTTCTGATGGGCACTTAGGCTTCTTCCAAGTCTTAGCTATTGTATATTGTGCTGCTATAAATATGTGGTTGCACATGCCCTTTCCCATTGGTGTTTGTCAATTCTTGGGATATGTTCCTTGTAGTGGGACTACTGTTCAAATGGGAGCTACATTTTTTTAAAATTTTTGTGGAAACTCCATACTGTCTGCAGATCCCAGAGACCTCTGCTCAGCACAAACCTTGGTGAGCCGTGGACTGAGATGGGGACACTGGGGCACAAACAAAGTTTCCCTGCTGTGTCCCTAATTGTGTCTGCAGCTGCCACACAGGCAAACAGAGCTGCAGCATCTACCCTTGCAGTGTCTCCCCTTAACCAGTGCTTGCAACATCTCCCCTGGGACCATTGTCACCAACAGCAGCCCCTCCCCACCCCTGGAAACAAGGTACCCAGCCTTGTAGTACCTGCTGTGCTGCACATAGCAGATGGTCAGGGCCTCCCTGTCCAGTACGGTAGCCACCAACCCCATGTGATGATTAAGCCCTTGAAATATGTCCAGTGCACTTGAGGAGCTGAGTTTTCATTTTAATCTATCATGGTAACATATACTTTGGTTAGTGTTTAGAACACCTTGGGTGTGTGAATGAATCTATTTTATCAAATGTTAGGAAATGCAAATACAGACTCAGCATTCCTGATTTAAAAAGATACAATTTAGCACTCAATCCTTAGTGAGATGACCTGTGAGAGACATCAAACTAAGAAGACTTTGTGCAAAACTTGAAGGTAAAATACCTCATTAATATTTTTGTGGCTGCTTGGTTCTTCTAGGCCGGGCGAATAGCCAAATTAACAGACAGAGATTAACAGAACATCAGGGGTAAGTACATGTGCAAGAAGGTTTCACATAGAATCGATGTAGCCATGACATTACAAACACACTGAAGCAACATTGGGTATATGACATTCTTAAAGTTTTTTTAAAGCAAGTTTTTTATTGATTTCAGAGAGGAAGGAGTGGGAAAAAGAGGTAGGAACATTAACGATGAGGGAGAATCATTGATCCTCAGCCCTCCATGGGCACCACCCTGGGGATCCAGCCTGAAACCTGTCATGTGCCCTGACAGGAAAATGTATCCTGACGCCAGGCTCATAGGTCCACGCTCAACCACTGAGCCAGGCTGATTGGACTATGTCCTATATATTTTGAACAAAGGATAAAGGGGGGGAGATTATTTTTCAGAAGTGAGAATAGGCAATTTGCAGGTAGATGAGGAAGAACAGAACGCTCGTGTCAGGAAAGTTAAGAAACCACGAGGCACGGGTTATCTAGCCGACTGACACCAGTCTGAAACCTCTTAGCCAACGGTGAAGAAATAAAGGAAACCAAGATTCTGCCACCCTGAAGCTTCTTTTGGGGATATTGATTTTCAGCTCTTTATTAAGTAGCCAAAGTGTCAGAGAGCACCTTTGGGCACCCCAGCACCCTCCTGGCCAAAAGAGAGAGAGGGAGAGACCTTCTTCAGAAGGTTGTTGCCTTTGCCTGATTGGTGTGAAACATGTTAAACAAGAGGGCTTCAGCAGATGTCTATTAGCTAGATACCCCTCCTCCCCTGTGACACCATCAATCAGGAGTGTGGGAGCGGTTCCCAGACATTGTTGGTCCCAGGAGGCAGGGTTATAAATTCCAGTGGCTGCTGCGTCCAGTGCTGGAATTGGTGGCAGTTCAGCTCACCCAGAACACCTCCTGAGCCCACAGCTGGACAGGGCAGAGGCTGGGTCCAGGCTGGCTGGGCCCAGGGCCTGGAGAAGAGGGGGAAATGCAGCGAGGGATGACTCAGGGTAACCTGGAGGGGAGGGAGAGGCATCAGTGCAGGTACCCACATGAACTGTCCTTGGGAAAGGTCACGTGTGTCCTGAGGGGAGAGAGCGGAGTAGAGCCCAGGCCATGGGGGAGACCCCGCCAGGACAAATAATTGTCAAATGCATCTAGGAGAGAGGTGGGAGAGCTAGGCTGAGTCTCTAGTTCCAATATAAAATAATAGAGTTGGTTCTTGTTTGTTTGTTTGTTTCTGTTTTTTATCTGCTCTGCTCTAGGTGACAATCCCAGATCCACTGGGGCTGAGAGCAGTCGCCTCATTTGTCCTCATTCCTCCATCTATGCAGCTGGAAACTTTAAACTCTGCTAGTTCATAGGCATGGGGTTCATCTGGAGGAATGGCAGGGTAGGGACCCACAAGAAGCCAGCCTCACCACCCTGCTGTTACGCTCCACCCCCACGACCGCCCCATAGCCTAAGGTGAAGAGATGCAGGGTCACCTGCATGACAGGGACACAGTGTCCTCTGCCCACTCTCCCTCTCAGATAAGGTCTCACAGTTTTGGGAGTCTGAATATTCCCCAAGTCTGAGTGAGGAAGGGCAAGGCAGCACAATGTGTCTGAGGCTGCCTGTCACTACTTGAGCCAAGTTAAGCAGAGACAGGGTTGAGCCACACAATGAGTGTTTATCCAAGGATGCGGTCAGTATGGGGAGAGCAGTTGCTCACCCTGGAAATTCGGCTCTCAGCCTCTTGGGGAGAAGATAGTTACCTGTAGCTGCCAGCTGCAAGTGTCACATGGAAAGGGGAGGGGAGGGCCTGCTGTCTGCCCTTCAGGAGCTCAAAGGCTGACCACAAGGTGGCTAATCTTCCAAGACTTTAGGAACAGCTCAGCCCCTTCCTGGGATGAAATTGGAATGGTCAGCCTTCCTGAGAAAGACCCCAGGAGGGGGTCAGGGTGCGGGCACAGCTGCCAAAGCAAAGCTTGTCCTGTGCTTGGTCTCTCTTCGCAAAATGCCATCTTTTCTGAGTAATGGGCCATGGAGGCAGCCTGTTTTCCGTACAGCCTGTTTCATCCTCCAGTGTCCCAGGGCCTGGTATTTATAGTTTGCAAGTGATGAGTAAACAACTGCAGCTCTATTCTTATTACAAGCCCTTCTGCACTATGAGAAGCTGATTTCCAAAGACCCCCAGGAGATGCCTCAGGCCAGCCTGGATGACAGGGCTGGGCCTCAGGTTTGCTCTTCGCTTCTGCCTCTCTCCTCACAAGCCTTACTTTTGTCTCCTAAAGAGACTATGGAAAAGCAGGCAGCAAAACCTGTCAGACTGAGCATGCCAGGCCCCCTGTGCCCCCTGGAGGCACCACCTGTGAGGAGAGCCCTGGGTTAAGGTTCAGCATAGGGCAGCTGTGCCTGCGCCTGAGCACCAGGCTGTGGCTGGTGCCTCCCCACCTCTCCTCAGCTTTGTTGGCCTGCTCCTCCTCAGGAGCCTCCTGCCCACTCTGTTCTGCTTCCAGGCCCAGGGGTGACTGTGCCAAAGGGATTTGTTGGTGAGAGGAGAACCCCTTCATGAGGGGGGAGGAAGGCAGGGAGGCTGCCATCACCTGAAGGCTTAGGGGAGGTGAGCAGAGCAAAGGCTGGATTCAGGGCTTGTCACAGAGCTCTGGCGGCCCAAACCCCAGGGGAAGACTGAGGAGAGCGAGCACTTGTGGAGAGAGACAATGTAATTGCATCTGGCCAGCTCTCCTCTGCCCCGAGGGTTCCTAACATGTCCCCATCCAGACAGCAGGGACAGTGGACTAGCCCAGGGCTGGGAGCTCTTTTCCAGACAGAGGGCTGCGGTGGGGTGGGAGTGGAGCGCCAAGCCTGGCCCAGGGAACCAGGTAGGTAAGTGGCAGCCACAACCACAGAGGGAAAGGGGTCCCCAGAAACACAGACCAGGGGTGGCAAGTGAGAGGTGAGCTGAGGGTCACGACCTCCTGTTTCTCCCTCCACATCCGCGACCGCCCCCACCCTCATGCCTGGAAGCAGAGGGTCCTCCTAACAGCCACCCACCCTCTGCCACCCCTTGCAGCCTGGTGGGTGTGGCACAGGCGCCCCTGTCCCCACCTTCTCTGGGCCTGTTAAAACAGCCCCCCTCCTGCCCCCTGATCTTGGTTTGTTCCTGATCTCATGATCTCGCGAGATTTCACCCCCAAAGGAACCAGTGCACAGTAGCAAGAAGCTTGAGAGGCGCCGCCCCCTACCTCTTCCTACCTGCCAGCCAGCCCCCCTGCTGTGCAGGAGTCCCAGTGGTGAGGAGCACAGCCTGTGGAAAGGTAAGCACACACTCTGGGTTCTTGCTGTCTCCAGGGGTGAACTTGCTGTCTCCAGGAGTGAACTTCCTCTAGTCACTGGTAACCCGCAGCCCCTCCCCCGCCGGCTGTTTCCATCTGAAAAGGAGTTTCCACCCGGTTGGAGTGAAGGCCTGAGTTCCAAACCTGGCTCGCAGGCGTGAGGCCTTCCGCTTGCTGCGCCAGAGTGGGAGCTCGCTGAGGGGACTTACACGCAACAATTCATGGAACTCTAGCATTGGCCCTTATTGTGTGACCTCAGCTGGCCGCGTTTGCACTTGACCGAGGGCGCCCCCACAGCCCCAGGCGCCAACTCCCCTGGGATCTGGCTCCTGAAGTCTGTGGGCTCTCAGGCCAGCCCAGCCCTGCTCAGGGCGAGGGGGACAGGGAAGGGGCAGAAAAGTGGCTGCTGGACGGTGGGCAGTGCCCAGGAGGGAGAGGTCGCTTTCCGCAGAGCACCAGGCCCGTCACTCATCATTGTCCTCTGGTTCAGCTGGTGAGAAAGCGGTGGTCAGGCTGGGAGATAAGAGGTGATTCCCACTGAGAGCAGCACAGCCCTCTCCTGGTGTGAGTGTGAGTGTGCGTGTGCGTGAGTGTGAGTGTGTGAATTCTCACCTGATGATATGTTCCTGGGTTCCTTTTCATTCCTATTACTGATTAAGGTATTACATACGTGTTCTTATCCCCCACTGCTCCCACACCCCCACCCTCACCCGGCAAGTTTGCCCTCATGCTCACCCCCTGGTGTCTGCGTCCATTGGCTAGGCTTATAGGCATGCATACAAGTCCTTTGGTTGATCTCTCCCCCTTAGCCCCACCCTCCCCTACCTTGTCTCTGAGGGTAATGGTCTGATCCATGCTTCTCTGTCTCTGGATCTGTGTTTGTTCTTTGGTTTATGTTGTTCATTATAATCCACAGATGAGTGAGGTCATGTGATATTTATCTTTCTCGGACTGACTGACTTGCTTTGCTTAGCATAATGCTCTCCAGCTCCATCCATGCTGATGCAAATGGTCAGTGCCCCTTCCTTTTTTGTGACAGCATACTATGCCAATGTGTCGATGTACCACGGCTTTTTAACCCACTCATCTGCTGACCAGCACTTAGGCTGTTTCCAAATCTTAGCTATTCTAAATTGTGCTGCAGTGAAGATAGAGGTGCATGTATCCTTTCTGAGTGGTAATTCTAGGTTCCTGGGATATATTCCTAGAAGTGGGATCACTGGGTCAAATGGGAGTTCCGTTTTTAGTTTTTTGAGGAAACTCCATACTGTTCTCCATAGTGGCTGCACCAGTCTGCATTCCCAGCAGCAGTGAAGGAAAGTTCCTTTTTCTCCACATCCTCAACAGCACTCGCCCTTTGTTGATTTGTTGGGGATAGCCATTCTGACAGCTGTGAGGTAGTACCTCCTTGTCCTTTTGATTTGCATCTCTTGGATGATTAGTGGCTCTGAGCATGTTTTAATGTGTCTCTTGGCCTTCCTTTTGTCCTCTCTGTAAAAGTATCTATTGCGGTCCTTTGCCCATTTTTGTGATTGGGTTTTTTATCTTCCTTTTGTTAAGTTGTATGAGTTCTCTGTAAATGTTGGAGATGAAATCCTTATCAGAGAGAACATTGGCAAATATGTTCTCCCATGCAGTGGGCTTTGTAGTTGTCTTGTTGACTGTTTATTTTGCTATGAAGTAGCTTTGAATTTTGCTGTCGTCCCATTTGTTTATTTTAACTTTATTTTGCATTGCCCCAGGAGCTGTGTTGGTGAAGAGATTGCTTCAGCATATATCTCAGACTCTGCTGCCTATGGATTCCTCTATATATTTTTCTGGTTTCCAGCTTTCTGTTTAAGTCATTATCCATTTTGAGCTTATTTTTGTGCATGGTGTAAGTTGGTGGCCTAGTTTCATTTTCTGCATGTGTCTGACCAAATTTCCCAGCACCATTTATTGAAGGGACTGTCTTAACTCCATAGTATGTTTTGGCCTCCTTTGTCAAATATTCATTGAGCTTATTGGTTTGGATTGGTTTCTGGGTTCTCTATTCTATTCCCTTGGCCTATATGTCTATTCTTGTGCCAGTGTCAGGCAGTTCTGAGAACAGTGGCTTTGTAAAGCAGCTTGAAATCTGGTACTGAGATACCTCCTACTTTGTTCTTCTTCCTCAGGATCGCTGCAGCCTTTTGGGGTTTGTTTTTTAAATATATTTTATTGATTTTTTACAGAGAGTAAAGGAGAGGGATAAAGAGTTAGAAACATCGATGAGAGAGAAACATAGATCAGCCTCCTCCTGCACACCCCCTACTTGATATGTGCCCCCAACCAAGGTACATGCCTTGATCGGAATCGAACCAGGCACCTTCCAGTCCGGAGGCCGACGCTCTATCCACTGAGCCAAACCTGTTTGGGCTCAGGGTCTTTTTTTTTTTTATTACAGATGGATTTTTGGAGAGTTCATTCTAGGTCTGTGAAATATGCTGTTGGTATTTTAATGTGGAGTGCATTGAATGTATAGATTGCTTTGGGTAGTATAGCCATTTTAATGATGTTGTTTCTACCAATCCATGAACAAGGTACGTTCTTCCATCTGTTTATGTCTTCCTCTTTCCCTTTTTTCAACATCTTCTAGTTTTCTGAGTGGAGGTCTTTTACCTCCTTAGCTAAATTTATTCCTAGGTTTCTGAATTTTTTTGGTGGGATGATACATGGGATTCTTTTTTCAATCTCCTTTTCTGTAAGTTCACTATTGGTGTATAAAAATGCCATATATTCTTTGGCATTAATTTTGTAGTCTGCTACATTGCCAAATTCATTTACTAAGATTACTAAATGTTTGAAGGAGTGTTTGTGGTTTTCTATGTATAGTATCATGTCATCTGCAAATAATGAGAATTTACTTCTTCTTTCCCAATTTGGGAACAATTTATTTATTTTCTTGTGTGATCACTCTGACTAGGACTTCCAGTACTGTGTTGAACAGGAGTGATAAAAGTGGGCGTCCCCGTCTTATTCCTGTTCTAGAGGGAAATGTTTTTTTTTGTGTTTTTTTTTCTGCACTTTGAGTATGTTGTTGGCTGTAGGTTTGTCATATAAGGCTTTTATTATGTGGAAGGATGATTCTTCTATTCCTACTTTGCTGAGTGTTTTTATCAGAAAAGGCTGTTGCACTTGTTCAAATGCCTTTTCTGCACCAATTGATATGATTGTGTGGTTTTTCTCTCTCAAATAGTTTATGTGATGTTTCACGTTCACTGATTTGCAGATAGTGTACCATCCTTGCATCCCTGAAATAAATCCCACTTGGCCATGGTGTATGATCTTTCTAATGCAATGCTGAATCCTGTTTGCTAGAATTTAGTTGAGGATTGCAGCATTAATGTTCACCTGGAAAATTGGCCTGTTAGTCACTTTCTTTGTGGTGTCTTTTTCTGGTTTTGGGAATATGGTAATACTGGCTTCATAAAAAGAGCTTGGAAGTATGCCGTCCTCTTGAATTATTTGAAATAGTGTGAGAAAGGTTGGTTTTACTTCTTCTTTGAATGTTTGGTCAAACTCCCCTGTGAAGCCATCTGGTCCAGAGCTTTTGTTTTTTTGGAAGCTTTTTGATTACTGTTTCAGTTTAACAGTATTTATCGGTCTGTTCAGGATTTTTGCTTCTTCCTGATTGAGTTTCGAAAGCTTGTCTTTTTGTAGCAATGTGTCCATTTTGTTGAGCTTGTCCAGTTTGTTGTAGTAGAGTTGTTCATTGTGATTTTTTACAATCCTTTGTATATCTGTGGGGTCGTTTGTTACTTCACCTCTTTCATTTGTTTTTGTTTATTTGGGTCCTCTCTCTTAGTTTCTTGCTGAGCCTGACTAGAGGTTCATCAATGTTGTTTATTCTTTCAAAGAAACAGCCTTTGGTTTCATTGATCTTTTGTATTATTTTTTTTCGTCCCTACGTCACTTATTTCTGTTCAGACGTTTATTATCTCTTTCTTTTTGTGTACTGTGGGCTTTCTTCTCTAATGGAGAGGCACTCTGAAACCCAGGACAAAACAGCTTTTATTTACTTGAATACACATTTGTCCTTTAGCAAAGCAAACAGGCATATCCAATTTTGGTAAACAATAGAAGAATTTTCATGTTAGGAGGTTGCCTTCAGCCATTATTCCCACAGCAGGGTAACAAAATGTTGATTTTCTGCCATGCTGAATATCAAAGTCCATTCCCCTTCTGTGGGACTTCTCGCATTGATATGTTAACTACTTTTGGTCTTTGCCCCACAATTTCCCCCTTTTTGTTTTCTTAATTAATTTAGAAAGGTGTATGCCATCTTCTGGGCTCAGATCCTTTTAAGACTTTTGATTCTGCTTCTTCAGACTGGAAGAAAACCTAGAAGAACAAGAAAGAGAGACAATATTAGTTATTCTAAAGAGCAAATGTAAGGAGATTCAATGAAAAGGATTGAGTTATTTCATGTCCTTTTAAGTATTTATGGAATTAGTCCATAGTAGGCTTCTTTTGGGGCTGTCAGTTCTTTATGGGCTCTTTCCAGTCACTGTTCCCTTGTGACATGACTGCAATGATGTCCGAGTTCTGGATGGTGGACCACCGGTGAGAAATGACAATGCAGGTCTGACCTCTGTTGGCTTTGTCAAGAGCCACCGGCACCTAGGCACAGCAGATGACAGCTAGCGTAGCAAGGCGTGTTCACCATCCCCCATCTCTAGATGTTTCTCCTCTGTCTCCCCAGCATGTTGCTTGGGGCCCTGCTGTCTGTAGTTGGAGTAGTCTGGTCAGTTCCTCTCTCAGATTCATGTTGCAGGAATCCACACAGGCTTGGAGGAGTTTTCTGGAAATACACAAGCATATCCTTGACCAAAGATTAATAAAGGGACCCTTCCTTAAACCAGACTCGTTATCTTTCCATTTAACCGGACCGTTTTTGCTTTGGCTTAGTCTAACACCAGTGTTATTCTATGGGTGTCTTGCCATCAGCATTACAAGGGTAAAATTTATAGTAATTAAGGCTTGGTGTGGTCTACTTACAGGAGATTTCTTCACTATTCCCCCACTTTTGTTTTACAAGTTGGGATTTTAGAGCCCTTGTAGTAGATGTAACATGCAAGGAGGGCATTTCTTCATAATCTGTTTTGCCGGCTAGACAGTATTTCGGCAGACTGATGTAAAAGCTTGTGAAATTCTGGGACCTGCTTAATAAAATAACTAACTCACAGGCATATTCATTTCCTTTTGTTAAAGGACCAGGGCTTGTTTAAATAGTATAGAAAGGCTTCGGTCACCGAGCCATTTTAATTGAGTCGTTGCAGTTCTGTTTACCAAGCCAGCAGCATAAGCAGATAATAGATAATAACAAGAGGCTTTTGGAAATACTGCAAGTCAGCCTTGATCATTTCTAATTCGATTCTTTGCACAGAAGTATGACTGGTCTGACTGACTTGGTCTGAATTCATTGCAGTATAAGCAGCTTTACCGTGAGATGAACTATCAGTAAAAACAGTGACTTCTCCAGGAATAGGTTTCTGCCTATTCGATCTATGTTCCCCTGAATATTCTTTCATTTTTATTTGCTAATTTAAATCAGTCTAAAATAAGGCTAATTTCCTAACTTCCTTTGTCATTTGGTGGGGACAGTAAATGACACTAATTGGATTTCTGCTATCAGCCCTCTCTATATACACACACACACACACAAACACACACACACACACACACACACACACACACATACTACTGTTGGTCTTTGCCTCCAGCACTTTACTCTGAGGTTTGACAGTGTGAGCATTGCTTCTTTGTGTCTGGATGTCTTGTTGTTCATCAGTTAATGTTGTTCATTATATTCGACAAATGAGTGAGATAATGTGATATTTCTCGTTCTCTGATTGGCTCAATTTGCTTAGTGTAATGCTCTCCAAATCCGTCGGTGCTGTTTCAAATTATGAGAGTTCATTCTTTGTTACAGCAGTAGAGTATTCCATTGTATAGATGTTCCACAGTGTATTAATCCGTTCATCTGCTAATGGGCATTTAGACTGTTTCCAAATCTTAGCTATTGTAAATTGGGCTGGTATGAACATACAGTTGCATATATTTTTCCTTATTGGCCTTTCTCATTTCTTGGGATATATACCTAGAAGAGAGAACACTGGGTCAAAGAGGAGCTCCATTTTCAATTTTTTAAGAAAACTCTATATGATTTTTCACAGTGGTTGCAGCAGTCTGCATTCCCACCAGCAGTGCACAAGGGTTGCTTTTTCCCTGCATCCTCTCCAGCACTTGTGGTTTGTTGAGTTTTGTTTTTTTTTCTGACAGCTATTCTGACAGGTGTGGATTGGTACCTCAGTGTCGTTTTGATTTGCATCTCTTGGACTGTTAGTGCCTCTGAGTCTTTTTTCATATATCTCTTGGCATTTTATAGGTCTCCTTTTAAAAAGTGTTAATTTAGGTCCTTTTCCCATGTTTTGATTGGATTGTTTATCTTCCTATTGTTAATTTGTGTGAGTTTCCTGAAAACTTGGGAGAATCAACACTTATCTGAGATACCATTCGCAAATAGGTTCTCCTGATGCAGTGGGCTTTCTGGTTGTTGTTCAGGATTTTGTTTGCTTTGCAGAAGATTTTTATTTTGATGTAGTCCATTTGTTCATTTTCCCCTCCGTGTGCATTGCCTTTGGAGCTATATCAATAAAGATACTGCGAATACATATCTGATATATTGGTACATAGGCAATCTTATAAGATTTTTGTATAGATTCTCATTTGATGTTTAAGTCCTTCATCCATTTTGAGTTTATTTTGTGAATGGTGTAAGTTGGTGGTCTAGTTTCATTATTTTGCATGTATCTTTCTAATTTTCCTAACATTTTTTGAAGAGACTGTCTTGACTCCATTGTATGCTCTTGCCTCCTTTGTAAATTAATAATAGAGCATAATGACTTGGGTCCACTTCTGGGTTCTCTGTCCCCTTTCAGTGGAGTATATATATGTCTTTTCTAGTGCCAGTAGCAGGCAGTTTTGAGAATGGTGGCTTTATAGTATAGCTTAATATCTGGTATTGTGAACCCGCCAACTTTTTTCTTCTGCCTCAGGATTGCTCTGGCTATTTTTACTCCAGTTGAATTTTTTCGAGGATTTTTTTCTGTGTCTGTGAAATATTCTGTTGGTATATTCATGGAGATTACAATGGATCTATTGATTGCTTTTGGTAGTATGGACATGTTAATGAGGTTAAGTCTACCAACCCATTAACATGGAATATTAATCCATTGGTTGATATCTTTATGTCTTTTTCAATGGCCTGTAGTTTTCCAAGTGCAGTTCTTTTACTTTCTTTATGAATCAATAAAAATTTACAGTTTTTAATTATAAGCCTGTGTTTTCTATCAAAATTACTTCTTGCATGAATTTTGGGACACCCTTTACTTAGGCGACTCCTGTGAAAGGGCCATTCGACCCAGAAAGGTGCGCAACACACAGGTTGAGAACCGCTATTCTAAAATGTCAATTAAATCTAATGAATCCAGTGTGTCCATTAGAGGCTCTGCATCCTTGTTATTTTTTTCATATGGAAGATCTATCCAGTGAAGTCAGAGGGGTGATAACTTTGTCACACTCTCTGTGAAAGTCTTCTAGAATTTTTGTTTGTTTGTTTTGATTTTTTGTTTATTTGTTTGAGATATATATATTGAGGTGCTCCTATGTTGGCTGAATATATGTTTACTAGGGTTATATCGTCTTGTTGGTTGGTCCCTTTAGTATCATGCAGTGACCTTTATGTCTCTTGTGATGGCCTTTCTTTTAAAGTCTATTTTGTCTGATATGCGTATTGTTACTTCGGCCTTTCTGTTTCTTTTCCATTTGCATGGAAATTTTTCCCATTCCTTCACTCTCATCCTGTGTGTGTCTTTTGTTTTGAGGTGGTGCTCCTGCAGACAGCATAGACTTGCATCATGTTTTTGTATCCATTTTGCTCCACTACACCTTTAGATTGGAGCATTGACCCATTTACATTTAGGGTTATTATTGATAGGTATTTATTTCTTTCCATTTCGTTTCTGTGTGGCTAACTTTCTGTCTCTGTTTCTCCTTCTCATTACAGCAATCTCTGTAGCATTTCATGTAAAGCTGGCTTGGAGATGATGTACTCCTTCAGCCTTTTTCTGTCTAGGAAGCTCTGTAATTGACCGTCTATTTTGAATGAAAGAATTGCCAGATATAGTAATCTTGGTCTCAGATCCTTGCTTTCCATTAACTGGAGTACTTCATGCCATCTTATTCTGGCCTGAAGAGTTTCTGATGAGAGATCAGGAGTCAGCCTTATGGGAACTCCTTCGTGGCTAACAGTTTTCTTTTCTCTTGCTGCCTTGAAGATTCTCTCTTTGTCTTTAATCTTTGGCATTTGAATTATGATGTGTCTGGGCACGGGTTTGTTTGGCTACTTCTTCTTTGGGGTTCTCTTTGGCTCTTGATCTTGTGTGGGATTTTCCTTTACCAGGTTAGGTATGTGTTCTGACATTGTTTCTTTAAAGACCTTCTCTATGCCTTTCTCCCCCTCCTGCCTCTTCTGGCACACTGGCTATGCTAATACTGTTATGTAAGTTTCTGTTTTGTTTTTTTAAATCTTAATTTTTTTTGTCTTTTTTTTTTAATTGGGTGATATTTTTAACTCTGTTCTAAATCAGTGATTGGATCCTCAGCTTTCCCTAATATCTGCCTATTTCTTCTAATGTGTTCTTTATTTGTATTATGTCATTTTATATCTAGGACTGTTCTTCTTTTCATAGGCACTATATCTTTTTTCATGCTGTTGAGCTCTTTTACCTTCATAACTCTGAAGTCAGATTCAGATAAATGTCTTCTCTGTGCTTCATCTCTCTCTATATCTGGAGAATTCTCTTGTTCCCTCATTTGGGGGTTGTTTCTTTATCTCCTTTTTCTGGCTTTCTGTGTGGGTTTGTGGTGACGATTTAGGTAGATCCTGTCTGCCTCTCAGTCTCTAGTGCAGAACATTGTTAAAGGATGTTTCTGACTAATTAGGTCAGGCAAAGACTCAAAGCCTCCAGAGGCCTCCTCTGTCTATAGACTGATAGGGTTCCAACTTAACTTGCCCCCAAGGCAATGGTCCTCAGGTTATAGCAAGAGTTTGTTTCAACAGGGTGGGGCAGTTGCCTCTGCCTGGAGGTTAATTGTTATTTATAATCTCTTCAGTGTCCTCAGGGCAAGGTGTTTCCCAGTAGTGTGTGTTCATTGTCTCCCCTCCAGGAAAGGCAGATGTCTGCCTGGGAAAGATTTTCTCTGCTGCATGAGGAAAGTACTCCTCCCAGGAAACTTGAAGTGTCTGTGTTGTGTGCTGGAACCCTGGACTCCCCAGTTCTGGCTTTTTCCCTCACAGCTCCAGTCCACTTCACCCTCCCTTTGCCAGGGCACAAGGTGTGTGGCTCCACAGGGAAATTTGTGTGATGGCCCTCTAAGAGGATACCTGAATTTCTAGCTGTCTCTCCCTGCCAGACAGTGCCCTGCTGCTATTCACATCCACAGGTTATATGGCTATCCTCCTCAGTTCTGGTGCTCTCTGCTAGGAGGCCCAGCTTGGGGATTAGACCCAGAGTTCTCAGTGGCAGTCCTCCACAGCTGAGATATCTCTCTGGGACTTCAGTTGCTGTCTGTGGGTGTCAGGCCCGCCCCTTCAAGCCTCCTCTCCTCCTCTCCTCCTACCAGTGTCTAAGTGGTCTCCACCTTCGGTTCTCAGGTGTCATGGTTCTCTCCTGTGAGTTTTCCATTGATTATTAGGAAGTTTTCTGTATTTTAGTTGGAATATCAGTTTTTTCCTGGGAACATGTCCCTGTAGCATCCACTTATTCTGCCACCATTCTTTTAAATATATTTTTCTTTATCTCAGAGAGAAATGGAGAGCGAGTGAGGGTTAGAAACATCAATGATGAGAGAGATTCATTGATCAGCTCCCTCCTGCTTGCCCCAGACTGAAGATTGAGCCCCCAACCAGGCAAGTGCCCTTGACCTGAATCGAAACTGGGGCCCTTCAGTCTCAAGGTCAGTGATCTGTCCACTGTTCCAAAGTGGCTAGGGTTCTGCCACCTTTTTCAATCTTCTTCAGAATCCCTCTGCATTGTAAAGTACCTGCCAACATTCTTGTCCAATACGCTCCTTTTCATGTGGTTTCAGGATGGAGTTGTGCATGAAGGCCCTAATGTCCTGTGAGTGCACATTCTGATCAATAGCACTGTCAGGAAATGTGCATTGAGGCATGCTCAGTAGGCATATAGTAACTGAAACCTGCCATGTCTCTTACTGTTCCTGTTTCTGTTAGGATCATGATGGAGCTCAACTAAGGCTCTTGTTTCAAGTAGGGGTTGGAAGGATATACTCTTCATTTCAACACGTGTTCTTCTGAGAAACTTTCGTAGTCCTGCCCTACTCTAAAATGTATGAGGCCATTCCATTATAAGGCCAGATCTTTTATCAGGACAAGGCATTTATTTTTATTGAATGAAAATTCAAGCCAAAACCGGTTTGGCTCAGTGGATAGAGCGTCGGCCTGTGGACCGAAGGGTCCCAGGTTTGATTCCGGTCAAGGGCATGTACCTGGGTTGTGGGCACATCCCCAGTAGGGAATGTGCAGGAGGCAGCTGATCGATGTTTCTCTCTCATCGATGTTTCTAACTATCTATCTCCCTTCCTCTCTGTAAAAAACCAATAACATATATTTAAAAAAAAGAAAATTCTAAGAATCACATAAATATATAAAGATATAATTGGTACTTCCAACAATCATATACGTATTGAAGAAATACGGAGACTAAATAACTACATCTTAATCAATATGATACAAGTACAGTAGGTCCTTGCGTTACATTGTTGCCACGTTCCTGCAGTGGGATGTAATGCAATATTCGCGTAAGTCAGAACCCACCTACATAAGCATGTATGTCACTCACATGGAGGACACATACACAGCAGCAATGGCGTGAAATAGTAAAAAATAATAAATAAATAAATGAAAAAATAATTAAATAAATAAATAAAAGAAAGAAAGATAACAATTCCTGACCTTTCCTTGTGGTAAATGAATAATAATAAAACATAAAGCACATATGTGCATACGTAGAAATGATAAAACTTTTTTTTTAATAAATAAATGGGGAATGGCGACGTAACCACTAAACTCATGTACTTCGAGTCCAACGTAACCCAAGGAACGTCTGCATTATCACAACAGGCTGAAAAGTGATCAGTGTGGATTCCTATGGTCTGTTTTTAATGAAAATAGGGTGGAAAGGGACACTTGAAAGAGTCTGGCAGAGAAAGTTGCTAAATCAGAGCATGCACATAGTTGTGAAGAAATCAGGTAAAAGTGACTTGTTCATATTAGGAAAGAGATGTTTTAAAGTCTACCATAGAGACCCTCACTATAAATTATGTTGGAAAATTGAAAGTATTGAGAGCATCAGTGAAGTTAAGAACAATAGGCCTCTGCACTTGAATACAGACAAGCAGCCTGCCCATTTCAATTTTGGATGAGCTAGTGAGCAAAGAAAATTAGTGAAAGGCTCATTTAGGAGCATTGGTGGAAAGAATTAGCCCTGAAACATAGTACTGTTTGTGGGAGATGTAATAGTTCTCATATCTTGAAGGAGATTAGTGCCCTTCATATAAGCCATTAAATAATACCGCTAAAGAGCAGTAAAATCTATATGGCAATCATTACCAAAATTCAGGTTATACCTTTAAATAATTCAGCATTAGAAGCGAACCATGCTAAATCAGTGATAAATAATAAAATGACTAGAGGCCCGGTGAACAAAATTCAAGCACCGTTGGCGTCCCACAGCCTGTCCTGCGCCTTCGCGCAATCTGGGACCCCCCTGGGAGATGTGGGACTGCGAGGTTAGGTCTGACACCTCCTGAGGGATGTAGCAGTGCACGAAACGGCAGGCAGCCAGGCAGGAGCCCAAGCTGGAGCCAGGTGCTCTGTTCCCGCTCGTCCAAGCCCCACTCCACCTGCCACCTCTGCTTCGTAGCCTTGTCACATAGGCAGCAGAGGCTCTTGCTGTCACAGCTGCACTTTCCAGCCATTAGCCCGCCTTCTGGCTGAGTGATGTTCTCACTGTGGGAGAGCCTTGACCACCAGGGGGAAGCTCCTGTGTTGAGCGTCTGCGTCCTGGTGGTCAGTGTGCATCGTACCAACAACTCAATGTCGCTTACGCTTTCATATATATAGATATGTGTGACCAATTTGGCATGTCCTGGCCCAATAGAATATTAGTACTCACAGATGATATCTTGCCACTATTAGAACACCCGTGGCCAGGTGCATGGATTTGTGCACATTGAAAGGAAATTAATTAGAAGAAATATTTTAATACTGCTATTTTCCCTTTCTCTATAATAGCAGTGTCAACCAAATGCAGATTGACAATGACAGTTTGAAACACATGCATGCAATTGGCGGCAGCAAGAGCTTCATATGCATGGCACATGCATGAGTCACCTGAGCCATATAAATATGTGTGTGTGTGTGTGTGTGTGTGTGTGTGTGTATTTAGATAGACAGACAGATAGATGGATAGAGAATAAACTTGCTTAATTAGACCTGCTTTCTGATTTAGCTCAACTTTTTCCAACCCACTGAATCACCTTAACTTCTCTTCCAGGTAATTGTCAGCAACACAGCAATAAATATCAACACAAAGCACATTATTATAGTAGTTCATGCGGGGAGAACAACGGGTAAAATATTTAACTGCAGCAGTGTTTGACTTTGTTCTGCACAGTGAGATAAGCTGAAGTCATTTTCAAGTTCCACCATTTCTTCCTTTTTTTCAGTCCGGTCAAGATTCTAAGCTTTCAAAATCTCCGTTTTCTGGCTAATGAAGAGAAAATAGGATACCTCCGAGTCTACCATCTACCTACACCAGAGCTTTGAGTGAGGGGCGGGCTGTGCAGGGTGACACCCACTGCCCCATCCGTGATTGGAGGAGGCTTTTGAGGAGCCCACCCAGAAACAGCAGGCTGGGCCTGGCCAGGTGCCTTCTGTACCACATGTTCACATGACCAGCGCCTGTGCATGAGCCCAGTGTGCACCCACTCAGCACACCAGGGCCTGGTTGCATGCACTAGTGAGCAAGCACCTTGCCTGGACTCAGCAGGCTCTGCACCACCTGCTCCTTTCACAGCACCAGTGTCAGAGCCAGGGGGCATCCAGAGTCAGGCTGTGTTGGGAGACTGAGGGGCTCCTGGTGGCAGCACGCTTCCTCTCAGTTCCACTAGGGGGCCTTCAGCTGCAGGGCGCCTGAGGATTCACAGTGCACCCCAGGGCCTTTGCACCAGGAAGGACAGGGCAAGCAGGATGGCCCAGAAGGATTTTGGCTTCACCTCGGTGCAGGAAAGTGGTGAAACCCAGGACACAAGGGCACAGGAGGTTCAGAGGGCAGCTTTGGGGCTGGAGTGGGAGGATTCATGCAGGTGGGGGAGGCTGAGACCCTGGAGCTGAGGTTGGACGCAGGTCAGGAGGTTTGGCTTGATCTCGAGTGTGGGAGAGGGGAGGACCGGGTGGCTACAGAGCAGTGTGTGCAGGGTGATGAGAGTGAGGTGCAGCAGGGAACCCAGAGTGAGGAGCAAGGGGAAGACAAGGAGGGCCTGGGGGAGGAGTTTCAGGCACAGGCTCAGTTTGTCCTGTGGACAGAGGTCCTTCTGCAGGTGGTGCCATGGCAGGGCACGTGGGCAGGGGAGGAAGTTTTCCCAGATCTGCAGGTGGGGAGGCAGGAGGAGGTGGTGAGTGAAGAGCAGAGGCTGGAGGCACAGGCTCCAGGTGACCCACAAAGGAGTGACCACCAGGAGGAGGGGTGGATGGAGGAGCCATTAATTGCAGGGGAGCAGTTTGTCCTGGAGGGGGAGGGGAAGTGCACCATGGAGGCAGTGGAACAGGTGGGAGAGGTGGAGCCTCAGTCCAAGGCCAAAGCAAAGCCAGAAGAAGAGGAGCCAGTGCAGCAGGAGCAGGCCCAGGCGGATCCCGGGGCCAAGTTAACCTGGTCCCCTCTGGAGGTGCTCCAGGCCCTTCAGTTGGAGATGGAGCCCGTGAACGAGCAAGCCAGCAGGGCCTTCTCTCGGCTCAGGTGCAGGACTCGGAAGAGGCTCAAGCCCTATTTCGAGCAGAGAAGCCTCAATATCCAGCGCATCCCTGGGTTCTGGCTCACAGCTGTATCCTTGAGGGTAGAGGAGCAGGATCACACGGAGCATGGGACAGTGCAGGAGAATGGTGTAAGCGGGGATGGTTCCCATAGAAAAGAACATTGAGGACAAGCTAGATGCAGAGCTCCCCAGTCTGGCCCAGCATCCTGGAGACACCCTCTTTCTTATACAGGCACCATAGAAACGGTACCTGAGGGTCCAGGGGTAGAGCTCCAAGGCAGAGGCACGCATACACCAGGGGCTGATGCCCACAGACAGGGCTGTGTTGCATGGGCTCTTCTGGGACTAACTTACAGACCGTCTCTATGTCCAATTCCTCATTCAGAAGCAGGAATGTGTGATGTGTAGCCTGGCAAGCCCTCAGCACAAAACAATCTGGTGGGCATCAGGGTCTGTCAGGAAAGAGAGTGGTGCTGGGCACCTTTCTGCCATTTATGGAGAAGGAGTGGCCTTAAGGGAAGGAGAGGCCAGGCCAGGCCAGGCTGCTCTTCCTAGCTGGTCCATGCCCAGCTACCAGGGTGCAGGCTCCTTGACCCAAAGCAGTTTATGAACCACCCAGAGTTGTCGGCCATGATCAGCGTCCAAGATGAAAATATGCTGGGCCATATGATGGATTTGAAGGTAAGTGCACCTGCTCCACGGAGTGGTGTAGAGCAGGTGGGGAAATGGCCTGTCCCTGAAAACAGCGACAGGCGGGAGCACTGGGCTGCGATTTCACTCCCTGGATCCACTTTCCTTCTGCAGGTGAGGGAAGTAAGGCATCCCTGGGGTTGCTACACCATTAGCCTGTACTTCCGCAGCAGCCCCTACTTCCACAACCATGTGATTGTGAAGGAGTATCTCATCACCCTCACAGGTAAGAGGAGGCTCCCTGCATGGGCTGCAGCTGGTGGTGGGCAGGGATGGAAGGCGATGTGCGCAGCTTCACATACCCATCTCCTGCAGGATACAGGGTGTCCCGTGCCACTCCCATTCAGTGGTCCCAGCATTGTGAACGAGAAGTGTACAGCCACAGGCTCCAGGACAGCAGCGCCAGCTTCTTCTACTGGTTCTCTGACCACAGTGTGGCAGCATCTGGCAGGATTGCTGAGGTGGGATTGTCACTGGCCATGCCAGCATACAGCTTCCTGTTCCGCCTGCTGCTTGCTTTTCTATTTGGGTCCCTGTGCTCTCCTGACCAAGCTCTGTTGGCTCTACCAGATCATCAGCAAGGACCTGTGGCTCAATCCTCTGAAGTATTATGAGAGGACGATGGCCCCCGGTGAGCGGACAGGACGGGTGAGGAGGGGCTGCCTGGGCTCTCCCTTGGTGTGCTGCCAGGTTCCTGGGCCATTACTTCTCTCTCACGGGGACACCTGGATGCTGGGAGGGAAACAGCCTGTAACACCAGGTCCCTAGGGTATGTGCCTGAGGCAGGAACTACCAGTCCAACAAGGGCAGTGCAATTCCAGCTCAGGCAGGGGGGCTTAGGCAGGAGGAGGGAGTGTGCATGCCCACTGTCACTCAGAGTCAAAGCAGATTCCTTGAGCCACTCCTCTGAACTCTCCCTCTAGGCTGCTCACAGCACCTTGAGGCCTTGACACCTGCCCCTCAACAGGGGCTGGCATGACATGTTCTTCCTATACTCCTTTCCACAGGTGTCTGCAAATCTTCCTCATGCTGAGGCCTAGGCTGCTGTGCTGCCACACCGCATTGCTCTATGGCTCCTCACCACCATCTCCTATTTCCCCAAGGTCTCCTCTTCCTCCTGGGGCCAGTGGGAGAGGCTTGCTCCTTATCAGTATCTTAGGGTGCAAAGTGTGGGCCACAGAGCTGGAGGAATCCTTGTTTTGCAGCCTTGTCAGAGGTTCTTCAATCCTTGTATCCATTTAGGTTTTCCAAGGAGAATAACTCATTTGTCCACCCTCCCTAACTGGAAAACGGGGCAGCATGCCATGACGAAATAACACACTGCTTCATTTTGTATGCAGTTCACTTCAAAGACTTTATGCACTTATGGTCATAGACACCCTGGGAAATTTAGGGCCATGAATATAACTCACCATCCAAACAGATTGTTTTTATGTGTTTGCAGTAAAATCAGACAAGAAATCCCATGTTGCAGAACACTTTCTTCTGAAAATTTTTGTAATGTTAGTGTTTAAGGTTTTACAAAAAGTAATAGATATGTCTCTTTCTTTTTATCTACTGACCTCCCCCCGGCTTCCTCTATCTCTAGTCTCTTGTTCTTGCCACCCACTCCCACTGTCTTGCCTCTGTTGGTCTATTGGTTGTGCTTATATTCTGAATATTTTAACAATACAATATGTAAAATTTAAACATTTGAGTATATTGTAATTTAAATCAGCACTTATGAAACAACCTTGTATAATTCAAACCTTTCCTCCAATCCTGAAACTTCATAATGGTACCTACAATTCTTGATGCTTCCCCCAAACCTACCATTTGCTTTTAGTCATCTACACTAATAAAAGAGAAAAATGGTAATTGGCGTACGACGATACCCTTTTCATTGGCTAATCAGGGGTGTATGCAAATTAACTTCCAACTATGATTGGCAGTTAACTGCCAACAAGATGGCGGTTAATTTGCATATGTAGGCACAATGCAGGGAGGCGAAAGGGAAAGCAGGAAGAAGCCCCCTGCCACTGACAGTGATCGGAAACCCAGGGGGGAGCTAAGAGCTGGGGGGCAGGGCAAAGGCGGCCCTGGGGCCGCCTTTGCCCTGCCCCCCAGCCATGATCGGAGAATCAGGCTCCTTTGCTGCCCTGGCCAGTGATAGCAGGAAGTAGGGATGGAGCCAGCGATGGGAGCTGGGCATGGTCGAAGCTGGCAGTCCCAGGAGCCTGAGGTCCCTTGCCTGGGCCTAAAGCGGAGCCCACGATCGCAGGGCCGCTGCAGCTGCGGGTCCCCGCTGCCCGAGCCAGATGCCTCAGCCAGAGGCGTTAGGCCTGGGCAGGGGCTGAGCCTGCAACCACGGGGAGCTGGTCTGACACCTCTGCCGGAGGCCTCAGGCCTGGTCAAGGGGTCGATCTGGTGATTGGTGATCGGAGAGTGATGAGGGTCAACTCCTCTGGCCGAGGCATCAGGCCTGGGTGGGGGACTGAGCCGGGGATTGGGGGGATATGATGGTCCCCTTGCCCAGGCCTGAAGCCTGGGTGAGAGGCGTCAGGCTTGGGCGGGGGGTGGAGCAAGCGATCAGAGGGAGATGGGGGTCCCCTGCCCAGGCATGATTCCTGGGCCAGAGGCCTCAGGCCTGGGCGGGGGCCAGAGCCAGTGATCGGGGGGAGATGGGGGTCCCCTGTCCAAGCCTGACACCTCTGGCAGAGGCGTCAGGCCTGGGCAAAGGGCCGATCAGGTGACCAGAAGGTGATGGGGGTCTACGCTTCTGGCTGAGGCATCAGGCCTGGGCAAGGGGCAGAGCCAGCAATCGGAAGGGTCTGGGGGTCCCCTGCCCAGTGGGCCAGAGGCATCAGGCCTGGGCTGGGGGAAGAACCAGTGATGGGGGAAAATGAGGGTCTCCTGTCCAGGCCTGCCCCCTCTGTCAGAGGCGTCAGGCCTGGGCAAGGGGCCGATGCTGCGATTGGAGGGTGATGGGGGTCAACGCCTGAGGGCTCCCAGTATGTGAGAGGGGGCAGGCTAGGCTGAGGGACACTCCCCCCCTCACCCAGTGCACGAATTTCGTGCACCGGGCCCCTAGTTCTTAAATAACAGAAGCCAAATCCTTTACAATACAATGTTGTCTGTACCTTATCATTTTTAATTCCAGTGTCTAATTGTTCTGTCACAGGGGCTTCCCCCCTGACTCCCCGATTGCCCAATCAGGTAAGCTACTGTAGTGCATGATTCACTCTCTCTTGCGTACATGGTGTATCCTGTGATCGCCGCCAGCACCACACTCAGGACCCCTTACCAGGGTGTCCGATCGGCTGTTGCAGTAATTGCTGTGCCCCCATCATACCCATCTCCTGTGTGGCTGTAATAATCATCACAGGGACTGGACCACCATAAGTCCGAGGGGGCCTTCGTGCTGGCGGTGTTCCAACTGAGCCTCCTGTAAAGTCGGTGACCAAATAACAATAATTGAACCTCTTTATGAATAATTTTATGTCAGTATGACATGACACTAGTAAAGTCTTAACTATTTTGAAAACCTATGCTTTTATCTGCCTGAGCTAAAAAGGTGTCAATGAGGCTGAGGTAGACAAGGGAGCTTACATTCATTTAAAATACAGCTGAAGAATAAGGTTTTAACTTAAATAATTGATTATGAATGAAAATGAAGGCCCATTCTGTGGAAATGGGCTGAAATTCTGACCATATTATTTCTATGGTTCACACTGTCCAGTGCTCCTTCTGATTAAAAATGTTAAATTACCTCTTGGCTGCTGTGCCTAAGTTGGTGGAGCACCAGCCTTGACACTGCAGGATCTGCTATTTCATTCCAGGTCAAGGGAATGTGCCTGGCTTGTAGTTAACCAATGGATGGTTCCTTCCCTCTCCCTCTCACTTCCTCCCTCATCCATCTCCCTCTCCCCCCTACCTCTCCCTCTCCCTCTCCTTCTCCCTCTCCCTCTCCCTCTCCTTCCCCCTCTCCCTCTTCCTTTCCCCCTCCTCCTTCCCACTCTCATTTCCCCTCTCCCGCTCCCCATCCCCTCCCTCTCCCCCTGCCACTCCCCCTCCCCCCTCATGTTGAAATAGGCCAACAATGGAAAAGGTCCTCTAATGTGGATTAGCAAAAACAAAACACACAGATACATCATGTCACATAAATATAATAAGACCAACATTGAAAAAATACTCCAGGCACCTTAAAGTGACTGAAAATCCCAATACACCAATGTCTAAGGGGAAAAGAGATTGAGAGGCTGCAGGGCCACAACACAGGTGGAGAGCTGAGAAGGGGCTTGAAAGGGGCTGGCGACCCAGCTTCCTGCCTGAGGAGGTCCTTATGGTACAGAGCCCCAGTTTTAGTTTTCAGAGTGGTGGTGTCGATTTAATAAAGGGAGATCTACTCACTGCCTCTGCAATAACACAGAGGCCCCCAGCTTTCCCCTACCCATCTCCTGTTCCTCTGCTCCTTGCTTATCCCTCCTGCAGGCATGATGGTCATCTTTCATATTCACCATGCCAGGCCCTTCCCTGCCCCAGACTGAGGGTCAAAGTATGTAGCAAAAGGAACTGACATTGACCATCTAGCAGCACCACCCTGCCAAGAGCTTCAGAGCAACAGCCCCCCTGAGACTGGGAAAACACCATGCCCTGGGATGTCTTGGAGGCTTGGGCCCAGTGGCCTCCTCTCACCACCACATGCAGGTGGATGTGATATTCCTCCTTTGGGCCCTCTGCTTGTGCTTAAGCTCCAAAGTTATTGGGAAGTGGATGTCCTCTGTTCCAGACAGGGATTCTGCCAGGATATGGCGGTTGGTAGGGGATCCTCTGCTAAAAGGCACACCCTCATCTTGTCCATGAGTGCTGTTCCTGTGTGAGGTGGGACATCTGTGGGTACAAGATGTATCAAAAGAGATTTTATTCCCCACACCTGGGTGCTGGTGGGTTGAGACAGAGAAAGTCATCAGTCATGAGAGCAGAGAGAGAGTTTTTCTTTATTTTTTCTGACTGCAAGCTGCTCTGCTGACATGAGGGTCTGGTCTGTCCTTGGTTCCTCCCATGCCAGGTGTCTTCTGGTTATCTGGGCTATGCTGTGCTCAAGGCTGCAAGCTTGCTACAAGATATCTGCTAAGCAAAATAAGGTTTTCTCTGCCCTGTTTTATTCTCTTTAACCCTTTCTACAGCCCCTGGGAGGGGAGAAGTAGACGGTATAAAATGGAGGACTGGGATGCCTGGGTGAAAAGGGAAACTCACAGCACCCACAAAGTGGATCAGGAGACTATCCTTAACAACTGACCAGGGAGAGGTAGACAAGGCATGACAGAGGATGGCAGGTGGGTGATGCCTGGTGGTTGGCACCCAGGACAGATAATGGGTAAAGAGATGATGCACGCACACAGAGAATGGATGGGTGCTAGGAGATGATATACACACAGACATAAGTGTAGTCTTTTAATAAAATTCTAGCTCTGTGGTTCAAGTAATAGTATTTCCAGGGTTCCGTCTTCTTGTTTTTAAAGTTTGATAATGCCATATGAGCCATGATTATTTAGCCATCACTATTCCTTTTTTTTTTTTTTTTAAAAGTGCTGGACTGTGGGGTTGGAAGGATGTTGAAATGTCCGTTTTGTGTAGCAAAATAGTACATTAAGCTTAGTTTCTTTAGGATATGAATACAAATGGAATCTGGCTTTAAGCCTTCAAATCACCTTGTAATTTAGATTAGTCTGACCCCCAGACATATAATGTCAGCAGAAATCAGGTCACTGTTGGTAAGAAGCTAATACAAGTGATGCAAACATTTCGATAGCATTAAAAAAGGTCTTGAAAATATGGTATGTGTAGTCCCTTTACCCTCAAGTTGGTATACCTTTTGAAAAAAGTATTTGTATTGATTTCATAGAGCAAGGGAGAGGGAGAGAGAAAGAAAAACGTGAATGATGAGAGAGAATCCCTGAACGGCTGCCATCTCCTTGTCCCCCACTGGGGATTGAGCAAGGGGCTTGGGCTTGTTCTTTGACCAGGAATAGGACAGTGACCTCCAGGCTCACAATTGGATGGTCAACCATCACAGAGTCACAGCAGGTGGGCTAGGTGTTTAGTTTTTCAAGACAGGAACTGATGTGAGTTAGGACATTGGGTTTGCCATAACTAATTAACCTTCCCGCCCCTAACTAACTTTTCTCTGGTTCATTATTTTTGAATCGGGCAACCAGACTGATTTTTGTAAAATATATATATCCTGATTTATTTTAAAGTAGTGGATAAGAGTTCGTTTCAATGAGTCTTTAAAGTACTAGTGAGGGAAATAGTCTTATTTCTCTTTAATCTTCAAGTCTGGCCAATGTAAGTGTGTCCCATATCCTTCAAAGTTGCCGGTGCCCCTTGCACAAGTATTCCTTAATATTACCCTGAAAGTCACACCATTTGCGCATCATTTGGGGTACATATTTTCTTTGGTTCTATTACATTTTCAGATATTTCCAACATATCATACCATTATTTTAAGCTACGTTCTTTTGGATTTATTAAGAATCACTCTTCCCTGGGAAAAGGTAACATATGCAGATTTCTATGTCAATAACCACGCTTGTGCTTTGGCTACACTTTTGATCTTATATTTAAGTTAATTTGTGTGTGTACTCGTTATGCCATATATTAAGTTGTTGATCTTCAATGACTTTTAGTACATAACTCACTTATGTGCCTGGCCTTTATTTGGAGAGCCTGTTTTATGATATATCGAAGGGGGTCAGTACATATTGACCCTTTTACTTTACCTTTATCTTTTAGCGTTTGTCAACAGCCAAGAGTTGGATTTGTCTCATGATTTTTCTTGAGTTCAGAAGGCCATTTATTTGATTTATGAAGATTAATTGATGTTGTTTCCCTAGTTTCTAAGCAGAAGAAATGTAGTTTGTGTAGATATTATTCCCAAGTGTCTTCTTTCAAGTGATGTTTTATAGCCTGCACAATGATTCTGAATAAGACAAAATCCCTACTTATTGGGCACTTCTTTTCTATGGTAAAAATAACAAACATGCAAGGAAATGTAAATAAGTACAATCATGCACAAAAAAGACAAGAGGAGAAATATAGGGGGCAATTATTTTTACAAGTTGTATTGGTAGGAGATAGTGCTTATATTCATAAAATTCAGGGGATCAAGGGATGTTTGTTGAATCTCAAATGTCGGGAAGGAGGCCGTGGCGTATAAACCTGTGGAAAACATTTTGGACCCAGAAAGCTTAAGTGATTCCTTAAGGTGGGAACTGTGTCCAGTGGCTGTTTAGTTTGTGTCGCTGCCCATCAGTGCCAGGCATCTTGGTGGAACATGTGAACAGCCACTTCAGATTTGTTTAGAAAAAAAGTTCCAAACATCCAAAGAGTTTTATGTGGAGCAATTACAGTGACCTCAGTTTACACATGCCATGTTGATTTAGCTAAAAGATCAACCATCATGACGTTATTGGGAGACTGGGCAATTTATGTATGCATGTTAATCAAATTAGTGTATTTAAAAGGTATAAATCTAGGAACACATTTTTAGAAAAAATTTTTATGGTTTAGAGGATTACATAGAGTATTACATATGTCTCCTTTTCCCCGTTGTGCACCTGCAACCCCAGCACATGCCCTTTCCCCTCCTAGTGTCTATGTCCATGGTTAGGCTGATAGGCATGCATACAAATCCTTTGGTTTTTCTCTTACCCCCTAGTCCTGCTTCCCTCTGAGGTTTGGCCGTCAGTTCCATGCTTTTCTGTCTCTGGATCTATTTTTGTTGAATAGTTTATTTGTTCATTGTTCCACCAATTAGTAAGGTCATGTGGTATTTATCTTTCTCCAACGGGCTTATTTTGCTCAGCATAATGCTCTACATGTCCTTCCATGCTTTTGAGAATGGTAAAAGTTATTTTTTACAGCAGTGTATTGTTCCTATGTGTATATGTGCCACAGATTTTAACCCATTTTTCTTCTGATGGGCACTTAGGCTTCTTCCAAGTCTTAGCTATTGTATATTGTGCTGCTATAAATATGTGGTTGCACATGCCCTTTCCCATTGGTGTTTGTCAATTCTTGGGATATGTTCCTAGTAGTGGGACTACTGTTCAAATGGGAGCTACATTTTTTAAAATTTTTGTGGAAACTCCATACTGTTCTGCAGAGCCCAGAGACCTCTGCTCAGCACAAACCTTGGTGAGCCCTGGACTGAGATGGGGACACTGGGGCCCAAACAAAGGTTCCCTGCTGTGTCCCTAATTGTGTCTGCAGCTGCCACACAGGCAAACAGAGCTGCAGCATCTACCCTTGCAGTGTCTCCCCTTAACCAGTGCTTGCAACATCTCCCCTGGGACCATTGTCACCAACAGCAGCCCCTCCCCACCCCTGGAAACAAGGTACCCAGCCTTGTAGTACCTGCTGTGCTGCACATAGCAGATGATCAGGGCCTCCCTGTCCAGTACGGTAGCCACCAACCCCATGTGATGATTAAGCCCTTGAAATATGTCCAGTGCACTTGAGGAGCTGAGTTTTCATTTTAATCTATCATGGTAACATATACTTTGGTTAGTGTTTAGAACACCTTGGGTGTGTGAATGAATCTATTTTATCAAATGTTAGGAAATGCAAATACAGACTCAGCATTCCTGATTTAAAAAGATACAATTTAGCACTCAATCCTTAGTGAGATGGCCTGTGAGAGACATCAAACTAAGAAGACTTTGTGCAAAACTTGAAGGTAAAATACCTCATTAATATTTTTGTGGCTGCTTGGTTCTTCTAGGCCGGGCGAATAGCCAAATTAACAGACAGAGATTAACAGAACATCAGGGGTAAGTACATGTGCAAGAAGGTTTCACATAGAATCGATGTAGCCATGACATTACAAACACACTGAAGCAACATTGGGTATATGACATTCTTAAAGTTTTTTTAAAGCAAGTTTTTTATTGATTTCAGAGAGGAAGGAGTGGGAAAAAGAGGTAGGAACATTAACGATGAGGGAGAATCATTGATCCTCAGCCCTCCATGGGCACCACCCTGGGGATCCAGCCTGAAACCTGTCATGTGCCCTGACAGGAAAATGTATCCTGACGCCTGGCTCATAGGTCCACGCTCAACCACTGAGCCAGGCTGATTGGACTATGTCCTATACATTTTGAACAAAGGATAAAGGGGGGGAGATTATTTTTCAGAAGTGAGAATAGGCAATTTGCAGGTAGATGAGGAAGAACAGAACGCTCGTGTCAGGAAAGTTAAGAAACCACGAGGCACGGGTTATCTAGCCGACTGACACCAGTCTGAACCCTCTTAGCCAACGGTGAAGAAATAAAGGAAACCAAGATTCTGCCACCCTGAAGCTTCTTTTGGGGATATTGATTTTCAGCTGTTTATTAAGTAGCCAAAGTGTCAGAGAGCACCTTTGGGCACCCCAGCACCCTCCTGGCCAAAAGAGAGAGAGGGAGAGACCTTCTTCAGAAGGTTGTTGCCTTTGCCTGGTTGGAGTGAAACATGTTAAACAAGAGGGCTTCAGCAGATGTCTATTAGCTAGATACCCCTCCTCCCCTGTGACACCATCAATCAGGAGTGTGGGAGCGGTTCCCAGACATTGTTGGTCCCAGGAGGCAGGGTTATAAATTCCAGTGGCTGCTGCGTCCAGTGCTGGAATTGGTGGCAGTTCAGCTCACCCAGAACACCTCCTGAGCCCACAGCTGGACAGGGCAGAGGCTGGGTCCAGGCTGGCTGGGCCCAGGGCCTGGAGAAGAGGGGGAAATGCAGCGAGGAATGACTCAGGGTAACCTGGAGGGGAGGGAGAGGCATCAGTGCAGGTACCCACATGAACTGTCCTTGGGAAAGGTCACGTGTGTCCTGAGGGGAGAGAGCGGAGTAGAGCCCAGGCCATGGGGGAGACCCCGCCAGGACAAATAATTGCCAAATGCATCTAGGAGAGAGGTGGGAGAGCTAGGCTGAGTCTCTAGTTCCAATATAAAATAATAGAGTTGGTTCTTGTTTGTTTGTTTGTTTCTGTTTTTTATCTGCTCTGCTCTAGGTGACAATCCCAGATCCACTGGGGCTGAGAGCAGTCGCCTCATTTGTCCTCATTCCTCCATCTATGCAGCTGGAAACTTTAAACTCTGCTAGTTCATAGGCATGGGGTTCATCTGGAGGAATGGCAGGGTAGGGACCCACAAGTAGCCAGCCTCACCACCGTGCTGTTATACTCCACCCGCATGACCGCCCCATAGCCTAAGGTGAAGAGATTCAGGGTCACCTGCATGACAGGGACACAGTGTCCTATGCCCACTCTCCCTCTCAGATAAGGTCTCACAGTTTCGGGAGTCTGAATATTCCCCAAGTCTGAGTGAGGAAGGGCAAGGCAGCACAATGTGTCTGAGGCTGCCTGTCACTACTTGAGCCAAGTTAAGCAGAGACAGGGTTGAGCCACACAATGAGTGTTTATCCAAGGATGCGGTCAGTATGGGGAGAGCAGTCGCTCACCCTGGAAATTCGGCTCTCAGCCTCTTGGGGAGAAGATAGTTACCTGTAGCTGCCAGCTGCAAGTGTCACATGGAAAGGGGAGGGGAGGGCCTGCTGTCTGCCCTTCAGGAGCTCAAAGGCTGACCACAAGGTGGCTAATCTTCCAAGACTTTAGGAACAGCTCAGCCCCTTCCTGGGATGAGATTGGAATGGTCAGCCTTCCTGAGAAAGACCCCAGGAGGGGGTCAGGGTGCGGGCACAGCTGCCAAAGCAAAGCTTGTCCTGTGCTTGGTCTCTCTTCGCAAAATGCAATCTTTTCTGAGTAATGGGCCATGGAGGCAGCCTGTTTTCCGTACAGCCTGTTTCATCCTCCAGTGTCCCAGGGCCTGGTATTTATAGTTTGCAAGTGATGAGTAAACAACTGCAGCTCTCTTCTTATTACAAGCCCTTCTGTACTATGAGAAGCTGATTTCCAAAGACCCCCAGGAGATGCCTCAGGCCAGCCTGGATGACAGGGCTGGGCCTCAGCTTTGCTCTTCCCTTCTTCCTCTCTCCTCACAAGCCTTACTTTTGTCTCCTAAAGAGACTATGGAAAAGCAGGCAGCAAAACCTGTCAGACTGAGCATGCCAGGCCCCCTGTGCCCCCTGGAGGCACCACCTGTGAGGAGAGCCCTGGGTTAAGGTTCAGCATAGGGCAGCTGTGCCTGCGCCTGAGCACCAGGCTGTGGCTGGTGCCTCCCCACCTCTCCTCAGCTTTGTTGGCCTGCTCCTCCTCAGGAGCCTCCTGCCCACTCTGTTCTGCTTCCAGGCCCAGGGGTGACTGTGCCAAAGGGATTTGTTGGTGAGAGGAGAACCCCTTCATGAGGGGGGAGGAAGGCAGGGAGGCTGCCATCACCTGAAGGCTTAGGGGAGGTGAGCAGAGCAAAGGCTGGATTCAGGGCTTGTCACAGAGCTCTGGTGGCCCAAACCCCAGGGGAAGACTGAGGAGAGCGAGCCCCTGTGGAGAGAGACAATGTAATTGCATCTGGCCAGCTCTCCTCTGCCCCGGGGGTTACTAACATGTCCCCATCCAGACAGCAGGGACAGTGGACCAGCCCAGGGCAGGGAGCTCTTTTCCAGACAGAGGGCTGCGGTGGGGTGGGAGTGGAGCGCCAAGCCTGGCCCAGGGAACCAGGTAGGTAAGTGGCAGCCACAACCACAGAAGGAAAGGGGTCCCCAGAAACACAGACCAGGGGTGGCGAGTGGGAGGTTAGCTGGGGGTCACGGCCTCCTGTTTCTCCCTCCACATCCGCGACCGCCCCCACCCTCATGCCTGGAAGCAGAGTGTCCTCCTAACAGCCACCCACCCTCTGCCACCCCTTGCAGCCTGGTGGGTGTGGCACAGGCGCCCCTGTCCCCACCTTCTCTGGGCCTGTTAAAACAGCCCCCCTCCTGCCCCCTGATCTTGGTTTGTTCCTGATCTCATGATCTCGCGAGATTTCACCCCCAAAGGAACCAGTGCACAGTAGCAAGAAGCTTGAGAGGCGCCGCCCCCTACCTCTTCCTACCTGCCAGCCAGCCCCCCTGCTGTGCAGGAGTCCCAGTGGTGAGGAGCACAGCCTGTGGAAAGGTAAGCACACACTCTGGGTTCTTGCTGTCTCCGGGGGTGAACTTGCTGTCTCCAGGAGTGAACTTCTCTAGTCACTGGTAACCCGCAGCCCCTCCCCCGCCGGCTGTTTCCATCTGAAAAGGAGTTTCCACCTGGTTGGAGTGAAGGCCTGAGTTCCAAACCTGGCTCGCAGGCGTGAGGCCTTCAGCTTGCTGCGCCAGAGTGGGAGCTCGCTGAGGGGACTTACACGCAACAATTCATGGAACTCTAGCATTGGCCCTTATTGTGTGACCTCAGCTGGCCGCGTTTGCACTTGACCAAGGGCGCCCCCACAGCCCCAGGCGCCAACTCCCCTGGGATCTGGCTCCTGAAGTCTGTGGGCTCTCAGGCCAGCCCAGCCCTGCTCAGGGCGAGGGGGACAGGGAAGGGGCAGAAAAGTGGCTGCTGGACGGTGGGCAGTGCCCAGGAGGGAGAGGTCGCTTTCCGCAGAGCACCAGGCCCCTCACTCATCATTGTCCTCTGGTTCAGCTGGTGAGAAAGCGGTGGTCAGGCTGGGAGATAAGAGGTGATTCCCACTGAGAGCAGCACAGCCCTCTCCTGGTGTGAGTGTGAGTGTGCGTGTGCGTGAGTGTGAGTGTGTGAATTCTCACCTGATGATATGTTCCTGGGTTCCTTTTCATTCCTATTACTGATTAAGGTATTACATACGTGTTCTTATCCCCCACTGCCCCCACACCCCCACCTTCACCCGGCAAGTTTGCCCTCATGCTCACCCCCTGGTGTCTGCGTCCATTGGCTAGGCTTATAGGCATGCATACAAGTCCTTTGGTTGATCTCTCCCCCTTAGCCCCACCCTCCCCTACCTTGTCTCTGAGGGTGATGGTCTGATCCATACTTCTCTGTCTCTGGATCTGTGTTTGTTCTTTGGTTTATGTTGTTCATTATAATCCACAGATGAGTGAGGTCATGTGATATTTATCTTTCTCGGACTGACTGACTGGCTTTGCTTAGCATAATGCTCTCCAGCTCCATCCATGCTGTTGCAAATGGTCAGTGCCCCTTCCTTATTTGTGACAGCATACTATGCCAATGTGTCGATGTACCACAGCTTTTTAACCCACTCATCTGCTGAACAGCACTTAGGCTGTTTCCAAATCTTAGCTATTGTAAATTGTGCTGCAGTGAACATAGAGGTGTATGTATACTTTCTGAGTGGTAATTCTAGGTTCCTGGGATATATTCCTAGAAGTGGGATCACTGGGTCAAATGGGAGTTCCGTTTTTAGTTTTTTGAGGAAACTCCATACTGTTCTCCATAGTGGCTGCACCAGTCTGCATTCCCAGCAGCAGTGAAGGAGAGTTCCTTTTTCTCCGCATCCTCACCAGCACTCGCCCTTTGTTGATTTGTTGGGGATAGCCATTCTGACAGCTGTGAGGTAGTACCTCCTTGTCCTTTTGATTTGCATCTCTTGGATGATTAGTGGCTCTGAGCATGTTTTAATGTGTCTCTTGGCCTTCCTTTTGTCCTCTCTGGAAAAGTATCTATTGCGGTCCTCTGCCCATTTTTGTGATTGGGTTTTTTATCTTCCTTTTGTTAAGTTGTATGAGTTCTCTGTAAATGTTGGAGATGAAATCCTTATCAGAGAGAACATTGGCAAATATGTTCTCCCATGCAGTGGGCTTTGTAGTTGTCTTGTTGACTGTTTATTTTGCTATGAAGTAGCTTTGAATTTTGCTGTCTTCCCATTTGTTTATTTTAACTTTATTTTGCATTGCCCCAGGAGCTGTGTTGGTGAAGAGATTGCTTTAGCATATATCTCAGACTCTGCTGCCTATGGATTCCTCTATATATTTTTCTGGTTTCCAGCTTTCTGTTTAAGTCATTATCCATTTTGAGCTTATTTTTGTGCATGGTGTAAGTTGGTGGCCTAGTTTCATTTTCTGCATGTGTCTGACCAAATTTCCCAGCACCATTTATTGAAGGGACTTTCTTAACTCCATGGTATGTTTTGGCCTCCTTTGTCAAATATTCATTGAGCTTATTGGTTTGGATTGGTTTCTGGGTTCTCTATTCTATTCCCTTGGCCTATATGTCTATTCTTGTGCCAGTGTCAGGCAGTTCTGAGAACAGTGGCTTTGTAAAGCAGCTTGAAATCTGGTACTGAGATACCTCCTAATTTGTTCTTCTTCCTCAGGATCCCTGCAGCCATTTGGGGTTTGTTTTTTAAATATATTTTATTGATTTTTACAGAGAGTAAAGGAGAGGGATAAAGAGTTAGAAACATCGATGAGAGAGAAACATAGATCAGCCTCCTCCTGCACACCCCCTACTTGATATGTGCCCCCAACCAAGGTACATGCCTTGATCGGTATCGAACCAGGCACCTTCCAGTCCGGAGGCCGACGCTCTATCCACTGAGCCAAACCTGTTTGGGCTCAGGGTCTTTTTTTTTTTTATTACAGATGGATTTTTGGAGAGTTCATTCTAGGTCTGTGAAATATGCTGTTGGTATTTTAATGTGGAGTGCATTGAATGTATAGATTGCTTTGGGTAGTATAGCCATTTTAATGATGTTGTTTCTACCAATCCATGAACAAGGTACGTTCTTCCATCTGTTTATGTCTTCCTCTTTCCCTTTTTTCAACATCTTCTAGTTTTCTGAGTGGAGGTCTTTTACCTCCTTAGCTAAATTTATTCCTAGGTTTCTGAATTTTTTTGGTGGGATGATACATGGGATTCTTTTTTCAATCTCCTTTTCTGTAAGTTCACTATTGGTGTATAAAAATGCCATATATTTCTTGGCGTTAATTTTGTAGTCTGCTACATTGCCAAATTCATTTACTAAGATTACTAAATGTTTGAAGGAGTGTTTGTGGTTTTCTATGTATAGTATCATGTCATCTGCAAATAATGTGAATTTACTTCTTCTTTCCCAATTTGGGAACAATTTATTTATTTTCTTGTGTGATCACTCTGACTAGGACTTCCAGTACTGTGTTGAACAGGAGTGATAAAAGTGGGCGTCCCTGTCTTATTCCTGTTCTAGAGGGAAATGTTTTTTTTTGTGTTTTTTTTTCTGCACTTTGAGTATGTTGTTGGCTGTAGGTTTGTCATATAAGGCTTTTATTATGTGGAAGGATGATTCTTCTATTCCTACTTTGCTGAGTGTTTTTATCAGAAAAGGCTGTTGCACTTGTTCAAATGCCTTTTCTGCACCAATTGATATGATTGTGTGGTTTTTCTCTCTCAAATAGTTTATGTGATGTTTCACGTTCACTGATTTGCAGATAGTGTACCATCCTTGCATCCCTGAAATAAATCCCACTTGGCCATGGTGTATGATCTTTCTAATGCAATGCTGAATCCTGTTTGCTAGAATTTAGTTGAGGATTGCAGCATTAATGTTCACCTGGAAAATTGGCCTGTTAGTCACTTTCTTTGTGATGTCTTTTTCTGGTTTGGCGAATATGGTAATACTGACTTTATAAATAGAGCTTGGAAGTATGCCGTCCTCTTGAATTATTTGAAATAGTGTGAGAAAGGTTGGTTTTACTTCTTCTTTGAATGTTTGGTCAAACTCCCCTGTGAAGCCATCTGGTCCAGAGCTTTTGTTTTTTTGGAAGCTTTTTGATTACTGTTTCAATTTAACAGTATTTATCGGTCTGTTCAGGATTTTTGCTTCTTCCTGATTGAGTTTTGAAAGCTTGTCTTTTTGTAGCAATGTGTCCATTTTGTTGAGCTTGTCCAGTTTGTTGTAGTAGAGTTGTTCATTGTGATTTTTTACAATCCTTTGTATATCTGTGGGGTCGTTTGTTACTTCACCTCTTTCATTTGTTTTTGTTTATTTGGGTCCTCTCTCTTAGTTTCTTGCTGAGCCTGACTAGAGGTTCATCAATGTTGTTTATTCTTTCAAAGAACCAGCCTTTGGTTTCATTGATCTTTTGTATTATTTTTTTTCGTCCCTACGTCACTTATTTCTGTTCAGACGTTTATTATCTCTTTCTTTTTGTGTACTGTGGGCTTTCTTCTGTAATGGAGAGGCACTCTGAAACCCAGGACAAAACAGCTTTTATTTACTTGAATACACATTTGTCCTTTAGCAAAGCAAACAGGCATATCCAATTTTGGTAAACAATAGAAGAATTTTCATGTTAGGAGGTTGCCTTCAGCCATTATTCCCACAGCAGGGTAACAAAATGCTGATTTTCTGCCATGCTGAATATCAAAGTCCATTCCCCTTCTGTGGGACTTCTTGCATTGATATGTTAACTACTTTTGGTCTTTGCCCCACAATTTCCCCCTTTTTGTTTTCTTAATTAATTTAGAAAGGTGTATGCCATCTTCTGGGCTCATATCCTTTTAAGACTTTTGATTCTGCTTCTTCAGACTGGAAGAAAACCTAGAAGAACAAGAAAGAGAGACAATATTAGTTATTCTAAAGAGCAAATGTAAGGAGATTCAATGAAAAGGATTGAGTTCTTTCATGTCCTTTTAAGTATCATTTTCAGGTATTTATGGAATTAGTCCATAGTAGGCTTCTTTTGGGACTGTCAGTTCTTTATGGGCTCTTTCCAGTCACTGTTCCCTTGTGACATGACTGCAATGATGTCCGAGTTCTGGATGGTGGACCACCGGTGAGAAATGACAATGCAGGTCTGACCTCTTTTGGCTTTGTCAAGAGCCACCGGCACCTAGGCACAGCAGATGACAGCTAGCTTAGCAAGGTGTGTTCACCATCCCCCATCTCTAGATGTTTCTCCTCTGTCTTCTCAGCATGTTGCTTGTTGCCCTGCTGTCTGTAGTTGGAGTAGTCTGGTCAGTTCCTCTCTCAGATTCATGTTGCAGGAATCCACACAGGCTTGGAGGAATTTTCTGGAAATACACAAGCATATCCTTGACCAAAGATTAATAAAGGGACCCTTCCTTAAACCAGACTCGTTATGTTTCCATTTAAACTGACCATTTTGCTTTGGCTTAGTCTGACACCAGTGTTATTCTATGGGTGTCTTGCCATCAGCATTACAAGGATAAAATTTAAAGTAATTAAGGCTTGGTGTGGTCTACTTACAGGAGATTTCTTCACTATTCCCCCACTTTTGTTTTTCAAGTTGGGATTTTAGAGCCCTTGTAGTAGATGTAACATGCAAGGAGGGCATTTCTTCATAATCTGTTTTGCCGGCTAGACAGTATTTCGGCAGACTGATGTAAAAGCTTGTGAAATTCTGTGACCTGCTTAATAAAATAACTAACTCACAGGCATATTCATTTCCTTTTGTTAAAGGACCAGGGCTTGTTTAAATAGTATAGAGAGGCTTCGGTCACCGAGCCATTTTAATTGAGTCGTTGCAGTTCTGTTTACCAAGCCAGCAGCATAAGCAGATAATAGATAATATCAAGAGGCTTTTGGAAATACTGCAAGTCAGCCTTGATCATTTCTAAATCGATTCTTTGCACAGAAGTATGACTGGTCTGACTGACTTGGTCTGAATTCAGTGCAGTATAAGCAGCTTTACCGTGAGATGAACTATCAGTAAAAACAGTGACTTCTCCAGGAATAGGTTTCTGCCTATTTGATCTATGTTCCCCTGAATATTCTTTCATTTTTATTTGCTAATTTAAATCAGTCTAAAATAAGGCTAATTTCCTAACTTCCTTTGTCATTGGGTGGGGACAGTAAATGACACTAATTGGATTTCTGCTATCAGCCCTCTATATATATACACACACACACACAAACACACACAAACATACACACACACACACAAACAAACACACACACACATACTACTGTTGGTCTTTGCCTCCAGCACTTTACTCTGAGGTTTGACAGTGTGATCAATGCTTCTTTGTATCTGGATGTCTTGTTGTTCATCAGTTAATGTTGTTCATTATATTCCACAAATGAGTGAGATAATGTGATATTTCTCGTTCTCTGATTGGCTCAATTTGCTTAGTGTAATGCTCTCCAAGTCCATCCGTGCTGTTTCAAATTATGAGAGTTCATTCTTTGTTACAGCAGTAGAGCATTCCATTGTATAGATGTTCCACAGTTTGTTAATCCGTTCATCTGCTAATGGGCATTTAGACTGTTTCCAAATCTTAGCTATTGTAAATTGGGCTGGTATGAACATACAGTTGCATATATCTTTCCTGGTTGGCCTTTCTCTGTTCTTGGGATATATACCTAGAAGAGAGAACACTGGGTCAAAGAGGAGCTCCATTTTCAATTTTTTAAGAAAACTCAATATGGTTTTCCACAGTGGTTGCAGCAGTCTGCATTCCCACCAGCAGTGCACAAGGGTTGCTTTTTCCCTGCATCCTCACCAGCACTTGTGTTTTTTTTTTTTTTTTTCTCTTTCTGACAGCTATTCTGACAGGTGTGGATTGGCACCTCAGTGTCGTTTTGATTTGCATCTCTTGGACTGTTAGTGCCTCTGAGTCTTTTTTCGTATGTCTCTTGGCCTTTTATAGGTCTCCTTTTAAAAAGTGTTAATTTAGGTCCTTGTCCCATGTTTTGATTGGATTGTTTATCTTCCTATTGTTAATTTGTGTGAGTTCCCTGAAAACTTGGGAGATTCAACACTTATCCGAGATACCATTGGCAAATAGGTTCTCCTGATGCAGTGGGCTTTCTGGTTGTTTTGTTCAGGATTTTGTTTGATGTGCAGAAGATTTTTATTTTGATGTAGTTCATTTATTTTCCCCTCCGTGTGCATTGCCTTTGGAGCTATATCAATAAAGATACTGCGAAGACATATCTGATATATTGGTACAGATTCTCATTTGATGTTTAAGTCCTTCATCCATTTTGAGTTTATTTTTGTGAATGGTGTAAGTTGGTGGTCTAGTTTCATTATTTTGCATGTATCTTTCTAATTTTGCTAACATTTTTTGAAGAGACTGTCTTGATTCCATTGTATGCTCTTGCCTACTTTGTAAATTAATAATAGAGCATAATGACTTGGGTCCACTTCTGGGTTCTCTGTTCCGTTTCAGTGGAGTATATATATATGTCTTTTCTTGTGCCAGTAGCAGGCAGTTTTGAGAATGGTGGCTTTATAGTATAGCTTAATATCTGGTATTGTAAGCCCACCAAATTTTTTCTTCTGCCTCAGGATTGCTCTGGCGATTTTTACTCCGTTTGAATATTTTGAGGATTTTTTTCTGTGTCTGTGAAATATTCTGTTGGTATATTCATGGAGATTACAATGGATCTATAGATTGCTTTTGGTAGAATGGACGTGTTAATGAGGTTAAGTCTACCAACCCATCAACATGGTATATTAATCCATTGGTTGATATCTTTATGTCTTTTTCAATGGCCTGTAGTTTTCCAAGTGCAGTTCTTTTACTTTCTTTATGAATCAATAAAAATTTACAGTTTTTAATTATAAGCCTGTGTTTTCTATCAAAATTACTTCTTGCATGAATTTTGGGACACCCTTTACTTAGGCGACTCCTGTGAAAGGGCCATTCGACCCACAAAGGTGTCGCAACCCACAGGTTGAGAACCGCTATTCTAAAATGTCAATTAAATCTAATGAATCCAGTGTGTCCATTAGAGGCTCTGCATCCTTGTTATTTTTTTCATATGGAAGATCTATCCAGTGAAGTCAGAGGGGTGATAATTTTGTCACACTCTCTGTGAAAGTCTTCTAGAATTTTTGTTTGTTTGTTTTGATTTTTTGTTTATTTGTTTGAGATATATATATTGAGGTGTTCCTATGTTGGCTGAATATATGTTTACTAGGGTTATATCGTCTTGTTGGTTGGTCCCTTTAGTATCATGCAGTGACCTTTATGTCTCTTGTGATGGCCTTTCTTTTAAAGTCTATTTTGTCTGATATGTGTATTGTTACTTCGGCCTTTCAGTTTCTTTTACATTTGCATGGATATTTTTCCCATTCCTTCACTCTCATCCTGTGTGTTTCTTTTGTTTTGAGGTGGTGCTCCTGTAGACAGCATAGACTTGCATCATGTTTTTGTATCCATTTTGCTCCACTACACCTTTAGATTGGAGCATTGACCCATTTACATTTAGGGTTATTATTGATAGGTATTTATTTCTTTCCATTTCGTTTCTGTGTGGCTAACTTTCTGTCTCTGTTTCTACTTCTCATTACAGCAATCTCTGTAGCATTTCATGTAAAGCTGGCTTGGAGATGATGTACTCCTTCAGCCTTTTTCTGTCTAGGAAGCTCTGTAATTGACCGTCTATTTTGAATGAAAGAATTGCCAGATATAGTAATCTTGGTCTCAGATCCTTGCTTTCCATTAACTGGAGTACTTCATGCCATCTTATTCTGGCCTGAAGAGTTTCTGATGAGAGATCAGGAGTCAGCCTTATGGGAACTCCTTCGTGGCTAACAGTTTTCTTTTCTCTTGCTGCCTTGAAGATTCTCTCTTTGTCTTTGATCTTTGGCATTTGAATTATGATGTGTCTGGGCACGGGTTTGTTTGGGTACTTCTTCTTTGGGGTTCTCTTTGGCTCTTGATCTTGTGTGGGATTTTCCTTTACCAGGTTAGGTATGTGTTCTGACATTGTTTCTTTAAAGACCTTCTCTATGCCTTTCTCCCCCTCCTGCCTCTTCTGGCACACTGGCTATGCTAATACTGTTATGTAAGTTTCTGTTTTGTTTTTTTAAATCTTAATTTTTTTTGTCTTTTTTTTTTAATTGGGTGATATTTTTAACTCTGTTCTAAATCAGTGATTGGATCCTCAGCTTTCCCTAATATCTGCCTATTTCTTCTAATGTGTTCTTTATTTGTATTATGTCATTTTATATCTAGGACTGTTCTTCTTTTCATAGGCACTATATCTTTTTTCATGCTGTTGAGCTCTTTTACCTTCATAACTCTGAAGTCAGATTCAGATAAATGTCTTCTCTGTGCTTCATCTCTCTCTATATCTGGAGAATTCTCTTGTTCCCTCATTTGGGGGTTGTTTCTTTATCTCCTTTTTCTGGCTTTCTGTGTGGGTTTGTGGTGACGATTTAGGTAGATCCTGTCTGCCTCTCAGTCTCTAGTGCAGAACATTGTTAAAGGATGTTTCTGACTAATTAGGTCAGGCAAAGACTCAAAGCCTCCAGAGGCCTCCTCTGTCTATAGACTGATAGGGTTCCAACTTAACTTGCCCCCAAGGCAATGGTCCTCAGGTTATAGCAAGAGTTTGTTTCAACAGGGTGGGGCAGTTGCCTCTGCCTGGAGGTTAATTGTTATTTATAATCTCTTCAGTGTCCTCAGGGCAAGGTGTTTCCCAGTAGTGTGTGTTCATTGTCTCCCCTCCAGGAAAGGCAGATGTCTGCCTGGGAAAGATTTTCTCTGCTGCATGAGGAAAGTACTCCTCCCAGGAAACTTGAAGTGTCTGTGTTGTGTGCTGGAACCCTGGACTCCCCAGTTCTGGCTTTTTCCCTCACAGCTCCAGTCCACTTCACCCTCCCTTTGCCAGGGCACAAGGTGTGTGGCTCCACAGGGAAATTTGTGTGATGGCCCTTTAAGAGGATACCTGAATTTCTAGCTGTCTCTCCCTGCCAGACAGTGCCCTGCTGCTATTCACATCCACAGGTTATATGGCTATCCTCCTCAGTTCTGATGCTCTCTGCTAGGAGGCCCAGCTTAGGGATTAGACCCAGAGTTCTCAGTGGCCGTCCTCCACAGCTGAGATATCTCTCTGGGACTTCAGTTGCTGTCTGTGGGTGTCAGGCCCGCCCCTTCAAGTCTCCTCTCCTCCTCTCCTCCTACCAGTGTCTAAGTGGTCTCCACCTTTGGTGCTCAGGTGTCAGGGTTCTCTCCTGTGAGTTTTCCATTGATTATTAGGAAGTTGTTCTATATTTTAGTTGGAATATCAGTTTATTCTTGGGAACATGTCACTGTAGCATCCACTTATTCTGCCACCATTCTTTTAAATATATTTTTCTTTTCTCAGAGAGAAATGGAGAGTGAGTGAGAGTTAGAAACATCAATGATGAGAGAGATTCATTGATCAGCTCCCTCCTGCTTGCCCCAGACTGAAGATTGAGCCCCCACCCAGGCAAGTGCCCTTGACCTGAATCGAAACTGGGGCCCTTCAGTCTCAAGGTCGGTGATCTGTCCACTGTTCCAAAGTGGCTAGGGTTCTGCCACCTTTTTCAATCTTCTTCAGAATTCCTCTGCATTGTAAAGTCCCTGCCAACATTCTTGTCCAATACGCTCCTTTTCATGTGGTTTCAGGATGGAGTTGTGCATGAAGGCCCTAATGTCCTGTGAGTGCACATTCTAATCAATAGCACTGTCAGGAAATGTGCATTGAGGCATGCTCAGTAGGCATATAATAACTTAAACCTGCCATGTCTCTTACTGTTCCTGTTTCTGTTAGGATCATGATGGAGCTCAACTAAGGCTCTTATTTCAAGTAGGGGTTGGAAGGACATACTCTTCATTTCAACACGTGTTCTTCTGAGAAACTTTCGTAGTCGTGCCCTACTCTAAAATGTATTAGGCCATTCCATTATAAGGCCAGATCTTTTATCAGGACAAGGCATTTATTTTTATTGAATGAAAATTCAAGCCAAAACCGGTTTGGCTCAGTGGATAGAGCGTCGGCCTGTGGACCGAAGGGTCCCAGGTTCGACTCCGGTCAAGGGCATGTACCTGGGTTGCGGGCACATCCCCAGTAGGGAATGTGCAGGAGGCAGCTGATCGATGTTTCTCTCTCATCGATGTTTCTAACTCTCTATCTATCTCCCTTCCTCTCTTTAAAAAAACAATAAAATATATTTTAAAAAAAGAAAATTCTAAGAATCACATAAATATATAAAGATATAATTTGTACTTGCAACAATCATATACGTATTGAAGAAATACGGAGACTAAATAACTACATCTTAGTCAATAGGATACAAGGACAGTAGGTCCTCACGTTACATTGTTGACCCGTTACTGCAGTGGGATGTAATGCAATATTCGCGTAAGTCAGAACCCACCTACATAAGCACGTATGTCACTCACATGGAGCACACATACACAGCAGTAATGGCGTGAAATAGTAAAAAATAATAAATAAATAAATGAAAAAATAATTAAATAAATAAATAAAAGAAAGAAAGATAACAATTCCTGACCTTTACTTGTGGTACATGAATAATAATAAAACATAAAGCACATATGTGCATATGTAGAAATGATCAAACTTTTTGTTTTAATAAATAAATGGGGAATGGCGACGTAACCACAAAACGCATGTACTTCGAGTCCAACGTAACCCAAGGAACGTCTGCATTATCACAACAGGCTGAAAAGTGATCAGTGTGGATTCCGATGGTCTGTTTTTAATGAAAATAGGGTGGAAAGGGACACTTGAAAGAGTCTGGCAGTGAAAGTTGCTAAATCAGAGCATGCACATAGTTGTGAAGAAATCAGGTAAAAGTGACTTGTTCATATTAGGAAAGAGATGTTTTAAAGTCTATCATAGAGACCCTCACTATAAATTATGTTGGAAAATTGAAAGTATTGAGAGCATCAGTGAAGTTAAGAACAGTAGGCCTCTGCACTTGAATATAGACAAGCAGCCTGCCCATTTCAATTTTGGATGAGCTAGTGAGCAAAGAAAATTAGTGAAAGGCTCATTTAGGAGCATTGGTGGAAAGAATTAGCCCTGAAACATAGTACTTTTTGTGGGAGATGTAATAGTTCTCATATTTTGAAGGAGATTAGTGCCCTTCATATAAGCCATTAAATAATACCGCTAAAGAGCAGTAAAATCTATATGGCAGTCATTACCAAAATTCAGGTTATACCTTTAAATAATTCAGCATTAGAAGAGAACCATGCTAAATCAGTGATAAATAATAAAATGACTAGAGGCCCGGTGAATGAAATTCAAGCACCGGTGGCGTCCCACAGACTGTCCTGCGCCCTCGCGCAATCTGGGACCCCCTTGGGAGATGTGGGACTGCCAGGTTAGGTCTGACACCTCCTGAGGGATGTAGCAGTGCAGCCAGGCAGGAGCCCAAGCTGGAGCCAGGTGCTCTGTTCCCGCTCGTCCAAGCCCCACTCCACCTGCCACCTCTGCTTCGTAGCCTTGTCACATAGGCAGCAGAGGCTCTTGCTGTCACAGCTGCACTTTCCAGCCATTAGCCCGCCTTCTGGCTGAGTGATGTTCTCGCTGTGGGAGAGCCTTGACCACCAGGGGGAAGCTCCTGTGTTGAGCATCTGCGTCCTGGTGGTCAGTGTGCATCGTACCAACCACTCAATGTCGCTTACGCTTTTATATATATAGGTATGTGTGACCAATTTGGCATGTCCTGGCCCAATAGAATATTAGTACTCACAGATGATATCTTGCCACTATTAGAACACCCGTGGCCAGGTGCATGGATTTGTGCACATTGAAAGGAAATTAATTAGAAGAAATATTTTAATACTGCTATTTTTCCTTTCTCTATAATAGCAGTGTCAACCAAATGCAGATTGACAATGACAATTTGAAACACATGCATGCAATTGGCGCCAGCAAGAGCTTCATATGCATGGCACATGCATGAGTCACCTGAGCCATATAAATATGTGTGTGTGTGTGTGTGTGTGTGTGTGTGTGTATTTAGATAGACAGACAGATAGATGGATAGAGAATAAACTTGCTTAATTAGACCTGCTTTATGATTTAGCTCAACTTTTTCCAACCCACTGAATCACCTTAACTTCTCTTCCAGGTAATTGTCAGCAACACAGCAATAAATATCAACACAAAGCACATTATTATTGTAGTTCATGCGGGGAGAACAACGGGTAAAATATTTAACTGCAGCAGTGTTTGACTTTGTTCTTCACAGTGAGATAAGCTGAAGTCATTTTCAAGTTCCACCATTTCTTCCTTTTTTTCAGTCCGGTCAAGATTCTAAGCTTTCAAAATCTCCGTTTTCTGGCTAATGAAGAGAAAATAGGATACCTCCGAGTCTACCATCTACCTACACCAGAGCTTTGAGTGAGGGGCGGGCTGTGCAGGGTGACACCCACTGCCCCGTCCGTGATTGGAGGAGGCTTTTGAGGAGCCCACCCAGAAACAGCAGGCTGGGCCTGGCCAGGTGCCTTCTGTACCACATGTTCACATGACCAGCGCCTGTGCATGAGCCCAGTGTGCACCCACTCAGCACACCAGGGCCTGGTTGCATGCACTAGTGAGCAAGCACCTTGCCTGGACTCAGCAGGCTCTGCACCACCTGCTCCTTTCACAGCACCAGTGTCAGAGCCAGGGGGCATCCAGAGTCAGGCTGTGTTGGGAGACTGAGGGGCTCCTGGGGGCAGCGCGCTTCCTCTCAGTTCCACTAGGGGGCCTTCAGCTGCAGGGCGCCTGAGGATTCACAGTGCACCCCAGGGCCTTTGCACCAGGAAGGACAGGGCAAGCAGGATGGCCCAGAAGGATTTTGGCTTCACCTCGGTGCAGGAAAGTGGTGAAACCCAGGAGACAAGGGCACAGGAGGTTCAGAGGGCAGCTTTGGGGCTGGAGTGGGAGGACTTCATGCAGGTGGGGGAGGCTGAGACCCGGGAGCTGAGGTTGGACACAGGCCAGGAGGTTTGGCTTGATCTCGAGTGCGGGAGAGGGGAGGACCGGGTGGCTACAGAGCAGTGTGTGCAGGGTGACGAGAGTGAGGTGCAGCAGGGAACCCAGAGTGAGGAGCAAGGGGAAGACAAGGAGGGCCTGGGGGAGGAGTTGCAGGCACAGGCTCAGTTTGTCCTGTGGACAGAGGGCCTTCTGCAGGTGGTGCCATGGCAGGGCACGTGGGCAGGGGAGGAGGTTTTCCCAGATCTGCAGGTGGGGAGGGAGGAGGAGGTGGTGAGTGAAGAGCAGAGGCTTGAGGCACAGGCTCCAGGTGACCCACAAAGGAGTGACCACCAGGAGGAGGGGTGGATGGAGGAGCCATTAATTGCAGGGGAGCAGTTTGTCCTGGAGGGGGAGGGGAAGTGCACCATGGAGGCAGTGGAACAGGTGGGAGAGGTGGAGCCTCAGTCCAAGGCCAAAGCAAAGCCAGAAGAAGAGGAGCCAGTGCAGCAGGAGCAGGCCCAGTCGGGGCCCGGGGCCAAGTTAACCTGGTCCCCTCTGGAGGTGCTCCAGGCCCTTCAGTTGGAGATGGAGCCCGTGAACGAGCAAGCCAGCAGGGCCTTCTCTCGGCTCAGGTGCAGGACTTGGAAGAGGCTCAAGCCCTATTTCGAGCAGAGAAGCCTCAATATCCGGCGCATCCCTGGGTTCTGGCTCACAGCTGTATCCTTGAGGGTAGAGGAGCAGGATCACAAGGAGCATGGGACAGTGCAGGAGAATGGTGTAAGCGGGGATGGTTCCCATAGAAAAGAACATTGAGGACAAGCTAGGTGCAGAGCTCCCCAGTCTGGCCCAGCATCCTGGAGACACCCTCTTTCTTATACAGGCACCATAGAAACGGTACCTGAGGGTCCAGGGGTAGAGCTCCAAGGCAGAGGCACGCATACACCAGGGGCTGATGCCCACAGACAGGGCTGTGTTGCATGGGCTCTTCTGGGACTAACTTACAGACCGTCTCTATGTCCAATTCCTCATTCAGAAGCAGGAATGTGTGATGTGTAGCCTGGCAAGCCCTCAGCACAAAACAATCTGGTGGGCATCAGGGTCTGTCAGGAAAGAGAGTGGTGCTGGGCACCTTTCTGCCATTTATGGAGAAGGAGTGGCCTTAAGGGAAGGAGAGGCCAGGCCAGGCCAGGCTGCTCTTCCTAGCTGGTCCATGCCCAGCTACCAGGGTGCAGGCTCCTTGACCCAAAGCAGTTTATGAACCACCCAGAGTTGTCGGCCATGATCAGCGTCCAAGATGAAAATATGCTGGGCCATATGATGGATTTGAAGGTAAGTGCACCTGCTCCACGGAGTGGTGTAGAGCAGGTGGGGAAATGGCCTGTCCCTGAAAACAGCGACAGGCGGGAGCACTGGGCTGCGATTTCACTCCCTGGATCCACTTTCCTTCTGCAGGTGAGGGAAGTCAGGCATCCCTGGGGTTGCTGCACCATTAGCCTGTACTTCCGCAGCAACCCCTACTTCCACAACCATGTGATTGTGAAGGAGTATCTCATCACCCTCAGAGGTAAGAGGAGGCTCCCTGCATGGGCTGAAGCTGGTGGTGGGCAGGGATGGAAGGCGATGTGCGCAGCTTCACATACCCATCTCCTGCAGGATACAGGGTGTCCCGTGCCACTCCCATTCAGTGGTCCCAGCATTGTGAACGAGAAGTGTACAGCCACAGGCTCCAGGACAGCAGCGCCAGCTTCTTCTACTGGTTCTCTGACCACAGTGTGGCAGCATCTGGCAGGATTGCTGAGGTGGGATGTCACTGGCCATGCCAGCATACAGCTTCCTGTTCCGCCTGCTGCTTGCGTTTCTATTTGGGTCCCTGTGCTCTCCTGACCAATCTCTGTTGGCTCTACCAGATCATCAGCAAGGACCTGTGGCTCAATCCTCTGAAGTATTATGAGAGGACGATGGCCCCCAGTGAGCGGACAGGACGGGTGAGGAGGGGCTGCCTGGCCTCTCCCTTGGTGTGCTGCCAGGTTCCTGGGCCATTACTTCTTTCTCACGGGGACACCTGGATGCTGGGCGGGAAACAGCCTGTAACACCAGGTCCCTAGGGTATGTGCCTGAGGCAGGAACTACCAGTCCAACAAGGGCAGTGCAAGTCCAGCTCAGGCAGGGGGGCTTAGGCAGGAGGAGGGAGTGTGCATACCCACTGTCACTCAGAGTCAAAGCAGATTCCTTGAGCCACTCCTCTGAACTCTCCCTCTAGGCTGCTCACAGCACCTTGAGGCCTTGACACCTGCCCCTCAACAGGGGCTGGCATGACATGTTCTTCCTATACTCCTTTCCACAGGTGTCTGCGAATCTTCCTCATGCTGAGGCCTAGGCTGCTGTGCTGCCACACCGCATTGCTCTATGGCTCCTCACCACCATCTCCTATTTCCCCAAGGTTGTCTCTTCCTCCTGGGGCCAGTGGGAGAGGCTTGCTCCTTATCAGTATCTTAGGGTACAAAGTGTGGGCCACAGAGCTGGAGGAATCCTTGTTTTGCAGCCTTGTCAGAGGTTCTTCAATCCTTGTATCCATTAAGGTTTTCCAAGGAGAATAACTCATTTGTCCACCCTCCCTAACTGGAAAACGGGGCAGCATGCCATGACGAAATAACACACTGCTTCATTTTGTATGCAGTTCACTTCAAAGACTTTATGCACTTATGGTCATAGACACCCTGGGAAATTTAGGGCCATGAATATAACTCACCATCCAAACAGATTGTTTTTACGTGTTTGCAGTAAAATCAGACAAGAAATCCCATGTTGCAGAACACTTTCTTCTGAAAATTTTTGTAATGTTAGTGTTTAAGGTTTTACAAAAAGTAATAGATGTGTCTCTTTCTTTTTATCTACTGACCTCCCCCCGGCTTCCTCTATCTCTAGTCTCTTGTTCTTGCCACCCACTCCCAGTGTCTTGCCTCTGTTGGTATATTGGTTGTGCTTATATTCTGAATATTTTAACAATACAATATGTAAAATTTAAACATTTGAGTATATTGTAATTTAAATCAGCACTTATGAAACAACCTTGTATAATTCAAACCTTTCCTCCAATCCTGAAACTTCATAATGGTACCTACAATTCTTGATGCTTCCCCCAAACCTACCATTTGCTTTTAGTCATTCTTAAATAACAGAAGCCTAATCCTTTACAATACAATGTTGTCTGTACCTTATCATTTTTAATTCCAGTGTCTAATTCTTCTGTCACAGGGGCTTCCCCCCTGACTCCCCGATTGCCCAATCAGGTAAGCTACTGTAGTGCATGATTCACTCTCTCTTGCGTACATGTTGTATCCTGTGATCGCCGCCAGCACCACACTCAGGACCCCTTACCGGGGTGTCCGATCGGCTGTTGCAGTAATTGCTGTGCCCCCATCATACCCATCTCCTGTGTGGCTGTAATAATCATCACAGGGACTGGACCACCATAAGTCCGAGGGGGCCTTCGTGCTGGCGGTGTTCCAACTGAGCCTCCTGTAAAGTCGGTGACCAAATAACAATAATTGAACCTCTTTATGAATAATTTTATGTCAGTATGACATGACACTAGTAAAGTCTTAACTATTTTGAAAACCTATGCTTTTATCTGCCTGAGCTAAAAAGGTGTCAATGAGGCTGAGGTAGACAAGGGAGCTTACATTCATTTAAAATACAGCTGAAGAATAAGGTTTTAACTTAAATAATTGATTATGAATGAAAATGAAGGCCCATTCTGTGGAAATGGGCTGAAATTCTGACCATATTATTTCTATGGTTCACACTGTCCAGTGCTCCTTCTGATTAAAAATGTTAAATTACCTCTTGGCTGCTGTGCCTAAGTTGGTGGAGCACCAGCCTTGGCACTGCAGGATCTGCTATTTCATTCCAGGTCAAGGGAATGTGCCTGGCTTGTAGTTAATCAATGGATGGTTCCTTCCCTCTCCCTCTCACTTCCTCCCCCATCCATCTCCCTCCCCCCCCCTACCTCTTCCTCTCCCTCTCCTTCTCCCTCTCCCTCTCCCTCTCCTTCCCCCTCTCCCTCTCCCTTTCCCCCTGCTCCTTCCCACTCTCATTTCCCCTCTCCCTCTCCCCATCCCCTCCCTCTCCCCCTGCCACTCCCCCTCCCCCCTCATGTTGAAATAGGCCAACAATGGAAAAGGTCCTCTAATGTGGATTAGCAAAAACAAAACACACAGATACATCATGTCACATAAATATAATAAGACCAACATTGAAAAAATACTCCAGGCACCTTAAAGTGACTGAAAATCCCAATACACCAATGTCTAAGGGGAAAAGAGATTGAGAGGCTGCAGGGCCACAACACAGGTGTAGAGCTGAGAAGGGGCTTGAAAGGGGCTGGCGACCCAGCTTCCTGCCTGAGGAGGTCCTTATGGTACAGAGCCCCAGTTTTAGTGTTCAGAGTGGTGGTGTCGATTTAATAAAGGGAGATCTACTCACTGCCTCTGCAATAACACAGAGGCCCCCAGCTTTCCCCTACCCATCTCCTGTTCCTCTGCTCCTTGCTTATCCCTCCTGCAGGCATGATGGTCATCTTTCATATTCACCATGCCAGGCCCTTCCCTGCCCCAGACTGAGGGTCAAAGTATGTAGCAAAAAGAACTGACATTGACCATCTAGCAGCACCACCCTGCCAAGAGCTTCAGAGCAACAGCCCCCCTGAGACTGGGAAAACACCATGCCCTGGGATGTCTTGGAGGCTTGGGCCCAGTGGCCTCCTCTCACCACCACATGCAGGTGGATGTGGTATTCCTCCTGTGGGCCCTCTGCTTGTGCTTAAGCTCCAAAATTATTGGGAAGTAGATGTCCTCTGTTCCAGACAGGGATTCTGCCAGGATATGGTGGTTGGTAGGGGATCCCCTGCTAAAAGGCACACCCTCATCTTGTCCATGAGTGCTGTTCCTGTGTGAGGTGGGATGTCTGTGGGTACAAGATGTATCAAAAGAGATTTTATTCCCCACACCTGGGTGCTGGTGGGTTGAGACAGAGAAAGTCATCAGTCATGAGAGCAGAGAGAGAGTTTTTCTTTATTTTTTCTGGCTGCAAGCTGCTCTGCTGACATGAGGGTCTGGTCTGTCCTTGGTTCCTCCCATGCCAGGTGTCTTCTGGTTATCTGGGCTATGCTGTGCTCAAGGCTGCGAGCTTGCTACAAGATATCTGCTAAGCAAAATAAGGTTTTCTCTGCCCTGTTTTATTCTCTTTAACCCTTTCTACAGCCCCTGGGAGGGGAGAAGTAGACGGTATAAAATGGAGGACTGGGATGCCTGGGTGAAAAGGGAAACTCACAGCACCCACAAAGTGGATCAGGAGACTATCCTTAACAACTGACCAGGGAGAGGTAGACAAGGCATGACAGAGGATGGCAGGTGGGTGATGCCTGGTGGTTGGCACCCAGGACAGATAATGGGTAAAGAGATGATGCACGCAGACAGAGAATGGATGGGTGCTAGGAGATGATATACACACAGACATAAGTGTAGTCATTTAAAATATTCTAGCTCTGTGGTTCAAGTAATAGTATTTCCAGGGTTCCGTCTTCTTGTTTTTAAAGTTTGATAATGCCATATGAGCCATGATTGTTTAGCCATCACTATTCTTTTTTTTTTTTTTTTTTTTTTTTTTTTTTACAAAAGTGCTGGACTGTGGGGTTCGAAGGATGTTGAAATGTCCGTTTTGTGTAGCAAAATAGTACATTAAGCTTAGTTACTTTAGGATATGAATACAAATGGAATCGGGCTTTAAGCCTTCAAAGCACCTTGTAATTTAGATTAGTCTGCCCACCCCAGACATATAATGTCAGCAGAAATCAGGTCACTGTTGGTAAGAAGCTAATACAAGTGATGCAAACATTTCGATAGCATTAAAAAAGGTCTTGAAAATATGGTATGTGTAGTCCCTTTACCCTCAAGTTGGTATACCTTTTGAAAAAAGTATTTGTATTGATTTCATAGAGCAAGGGAGAGGGAGAGAGAAAGAAAAACGTGAATGATGAGAGAGAATCCCTGAACGGCTGCCATCTCCTAGTCCCCCACTGGGGATTGAGCAAGGGGCTTGGGCTTGTTCTTTGACCAGGAATAGGACAGTGACCTTCAGGCTCACAATTGGATGGTCAACCATCACAGAGTCACAGCAGGTGGGCTAGGTGTTTAGTTTTTCAAGACAGGAACTGATGTGAGTTAGGACATTGGGTTTGCCATAACTAATTAACCTTCCCGCCCCTAACTAACTTTTCTCTGGTTCATTATTTTTGAATCGGGCAACCAGACTGATTTTTGTAAAATATATATATCCGGATTTATTTTAAAGTAGTGGATAAGAGTTTGTTTCAATGAGTCTTTAAAGTACTAGTGAGGGAAATAGTCTTATTTCTCTTTAATCTTCAAGTCTGGCCAATGTAAGTGTGTCCCATATCCTTCAAAGTTGCCGGTGCCCCTTGCACAAGTATTCCTTAATATTACCCTGAAAGTCACACCATTTGGGCATCGTTTGGGGTACATATTTTCTTTGGTTCTATTACATTTTCAGATATTTCCAACATATCATACCATTATTTTAAGCTACGTTCTTTTGGATTTATTAAGAATCACTCTTCCCTGGGACAAGGTAACATATGCAGATTTCTATGTCAATAACCACGCTTGTGCTTTGGCTACACTTTTGATCTTATATTTAAGTTAATTTGTGTGTGTACTCGTTATGCCATATATTAAGTTGTTGATCTTCAATGACTTTTAGTACATAACTCACTTATGTGCCTGGCCTTTATTTGGAAAGCCTGTTTTATGATATATCGAAGGGGGTCGGTACATATTGACCCTTTTACTTTACCTTTATCTTTTAGGGTTTGTCAACAGCCAAGAGTTGGATTTGTCTCATGATTTTTCTTGAGTTCAGAAGGCCATTTATTTGATTTATGAAGAATGGTTGATGTTGTTTCCCTAGTTTCTAAGCAGAAGAAATGTAGTTTGTGTAGATATTATTCCCAAGTGTCTTCTTTCAAGTGATGTTTTGTAGCCTGCACAATGATTCTGAATAAGACAAAATCCCTACTTATTGGGCACTTCTTTTCTATGGTAAAAATAACAAACATGCAAGGAAATGTAAATAAGTACAATCATGCACAAAAAAGACAAGAGGAGAAATATAGGGGGCAATTATTTTTACAAGTTGTATTGGTAGGAGATAGTGCTTATATTCATAAAATTCAGGGGATCAAGGGATGTTTGTTGAATCTCAAATGTCGGGAAGGAGGCCGTGGCGTATAAACCTGTGGAAAACATTTTGGACCCAGAAAGCTTAAGTGATTCCTTAAGGTGGGAACTGTGTCCAGTGGCTGTTTAGTTTGTGTCGCTGCCCATCAGTGCCAGGCATCTTGGTGGAACATGTGAACAGCCACTTCAGATTTGTTTAGAAAAAAAGTTCCAAACATCCAAAGAGTTTTATGTGGAGCAATTACAGTGACCTCAGTTTACACATGCCATGTTGATTTAGCTAAAAGATCAACCATCATGACGTTATTGGGAGACTGGGCAATTTATGTATGCATGTTAATCAAATTAGTGTATTTAAAAGGTATAAATCTAGGAACACATTTTTAAAAAAAAATTTTTATGGTTTAGAGGATTATATAGAGTATTACATATGTCTCCTTTTCCCCGTTGTGCACCTGCAACCCCAGCACATGCCCTTTCCCCTCCTAGTGTCTATGTCCATGGTTAGGCTGATAGGCATGCATACAAATCCTTTGGTTTTTCTCTTACCCCCTAGTCCTGCTTCCCTCTGAGGTTTGGCTGTCAGTTCCATGCTTTTCTGTCTCTGGATCTATTTTTGTTGAATAGTTTATTTGTTCTTTGTTCCACCAATTAGTAAGGTCATGTGGTATTTATCTTTCTCCAACGGGCTTATTTTGCTCAGCATAATGCTCTACATGTCCTTCCATGCTTTTGAGAATGGTAAAAGTTATTTTTTACAGCAGTGTATTGTTCCTATGTGTATATGTGCCACAGATTTTAACCCATTTTTCTTCTGATGGGCACTTAGGCTTCTTCCAAGTCTTAGCTATTGTATATTGTGCTGCTATAAATATGTGGTTGCACATGCCCTTTCCCATTGGTGTTTGTCAATTCTTGGGATATGTTCCTAGTAGTGGGACTACTGTTCAAATGGGAGCTACATTTTTTAAAATTTTTGTGGAAACTCCATACTGTTCTGCAGAGCCCAGAGACCTCTGCTCAGCACAAACCTTGGTGAGCCCTGGACTGAGATGGGGACACTGGGGCCCAAACAAAGGTTCCCTGCTGTGTCCCTAATTGTGTCTGCAGCTGCCACACAGGCAAACAGAGCTGCAGCATCTACCCTTGCAGTGTCTCCCCTTAACCAGTGCTTGCAACATCTCCCCTGGGACCATTGTCACCAACAGCAGCCCCTCCCCACCCCTGGAAACAAGGTACCCAGCCTTGTAGTACCTGCTGTGCTGCACATAGCAGATGGTCAGGGCCTCCCTGTCCAGTACGGTAGCCACCAACCCCATGTGATGATTAAGCCCTTGAAATATGTCCAGTGCACTTGAGGAGCTGAGTTTTCATTTTAATCTATCATGGTAACATATACTTTGGTTAGTGTTTAGAACACCTTGGGTGTGTGAATGAATCTATTTTATCAAATGTTAGGAAATGCAAATACAGACTCAGCATTCCTGATTTAAAAAGATACAATTTAGCACTCAATCCTTAGTGAGATGGCCTGTGAGAGACATCAAACTAAGAAGACTTTGTGCAAAACTTGAAGGTAAAATACCTCATTAATATTTTTGTGGCTGCTTGGTTCTTCTAGGCCGGGCGAATAGCCAAATTAACAGACAGAGATTAACAGAACATCAGGGGTAAGTACATGTGCAAGAAGGTTTCACATAGAATCGATGTAGCCATGACATTACAAACACACTGAAGCAACATTGGGTATATGACATTCTTAAAGTTTTTTTAAAGCAAGTTTTTTATTGATTTCAGAGAGGAAGGAGTGGGAAAAAGAGGTAGGAACATTAACGATGAGGGAGAATCATTGATCCTCAGCCCTCCATGGGCACCACCCTGGGGATCCAGCCTGAAACCTGTCATGTGCCCTGACAGGAAAATGTATCCTGACGCCAGGCTCATAGGTCCACGCTCAACCACTGAGCCAGGCTGATTGGACTATGTCCTATATATTTTGAACAAAGGATAAAGGGGGGGAGATTATTTTTCAGAAGTGAGAATAGGCAATTTGCAGGTAGATGAGGAAGAACAGAACGCTCGTGTCAGGAAAGTTAAGAAACCACGAGGCACGGGTTATCTAGCCGACTGACACCAGTCTGAACCCTCTTAGCCAACGGTGAAGAAATAAAGGAAACCAAGATTCTGCCACCCTGAAGCTTCTTTTGGGGATATTGATTTTCAGCTGTTTATTAAGTAGCCAAAGTGTCAGAGAGCACCTTTGGGCACCCCAGCACCCTCCTGGCCAAAAGAGAGAGAGGGAGAGACCTTCTTCAGAAGGTTGTTGCCTTTGCCTGGTTGGAGTGAAACATGTTAAACAAGAGGGCTTCAGCAGATGTCTATTAGCTAGATACCCCTCCTCCCCTGTGACACCATCAATCAGGAGTGTGGGAGCGGTTCCCAGACATTGTTGGTCCCAGGAGGCAGGGTTATAAATTCCAGTGGCTGCTGCGTCCAGTGCTGGAATTGGTGGCAGTTCAGCTCACCCAGAACAACTCCTGAGCCCACAGCTGGACAGGGCAGAGGCTGGGTCCAGGCTGGCTGGGCCCAGGGCCTGGAGAAGAGGGGGAAATGCAGCGAGGGATGACTCAGGGTAACCTGGAGGGGAGGGAGAGGCATCAGTGCAGGTACCCACATGAACTGTCCTTGGGAAAGGTCACGAGTGTCCTGAGGGGAGAGAGCGGAGTAGAGCCCAGGCCATGGGGGAGACCCCGCCAGGACAAATAATTGCCAAATGCATCTAGGAGAGAGGTGGGAGAGCTAGGCTGAGTCTCTAGTTCCAATATAAAATAAGAGAGTTGGTTCTTGTTTGTTTGTTTGTTTCTGTTTTTTATCTGGTCTGCTCTAGGTGACAATCCCACATCCACTGGGGCTGAGAGCAGTCGCCTCATTTGTCCTCATTCCTCCATCTATGCAGCTGGAAACTTTAAACTCTGCTAGTTCATAGGCATGGGGTTCATCTGGAGGAATGGCAGGGTAGGGACCCACAAGAAGCCAGCCTCACCACCCTGCTGTTACGCTCCACCCCCACAACCGCCCCATAGCCTAAGGTGAAGAGATGCAGGGTCACCTGCATGACAGGGACACAGTGTCCTCTGCCCACTCCCCCTCTCAGATAAGGTCTCACAGTTTCTGGAGTCTGAATATTCCCCAAGTCTGAGTGAGGAAGGGCAAGGCAGCACAATGTGTCTGAGGCTGCCTGTCACTACTTGAGCCAAGTTAAGCAGAGACAGGGTTGAGCCACACAATGAGTGTTTATCCAAGGATGCGGTCAGTATGGGGAGAGCAGTCGCTCACCCTGGAAATTCGGCTCTCAGCCTCTTGGGGAGAAAATAGTTACCTGTAGCTGCCAGCTGCAAGTGTCACATGGAAAGGGGAGGGGAGGGCCTGCTGTCTGCCCTTCAGGAGCTCAAAGGCTGACCACAAGGTGCCTAATCTTCCAAGACTTTAGGAACAGCTCAGCCCCTTCCTGGGATGAGATTGGAATGGTCAGCCTTCCTGAGAAAGACCCCAGGAGGGGGTCAGGGTGCGGGCACAGCTGCCAAAGCAAAGCTTGTCCTGTGCTTGGTCTCTCTTCGCAAAATGCCATCTTTTCTGAGTAATGGGCCATGGAGGCAGCCTGTTTTCCGTACAGCCTGTTACATCCTCCAGTGTCCCAGGGCCTCATGTTTATAGTTTGCAAGTGATGAGTAAACAACTGCAGCTCTATTCTTATTACAAGCCCTTCTGCACTATGAGAAGCTGATATCCAAAAACCCCCAGGAGATGCCTCAGGCCAGCCTGGATGACAGGGCTGGGCCTCAGCTTTGCTCTTCCCTTCTGCCTCTCTCCTCACAAGCCTTACTTTTGTCTCCTAAAGAGACTATGGAAAAGCAGGCAGCAAAACCTGTCAGACTGAGCATGCCAGGCCCCCTGTGCCCCCTGGAGGCACCACCTGAGAGGAGAGCCCTGGGTTAAGGTTCAGCATAGGGCAGCAGTGCCTGTGCCTGAGCACCAGGCTGTGGCTGGTGCCTCCCCACCTCTCCTCAGCTTTGTTGGCCTGCTCCTCCTCAGGAGCCTCCTGCCCACTCTGTTCTGCTTCCAGGCCCAGGGGTGACTGTGCCAAAGGGATTTGTTGGTAAGAGGAGAACCCCTTCATGAGGGGGGAGGAAGGCAGGGAGGCTGCCATCACCTGAAGGCTTAGGGGAGGTGAGCAGAGCAAAGGCTGGATTCAGGGCTTGTCACAGAGCTCTGGTGGCCCAAACCCCAGGGGAAGACTGAGGAGAGCGAGCCCCTGTGGAGAGAGACAATGTAATTGCATCTGGCCAGCTCTCCTCTGCCCCGGGGGTTACTAACATGTCCCCATCCAGACAGCAGGGACAGTGGACCAGCCCAGGGCAGGGAGCTCTTTTCCAGACAGAGGGCTGCGGTGGGGTGGGAGTGGAGCGCCAAGCCTGGCCCAGGGAACCAGGTAGGTAAGTGGCAGCCACAACCACAGAAGGAAAGGGGTCCCCAGAAACACAGACCAGGGGTGGCGAGTGGGAGGTTAGCTGGGGGTCACGGCCTCCTGTTTCTCCCTCCACATCCGCGACTGCCCCCACCCTCATGCCTGGAAGCAGAGGGTCCTCCTAACAGCCACCCACCCTCTGCCACCCCTTGCAGCCTGGTGGGTGTGGCACAGGCGCCCCTGTCCCCACCTTCTCTGGGCCTGTTAAAACACCCCCCCCCGCCCCCTGATCTTGGTTTGTTCCTGATCCCATGATCTCGCGAGATTTCACCCCCAAAGGAACCAGTGCACAGTAGCAGGAAGCTTGTGAGGCGCCGCCCCCTACCTCTTCCTTCCCACCAGCCAGCCCCCCTGCTGTGCAGGAGTCCCAGTGGTGAGGAGCACAGCCTGTGGAAAAGGTAAGCACACACTCTGGGTTCTTGCTGTCTCTGGGGGTGAACTTGCTGTCTCCAGGAGTGAACTTCCTCTAGTCACTGGTAACCCGCAGCCCCTCCCCCGCCGGCTGTTTCCATTTGAAAAGGAGTTTCCACCTGGTTGGAGTGAAGGCCTGAGTTCCAAACCTGGCTCGCAGGCCTGAGGCCTTCAGCTTGCTGCGCCAGAGTGGGAGCTCGCTGAGGGGACTTACACGCAACAATTCATGGAACTCCAGCGTCGGCCCTTATTGTGTGACCTCAGCTGGCTGCGTTTGCACTTGACCAAGAGCGCCCCCACAGCCCCAGGCGCCAACTCCCCTGGGATCTGGCTCCTGAAGTCTGTGGGCTCTCAGGCCAGCCCAGCCCTGCTCAGGGCGAGGGGGACAGGGAAGGGGCAGAAAAGTGGCTGCTGGACGGTGGGCAGTGCCCAGGAGGGAGAGGTCGCTTTCCGCAGAGCACCAGGCCCCTCACTCATCATTGTCCTCTGGTTCAGCTGGTGAGAAAGCGGTGGTCAGGCTGGGAGATAAGAGGTGATTCCCACTGAGAGCAGCACAGCCCTCTCCTGGTGTGAGTGTGAGTGTGAGTGTGCCTGAGTGTGCGTGAGTGTGAGTGTGTGAATTCTCACCTGATGATATGATCCTGGGTTCCTTTTCATTCCTATTACTGATTAAGGTATTACATACGTGTTCTTATCCCCCACTGCCCCCACACCCCCACCCTCACCTGGCAAGTTTGCCCTCATGCTCACCCCCTGGTGTCTGCGTCCATTGGCTAGGCTTATAGGCATGCATACAAGTCCTTTGGTTGATCTCTCCCCTTTAGCCCCACCCTCCCCTACCTTGTCTCTGAGGGTGATGGTCTGATCCATGCTTCTCTGTCTCTGGATCTGTGTTTGTTCTTTGGTTTTTTGTTGTTCATTATAATCCACAGATGAGTGAGGTCATGTGATATTTATCTTTCTCAGACTGACTGACTGGCTTTGCTTAGCATAATGCTCTCCGGCTCCATCCATGCTGTTGCAAATGGTCAGTGCCCCTGCCTTTTTTGTGACAGCATACTATGCCAATGTGTCGATGTACCACGGCTTTTTAACCCACTCATCTGCTGACCAGCACTTAGGCTGTTTCCAAATCTTAGCTATTGTAAATTGTGCTGCAGTGAACATAGAGGTGCATGTATCCTTTCTGAGTGGTAATTCTAGGTTCCTGGGATATATTCCTAGAAGTTGGATCACTGGGTCAAATGGGAGTTCCGTTTTTAGTTTTTTGAGGAAACTCCATACTGTTCTCCATAGTGGCTGCACCAGTCTGCATTCCCAGCAGCAGTGAAGGAGAGTTCCTTTTTCTCCGCATCCTCACCAGCACTTGCCCTTTGTTGATTTGTTGGGGATAGCCATTCTGACAGCTGTGAGGTAGTACCTCCTTGTCCTTTTGATTTGCATCTCTTGGATGATTAGTGGCTCTGAGCATGTTTTAATGTGTCTCTTGGCCTTCCTTTTGTCCTCTCTGGAAAAGTATCTATTGCGGTCCTTTGCCCATTTTTGTGATTTGGTTTCTTATCTTCCTTTTGTTAAGTTGTATGAGTTCTCTGTAAGTGTTGGAGATGAAATCCTTATCAGAGAGAACATTGGCAAATGTGTTCTCCCATGCAGTGGGCTTTGTAGTTGTCTTGTTGACGGTTTATTTAGCTATGAAGTAGCTTTGAATTTTGCTGTCGTCCCATTTGTTTATTTTAACTTTATTTTGCATTGCCCCAGGAGCTGTGTTGGTGAAGAGATTGCTTCAGCATATATCTCAGACTCTGCTGCCTATGGATTCCTCTATATATTTTTCTGGTTTCCAGCTTTCTGTTTAAGTCATTATCCATTTTGAGCTTATTTTTGTGCATGGTGTAAGTTGGTGGCCTAGTTTCATTTTCTGCATGTGTCTGACCAAATTTCCCAGCACCATTTATTGAAGAGACTTTCTTAACTCCATGGTATGTTTTGGCCTCCTTTGTCAAATATTCATTGAGCTTATTGGTTTGGATTGGTTTCTGGGTTCTCTATTCTATTCCCTTGGCCTATATGTCTATTCTTGTGCCAGTGTCAGGCAGTTCTGAGAACAGTGGCTTTGTAAAGCAGCTTGAAATCTGGTACTGAGATACCTCCTACTTTGTTCTTCTTCCTCAGGATCGCTGCAGCCTTTTGGGGTTTGTTTTTTAAATATATTTTATTGATTTTTTACAGAGAGTAAAGGAGAGGGATAAAGAGTTGGAAACATCGATGAGAGAGAAACATAGATCAGCCTCCTCCTGCACACCCCCTACTTGATATGTGCCCCCAACCAAGGTACATGCCTTGATCGGAATCGAACCAGGCACCTTTCAGTCCGGAGGCCGACGCTCTATCCACTGAGCCAAATCTGTTTGGGCTCAGAGTCTTTTTTTTATTACAGATGGATTTTTGGAGAGTTCATTCTAGGTCTGTGAAATATGCTGTTGGTATTTTAATGTGGAGTGCATTGAATGTATAGATTGCTTTGGGTAGTATAGCCATTTTAATGATGTTGTTTCTATCAATCCATGAACAAGGTACCTTCTTCCATCTGTTTATGTCTTCCTCTTTCTCTTTTTTCAACATCTTCTAGTTTTCTGAGTGGAGGTCTTTTACCTCCTTAGCTAAATTTATTCCTAGGTTTCTGAATTTTTTTGGTGGGATGATACATGGGATTCTTTTTTCAGTCTCCTTTTCTGTAAGTTCACTATTGGTGTATAAAAATGCCATATATTTCTTGGCGTTAATTTTGTAGTCTGCTACATTGCCAAATTCATTTACTAAGATTACTAAATGTTTGAAGGAGTGTTTGTGGTTTTCTATGTATAGTATCATGTCATCTGCAAATAATGAGAATTTACTTCTTCTTTCCCAATTTGGGAACAATTTATTTATTTTCTTGTGTTATCACTCTGACTAGGACTTCCAGTACTGTGTTTAACAGGAGTGATAAAAGTGGGCGTCCCTGTCTTATTCCTGTTCTAGAGGGAAATGTTTTTCTTTTGTTTTTTTTTTTTTCTGCACTTTGAGTATGTTGTTGGCTGTAGGTTTGTCATATAAGGCTTTTATTATGTGGAAGGATGATTCTTCTATTCCTACTTTGCTGAGTGTTTTTATCAGAAAAGGCTGTTGCACTTGGTCAAATGCCTTTTCTGCACCAATTGATATGATTGTGTGGTTTTTCTCTCTCAAATAGTTTATGTGATGTTTCACGTTCACTGATTTGCAGATAGTGTACCATCCTTGCATCCCTGAAATAAATCCCACTTGGCCATGGTGTATGATCTTTCTAATGCAATGCTGAATCCTGTTTGCTAGAATTTAGTTGAGGATTGCAGCATTAATGTTCACCTGGAAAATTGGCCTGTTAGTCACTTTCTTTGTGGTTTCTTTTTCTGGTTTGGGGAATATAGTAATACTGGCTTCATAAAAAGAGCATGGAAGTATGCCGTCCTCTTGAATTATTTGAAATAGTGTGAGAAAGGTTGGTTTTACTTCTTCTTTGAATGTTTGGTCAAACTCCCCTGTGAAGCCATCTGGTCCAGAGCTTTTGTTTTTTTGGAAGCTTTTTGATTACTGTTTCAATTTAACAGTATTTATCGGTCTGTTCAGGATTTTTGCTTCTTCCTGATTGAGTTTTGAAAGCTTGTCTTTTTGTAGCAATGTGTCCATTTTGTTGAGCTTGTCCAGTTTGTTGTAGTAGAGTTGTTCATTGTGATTTTTTGCAATCCTTTGTATATCTGTGGGGTCGTTTGTTACTTCACCTCTTTCATTTGTTTTTGTTTATTTGGGTCCTCTCTCTTAGTTTCTTGCTGAGCCTGACTAGAGGTTCATCAATGTTGTTTATTCTTTCAAAGAACCAGCCTTTGGTTTCATTGATCTTTTGTATTATTTTTTTTTCGTCCCTACATCACTTATTTCTGTTCAGACGTTTGTTATCTCTTTCTTTTTGTGTACCGTGGGCTTTCTTCTCTAATGGAGAGGCACTCTGAAACCCAGGACAAAACAGCTTTTATTTACTTGAATACACATTTGTCCTTTAGCAAAGCAAACAGGCATATCCAATTTTGGTAAACAATGGAAGAATTTTCATGTTAGGAGGTTGCCTTCAGCCATTATTCCCACAGCAGGGTAACAAAATGCTGATTTTCTGCCATGCTGAATATCAAAGTCCATTCCCCTTCTGTGGGACTTCTCGCATTGATATGTTAACTACTTTTGGTCTTTGCCCCACAATTTCCCCCTTTTTGTTTTCTTAATTAATTTAGAAAGGTGTATGCCATCTTCTGGGCTCAGATCCTTTTAAGACTTTTGATTCTGCTTCTTCAGACTGGAAGAAAACCTAGAAGAATAAGAAAGAGAGACAATATTAGTTATTCTAAAGAGCAAATGTAAGGAGATTCAATGAAAAGGATTGAGTTCTTTCATGTCCTTTTAAGTATCATTTTCAGGTATTTATGGAATTAGTCCATAGTAGGCTTCTTTTGGGACTGTCAGTTCTTTATGGGCTCTTTCCAGTAACTGTTCCCTTGTGACATGACTGCAATGATGTCCGAGTTCTGGATGGTGGACCACCGGTGAGAAATGACAATGCAGGTCTGACCTCTTTTGGCTTTTTCAAGAGCCACCGGCACCTAGGCACAGCAGATGACAGCTAGCGTAGCAAGGCGTGTTCACCATCCCCCATCTCTAGATGTTTCTCCTCTGTCTCCCCAGCATGTTGCTTGGGGCCCTGCTGTCTGTAGTTGGAGTAGTCTGGTCAGTTCCTCTCTCAGATTCATGTTGCAGGAATCCACACAGGCTTGGAGGAGTTTTCTGGAAATACACAAGCATATCCTTGACCAAAGAATAATAAAGGGACCCTTCCTTAAACCAGACTAGTTATCTTTCCATTTAACCAGACCGTTTTTGCTTTGGCTTAGTCTGACACCAGTGTTATTCTATGGGTGTCTTGCCATCAGCATTACAAGGGTAAAATTTAAAGTAATTAAGGCTTGGTGTGGTCTACTTACAGGAGGTTTCTTCACTATTCCCCCACTTTTGTTTTACAAGTTGGGATTTTAGAGCCCTTGTAGTAGATGTAACATGCAAGGAGGGCATTTCTTCATAATCTGTTTTGCCGGCTATACAGTATTTCGGCAGACTGATGTAAAAGCTTGTGAAATTCTGTGACCTGCTTAATAAAATAACTAACTCACAGGCATATTCATTTCCTTTTGTTAAAGGACCAGGGCTTGTTTAAATAGTATAGAGAGGCTTCGGTCACCGAGCCATTTTAATTGAGTCGTTGCAGTTCTGTTTACCAAGCCAGCAGCATAAGCAGATAATAGATAATATCAGGAAGCTTTTGGAAATACTGCAAGTCAGCCTTGATCATTTCTAATTCGATTCTTTGCACAGAAGTATGACTGGTCTGACTGACTTGGTCTGAATTCAGTGCAGTATAAGCAGCTTTACCGTGAGATGATCTATCAGTAAAAACAGTGACTTCTCCAGGAATAGGTTTCTGCCTATTCGATCTATGTTCCCCTGAATATTCTTTCATTTTTATTTGCTAATTTAAATCAGTCTAAAATAAGGCTAATTTCCTAACTTCCTTTGTCATTTGGTGGGGACAGTAAATGACACTAATTGGATTTCTGCTATCAGCCCTCTCTATATACACACACACACACACACACACACACACACACACACACACACATACTACTGTTGGTCTTTGCCTCCAGCACTTTACTCTGAGGTTTGACAGTGTGATCAATGCTTCTTTGTGTCTGGATGTCTTGTTGTTCATCAGTTAATGTTGTTCATTATATTCCACAAATGAGTGAGATAATGTGATATTTCTCGTTCTCTGATTGGCTCAATTTGCTTAGTGTAATGCTCTCCAAATCCATCTGTGCTGTTTCAAATTATGAGAGTTCATTCTTTGTTACAGCAGTAGAGTATTCCATTGTATAGATGTTCCACAGTGTATTAATCCGTTCATCTGCTAATGGGCATTTAGACTGTTTCCAAATCTTAGCTATTGTAAATTGGGCTGGTATGAACATACAGTTGCATATATCTGTCCTGATTGGCCTTTCTCATTTCTTGGGATATATACCTAGAAGAGAGAACACTGGGTCAAAGAGGACCTCCATTTTCAATTTTTTAAGAAAACTCTATATGGTTTTTCACAGTGGTTGCAGCAGTCTGCATTCCCACCAGCAGTGCACAAGGGTTGCTTTTTCCCTGCATCCTCAACAGCACTTGTGGTTTGTTGAGGTTTTTTTTTTTCTGACAGCTACTCTGACAGGTGTGGATTGGTACCTCAGTGTCATTTTGATTTGCATCTCTTGGACTGTTAGTGCCTCTGAGTCTTTTTTTCGTATGTCTCTTGGCCTTTTATAGGTCTCCTTTTAAAAAGAGTTAATTTAGGTCCTTTTCCCATGTTTTGATTGGATTGTTTATCTTCCTATTGTTAATTTGTGTGAGTTCCCTGATAACTTGGGAGATTCAACACTTATCTGAGATACCATTCGCAAATAGGTTCTCCTGATGCAGTGGGCTTTCTGGTTGTTGTTCAGGATTTTGTTTGCTTTGCAGAAGATTTTTATTTTGATGTAGTCCATTTGTTCATTTTCCCCTCCATGTGCATTGCCTTTGGAGCTATATCAATAAAGATACTGTGAAGACATATCTGATATATTGCTACATAGGCAATGTTATAAGTTTTTTTTTATAAATTCTGATTTGAGGTTTAAGTCCTTCATCCATTTTGAGTTTACTTTTGTGAATGGTGTAAGTTGGTGGTCTAGTTTCATTATTTTGCATGTATCTTTCTAATTTTCCTAACATTTTTTGAAGAGACTGTCTTGATTCCATTGTATGCTCTTGCCTCCTTTGTAAATTAATAATAGAGCATAATGACTTGGGTCCACTTCTGGGTTCTCTGTTCCGTTTCAGTGGAGTATATATATGTCTTTTCTTGTGCCAGTAGCAAGCAGTTTTGAGAATGGTGGCTTTATAGTATAGCTTAATATCTGGTATTGTGAGCCCGCCAACTTTTTTCTTCTACCTCAGGATTGCTCTGGCTATTTTTACTCCGTTTGAATTTTTTCGAGGATTTTTTTCTGTGTCTGTGAAATATTCTGTTGGTATATTCATGGAGATTACAATGGATCTATTGATTGCTTATGGTAGTATGGACATGTTAATGATGTTAAGTCTACCAACCCATCAACATGGAATATTAATCCATTGGTTGATATCTTTATGTCTTTTTCAATGGCCTGTAGTTTTCCAAGTGCAGTTCTTTACTTTCTTTATGAATCAATAAAAATTTACAGTTTTTAATTATAAGCCTGTGTTTTCTATCAAAATTACTTCTTGCATGAATTTTGGGACACCCTTTTCTTAGGCGACTCCTGTGAAAGGCCATTCAACCCACAAAGGTGTCGCAACCCACAGGTTGAGAACCGCTATTCTAAAATGTCAATTAAATCTAATGAATCCAGTGTGTCCATTAGAGGCTCTGCATCCTTGTTATTTTTTTCATATGGAAGATCTATCCAGTGAAGTCAGAGGGGTGATAATTTTGTCACACTCTCTGTGAAAGTCTTCTAGAATTTTTGTTTGTTTGTTTTGATATTTTGTTTATCTGTTTGAGATATATATATATATATATATATATATATATATATATATATATATATATATATATATATATATATATATATATATATATTGAGGTGCTCCTTTGTTGGCTGAATATATGTTTACTAGGGTTATATCGTCTTGTTGGTTGGTCCCTTTAGTATCATGCAGTGACCTTTATGTCTCTTGTGATGGCCTTTCTTTTAAAGTGTATTTTGTCTGATATGCGTATTGTTACTTCGACCTTTCTGTTTCTTTTCCATTTGCATGGAAATTTTTCCCATTCCTTCACTCTCATCCTGTGTGTGTCTTTTGTTTTGAGGTGGTGCTCCTGCAGACAGCATAGACTTGCATCATGTTTTTGTATCCATTTGGCTCCACTACACCTTTAGATTGGAGCATTGACCCATTTACATTTAGGGTTATTATTGATAGGTATTTATTTCTTTCCATTTCGTTTTTGTGTGGCTAACTTTCTGTCTCTGTTTCTCCTTCTCATTACAGCAATCTCTGTAGCATTTCATGTAAAGCTGGCTTGGAGATGATGTACTCCTTCAGCCTTTTTCTGTCTAGGAAGCTGTGTAATTGACTGTCTATTTTGAATGAAAGAATTGCCAGATATAGTAATCTTGGTCTCAGATCCTTGCTTTCCATTAACTGGAGTACTTCATGCCATCTTATTCTGGCCTGAAGAGTTTCTGATGAGAGATCAGGAGTCAGCCTTATGGGAACTCCTTCGTGGCTAACAGTTTTCTTTTCTCTGGCTGTCTTGAAGATTCTCTCTTTGTCTTTAATCTTTGGCATTTGAATTATGATGTGTCTGGGCACGGGTTTGTTTGGGTACTTCTTCTTTGGGGTTCTCTTTGGCTCTTGATCTTGTGTGGGATTTTCCTTTACCAGGTTAGGTATGTGTTCTGACATTGTTTCTTTAAAGACCTTCTCTATGCCTTTCTCCCCCTCCTGCCTCTTCTGGCACACTGGCTATGCTAATACTGTTATGTAAGTTTCTGTTTTGTTTTTTTAAATCTTAATTTTTCTGTCTTTTTTTTTTTTAAATTGGGTGATATTTTTAACTCTGTTCTAAATCAGTGATTGGATCCTCAGCTTTCCCTAATATCTGCCTATTTCTTCTAATGTGTTCTTTATTTGTATTATGTCATTTTATATCTAGGACTGTTCTTCTTTTCATAGGCACTATATCTTTTTTCATGCTGTTGAGCTCTTTTACCTTCATAACTCTGAAGTCAGATTCAGATAAATGTCTTCTCTGTGCTTCATCTCTCTCTATATCTGGAGAATTCTCTTGTTCCCTCATTTGGGGGTTGTTTCTTTATCTCCTCTTTCTGGCTTTCTGTGTGGGTTTGTGGTGACGATTTAGGTAGATCCTGTCTGCCTCTCAGTCTCTAGTGCAGAACATTGTTAAAGGATGTTTCTGACTAATTAGGTCAGGCAAAGACTCAAAGCCTCCAGAGGCCTCCTCTGTCTATAGACTGATAGGGTTCCAACTTAACTTGCCCCCAAGGCAATGGTCCTCAGGTTATAGCAAGAGTTTGTTTCAACAGGGTGGGGCAGTTGCCTCTGACTGGAGCTTAATTGTTATTTATAATCTCTTCAGTGTCCTCAGGGCAAGGTGTTTCCCAGTAGTGTGTGCTCATTGTCTCCCCTCCAGGAAAGGCAGATGTCTGCCTGGGAAAGATTTTCTCTGCTGCATGAGGAAAGTACTCCTCCCAGGAAACTTGAAGTGTCTGTGTTGTGTGCTGGAACCCTGGACTCCCCAGTTCTGGCTTTTTCCCTCACAGCTCCAGTCCACTTCACCCTCCCTTTGCCAGGGCACAAGGTGTGTGGCTCCACAGGGAAATTTGTGTGATGGCCCTTTAAGAGGATACCTGAATTTCTAGCTGTTTCTCCCTGCCAGACAGTGCCCTGCTGCTATTCACATCCACAGGTTATATGGCTATCCTCCTCAGTTCTGATGCTCTCTGCTAGGAGGCCCAGCTTAGGGATTAGACCCAGAGTTCTCAGTGGCAGTCCTCCACAGCTGAGATATCTCTCTGGGACTTCAGTTGCTGTCTGTGGGTGTCAGGCCCGCCCCTTCAAGCCTCCTCTCCTCCTCTCCTCCTACCAGTGTCTAAGTGGTCTCCACCTTTGGTGCTCAGGTGTCAGGGTTCTCTCCTGTGAGTTTTCCATTGATTATTAGGAAGTTGTTCTGTATTTTAGTTGGAATATCAGTTTATTCCTGGGAACATGTCCCTGTAGCATCCACTTATTCTGCCACCATTCTTTTAAATATATTTTTCTTTATCTCAGAGAGAAATGGAGAGTGAGTGAGAGTTAGAAACATCAATGATGAGAGAGATTCATTGATCAGCTCCCTCCTGCTTGCCCCAGACTGAAGATTGAGCCCCCACCCAGGCAAGTGCCCTTGACCTGAATCGAAACTGGGCCCTTCAGTCTCAAGGTCGGTGATCTGTCCACTGTTCCAAAGTGACTAGGGTTCTGCCACCTTTTTCAATCTTCTTCAGAATCCCGCTGCATTGTAAAGTCCCTGCCAACATTCTTGTCCAATACGCTCCTTTTCATGTGGTTTCAGGATGGAGTTGTGCATGAAGGCCCTAATGTCCTGTGAGTGCACATTCTAATCAATAGCACTGTCAGGAAATGTGCATTGAGGCATGCACAGTAGGCATATAATAACTTAAACCTGCCATGTCTCTTACTGTTCCTGTTTCTGTTAGGATCATGATGGAGCTCAACTAAGGCTCTTATTTCAAGTAGGGGTTGGAAGGACATACTTTTCATTTCAACACGTGTTCTTCTGAGAAACTTTCGTAGTCGTGCCCTACTCTAAAATGTATTAGGCCATTCCATTATAAGGCCAGATCTTTTATCAGGACAAGGCATTTATTTTTATTGAATGAAAATTCAAGCCAAAACCGGTTTGGCTCAGTGGATAGAGCGTCGGCCTGTGGACCGAAGGGTCCCAGGTTCGACTCCGGTCAAGGGCATGTACCTGGGTTGCGGGCACATCCCAAGTAGGGAATGTGCAGGACGCAGCTGATCGATGTTTCTCTCTCATCGATGTTTCTAACTCTCTATCTATCTCCCTTCCTCTCTTTAAAAAAACAATAAAATATATTTAAAAAAAAGAAAATTCTAAGAATCACATAAATATATAAAGATATAATTTGTACTTCCAACAATCATATACGTATTGAAGAAATACGGAGACTAAATAACTACATCTTAGTCAATAGGATACAAGGACAGTAGGTCCTCGCGTTACATTGTTGCCACGTTCCTGCAGTGGGATGTAATGCAATATTCGCGTAAGTCAGAACCCACCTACATAAGCACGTATGTCACTCACATGGAGCACACATACACAGCAGTAATGGCGTGAAACAGTAAAAAATACTAAATAAATAAATGAATAAATAAATAAATAAATAAAAGAAAGATAACAATTCCTGACCTTTACTTGTGGTACATGAATAATAATAAAACATAAAGCACATATGTGCATACGTAGAAATGATCAAACTTTTTGTTTTAATAAATAAATGGGGAATGGCGACGTAACCACAAAACGCATGTACTTTGAGTCCAACGTAACCCAAGGAACGTCTGCATTATCACAACAGGCTGAAAAGTGATCAGTGTGGATTCCGATGGTCTGTTTTTAATGAAAATAGGGTGGAAAGGACACTTGAAAGAGTCTGGCAGTGAAAGTTGCTAAATCAGAGCATGCACATAGTTGTGAAGAAATCAGTTAAAAGTGACTTGTTCATATTAGGAAAGAGATGTTTTAAAGTCTAACATAGAGACCCTCACTATAAATTATGTTGGAAAATTGAAAGTATTGAGAGCATCAGTGAAGTTAAGAAGAATAGGCCTCTGCACTTGAATACAGACAAGCAGCCTGCCCATTTCAATTTTGGATGAGCTAGTGAGCAAAGAAAATTAGTGAAAGGCTCATTTAGGAGCATTGGTGGAAAGAATTAGCCCTGAAACATAGTACTGTTTGTAGGAGATGTAATAGTTCTCATATTTTGAAGGAGATTAGTGCCCCTCATATAAGCCATTAAATAATACCGCTAAAGAGCAGTAAAATCTATATGGCAATCATTACCAAAATTCAGGTTATACCTTTAAATAATTCACCATTAGAAGAGAACCATGCTAAATCAGTGATAAATAATAAAATGACTCGAGGCCCGGTGAACGAAATTCAAGCACCGGTGGCGTCCCACAGACTGTCCTGCGCCCTCGCGCAATCTGGCACCCCCTTGGGAGATGTGGGACTGCCAGGTTAGGTCTGACACCTCCTGAGGGATGTAGCAGTGCAGCCAGGCAGGAGCCCAAGCTGGAGCCAGGTGCTCTGTTCCCGCTCGTCCAAGCCCCACTCCACCTGCCACCTCTGCTTCGTAGCCTTGTCACACAGGCAGCAGAGGTTCTTGCTGTCACAGCTGCACTTTCCAGCCATTAGCCCGCCTTCTGGCTGAGTGATGTTCTCGCTGTGGGAGAGCCTTGACCACCAGGGGGAAGCTCCTGTGTTGAGCGTCTGCGTCCTGGTGGTCAGTGTGCATCGTACCAACCACTCATAATGTCGCTTACGCTTTCATATATATAGATATGTGTGACCAATTTGGCATGTCCTGGCCCAATAGAATATTAGTACTCACAGATGATATCTTGCCACTATTAGAACACCCGTGGCCAGGTGCATGGATTTGTGCACATTGAAAGGAAATTAATTAGAAGAAATATTTTAATACTGCTATTTTCCCTTTCTCTATAATAGCAGTGTCAACCAAATGCAGATTGACAATGACAATTTGAAACACATGCATGCAATTGGCGCCAGCAAGAGCTTCATACGCATGGCACATGCATGAGTCACCTTAGCCATATAAATATGTGTGTGTGTGTGTGTGTGTGTGTATTTAGATAGACAGACAGATAGATAGATAGAGAATAAACTTGCTTAATTAGACCTGCTTTCTGATTTAGCTCAACTTTTTCCAACCCACTGAATCACCTTAACTTCTCTTCCAGGTAATTGTCAGCAACACAGCAATAAATATCAACACAAAGCGCATTATTATTGTAGTTCATGCGGGGAGAACAACGGGTAAAATATTTAACTGCAGCAGTGTTTGACTTTGTTCTGCACAGTGAGATAAGCTGAAGTCATTTTCAAGTTCCACCATTTCTTCCTTTTTTTCAGTCCGGTCAAGATTCTAAGCTTTCAAAATCTCCGTTTTCTGGCTAATGAAGAGAAAATAGGATACCTCCGAGTCTACCATCTACCTACACCAGAGCTTTGAGTGAGGGGCGGGCTGTGCAGGGTGACACCCACTGCCCCGTCCGTGATTGGAGGAGGCTTTTGAGGAGCAGACCCAGAAACAGCAGGCTGGGCCTGGCCAGGTGCCTTCTGTACCACATGTTCACATGACCAGCGCCTGTGCATGAGCCCAGTGTGCACCCACTCAGCACACCAGGGCCTGGTTGCATGCACTAGTGAGCAAGCACCTTGCCTGGACTTAGCAGGCTCTGCACCACCTGCTCCTTTCACAGCACCAGTGTCAGAGCCAGGGGGCATCCAGAGTCAGGCTGTGTTGGGAGACTGAGGGGCTCCTGGGGACAGCGCGCTTCCTCTCAGTTCCACTAGGGGGCCGTCAGCTGCAGGGTGCCTGAGGATTCACAGTGCACCCCAGGGCCTTTGCACCAGGAAGGACAGGGCAAGCAGGATGGCCCAGAAGGATTTTGGCTTCACCTCGGTGCAGGAAAGTGGTGAAACCCAGGAGACAAGGGCACAGGAGGTTCAGAGGGCAGCTTTGGGGCTGGAGTGGGAGGACTTCATGCAGGTGGGGGAGGCTGAGACCCGGGAGCTGAGGTTGGACACAGGCCAGGAGGTGTGGCTTGATCTCGAGTGCGGGAGAGGGGAGGACCGGGTGGCTACAGAGCAGTGTGTGCAGGGTGACGAGAGTGAGGTGCAGCAGGGAACCCAGAGTGAGGAGCAAGGGGAAGACAAGGAGGGCCTGGGGGAGGAGTTGCAGGCACAGGCTCAGTTTGTCCTGTGGACAGAGGGACTTCTGCAGGTGGTGCCATGGCAGGGCACGTGGGCAGGGGAGGAGGTTTTCCCAGATCTGCAGGTGGGGAGGGAGGAGGAGGTGGTGAGTGAAGAGCAGAGGCTGGAGGCACAGGCTCCAGGTGACCCACAAAGGAGTGACCACCAGGAGGAGGGGTGGATGGAGGAGCCATTAATTGCAGGGGAGCAGTTTGTCCTGGAGGGGGATGGGAAGTGCACCATGGAGGCAGTGGCACAGGTGGGAGAGGTGGAGCCTCAGTCCAAGGCCAAAGCAAAGCCAGAAGAAGAGGATCCAGTGCAGCAGGAGCAGGCCCAGTCGGGGCCCGGGGCCAAGTTAACCTGGTTCCCTCTGGAGGTGCTCCAGGCCCTTCAGTTGGAGATGGAGCCCGTGAACGAGCAAGCCAGCAGGGCCTTCTCTCAGCTCAGGTGCAGGACTTGGAAGAGGCTCAAGCCCTATTTCGAGCAGAGAAGCCTCAATATCCGGCGCATCCCTGGGTTCTGGCTCACAGCTGTATCCTTGAGGGTAGAGGAGCAGGATCACAAGGAGCATGGGACAGTGCAGGAGAATGGTGTAAGCGGGGATGGTTCCCATAGAAAAGAACATTGAGGACAAGCTAGGGGCAGAGCGCCCCAGTCTGGCCCAGCATCCTGGAGACACCCTCTTTCTTATACAGGCACCATAGAAACGGTACCTGAGGGTCCAGGGGTAGAGCTCCAAGGCAGAGGCACGCATACACCAGGGGCTGATGCCCAAAGACAGGGCTGTGTTGCACGGGCTCTTCTGGGACTAACTTACAGACCGTCTCTATGTCCAATTCCTCATTCAGAAGCAGGAATGTGTGATGTGTAGCCTGGCAAGCCCTCAGCACAAAACAATCTGGTGGGCATCAGGGTCTGTCAGGAAAGAGAGTGGTGCTGGGCCCCTTTCTGCCATTTATGGAGAAGGAGTGGCCTTAAGGGAAGGAGAGGCCAGGCCAGGCCAGGCTGCTCTTCCTAGCTGGTCCATGCCCAGCTACCAGGGTGCAGGCTCCTTGACCCAAAGCAGTTTATGAACCACCCAGAGTTGTCGGCCATGATCAGCGTCCAAGATGAAAATATGCTGGGCCATATGATGGATTTGAAGGTCAGTGCACCTGCTCCACGGAGTGGTGTAGAGCAGGTGGGGAAATGGCCTGTCCCTGAAAACAGCGACAGGCGGGAGCACTGGGCTGCGATTTCACTCCCTGGATCCACTTTCCTTCTGCAGGTGAGGGAAGTCAGGCATCCCTGGGGTTGCTGCACCATTAGCCTGTACTTCCGCAGCAACCCCTACTTCCACAACCATGTGATTGTGAAGGAGTATCTCATCACCCTCACAGGTAAGAGGAGGCTCCCTGCATGGGCTGCAGCTGGTGGTGGGCAGGGATGGAAGGCGATGTGCGCAGCTTCACATACCCATCTCCTGCAGGATACAGGGTGTCCCGTGCCACTCCCATTCAGTGGTCCCAGCATTGTGAACGAGAAGTGTACAGCCACAGGCTCCAGGACAGCAGCGCCAGCTTCTTCTACTGGTTCTCTGACCACAGTGTGGCAGCATCTGGCAGGATTGCTGAGGTGGGATGTCACTGGCCATGCCAGCATACAGCTTCCTGTGTCCGCCTGCTGCTTGCGTTTCTATTTGGGTCCCTGTGCTCTCCTGACCAAGCTCTGTTGGCTCTACCAGATCATCAGCAAGGACCTGTGGCTCAATCCTTTGAAGTATTATGAGAGGACGATGGCCCCCAGTGAGCGGACAGGACGGGTGAGGAGGGGCTGCCTGGGCTCTCCCTTGGTGTGCTGCCAGGTTCCTGGGCCATTACTTCTTTCTCACGGGGACACCTGGATGCTGGGAGGGAAACAGCCTGTAACACCAGGTCCCTAGGGTATGTGCCTGAGGCAGGAACTACCAGTCCAACAAGGGCAGTGCAATTCCAGCTCAGGCAGGGGGGCTTAGGCAGGAGGAGGGAGTGTGCATGCCCACTGTCACTCAGAGTCAAAGCAGATTCCTTTAGCCACTCCTCTGAACTCTCCCTCTAGGCTGCTCACAGCACCTTGAGGCCTTGACACCTGCCCCTCAACAGGGGCTGGCATGACATGTCCTTCCTATACTCCTTTCCACAGGTGTCTGCGAATCTTCCTCATGCTGAGGCCTAGGCTGCTGTGCTGCCACACCGCATTGCTCTATGGCTCCTCACTACCATCTCCAATTTCCCCAAGGTCTCCTCTTCCTCCTGGGGCCAGTGGGAGAGGCTTGCTCCTTATCAGTATCTTAGGGTGCAAAGTGTGGGCCACAGAGCTGGAGGAATCCTTGTTTTGCAGCCTTGTCAGAGGTTCTTCAATCCTTGTATCCATTTAGGTTTTCCAAGGAGAATAACTCATTTGTCCACCCTCCCTAACTGGAAAACGGGGCAGCATGCCATGACGAAATAACACACTGCTTCATTTTGTATGCAGTTCACTTCAAAGACTTTATGCACTTATGGTCATAGACACCCTGGGAAATTTAGGGCCATGAATATAACTCACCATCCAAACAGATTGTTTTTACGTGTTTGCAGTAAAATCAGACAAGAAATCCCATGTTGCTGAACACTTCCTTCTGAAAATTTTTGTAATGTTAGTGTTTAAGGTTTTACAAAAAGTAATAGCTATGTCTCTTCCTTTTTATCTACTGACCTCCCCCCGGCTTCCTCTATCTCTAGTCTCCTGTTCTTGCCACCCACTCCCAGTGTCTTGCCTCTGTTGGTCTATTGGTTGTGCTTATATTCTGAATATTTTAACAATACAATATGTAAAATTTAAACATTTGAGTATATTGTAATTTAAATCAGCACTTATGAAACAACCTTGTATAATTCAAACCTTTCCTCCAATCCTGAAACTTCATAATGGTACCTACAATTCTTGATGCTTCCCCCAAACCTACCATTTGCTTTTAGTCATTCTTAAATAACAGAAGCCAAATCCTTTACAATACAATGTTGTCTGTACCTTATCATTTTTAATTCCAGTGTCTAATTCTTCTGTCACAGGGGCTTCCCCCCTGACTCCCCGATTGCCCAATCAGGTAAGCTACTGTAGTGCATGATTCACTCTCTCTTGCGTACATGGTGTATCCTGTGATCGCCGCCAGCACCACACTCAGGACCCCTTACCAGGGTGTCCGATCGGCTGTTGCAGTAATTGCTGTGCCCCCATCATACCCATCTCCTGTGTGGCTGTAATAATCATCACAGGGACTGGACCACCATAAATCCGAGGGGGCCTTCGTGCTGGCGGTGTTCCAACTGAGCCTCCTGTAAAGTCGGTGACCAAATAACAATAATTGAACCTCTTTATGAATAATTTTATGTCAGTATGACACGACACTAGTAAAGTCTTAACTATTTTGAAAACCTATGCTTTTATCTGCCTGAGCTAAAAAGGTGTCAATGAGGCTGAGGTAGACAAGGGAGCTTACATTCATTTAAAATACAGCTGAAGAATAAGGTTTTAACTTAAATAATTGATTATGAATGAAAATGAAGGCCCATTCTGTGGAAATGGGCTGAAATTCTGACCTTCATATTATTTCTATGGTTCACGCTGTCCAGTGCTCCTTCTGATTAAAAATGTTAAATTACCTCTTGGCTGCTGTGCCTAAGTTGGTGGAGCACCAGCCTTGGCACTGCAGGATCTGCTATTTCATTCCAGGTCAAGGGAATGTGCCTGGCTTGTAGTTAACCAATGGATGGTTCCTTGCCTCTCCCTCTCACTTCCTCCCCCATCCATCTCCCTCTCCCCCCTACCTCTTCCTCTCCCTCTCCTTCTCCCTCTCCCTCTCCCTCTCCTTCCCCCTCTCCCTCTCCCTTTCCCCCTGCTCCTTCCCACTCTCATTTCCCCTCTCCCTCTCCCATCCCCTCCCTCTCCCCCTGCCACTCCCCCTCCCCCCTCATGTTGAAATAGGCCAATAATGGAAAAGGTCCTCTAATGTGGATTAGCAAAAACAAAACACACAGATACATCATGTCACATAAATATAATAAGACCAACATTGAAAAAATACTCCAGGCACCTTAAAGTGACTGAAAATCCCAATACACCAATGTCTAAGGGGAAAAGAGATTGAGAGGCTGCAGGGCCACAACACAGGTGTAGAGCTGAGAAGGGGCTTGAAAGGGGCTGGCGACCCAGCTTCCTGCCTGAGGAGGTCCTTATGGTACAGAGCCCCAGTTTTAGTTTTCAGAGTGGTGGTGTCGATTTAATAAAGGGAGATCTACTCACTGCCTCTGCAATAACACAGAGGCCCCCAGCTTTCCCCTACCCATCTCCTGTTCCTCTGCTCCTTGCTTATCCCTCCTGCAGGCATGATGGTCATCTTTCATATTCACCATGCCAGGCCCTTCCCTGCCCCAGACTGAGGGTCAAAGTATGTAGCAAAAAGAACTGACATTGACCATCTAGCAGCACCACCCTGCCAAGAGCTTCAGAGCAACAGCCCCCCTGAGACTGGGAAAACACCATGCCCTGGGATGTCTTGGAGGCTTGGGCCCAGTGGCCTCCTCTCACCACCACATGCAGGTGGATGTGATATTCCTCCTTTGGGCCCTCTGCTTGTGCTTAAGCTCCAAAGTTATTGGGAAGTGGATGTCCTCTGTTCCAGACAGGGATTCTGCCAGGATATGGCGGTTGGTAGGGGATCCCCTGCTAAAAGGCACACCCTCATCTTGTCCATGAGTGCTGTTCCTGTGTGAGGTGGGACATCTGTGGGTACAAGATGTATCAAAAGAGAATTTATTCCCCACACCTGGGTGCTGGTGGGTTGAGACAGAGAAAGTCATCAGTCATGAGAGCAGAGAGAGAGTTTTTCTTTATTTTTTCTGGCTGCAAGCTGCTCTGCTGACATGAGGGTCTGGTCTGTCCTTGGTTCCTCCCATGCCAGGTGTCTTCTGGTTATCTGGGCTATGCTGTGCTCAAGGCTGCAAGCTTGCTACAAGATATCTGCTAAGCAAAATAAGGTTTTCTCTGCCCTGTTTTATTCTCTTTAACCCTTTCTACAGCCCCTGGGAGGGGAGAAGTAGACGGTATAAAATGGAGGACTGGGATGCCTGGGTGAAAAGGGAAACTCACAGCACCCACAAAGTGGATCAGGAGACTATCCTTAACAACTGACCAGGGAGAGGTAGACAAGGCATGACAGAGGATGGCAGGTGGGTGATGCCTGGTGGTTGGCACCCAGGACAGATAATGGGTAAAGAGATGATGCACGCAGACAGAGAATGGATGGGTGCTAGGAGATGATATACACACAGACATAAGTGTAGTCTTTTAATAAAATTCTAGCTCTGTGGTTCAAGTAATAGTATTTCCAGGGTTCCGTCTTCTTGTTTTTAAAGTTTGATAATGCCATATGAGCCATGATTGTTTAGCCATCACTATTCTTTTTTTTTTTTTTTACAAAAGTGCTGGACTGTGGGGTTGGAAGGATGTTGAAATGTCCGTTTTGTGTAGCAAAATAGTACATTAAGCTTAGTTACTTTAGGATATGAATACAAATGGAATCGGGCTTTAAGCCTTCAAAGCACCTTGTAATTTAGATTAGTCTGCCCACCCCAGACATATAATGTCAGCAGAAATCAGGTCACTGTTGGTAAGAAGCTAATACAAGTGATGCAAACATTTCGATAGCATTAAAAAAGGTCTTGAAAATATGGTATGTGTAGTCCCTTTACCCTCAAGTTGGTATACCTTTTGAAAAAAGTATTTGTATTGATTTCATAGAGCAAGGGAGAGGGAGAGAGAAAGAAAAACGTGAATGATGAGAGAGAATCCCTGAACGGCTGCCATCTCCTAGTCCCCCACTGGGGATTGAGCAAGGGGCTTGGGCTTGTTCTTTGACCAGGAATAGGACAGTGACCTCCAGGCTCACAATTGGATGGTCAACCATCACAGAGTCACAGCAGGTGGGCTAGGTGTTTAGTTTTTCAAGACAGGAACTGATGTGAGTTAGGACATTGGGTTTGCCATAACTAATTAACCTTCCCGCCCCTAACTAACTTTTCTCTGGTTCATTATTTTTGAATCGGGCAACCAGACTGATTTTTGTAAAATATATATATCCTGATTTATTTTAAAGTAGTGGATAAGAGTCCGTTTCAATGAGTCTTTAAAGTACTAGTGAGGGAAATAGTCTTATTTCTCTTTAATCTTCAAGTCTGGCCAATGTAAGTGTGTCCCATATCCTTCAAAGTTGCCGGTGCCCCTTGCACAAGTATTCCTTAATATTACCCTGAAAGTCACACCATTTGGGCATCGTTTGGGGTACATATTTTCGTTGGTTCTATTACATTTTCAGATATTTCCAACATATCATACCATTATTTTAAGCTACGTTCTTTTGGATTTATTAAGAATCACTCTTCCCTGGGACAAGGTAACATATGCAGATTTCTATGTCAATAACCACGCTTGTGCTTTGGCTACACTTTTGATCTTATATTTAAGTTAATTTGTGTGTGTACTCGTTATGCCATATATTAAGTTGTTGATCTTCAATGACTTTTAGTACATAACTCACTTATGTGCCTGGCCTTTATTTGGAGAGCCTGTTTTATGATATATCGAAGGGGGTCGGTACATATTGACCCTTTTACTTTACCTTTATCTTTTAGGGTTTGTCAACAGCCAAGAGTTGGATTTGTCTCATGATTTTTCTTGAGTTCAGAAGGCCATTTATTTGATTTATGAAGAATGGTTGATGTTGTTTCCCTAGTTTCTAAGCAGAAGAAATGTAGTTTGTGTAGATATTATTCCCAAGTGTCTTCTTTCAAGTGATGTTTTGTAGCCTGCACAATGATTCTGAATAAGACAAAATCCCTACTTATTGGGCACTTCTTTTCTATGGTAAAAATAACAAACATGCAAGGAAATGTAAATAAGTACAATCATGCACAAAAAAGACAAGAGGAGAAATATAGGGGGCAATTATTTTTACAAGTTGTATTGGTAGGAGATAGTGCTTATATTCATAAAATTCAGGGGATCAAGGGATGTTTGTTGAATCTCAAATGTCGGGAAGGAGGCCGTGGCGTATAAACCTGTGGAAAACATTTTGGACCCAGAAAGCTTAAGTGATTCCTTAAGGTGGGAACTGTGTCCAGTGGCTGTTTAGTTTGTGTCGCTGCCCATCAGTGCCAGGCATCTTGGTGGAACATGTGAACAGCCACTTCAGATTTGTTTAGAAAAAAAGTTCCAAACATCCAAAGAGTTTTATGTGGAGCAATTACAGTGACCTCAGTTTACACATGCCATGTTGATTTAGCTAAAAGATCAACCATCATGACGTTATTGGGAGACTGGGCAATTTATGTATGCATGTTAATCAAATTAGTGTATTTAAAAGGTATAAATCTAGGAACACATTTTTAAAAAAAAATCTTTATGGTTTAGAGGATTACATAGAGTATTACATATGTCTCCTTTTCCCCGTTGTGCACCTGCAACCCCAGCACATGCCCTTTCCCCTCCTAGTGTCTATGTCCATGGTTAGGCTGATAGGCATGCATACAAATCCTTTGGTTTTTCTCTTACCCCCTAGTCCTGCTTCCCTCTGAGGTTTGGCCGTCAGTTCCATGCTTTTCTGTCTCTGGATCTATTTTTCTTGAATAGTTTATTTGTTCATTGTTCCACCAATTAGTAATGTCATGTGGTATTTATCTTTCTCCAACGGGCTTATTTTGCTCAGCATAATGCTCTACATGTCCTTCCATGCCTTTGAGAATGGTAAAAGTTATTTTTTACAGCAGTGTATTGTTCTTATGTGTATATGTGCCACAGATTTTAACCCATTTTTCTTCTGATGGGCACTTAGGCTTCTTCCAAGTCTTAGCTATTGTATATTGTGCTGCTATAAATATGTGGTTGCACATGCCCTTTCCCATTGGTGTTTGTCAATTCTTGGGATATGTTCCTAGTAGTGGGACTACTGTTCAAATGGGAGCTACATTTTTTAAAATTTTTGTGGAAACTCCATACTGTTCTGCAGAGCCCAGAGACCTCTGCTCAGCACAAACCTTGGTGAGCCCTGGACTGAGATGGGGACACTGGGGCCCAAACAAAGGTTCCCTGCTGTGTCCCTAATTGTGTCTGCAGCTGCCACACAGGCAAACAGAGCTGCAGCATCTACCCTTGCAGTGTCTCCCCTTAACCAGTGCTTGCAACATCTCCCCTGGGACCATTGTCACCAACAGCAGCCCCTCCCCACCCCTGGAAACAAGGTACCCAGCCTTGTAGTACCTGCTGTGCTGCACATAGCAGATGGTCAGGGCCTCCCTGTCCAGTACGGTAGCCACCAACCCCATGTGATGATTAAGCCCTTGAAATATGTCCAGTGCACTTGAGGAGCTGAGTTTTCATTTTAATCTATCATGGTAACATATACTTTGGTTAGTGTTTAGAACACCTTGGGTGTGTGAATGAATCTATTTTATCAAATGTTAGGAAATGCAAATACAGACTCAGCATTCCTGATTTAAAAAGATACAATTTAGCACTCAATCCTTAGTGAGATGGCCTGTGAGAGACATCAAACTAAGAAGACTTTGTGCAAAACTTGAAGGTAAAATACCTCATTAATATTTTTGTGGCTGCTTGGTTCTTCTAGGCCGGGCGAATAGCCAAATTAACAGACAGAGATTAACAGAACATCAGGGGTAAGTACATGTGCAAGAAGGTTTCACATAGAATCGATGTAGCCATGACATTACAAACACACTGAAGCAACATTGGGTATATGACATTCTTAAAGTTTTTTTAAAGCAAGTTTTTTATTGATTTCAGAGAGGAAGGAGTGGGAAAAAGAGGTAGGAACATTAACGATGAGGGAGAATCATTGATCTTCAGCCCTCCATGGGCACCACCCTGGGGATCCAGCCTGAAACCTGTCATGTGCCCTGACAGGAAAATGTATCCTGACGCCAGGCTCATAGGTCCACGCTCAACCACTGAGCCAGGCTGATTGGACTATGTCCTATATATTTTGAACAAAGGATAAAGGGGGGGGAGATTATTTTTCAGAAGTGAGAATAGGCAATTTGCAGGTAGATGAGGAAGAACAGAACGCTCGTGTCAGGAAAGTTAAGAAACCACGAGGCACGGGTTATCTAGCCGACTGACACCAGTCTGAACCCTCTTAGCCAACGGTGAAGAAATAAAGGAAACCAAGATTCTGCCACCCTGAAGCTTCTTTTGGGGATATTGATTTTCAGCTCTTTATTAAGTAGCCAAAGTGTCAGAGAGCACCTTTGGGCACCCCAGCACCCTCCTGGCCAAAAGAGAGAGAGGGAGAGACCTTCTTCAGAAGGTTGTTGCCTTTGCCTGATTGGAGTGAAACATGTTAAACTAGAGGGCTTCAGCAGATGTCTATTAGCCAGATACCCCTCTTCCCCTGTGACACCATCAATCAGGAGTGTGGGAGCGGTTCCCAGACATTGTTGGTCCCAGGAGGCAGGGTTATAAATTCCAGTGGCTGCTGCGTCCAGTGCTGGAATTGGTGGCAGTTCAGCTCACCCAGAACAACTCCTGAGCCCACAGCTGGACAGGGCAGAGGCTGGGTCCAGGCTGGCTGGGCCCAGGGCCTGGAGAAGAGGGGGAAATGCAGCGAGGGATGACTCAGGGTAACCTGGAGGGGAGGGAGAGGCATCAGTGCAGGTACCCACATGAACTGTCCTTGGAAAATGTCACGAGTGTCCTGAGGGGAGAGAGTGGAGTAGAGCCCAGGCCATGGGGGAGACCCCGCCAGGACAAATAATTGCCAAATGCATCTAGGAGAGAGGTGGGAGAGCTAGGCTGAGTCTCTAGTTCCAATATAAAATAATAGAGTTGGTTCTTGTTTGTTTGTTTGTTTCTGTTTTTTATCTGCTCTGCTCTAGGTGACAATCCCAGATCCACTGGGGCTGAGAGCAGTCGCCTCATTTGTCCTCATTCCTCCATCTATGCAGCTGGAAACTTTAAACTCTGCTAGTTCATAGGCATGGGGTTCATCTGGAGGAATGGCAGGGTAGGGACCCACAAGAAGCCAGCCTCACCACCCTGCTGTTACGCTCCACCCCCACAACCGCCCCATAGCCTAAGGTGAAGAGATGCAGGGTCACCTGCATGACAGGGACACAGTGTCCTCTGCCCACTCTCCCTCTCAGATCAGGTCTCACAGTTTCTGGAGTCTGAATATTCCCCAAGTCTGAGTGAGGAAGGGCAAGGCAGCACAATGTGTCTGAGGCTGCCTGTCACTACTTGAGCCAAGTTAAGCAGAGACAGGGTTGAGCCACACAATGAGTGTTTATCCAAGGATGCGGTCAGTATGGGGAGAGCAGTCGCTCACCCTGGAAATTCGGCTCTCAGCCTCTTGGGGAGAAAATAGTTACCTGTAGCTGCCAGCTGCAAGTGTCACATGGAAAGGGGAGGGGAGGGCCTGCTGTCTGCCCTTCAGGAGCTCAAAGGCTGACCACAAGGTGGCTAATCTTCCAAGACTTTAGGAACAGCTCAGCCCCTTCCTGGGATGAGATTGGAATGGTCAGCCTTCCTGAGAAAGACCCCAGGAGGGGGTCAGGGTGCGGGCACAGCTGCCAAAGCAAAGCTTGTCCTGTGCTTGGTCTCTCTTCGCAAAATGCAATCTTTTCTGAGTAATGGGCCATGGAGGCAGCCTGTTTTCCATACAGCCTGTTTCATCCTCCAGTGTCCCAGGGCCTCGTATTTATAGTGTGCAAGTGATGAGTAAACAACTGCAGCTCTATTCTTATTACAAGCCCTTCTGCACTATGAGAAGCTGATTTCCAAAGACCCCCAGGAGATGCCTCAGGCCAGCCTGGATGACAGGGCTGGGCCTCAGCTTTGCTCTTCCCTTCTGCCTCTCTCCTCACAAGCCTTACTTTTGTCTCCTAAAGAGACTATGGAAAAGCAGGCAGCAAAACCTGTCAGACTGAGCATGCCAGGCCCCCTGTGCCCCCTGGAGGCACCACCTGAGAGGAGAGCCCTGGGTTAATGTTCAGCATAGGGCAGCAGTGCCTGCGCCTGAGCACCAGGCTGTGGCTGGTGCCTCCCCACCTCTCCTCAGCTTTGTTGGCCTGCTCCTCCTCAGGAGCCTCCTGCCCACTCTGTTCTGCTTCCAGGCCCAGGGGTGACTGTGCCAAAGGGATTTGTTGGTAAGAGGAGAACCCCTTCATGAGGGGGGAGGAAGGCAGGGAGGCTGCCATCACCTGAAGGCTTAGGGGAGGTGAGCAGAGCAAAGGCTGGATTCAGGGCTTGTCACATAGCTCTGGTGGCCCAAACCCCAGGGGAAGGCTGAGGAGAGCGAGCCCCTGTGGAGAGAGACAATGTAATTGCATCTGGCCAGCTCTCCTCTGCCCCGGGGGTTACTAACATGTCCCCATCCAGACAGCAGGGACAGTGGACCAGCCCAGGGCAGGGAGCTCTTTTCCAGACAGAGGGCTGCGGTGGGGTGGGAGTGGAGCGCCAAGCCTGGCCCAGGGAACCAGGTAGGTAAGTGGCAGCCACAACCACAGAGGGAAAGGGGTCCCCAGAAGCACAGACCAGGGGTGGCGAGTGGGAGGTTAGCTGGGGGTCACGGCCTCCTGTTTCTCCCTCCACATCCGCGACTGCCCCCACCCTCATGCCTGGAAGCAGAGGGTCCTCCTAACAGCCACCCACCCTCTGCCACCCCTTGCAGCCTGGTGGGTGTGGCACAGGCGCCCCTGTCCCCACCTTCTCTGGGCCTGTTAAAACACCCCCCCCGCCCCCTGATCTTGGTTTGTTCCTGATCCCATGATTTTGCGAGATTTCACCCCCAAAGGAACCAGTGCACAGTAGCAGGAAGCTTGTGAGGCGCCGCCCCCTACCTCTTCCTTCCCACCAGCCAGCCCCCCTGCTGTGCAGGAGTCCCAGTGGTGAGGAGCACAGCCTGTGGAAAAGGTAAGCACACACTCTGGGTTCATGCTGTCTCTGGGGGTGAACTTGCTGTCTCCAGGAGTGAACTTCCTCTAGTCACTGGTAACCCGCAGCCCCTCCCCCGCCGGCTGTTTCCATCTGAAAAGGAGTTTCCACCTGGTTGGAGTGAAGGCCTGAGTTCCAAACCTGGCTCGCAGGCCTGAGGCCTTCAGCTTGCTGCGCCAGAGTGGGAGCTCGCTGAGGGGACTTACACGCAACAATTCATGGAACTCCAGCGTCGGCCCTTATTGTGTGACCTCAGCTGGCCGCGTTTGCACTTGACCAAGGGCGCCCCCACAGCCCCAGGCGCCAACTCCCCTGGGATCTGGCTCCTGAAGTCTGTGGGCTCTCAGGCCAGCCCAGCCCTGCTCAGGGCGAGGGGGACAGGGAAGGGGCAGAAAAGTGGCTGCTGGACGGTGGGCAGTGCCCAGGAGGGAGAGGTCGCTTTCCGCAGAGCACCAGGCCCGTCACTCATCATTGTCCTCTGGTTCAGCTGGTGAGAAAGCGGTGGTCAGGCTGGGAGATAAGAGGTGATTCCCACTGAGAGCAGCACAGCCCTCTCCTGGTGTGAGTGTGAGTGTGCGTGTGCCTGAGTGTGCGTGAGTGTGAGTGTGTGAATTCTCACCTGATGATATGTTCCTGGGTTCCTTTTCATTCCTATTACTGATTAAGGTATTACATATGTGTTCTTATGCCCCACTGCCCCCACAACCCCACCCTCACCTGGCAAGTTTGCCCTCATGCTCACCCCCTGGTGTCTGTGTCCATTGGCTAGGCTTATAGGCATGCATACAAGTCCTTTGGTTGATCTCTCCCCTTTAGCCCCACCCTCCCCTACCTTGTCTCTGAGGGTGATGGTCTGATCCATGCTTCTCTGTCTCTGGATCTGTGTTTGTTCTTTGGTTTATGTTGTTCATTATAATCCACAGATGAGTGAGGTCATGTGATATTTATCTTTCTCGGACTGACTGACTGGCTTTGCTTAGCATAATGCTCTCCGGCTCCATCCATGCTGTTGCAAATGGTCAGTGCCCCTGCCTTTTTTGTGACAGCATACTATGCCAATGTGTCGATGTACCACAGCTTTTTAACCCACTCATCTGCTGACCAGCACTTAGGCTGTTTCCAAATCTTAGCTATTGTAAATTGTGCTGCAGTGAACATAGAGGTGCATGTATCGTTTCTGAGTGGTAATTCTAGGTTCCTGGGATATATTCCTAGAAGTGGGATCACTGGGTCAAATGGGAGTTCCGTTTTTAGTTTTTTGAGGAAACTCCATACTGTTCTCCATAGTGGCTGCACCAGTCTGCATTCCCAGCAGCAGTGAAGGAGAGTTCCTTTTTCTCCGCATCCTCACCAGCACTTGCCCTTTGTTGATTTGTTGGGGATAGCCATTCTGACAGCTGTGAGGTAGTACCTCCTTGTCCTTTTGATTTGCATCTCTTGGATGATTAGTGGCTCTGAGCATGTTTTAATGTGTCTCTTGGCCTTCCTTTTGTCCTCTCTGGAAAAGTATCTATTGCGGTCCTTTGCCCATTTTTGTGATTGGGTTTCTTATCTTCCTTTTGTTAAGTTGTATGAGTTCTCTGTAAATGTTGGAGATGAAATCCTTATCAGAGAGAACATGGGCAAATGTGTTCTCCCATGCAGTGGGCTTTGTAGTTGTCTTGTTGACGGTTTATTTTGCTATGAAGTAGCTTTGAATTTTGCTGTCCTCCCATTTGTTTATTTTAACTTTATTTTGCATTGCCCCAGGAGCTGTGCTGGTGAAGAGATTGCTTCAGCATATATCTCAGACTCTGCTGCCTATGGATTCCTCTATATATTTTTCTGGTTTCCAGCTTTCTGTTTAAGTCATTATCCATTTTGAGCTTATTTTTGTGCATGGTGTAAGTTGGTGGCCTAGTTTCATTTTCTGCATGTGTCTGACCAAATTTCCCAGCACCATTTATTGAAGAGACTTTCTTAACTCCATGGTATGTTTTGGCCTCCTTTGTCAAATATTCATTGAGCTTATTGGTTTGGATTGGTTTCTGGGTTCTCTATTCTATTCCCTTGGCCTATATATCTATTCTTGTGCCAGTGTCAGGCAGTTCTGAGAACAGTGGCTTTGTAAAGCAGCTTGAAATCTGGTACTGAGATACCTCCTACTTTGTTCTTCTTCCTCAGGATCGCTGCAGCCATTTGGGGTTTGTTTTTTAAATATATTTTATTGATTTTTTACAGAGAGTAAAGGAGAGGGATAAAGAGTTAGAAACATCGATGAGAGAGAAACATAGATCAGCCTCCTCCTGCACACCCCCTACTTGATATGTGCCCCCAACCAAGGTACATGCCTTGATCGGAATCGAACCAGGCACCTTTCAGTCCGGAGGCCGACGCTCTATCCACTGAGCCAAATCTGTTTGGGCTCAGAGTCTTTTTTTTTTTTATTACAGATGGATTTTTGGAGAGTTCATTCTAGGTCTGTGAAATATGCTGTTGGTATTTTAATGTGGACTGCATTGAATGTATAGATTGCTTTGGGTAGTATAGCCATTTTAATGATGTTGTTTCCATCAATCCATGAACAAGGTACCTTCTTCCATCTGTTTATGTCTTCCTCTTTCTCTTTTTTCAACATCTTCTAGTTTTCTGAGTGGAGGTCTTTTACCTCCTTAGCTAAATTTATTCCTAGGTTTCTGAATTTTTTTGGTGGGATGATACATGGGATTCTTTTTTCAGTCTCCTTTTCTGTAAGTTCACTATTGGTGTATAAAAATGCCATATATTTCTTGGCGTTAATTTTGTAGTCTGCTACATTGCCAAATTCATTTACTAAGATTACTAAATGTTTGAAGGAGTGTTTGTGGTTTTCTATGTATAGTATCATGTCATCTGCAAATAATGAGAATTTACTTCTTCTTTCCCAATTTGGGAACAATTTATTTATTTTCTTGTGTGATCACTCTGACTAGGACTTCCAGTACTGTGTTGAACAGGAGTGATGAAAGTGGGCGTCCCTGTCTTATTCCTGTTCTAGAGGGAAATGTTTTTCTTTTTTTTTTTTTTTCTGCACTTTGAGTATGTTGTTGGCTGTAGGTTTGTCATATAAGGCTTTTATTATGTGGAAGGATGATTCTTCTATTCCTACTTTGCTGAGTGTTTTTATCAGAAAAGGCTGTTGCACTTGTTCAAATGCCTTTTCTGCACCAATTGATATGATTGTGTGGTTTTTCTCTCTCAAATAGTTTATGTGATGTTTCACGTTCACTGATTTGCAGATAGTGTACCATCCTTGCATCCCTGAAATAAATCCCACTTGGCCATGGTGTATGATCTTTCTAATGCAATGCTGAATCCTGTTTGCTAGAATTTAGTTGAGGATTGCAGCATTAATGTTCACCTGGAAAATTGGCCTGTTAGTCACTTTCTTTGTGATGTCTTTTTCTGGTTTGGGGAATATGGTAATACTGGCTTCATAAAAAGAGCATGGAAGTATGCCGTCCTCTTGAATTATTGGAAATAGTGTGAGAAAGGTTGGTTTTACTTCTTCTTTGAATGTTTGGTCAAACTCCCCTGTGAAGCCATCTGGTCCAGAGCTTTTGTTTTTTTGGAAGCTTTTTGATTACTGTTTCAATTTAACAGTATTTATCGGTCTGTTCAGGATTTTTGCTTCTTCCTGATTGAGTTTTGAAAGCTTGTCTTTTTGTAGCAATGTGTCCATTTTGTTGAGCTTGTCCAGTTTGTTGTAGTAGAGTTGTTCATTGTGATTTTTTGCAATCCTTTGTATATCTGTGGGGTCGTTTGTTACTTCACCTCTTTCATTTGTTTTTGTTTATTTGGGTCCTCTCTCTTAGTTTCTTGCTGAGCCTGACTAGAGGTTCATCAATGTTGTTTATTCTTTCAAAGAACCAGCCTTTGGTTTCATTGATCTTTTGTATTATTTTTTTTTCGTCCCTACATCACTTATTTCTGTTCAGACGTTTGTTATCTCTTTCTTTTTGTATACCGTGTGCTTTCTTCTCTAATGGAGAGGCACTCTGAAACCCAGGACAAAACAGCTTTTATTTACTTGAATACACATTTGTCCTTTAGCAAAGCAAACAGGCATATCCAATTTTGGTAAACAATAGAAGAATTTTCATGTTAGGAGGTTGCCTTCAGCCATTATTCCCACAGCAGGGTAACAAAATGCTGATTTTCTGCCATGCTGAATATCAAAGTCCATTCCCCTTCTGTGGGACTTCTCGCATTGATATGTTAACTACTTTTGGTCTTTGCCCCACAATTTCCCCCTTTTTGTTTTCTTAATTAATTTAGAAAGGTGTATGCCATCTTCTGGGCTCAGATCCTTTTAAGACTTTTGATTCTGCTTCTTCAGACTGGAAGAAAACCTAGAAGAATAAGAAAGAGAGACAATATTAGTTATTCTAAAGAGCAAATGTAAGGAGATTCAATGAAAAGGATTGAGTTCTTTCATGTCCTTTTAAGTATCATTTTCAGGTATTTATGGAATTAGTCCATAGTAGGCTTCTTTTGGGACTGTCAGTTCTTTATGGGCTCTTTCCAGTAACTGTTCCCTTGTGACATGACTGCAATGATGTCCGAGTTCTGGATGGTGGACCACCGGTGAGAAATGACAATGCAGGTCTGACCTCTTTTGGCTTTTTCAAGAGCCACCGGCACCTAGGCACAGCAGATGACAGCTAGCGTAGCAAGGCGTGTTCACCATCCCCCATCTCTAGATGTTTCTCCTCTGTCTCCTCAGCATGTTGCTTGTGGCCCTGCTGTCTGTAGTTGGAGTAGTCTGGTCAGTTCCTCTCTCAGATTCATGTTGCAGGAATCCACACAGGCTTGGAGGAGTTTTCTGGAAATACACAAGCATATCCTTGACCAAAGAATAATAAAGGAACCCTTCCTTAAACCAGACTAGTTATCTTTCCATTTAACCAGACCGTTTTTGCTTTGGCTTAGTCTGACACCAGTGTTATTCTATGGGTGTCTTGCCATCAGCATTACAAGGGTAAAATTTAAAGTAATTAAGGCTTGGTGTGGTCTACTTACAGGAGATTTCTTCACTATTCCCCCACTTTTGTTTTACAAGTTGGGATTTTAGAGCCCTTGTAGTAGATGTAACATGCAAGGAGGGCATTTCTTCATAATCTGTTTTGCCGGCTATACAGTATTTCGGCAGACTGATGTAAAAGCTTGTGAAATTCTGTGACCTGCTTAATAAAATAACTAACTCACAGGCATATTCATTTCCTTTTGTTAAAGGACCCGGGCTTGTTTAAATAGTATAGAGAGGCTTCGGTCACCGAGCCATTTTAATTGAGTCGTTGCAGTTCTGTTTACCAAGCCAGCAGCATAAGCAGATAATAGATAATATCAAGAGGCTTTTGGAAATACTGCAAGTCAGCCTTGATCATTTCTAATTCGATTCTTTGCACAGAAGTATGACTGGTCTGACTGACTTGGTCTGAATTCAGTGCAGTATAAGCAGCTTTACTGTGAGATGAACTATCAGTAAAAACAGTGACTTCTCCAGGAATAGGTTTCTGCCTATTCGATCTATGTTCCCCTGAATATTCTTTCATTTTTATTTGCTAATTTAAATCAGTCTAAAATAAGGCTAATTTCCTAACTTCCTTTGTCATTTGGTGGGGACAGTAAATGACACTAATTGGATTTCTGCTATCAGCCCTCTATATATATATACACACACACACAAAAACACACACACACACACACACACACACACACACACACACACACATACTACTGTTGGTCTTTGCCTCCAGCACTTTACTCTGAGGTTTGACAGTGTGATCAATGCTTCTTTGTGTCTGGATGTCTTGTTGTTCATCAGTTAATGTTGTTCATTATATTCCACAAATGAGTGAGATAATGTGATATTTCTCGTTCTCTGATTGGCTCAATTTGCTTAGTGTAATGCTCTCCAAATCCATCTGTGCTGTTTCAAATTATGAGAGTTCATTCTTTGTTACAGCAGTAGAGTATTCCATTGTATAGATGTTCCACAGTGTATTAATCCGTTCATCTGCTAATGGGCATTTAGACTGTTTCCAAATCTTAGCTATTGTAAATTGGGCTGGTATGAACATACAGTTGCATATATCTGTCCTGATTGGCCTTTCTCATTTCTTGGGATATATACCTAGAAGAGAGAACACTGGGTCAAAGAGGACCTCCATTTTCAATTTTTTAAGAAAACTCTATATGGTTTTCCACAGTGGTTGCAGCAGTCTGCATTCCCACCAGCAGTGCACAAGGGTTGCTTTTTCCCTGCATCCTCTCCACCACTTGTGGTATGTTGAGGTTTTTTTTTTTCTGACAGCTATTCTGACAGGTGTGGATTGGTACCTCAGTGTCATTTTGATTTGCATCTCTTGGACTGTTAGTGCCTCTGAGTCTTTTTTTCGTATGTCTCTTGGCCTTTTATAGGTCTCCTTTTAAAAAGAGTTAATTTAGGTCCTTTTCCCATGTTTTGATTGGATTGTTTATCTTCCTATTGTTAATTTGTGTGAGTTCCCTGAAAACTTGGGAGATTCAACACTTATCTGAGATACCATTCGCAAATAGGTTCTCCTGATGCAGTGGGCTTTCTGGTTGTTGTTCAGGATTTTGTTTGCTTTGCAGAAGATTTTTATTTTGATGTAGTCCATTTGTTCATTTTCCCCTCCATGTGCATTGCCTTTGGAGCTATATCAATAAAGATACTGTGAAGACATATCTGATATATTGCTACATAGGCAATGTTATAAGTTTTTTTTATAAATTCTGATTTGAGGTTTAAGTCCTTCATCCATTTTGAGTTTACTTTTGTGAATGGTGTAAGTTGGTGGTCTAGTTTCATTATTTTGCATGTATCTTTCTAATTTTCCTAACATTTTTTGAAGAGACTGTCTTGATTCCATTGTATGCTCTTGCCTCCTTTGTAAATTAATAATAGAGCATAATGACTTGGGTCCACTTCTGGGTTCTCTGTTCCGTTTCAGTGGAGTATATATATATGTCTTTTCTTGTGCCAGTAGCAGGCAGTTTTGAGAATGATGGCTTTATAGTATAGCTTAATATCTGGTATTGTGAGCCCGCCAACTTTTTTCTTCTACCTCAGGATTGCTCTGGCTATTTTTACTCCGTTTGAATTTTTTTGAGGATTTTTTTCTGTGTCTGTGAAATATTCTGTTGGTATATTCATGGAGATTACAATGGATCTATTGATTGCTTATGGTAGTATGGACATGTTAATGATGTTAAGTCTACCAACCCATCAACATGGAATATTAATCCATTGGTTGATATCTTTATGTCTTTTTCAATGGCCTGTAGTTTTCCAAGTGCAGTTCTTTTACTTTCTTTATGAATCAATAAAAATTTACAGTTTTTAATTATAAGCCTGTGTTTTCTATCAAAATTACTTCTTGCATGAATTTTGGGACACCCTTTTCTTAGGCGACTCCTGTGAAAGGCCATTCAACCCACAAAGGTGTCGCAACCCACAGGTTGAGAACCGCTATTCTAAAATGTCAATTAAATCTAATGAATCCAGTGTGTCCATTAGAGGCTCTGCATCCTTGTTATTTTTTTCATATGGAAGATCTATCCAGTGAAGTCAGAGGGGTGATAATTTTGTCACACTCTCTGTGAAAGTCTTCTAGAATTTTTGTTTGTTTGTTTTGATATTTTGTTTATCTGTTTGAGATATATATATATATATATATATATATATATATATATATATATATATATATATATATATATATTGAGGTGCTCCTTTGTTGGCTGAATATATGTTTACTAGGGTTATATCGTCTTGTTGGTTGGTCCCTTTAGTATCATGCAGTGACCTTTATGTCTCTTGTGATGGCCTTTCTTTTAAAGTGTATTTTGTCTGATATGCGTATTGTTACTTCGACCTTTCTGTTTCTTTTCCATTTGCATGGAAATTTTTCCCATTCCTTCACTCTCATCCTGTGTGTGTCTTTTGTTTTGAGGTGGTGCTCCTGCAGACAGCATAGACTTGCATCATGTTTTTGTATCCATTTGGCTCCACTACACCTTTAGATTGGAGCATTGACCCATTTACATTTAGGGTTATTATTGATAGGTATTTATTTCTTTCCATTTCGTTTCTGTGTGGCTAACTTTCTGTCTCTGTTTCTCCTTCTCATTACAGCAATCTCTGTAGCATTTCATGTAAAGCTGGCTTGGAGATGATGTACTCCTTCAGCCTTTTTCTGTCTAGGAAGCTCTGTAATTGACCGTCAATTTTGAATGAAAGAATTGCCAGATATAGTAATCTTGGTCTCAGATCCTTGCTTTCCATTAACTGGAGTACTTCATGCCATCTTATTCTGGCCTGAAGAGTTTCTGATGAGAGATCAGGAGTCAGCCTTATGGGAACTCCTTCGTGGCTAACAGTTTTCTTTTCTCTGGCTGTCTTGAAGATTCTCTCTTTGTCTTTAATCTTTGGCATTTGAATTATGATGTGTCTGGGCACGGGTTTGTTTGGGTACTTCTTCTTTGGGGTTCTCTTTGGCTCTTGATCTTGTGTGGGATTTTCCTTTACCAGGTTAGGTATGTGTTCTGACATTGTTTCTTTAAAGACCTTCTCTATGCCTTTCTCCCCCTCCTGCCTCTTCTGGCACACTGGCTATGCTAATACTGTTATGTAAGTTTCTGTTATGTTTTTTTAAATCTTAATTTTTCTGTCTTTTTTTTTTTTAAATTGGGTGATATTTTTAACTCTGTTCTAAATCAGTGATTGGATCCTCAGCTTTCCCTAATATCTGCCTATTTCTTCTAATGTGTTCTTTATTTGTATTATGTCATTTTATATCTAGGACTGTTCTTCTTTTCATAGGCACTATATCTTTTTTCATGCTGTTGAGCTCTTTTACCTTCATAACTCTGAAGTCAGATTCAGATAAATGTCTTCTCTGTGCTTCATCTCTCTCTATATCTGGAGAATTCTCTTGTTCCCTCATTTGGGGGTTGTTTCTTTATCTCCTCTTTCTGGCTTTCTGTGTGGGTTTGTGGTGACGATTTAGGTAGATCCTGTCTGCCTCTCAGTCTCTAGTGCAGAACATTGTTAAAGGATGTTTCTGACTAATTAGGTCAGGCAAAGACTCAAAGCCTCCAGAGGCCTCCTCTGTCTATAGACTGATAGGGTTCCAACTTAACTTGCCCCCAAGGCAATGGTCCTCAGGTTATAGCAAGAGTTTGTTTCAACAGGGTGGGGCAGTTGCCTCTGCCTGGAGCTTAATTGTTATTTATAATCTCTTCAGTGTCCTCAGGGCAAGGTGTTTCCCAGTAGTGTGTGCTCATTGTCTCCCCTCCAGGAAAGGCAGATGTCTGCCTGGGAAAGATTTTCTCTGCTGCATGAGGAAAGTACTCCTCCCAGGAAACTTGAAGTGTCTGTGTTGTGTGCTGGAACCCTGGACTCCCCAGTTCTGGCTTTTTCCCTCACAGCTCCAGTCCACTTCACCCTCCCTTTGCCAGGGCACAAGGTGTGTGGCTCCACAGGGAAATTTGTGTGATGGCCCTTTAAGAGGATACCTGAATTTCTAGCTGTCTCTCCCTGCCAGACAGTGCCCTGCTGCTATTCACATCCACAGGTTATATGGCTATCCTCCTCAGTTCTGATGCTCTCTGCTAGGAGGCCCAGCTTAGGGATTAGACCCAGAGTTCTCAGTGGCAGTCCTCCACAGCTGAGATATCTCTCTGGGACTTCAGTTGCTGTCTGTGGGTGTCAGGCCCGCCCCTTCAAGTCTCCTCTCCTCCTCTCCTCCTACCAGTGTCTAAGTGGTCTCCACCTTTGGTGCTCAGGTGTCAGGGTTCTCTCCTGTGAGTTTTCCATTGATTATTAGGAAGTTGTTCTGTATTTTAGTTGGAATATCAGTTTATTCCTGGGAACATGTCCCTGTAGCATCCACTTATTCTGCCACCATTCTTTTAAATATATTTTTCTTTATCTCAGAGAGAAATGGAGAGTGAGTGAGAGTTAGAAACATCAATGATGAGAGAGATTCATTGATCAGCTCCCTCCTGCTTGCCCCAGACTGAAGATTGAGCCCCCACCCAGGCAAGTGCCCTTGACCTGAATCGAAACTGGGGCCCTTCAGTCTCAAGGTCGGTGATCTGTCCACTGTTCCAAAGTGGCTAGGGTTCTGCCACCTTTTTCAATCTTCTTCAGAATCCCGCTGCATTGTAAAGTCCCTGCCAACATTCTTGTCCAATACGCTCCTTTTCATGTGGTTTCAGGATGGAGTTGTGCATGAAGGCCCTAATGTCCTGTGAGTGCACATTCTAATCAATAGCACTGTCAGGAAATGTGCATTGAGGCATGCACAGTAGGCATATAATAACTTAAACCTGCCATGTCTCTTACTGTTCCTGTTTCTGTTAGGATCATGATGGAGCTCAACTAAGGCTCTTATTTCAAGTAGGGGTTGGAAGGACATACTCTTCATTTCAACACGTGTTCTTCTGAGAAACTTTCGTAGTCGTGCCCTACTCTAAAATGTATGAGGCCATTCCATTATAAGGCCAGATCTTTTATCAGGACAAGGCATTTATTTTTATTGAATGAAAATTCAAGCCAAAACCGGTTTGGCTCAGTGGATAGAGCGTCGGCCTGTGGACCGAAGGGTCCCAGGTTCGACTCCGGTCAAGGGCATGTACCTGGGTTGCGGGCACATCCCAAGTAGGGAATGTGCAGGACGCAGCTGATCGATGTTTCTCTCTCATCGATGTTTCTAACTCTCTATCTATCTCCCTTCCTCTCTTTAAAAAAACAATAAAATATATTTAAAAAAAAGAAAATTCTAAGAATCACATAAATATATAAAGATATAATTTGTACTTCCAACAATCATATACGTATTGAAGAAATACGGAGACTAAATAACTACATCTTAGTCAATAGGATACAAGGACAGTAGGTCCTCGCGTTACATTGTTGCCACGTTCCTGCAGTGGGATGTAATGCAATATTCGCGTAAGTCAGAACCCACCTACATAAGCACGTATGTCACTCATATGGAGCACACATACACAGCAGTAATGGCGTGAAACAGTAAAAAATACTAAATAAATAAATGAATAAATAAATAAATAAATAAAAGAAAGATAACAATTCCTGACCTTTACTTGTGGTACATGAATAATAATAAAACATAAAGCACATATGTGCATACGTAGAAATGATCAAACTTTTTGTTTTAATAAATAAATGGGGAATGGCGACATAACCACAAAAGGCATGTACTTTGAGTCCAACGTAACCCAAGGAACGTCTGCATTATCACAACAGGCTGAAAAGTGATCAGTGTGGATTCCGATGGTCTGTTTTTAATGAAAATAGGGTGGAAAGGACACTTGAAAGAGTCTGGCAGTGAAAGTTGCTAAATCAGAGCATGCACATAGTTGTGAAGAAATCAGTTAAAAGTGACTTGTTCATATTAGGAAAGAGATGTTTTAAAGTCTAACATAGAGACCCTCACTATAAATTATGTTGGAAAATTGAAAGTATTGAGAGCATCAGTGAAGTTAAGAAGAATAGGCCTCTGCACTTGAATACAGACAAGCAGCCTGCCCATTTCAATTTTGGATGAGCTAGTGAGCAAAGAAAATTAGTGAAAGGCTCATTTAGGAGCATTGGTGGAAAGAATTAGCCCTGAAACATAGTACTGTTTGTAGGAGATGTAATAGTTCTCATATTTTGAAGGAGATTAGTGCCCCTCATATAAGCCATTAAATAATACCGCTAAAGAGCGGTAAAATCTATATGGCAATCATTACCAAAATTCAGGTTATACCTTTAAATAATTCACCATTAGAAGAGAACCATGCTAAATCAGTGATAAATAATAAAATGACTCGAGGCCCGGTGAATGAAATTCAAGCACCGGTGGCGTCCCACAGCCTGTCCTGCGCCCTCGCGCATTCTGGGACCCCCTTGGGAGATGTGGGACTGCCAGGTTAGGTCTGACACCTCCTGAGGGATGTAGCAGTGCAGCCAGGCAGGAGCCCAAGCTGGAGCCAGGTGCTCTGTTCCCGCTCGTCCAAGCCCCACTCCACCTGCCACCTCTGCTTCGTAGCCTTGTCACATAGGCAGCAGAGGCTCTTGCTGTCACAGCTGCACTTTCCAGCCATTAGCCCGCCTTCTGGCTGAGTGATGTTCTCGCTGTGGGAGAGCCTTGACCACCAGGGGGAAGCTCCTGTGTTGAGCGTCTGCGTCCTGGTGGTCAGTGTGCATCGTACCAACCACTCATAATGTCGCTTACGCTTTCATATATATAGATATGTGTGACCAATTTGGCATGTCCTGGCCCAATAGAATATTAGTACTCACAGATGATATCTTGCCACTATTAGAACACCCGTGGCCAGGTGCATGGATTTGTGCACATTGAAAGGAAATTAATTAGAAGAAATATTTTAATACTGCTATTTTCCCTTTCTCTATAATAGCAGTGTCAACCAAATGCAGATTGACAATGACAATTTGAACCACATGCATGCAATTGGCGCCAGCAAGAGCTTCATACGCATGGCACATGCATGAGTCACCTTAGCCATATAAATATGTGTGTGTGTGTGTGTGTGTGTGTATTTAGATAGACAGACAGATAGATAGATAGAGAATAAACTTGCTTAATTAGACCTGCTTTCTGATTTAGCTCAACTTTTTCCAACCCACTGAATCACCTTAACTTCTCTTCCAGGTAATTGTCAGCAACACAGCAATAAATATCAACACAAAGCGCATTATTATTGTAGTTCATGCGGGGAGAACAACGGGTAAAATATTTAACTGCAGCAGTGTTTGACTTTGTTCTGCACAGTGAGATAACCTGAAGTCATTTTCAAGTTCCACCATTTCTTCCTTTTTTTCAGTCCGGTCAAGATTCTAAGCTTTCAAAATCTCCGTTTTCTGGCTAATGAAGAGAAAATAGGATACCTCCGAGTCTACCATCTACCTACACCAGAGCTTTGAGTGAGGGGCGGGCTGTGCAGGGTGACACCCACTGCCCCGTCCGTGATTGGAGGAGGCTTTTGAGGAGCAGACCCAGAAACAGCAGGCTGGGCCTGGCCAGGTGCCTTCTGTACCACATGTTCACATGACCAGCGCCTGTGCATGAGCCCAGTGTGCACCCACTCAGCACACCAGGGCCTGGTTGCATGCACTAGTGAGCAAGCACCTTGCCTGGACTCAGCAGGCTCTGCACCACCTGCTCCTTTCACAGCACCAGTGTCAGAGCCAGGGGCCATCCAGAGTCAGGCTGTGTTGGGAGACTGAGGGGCTCCTGGGGGCAGCGCGCTTCCTCTCAGTTCCACTAGGGGGCCTTCAGCTGCAGGGCGCCTGAGGATTCACAGTGCACCCCAGGGCCTTTGCACCAGGAAGGACAGGGCAAGCAGGATGGCCCAGAAGGATTTTGGCTTCACCTCGGTGCAGGAAAGTGGTGAAACCCAGGACACAAGGGCACAGGAGGTTCAGAGGGCAGCTTTGGGGCTGGAGTGGGAGGACTTCATGCAGGTGGGGGAGGCTGAGACCCGGGAGCTGAGGTTGGACACAGGCCAGGAGGTGTGGCTTGATCTCGAGTGCGGGAGAGGGGAGGACCGGGTGGCTACAGAGCAGTGTGTGCAGGGTGACGAGGGTGAGGTGCAGCAGGGAACCCAGAGTGAGGAGCAAGGGGAAGACAAGGAGGGCCTGGGGGAGGAGTTTCAGGCACAGGCTCAGTTTGTCCTGTGGACAGAGGGCCTTCTGCAGGTGGTGCCATGGCAGGGCACGTGAGCAGGGGAGGAGGTTTTCCCAGATCTGCAGGTGGGGAGGGAGGAGGAGGTGGTGAGTGAAGAGCAGAGGCTGGAGGCACAGGCTCCAGGTGACCCACAAAGGAGTGACCACCAGGAGGAGGGGTGGATGGAGGAGCCATTAATTGCAGGGGAGCAGTTTGTCCTGGAGGGGGAGGGGAAGTGCACCATGGAGGCAGTGGAACAGGTGGGAGAGGTGGAGCCTCAGTCCAAGGCCAAAGCAAAGCCAGAAGAAGAGGAGCCAGTGCAGCAGGAGCAGGCCCAGTCGGGGCCCGGGGCCAAGTTAACCTGGTCCCCTCTGGAGGTGCTCCAGGCCCTTCAGTTGGAGATGGAGCCCGTGAACGAGCAAGCCAGCAGGGCCTTCTCTCGGCTCAGGTGCAGGACTCGGCAGAGGCTCAAGCCCTATTTCGAGCAGAGAAGCCTCAATATCCTGCGCATCCCTGGGATCTGGCTCACAGCTGTATCCTTGATGGTAGAGGAGCAGGATCACACGGAGCATGGGACAGTGCAGGAGAATGGTGGAAGCGGGGATGGTTCCCATAGAAAAGAACATTGAGGACAAGCTAGGGGCAGAGCGCCCCAGTCTGGCCCAGCATCCTGGAGACACCCTCTTTCTTATACAGGCACCATAGAAACGGTACCTGAGGGTCCAGGGGTAGAGCTCCAAGGCAGAGGCACGCATACACCAGGGGCTGATGCCCACAGACAGGGCTGTGTTGCACGGGCTCTTCTGGGACTAACTTACAGACCGTCTCTATGTCCAATTCCTCATTTAGAAGCAGGAATGTGTGATGTGTAGCCTGGCAAGCCCTCAGCACAAAACAATCTGGTGGGCATCAGGGTCTGTCAGGAAAGAGAGTGGTGCTGGGCCCCTTTCTGCCATTTATGGAGAAGGAGTGGGCTTAAGGGAAGGAGAGGCCAGGCCAGGCCAGGCTGCTCTTCCTAGCTGGTCCATGCCCAGCTACCAGGGTGCAGGCTCCTTGACCCAAAGCAGTTTATGAACCACCCAGAGTTGTCGGCCATGATCAGCGTCCAAGATGAAAATATGCTGGGCCATATGATGGATTTGAAGGTCAGTGCACCTGCTCCACGGAGTGGTGTAGAGCAGGTGGGGAAATGGCCTGTCCCTGAAAACAGCGACAGGCGGGAGCACTGGGCTGCGATTTCACTCCCTGGATCCACTTTCCTTCTGCAGGTGAGGGAAGTCAGGCATCCCTGGGGTTGCTGCACCATTAGCCTGTACTTCCACAGCAACCCCTACTTCCACAACCATGTGATTGTGAAGGAGTATCTCATCACCCTCACAGGTAAGAGGAGGCTCCCTGCATGGGCTGCAGCTGGTGGTGGGCAGGGATGGAAGGCGATGTGCGCAGCTTCACATACCCATCTCCTGCAGGATACAGGGTGTCCCGTGCCACTCCCATTCAGTGGTCCCAGCATTGTGAATGAGAAGTGTACAGCCACAGGCTCCAGGACAGCAGCGCCAGCTTCTTCTACTGGTTCTCTGACCACAGTGTGGCAGCATCTGGCAGGATTGCTGAGGTGGGATGTCACTGACCATGCCAGCATACAGCTTCCTGTGTCCGCCTGCTGCTTGCTTTTCTATTTGGGTCCCTGTGCTCTCCTGACCAAGCTCTTTTGGCTCTACCAGATCATCAGCAAGGACCTGTGGCTCAATCCTCTGAAGTATTATGAAAGGACGATGGCCCCCAGTGAGCGGACAGGACGGGTGAGGAGGGGCTGCCTGGGCTCTCCCTTGGTGTGCTGCCAGGTTCCTGGGCCATTACTTCTTTCTCACGGGGACACCTGGATGCTGGGAGGGAAACAGCCTGTAACACCAGGTCCCTAGGGTATGTGCCTGAGGCAGGAACTACCAGTCCAACAAGGGCAGTGCAAGTCCAGCTCAGGCAGGGGGGCTTAGGCAGGAGGAGGGAGTGTGCATGCCCACTGTCACTCAGAGTCAAAGCAGATTCCTTGAGCCACTCCTCTGAACTCTCCCTCTAGGCTGCTCACAGCACCTTGAGGCCTTGACACCTGCCCCTCAACAGGGGCTGGCATGACATGTTCTTCCTATACTCCTTTCCACAGGTGTCTGCGAATCTTCCTCATGCTGAGGCCTAGGCTGCTGTGCTGCCACACCGCATTGCTCTATGGCTCCTCACCACCATCTCCTATTTCCCCAAGGTCTCCTCTTCCTCCTGGGGCCAGTGGGAGAGGCTTGCTCCTTATCAGTATCTTAGGGTGCAAAGTGTGGGCCACAGAGCTGGAGGAATCCTTGTTTTGCAGCCTTGTCAGAGGTTCTTCAATCCTTGTATCCATTTAGGTTTTCCAAGGAGAATAACTCATTTGTCCACCCTCCCTAACTGGAAAACGGGGCAGCATGCCATGACGAAATAACACACTGCTTCATTTTGTATGCAGTTCACTTCAAAGACTTTATGCACTTATGGTCATAGACACCCTGGGAAATTTAGGGCCATGAATATAACTCACCATCCAAACAGATTGTTTTTACGTGTTTGCAGTAAAATCAGACAAGAAATCCCATGTTGCAGAACACTTTCTTCTGAAAATTTTTGTAATGTTAGTGTTTAAGGTTTTACAAAAAGTAATAGCTATGTCTCTTTCTTTTTATCTACTGACCTCCCCCCGGCTTCCTCTATCTCTAGTCTCTTGTTCTTGCCACCCACTCCCAGTGTCTTGCCTCTGTTGGTCTATTGGTTGTGCTTATATTCTGAATATTTTAACAATACAATATGTAAAATTTAAACATTTGAGTATATTGTAATTTAAATCAGCACTTATGAAACAACCTTGTGTAATTCAAACCTTTCCTCCAATCCTGAAACTTCATAATGGTACCTACAATTCTTGATGCTTCCCCCAAACCTACCATTTGCTTTTAGTCATTCTTAAATAACAGAAGCCAAATCCTTTACAATACAATGTTGTCTGTACCTTATCATTTTTAATTCCAGTGTCTAATTCTTCTGTCACAGGGGCTTCCCCCCTGACTCCCCGATTGCCCAATCAGGTAAGCTACTGTAGTGCATGATTCACTCTCTCTTGCGTACATGGTGTATCCTGTGATCGCCGCCAGCACCACACTCAGGACCCCTTACCAGGGTGTCCGATCGGCTGTTGCAGTAATTGCTGTGCCCCCATCATACCCATCTCCTGTGTGGCTGTAATAATCATCACAGGGACTGGACCACCATAAGTCCGAGGGGGCCTTCGTGCTGGCGGTGTTCCAACTGAGCCTCCTGTAAAGTCGGTGACCAAATAACAATAATTGAACCTCTTTATGAATAATTTTATGTCAGTATGACATGACACTAGTAAATTCTTAACTATTTTGAAAACCTATGCTTTTATCTGCCTGAGCCAAAAAGGTGTCAATGAGGCTGAGGTAGACAAGGGAGCTTACATTCATTTAAAATACAGCTGAAGAATAAGGTTTTAACTTAAATAATTGATTATGAATGAAAATGAAGGCCCATTCTGTGGAAATGGGCTGAAATTCTGACCTTCATATTATTTCTATGGTTCACGCTGTCCAGTGCTCCTTCTGATTAAAAATGTTAAATTACCTCTTGGCTGCTGTGCCTAAGTTGGTGGAGCACCAGCCTTGGCACTGCAGGATCTGCTATTTCATTCCAGGTCAAGGGAATGTGCCTGGCTTGTAGTTAACCAATGGATGGTTCCTTGCCTCTCCCTCTCACTTCCTCCCCCATCCATCTCCCTCTCCCCGCTACCTCTTCCTCTCCCTCTCCTTCTCCCTCTCCCTCTCCCTCTCCTTCCCCCTCTCCCTCTCCCTTTCCCCCTCCTCCTTCCCACTCTCATTTCCCCTCTCCCTCTCCCCATCCCCTCCCTCTCCCCCTGCCACTCCCCCTCCCCCCTCATGTTGAAATAGGCCAACAATGGAAAAGGTCCTCTAATGTGGATTAGCAAAAACAAAACACACAGATACATCATGTCACATAAATATAATAAGACCAACATTGAAAAAATACTCCAGGCACCTTAAAGTGACTGAAAATCCCAATACACCAATGTCTAAGGGGAAAAGAGATTGAGAGGCTGCAGGGCCACAACACAGGTGTAGAGCTGAGAAGGGGCTTGAAAGGGGCTGGCGACCCAGCTTCCTGCCTGAGGAGGTCCTTATGGTACAGAGCCCCAGTTTTAGTTTTCAGAGTGGTGGTGTCGATTTAATAAAGGGAGATCTACTCACTGCCTCTGCAATAACACAGAGGCCCCCAGCTTTCCCCTACCCATCTCCTGTTCCTCTGCTCCTTGCTTATCCCTCCTGCAGGCATGATGGTCATCTTTCATATTCACCATGCCAGGCCCTTCCCTGCCCCAGACTGAGGGTCAAAGTATGTAGCAAAAGGAACTGACATTGACCATCTAGCAGCACCACCCTGCCAAGAGCTTCAGAGCAACAGCCCCCCTGAGACTGGGAAAACACCATGCCCTGGGATGTCTTGGAGGCTTGGGCCCAGTGGCCTCCTCTCACCACCACATGCAGGTGGATGTGATATTCCTCCTTTGGGCCCTCTGCTTGTGCTTAAGCTCCAAAGTTATTGGGAAGTGGATGTCCTCTGTTCCAGACAGGGATTCTGCCAGGATATGGCGGTTGGTAGGGGATCCCCTGCTAAAAGGCACACCCTCATCTTGTCCATGAGTGCTGTTCCTGTGTGAGGTGGGACATCTGTGGGTACAAGATGTATCAAAAGAGAATTTATTCCCCACACCTGGGTGCTGGTGGGTTGAGACAGAGAAAGTCATCAGTCATGAGAGCAGAGAGAGGGTTTTTCTTTATTTTTTCTGACTGCAAGCTGCTCTGCTGACATGAGGGTCTGGTCTGTCCTTGGTTCCTCCCATGCCAGGTGTCTTCTGGTTATCTGGGCTATGCTGTGCTCAAGGCTGCAAGCTTGCTACAAGATATCTGCTAAGCAAAATAAGGTTTTCTCTGCCCTGTTTTATTCTCTTTAACCCTTTCTACAGCCCCTGGGAGGGGAGAAGTAGACGGTATAAAATGGAGGACTGGGATGCCTGGGTGAAAATGGAAACTCACAGCACCCACAAAGTGGATCAGGAGACTATCCTTAACAACTGACCAGGGAGAGGTAGACAAGGCATGACAGAGGATGGCAGGTGGGTGATGCCTGGTGGTTGGCACCCAGGACAGATAATGGGTAAAGAGATGATGCACGCAGACAGAGAATGGATGGGTGCTAGGAGATGATATACACACAGACATAAGTGTAGTCTTTTAATAAAATTCCAGCTCTGTGGTTCAAGTAATAGTATTTCCAGGGTTCCGTCTTCTTGTTTTTAAAGTTTGATAATGCCATATGAGCCATGATTGTTTAGCCATCACTATTCTTTTTTTTTTTTTTTTTTTTTTTTTTACAAAAGTGCTGGACTGTGGGGTTGGAAGGATGTTGAAATGTCCGTTTTGTGTAGCAAAATAGTACATTAAGCTTAGTTACTTTAGGATATGAATACAAATGGAATCGGGCTTTAAGCCTTCAAAGCACCTTGTAATTTAGATTAGTCTGCCCACCCCAGACATATAATGTCAGCAGAAATCAGGTCACTGTTGGTAAGAAGCTAATACAAGTGATGCAAACATTTCGATAGCATTAAAAAAGGTCTTGAAAATATGGTATGTGTAGTCCCTTTACCCTCAAGTTGGTATACCTTTTGAAAAAAGTATTTGTATTGATTTCATAGAGCAAGGGAGAGGGAGAGAGAAAGAAAAACGTGAATGATGAGAGAGAATCCCTGAACGGCTGCCATCTCCTAGTCCCCCACTGGGGATTGAGCAAGGGGCTTGGGCTTGTTCTTTGACCAGGAATAGGACAGTGACCTCCAGGCTCACAATTGGATGGTCAACCATCACAGAGTCACAGCAGGTGGGCTAGGTGTTTAGTTTTTCAAGACAGGAACTGATGTGAGTTAGGACATTGGGTTTGCCATAACTAATTAACCTTCCCGCCCCTAACTAACTTTTCTCTGGTTCATTATTTTTGAATCGGGCAACCAGACTGATTTTTGTAAAATATATATATCCTGATTTATTTTAAAGTAGTGGATAAGAGTCCGTTTCAATGAGTCTTTAAAGTACTAGTGAGGGAAATAGTCTTATTTCTCTTTAATCTTCAAGTCTGGCCAATGTAAGTGTGTCCCATATCCTTCAAAGTTGCCGGTGCCCCTTGCACAAGTATTCCTTAATATTACCCTGAAAGTCACACCATTTGGGCATCGTTTGGGGTACATATTTTCGTTGGTTCTATTACATTTTCAGATATTTCCAACATATCATACCATTATTTTAAGCTACGTTCTTTTGGATTTATTAAGAATCACTCTTCCCTGGGACAAGGTAACATATGCAGATTTCTATGTCAATAACCACGCTTGTGCTTTGGCTACACTTTTGATCTTATATTTAAGTTAATTTGTGTGTGTACTCGTTATGCCATATATTAAGTTGTTGATCTTCAATGACTTTTAGTACATAACTCACTTATGTGCCTGGCCTTTATTTGGAAAGCCTGTTTTATGATATATCGAAGGGGGTCGGTACATATTGACCCTTTTACTTTACCTTTATCTTTTAGGGTTTGTCAACAGCCAAGAGTTGGATTTGTCTCATGATTTTTCTTGAGTTCAGAAGGCCATTTATTTGATTTATGAAGAATGGTTGATGTTGTTTCCCTAGTTTCTAAGCAGAAGAAATGTAGTTTGTGTAGATATTATTCCCAAGTGTCTTCTTTCAAGTGATGTTTTGTAGCCTGCACAATGATTCTGAATAAGACAAAATCCCTACTTATTGGGCACTTCTTTTCTATGGTAAAAATAACAAACATGCAAGGAAATGTAAATAAGTACAATCATGCACAAAAAAGACAAGAGGAGAAATATAGGGGGCAATTATTTTTACAAGTTGTATTGGTAGGAGATAGTGCTTATATTCATAAAATTCAGGGGATCAAGGGATGTTTGTTGAATCTCAAATGTCGGGAAGGAGGCCGTGGCGTATAAATCTGTGGAAAACATTTTGGACCCAGAAAGCTTAAGTGATTCCTTAAGGTGGGAACTGTGTCCAGTGGCTGTTTAGTTTGTGTCGCTGCCCATCAGTGCCAGGCATCTTGGTGGAACATGTGAACAGCCACTTCAGATTTGTTTAGAAAAAAAGTTCCAAACATCCAAAGAGTTTTATGTGGAGCAATTACAGTGACCTCAGTTTACACATGCCATGTTGATTTAGCTAAAAGATCAACCATCATGACGTTATTGGGAGACTGGGCAATTTATGTATGCATGTTAATCAAATTAGTGTATTTAAAAGGTATAAATCTAGGAACACATTTTTAAAAAAAAATCTTTATGGTTTAGAGGATTACATAGAGTATTACATATGTCTCCTTTTCCCCGTTGTGCACCTGCAACCCCAGCACATGCCCTTTCCCCTCCTAGTGTCTATGTCCATGGTTAGGCTGATAGGCATGCATACAAATCCTTTGGTTTTTCTCTTACCCCCTAGTCCTGCTTCCCTCTGAGGTTTGGCCGTCAGTTCCATGCTTTTCTGTCTCTGGATCTATTTTTCTTGAATAGTTTATTTGTTCATTGTTCCACCAATTAGTAATGTCATGTGGTATTTATCTTTCTCCAACGGGCTTATTTTGCTCAGCATAATGCTCTACATGTCCTTCCATGCCTTTGAGAATGGTAAAAGTTATTTTTTACAGCAGTGTATTGTTCCTATGTGTATATGTGCCACAGATTTTAACCCATTTTTCTTCTGATGGGCACTTAGGCTTCTTCCAAGTCTTAGCTATTGTATATTGTGCTGCTATAAATATGTGGTTGCACATGCCCTTTCCCATTGGTGTTTGTCAATTCTTGGGATATGTTCCTAGTAGTGGGACTACTGTTCAAATGGGAGCTACATTTTTTAAAATTTTTGTGGAAACTCCATACTGTTCTGCAGAGCCCAGAGACCTCTGCTCAGCACAAACCTTGGTGAGCCCTGGACTGAGATGGGGACACTGGGGCCCAAACAAAGGTTCCCTGCTGTGTCCCTAATTGTGTCTGCAGCTGCCACACAGGCAAACAGAGCTGCAGCATCTACCCTTGCAGTGTCTCCCCTTAACCAGTGCTTGCAACATCTCCCCTGGGACCATTGTCACCAACAGCAGCCCCTCCCCACCCCTGGAAACAAGGTACCCAGCCTTGTAGTACCTGCTGTGCTGCACATAGCAGATGGTCAGGGCCTCCCTGTCCAGTACGGTAGCCACCAACCCCATGTGATGATTAAGCCCTTGAAATATGTCCAGTGCACTTGAGGAGCTGAGTTTTCATTTTAATCTATCATGGTAACATATACTTTGGTTAGTGTTTAGAACACCTTGGGTGTGTGAATGAATCTATTTTATCAAATGTTAGGAAATGCAAATACAGACTCAGCATTCCTGATTTAAAAAGATACAATTTAGCACTCAATCCTTAGTGAGATGGCCTGTGAGAGACATCAAACTAAGAAGACTTTGTGCAAAACTTGAAGGTAAAATACCTCATTAATATTTTTGTGGCTGCTTGGTTCTTCTAGGCCGGGCGAATAGCCAAATTAACAGACAGAGATTAACAGAACATCAGGGGTAAGTACATGTGCAAGAAGGTTTCACATAGAATCGATGTAGCCATGACATTACAAACACACTGAAGCAACATTGGGTATATGACATTCTTAAAGTTTTTTTAAAGCAAGTTTTTTATTGATTTCAGAGAGGAAGGAGTGGGAAAAAGAGGTAGGAACATTAACGATGAGGGAGAATCATTGATCCTCAGCCCTCCATGGGCACCACCCTGGGGATCCAGCCTGAAACCTGTCATGTGCCCTGACAGGAAAATGTATCCTGACGCCAGGCTCATAGGTCCACGCTCAACCACTGAGCCAGGCTGATTGGACTATGTCCTATATATTTTGAACAAAGGATAAAGGGGGGGGAGATTATTTTTCAGAAGTGAGAATAGGCAATTTGCAGGTAGATGAGGAAGAACAGAACGCTCGTGTCAGGAAAGTTAAGAAACCACGAGGCACGGGTTATCTAGCCGACTGACACCAGTCTGAACCCTCTTAGCCAACGGTGAAGAAATAAAGGAAACCAAGATTCTGCCACCCTGAAGCTTCTTTTGGGGATATTGATTTTCAGCTGTTTATTAAGTAGCCAAAGTGTCAGAGAGCACCTTTGGGCACCCCAGCACCCTCCTGGCCAAAAGAGAGAGAGGGAGAGACCTTCTTCAGAAGGTTGTTGCCTTTGCCTGATTGGAGTGAAACATGTTAAACAAGAGGGCTTCAGCAGATGTCTATTAGCTAGATACCCCTCCTCCCCTGTGACACCATCAATCAGGAGTGTGGGAGCGGTTCCCAGACATTGTTGGTCCCAGGAGGCAGGGTTATAAATTCCAGTGGCTGCTGCGTCGAGTGCTGGAATTGGTGGCAGTTCAGCTCACCCAGAACACCTCCTGAGCCCACAGCTGGACAGGGCAGAGGCTGGGTCCAGGCTGGCTGGGCCCAGGGCCTGGAGAAGAGGGGGAAATGCAACGAGGGATGACTCAGGGTAACCTGAAGGGGAGGGAGAGGCATCAGTGCAGGTACCCACATGAACTGTCCTTGGGAAAGGTCACGAGTGTCCTGAGGGGAGAGAGCGGAGTAGAGCCCAGGCCATGGGGGAGACCCCGCCAGGACAAATAATTGCCAAATGCATCTAGGAGAGAGGTGGGAGAGCTAGGCTGAGTCTCTAGTTCCAATATAAAATAAGAGAGTTGGTTCTTGTTTGTTTGTTTGTTTCTGTTTTTTATCTGGTCTGCTCTAGGTGACAATCCCAGATCCACTGGGGCTGAGAGCAGTCGCCTCATTTGTCCTCATTCCTCCATCTATGCAGCTGGAAACTTTAAACTCTGCTAGTTCATAGGCATGGGGTTCATCTGGAGGAATGGCAGGGTAGGGACCCACAAGAAGCCAGCCTCACCACCCTGCTGTTACGCTCCACCCCCACAACCGCCCCATAGCCTAAGGTGAAGAGATTCAGGGTCACCTGCATGACAGGGACACAGTGTCCTCTGCCCACTCCCCCTCTCAGATAAGGTCTCACAGTTTCTGGAGTCTGAATATTCCCCAAGTCTGAGTGAGGAAGGGCAAGGCAGCACAATGTGTCTGAGGCTGCCTGTCACTACTTGAGCCAAGTTAAGCAGAGACAGGGTTGAGCCACACAATGAGTGTTTATCCAAGGATGCGGTCAGTATGGGGAGAGCAGTCGCTCACCCTGGAAATTCGGCTCTCAGCCTCTTGGGGAGAAAATAGTTACCTGTAGCTGCCAGCTGCAAGTGTCACATGGAAAGGGGAGGGGAGGGCCTGCTGTCTGCCCTTCAGGAGCTCAAAGGCTGACCACAAGGTGGCTAATCTTCCAAGACTTTAGGAACAGCTCAGCCCCTTCCTGGGATGAGATTGGAATGGTCAGCCTTCCTGAGAAAGACCCCAGGAGGGGGTCAGGGTGCGGGCACAGCTGCCAAAGCAAAGCTTGTCCTGTGCTTGGTCTCTCTTCGCAAAATGCCATCTTTTCTGAGTAATGGGCCATGGAGGCAGCCTGTTTTCCATACAGCCTGTTTCATCCTCCAGTGTCCCAGGGCCTCGTATTTATAGTGTGCAAGTGATGAGTAAACAACTGCAGCTCTATTCTTATTACAAGCCCTTCTGCACTATGAGAAGCTGATTTCCAAAGACCCCCAGGAGATGCCTCAGGCCAGCCTGGATGACAGGGCTGGGCCTCAGCTTTGCTCTTCCCTTCTGCCTCTCTCCTCACAAGCCTTACTTTTGTCTCCTAAAGAGACTATGGAAAAGCAGGCAGCAAAACCTGTCAGACTGAGCATGCCAGGCCCCCTGTGCCCCCTGGAGGCACCACCTGAGAGGAGAGCCCTGGGTTAATGTTCAGCATAGGGCAGCAGTGCCTGCGCCTGAGCACCAGGCTGTGGCTGGTGCCTCCCCACCTCTCCTCAGCTTTGTTGGCGTGCTCCTCCTCAGGAGCCTCCTGCCCACTCTGTTCTGCTTCCAGGCCCAGGGGTGACTGTGCCAAAGGGATTTGTTGGTGAGAGGAGAACCCCTTCATGAGGGGGGAGGAAGGCAGGGAGGCTGCCATCACCTGAAGGCTTAGGGGAGGTGAGCAGAGCAAAGGCTGGATTCAGGGCTTGTCACAGAGCTCTGGCGGCCCAAACCCCAGGGGAAGACTGAGGAGAGCGAGCACCTGTGGAGAGAGACAATGTAATTGCATCTGGCCAGCTCTCCTCTGCCCCGGGGGTTACTAACATGTCCCCATCCAGACAGCAGGGACAGTGGACCAGCCCAGGGCAGGGAGCTCTTTTCCAGACAGAGGGCTGCGGTGGGATGGGAGTGGAGCGCCAAGCCTGGCCCAGGGAACCAGGTAGGTAAGTGGCAGCCACAACCACAGAGGGAAAGGGGTCCCCAGAAACACAGACCAGGGGTGGCGAGTGGGAGGTTAGCTGGGGGTCACGGCCTCCTGTTTCTCCCTCCACATCCGCGACCGCCCCCACCCTCATGCCTGGAAGCAGAGGGTCCTCCTAACAGCCACCCACCCTCTGCCACCCCTTGCAGCCTGGTGGGTGTGGCACAGGCGCCCCTGTCCCCACCTTCTCTGGGCCTGTTAAAACACCCCCCCCCGCCCCATGATCTTGGTTTGTTCCTGATCCCATGATCACGCGAGATTTCACCCCCAAAGGAACCAGTGCACAGTAGCAGGAAGCTTGTGAGGCGCCGCCCCCTACCTCTTCCTTCCCACCAGCCAGCCCCCCTGCTGTGCAGGAGTCCCAGTGGTGAGGAGCACAGCCTGTGGAAAAGGTAAGCACACACTCTGGGTTCTTGCTGTCTCCGGGGGTGAACTTGCTGTCTCCAGGAGTGAACTTCCTCTAGTCACTGGTAACCCGCAGCCCCTCCCCCGCCGGCTGTTTCCATCTGAAAAGGAGTTTCCACCTGGTTGGAGTGAAGGCCTGAGTTCCAAACCTGGCTTGCAGGCCTGAGGCCTTCAGCTTGCTGCGCCAGAGTGGGAGCTCGCTGAGGGGACTTACACGCAACAATTCATGGAACTCTAGCATTGGCCCTTATTGTGTGACCTCAGCTGGCCGCGTTTGCACTTGACCAAGGGCGCCCCCACAGCCCCAGGCGCCAACTCCCCTGGGATCTGGCTCCTGAAGTCTGTGGGCTCTCAGGCCAGCCCAGCCCTGCTCAGGGCGAGGGGGACAGGGAAGGGGCAGAAAAGTGGCTGCTGGACGGTGGGCAGTGCCCAGGAGGGAGAGGTCGCTTTCCGCAGAGCACCAGGCCCGTCACTCATCATTGTCCTCTGGTTCAGCTGGTGAGAAAGCGGTGGTCAGGCTGGGAGATAAGAGGTGATTCCCACTGAGAGCAGCACAGCCCTCTCTCGGTGTGAGTGTGAGTGTGCGTGTGCCTGAGTGTGCGTGAGTGTGAGTGTGTGAATTCTCACCTGATGATATGTTCCTGGGTTCCTTTGAATTCCTATTAGTGATTAAGGTATTACATACGTGTTCTTATCCCCCACTGCCCCCACACCCCCACCCTCACCCGGCAAGTTTGCCCTCATGCTCACCCCCTGGTGTCTGCGTCCATTGGCTAGGCTTATAGGCATGCATACAAGTCCTTTGGTTGATCTCTCCCCCTTAGCCCCACCCTCCCCTACCTTGTCTCTGAGGGTGATGGTCTGATCCATACTTCTCTGTCTCTGGATCTGTGTTTGTTCTTTGGTTTATGTTGTTCATTATAATCCACAGATGAGTGAGGTCATGTGATATTTATCTTTCTCGGACTGACTGACTGGCTTTGCTTAGCATAATGCTCTCCAGCTCCATCCATGCTGTTGCAAATGGTCAGTGCCCCTTCCTTTTTTGTGACAGCATACTATGCCAATGTGTCGATGTACCACGGCTTTTTAACCCACTCATCTGCTGACCAGCACTTAGGCTGTTTCCAAATCTTAGCTATTGTAAATTGTGCTGCAGTGAACATAGAGGTGCATGTATCCTTTCTGAGTGGTAATTCTAGGTTCCTGGGATATATTCCTAGAAGTTGGATCACTGGGTCAAATGGGAGTTCCGTTTTTAGTTTTTTGAGGAAACTCCATACTGTTCTCCATAGTGGCTGCACCAGTCTGCATTCCCAGCAGCAGTGAAGGAGAGTTCCTTTTTCTCCGCATCCTCACCAGCACTCGCCCTTTGTTGATTTGTTGGGGATAGCCATTCTGACAGCTGTGAGGTAGTACCTCCTTGTCCTTTTGATTTGCATCTCTTGGATGATTAGTGGCTCTGAGCATGTTTTAATGTGTCTCTTGGCCTTCCTTTTGTCCTCTCTGGAAAAGTATCTATTGTGGTCCTCTGCCCATTTTTGTGATTGGGTTTTTTATCTTCCTTATGTTAAGTTGTATGAGTTCTCTGTAAATGTTGGAGATGAAATCCTTATCAGAGAGAACATTGGCAAATATGTTCTCCCATGCAGTGGGCTTTGTAGTTGTCTTGTTGACGGTTTATTTTGCTATGAAGTAGCTTTGAATTTTGCTGTCCTCCCATTTGTTTATTTTAACTTTATTTTGCATTGCCCCAGGAGCTGTGTTGGTGAAGAGATTGCTTCAGCATATATCTCAGACTCTGCTGCCTATGGATTCCTCTATATATTTTTCTGGTTTCCAGCTTTCTGTTTAAGTCATTATCCATTTTGAGCTTATTTTTGTGCATGGTGTAAGTTGGTGACCTAGATTCATTTTCTGCATGTGTCTGACCAAATTTCCCAGCACCATTTATTGAAGAGACTTTCTTAACTCCATGGTATGTTTTGGCCTCCTTTGTCAAATATTCATTGAGCTTATTGGTTTGGATTGGTTTCTGGGTTCTCTATTCTATTCCCTTGGCCTATATATCTATTCTTGTGCCAGTGTCAGGCAGTTCTGAGAACAGTGGCTTTGTAAAGCAGCTTGAAATCTGGTACTGAGATACCTCCTACTTTGTTCTTCTTCCTCAGGATCGCTGCAGCCATTTGGGGTTTGTTTTTTAAATATATTTTATTGATTTTTTACAGAGAGTAAAGGAGAGGGATAAAGAGTTAGAAACATCGATGAGAGAGAAACATAGATCAGCCTCCTCCTGCACACCCCCTACTTGATATGTGCCCCCAACCAAGGTACATGCCTTGATCGGAATCGAACCAGGCACCTTTCAGTCCGGAGGCCGACGCTCTATCCACTGAGCCAAATCTGTTTGGGCTCAGAGTCTTTTTTTTTTTTATTACAGATGGATTTTTGGAGAGTTCATTCTAGGTCTGTGAAATATGCTGTTGGTATTTTAATGTGGACTGCATTGAATGTATAGATTGCTTTGGGTAGTATAGCCATTTTAATGATGTTGTTTCTATCAATCCATGAACAAGGTACCTTCTTCCATCTGTTTATGTCTTCCTCTTTCTCTTTTTTCAACATCTTCTAGTTTTCTGAGTGGAGGTCTTTTACCTCCTTAGCTAAATTTATTCCTAGGTTTCTGAATTTTTTTGGTGGGATGATACATGGGATTCTTTTTTCAGTCTCCTTTTCTGTAAGTTCACTATTGGTGTATAAAAATGCCATATATTTCTTGGCGTTAATTTTGTAGTCTGCTACATTGCCAAATTCATTTACTAAGATTACTAAATGTTTGAAGGAGTGTTTGTGGTTTTCTATGTATAGTATCATGTCATCTGCAAATAATGAGAATTTACTTCTTCTTTCCCAATTTGGGAACAATTTATTTATTTTCTTGTGTGATCACTCTGACTAGGACTTCCAGTACTGTGTTGAACAGGAGTGATAAAAGTGGGCGTCCCTGTCTTATTCCTGTTCTAGAGGGAAATGTTTTTCTTTTGTTTTTTTTTTCTGCACTTTGAGTATGTTGTTGGCAGTAGGTTTGTCATATAAGGCTTTTATTATGTGGAAGGATGATTCTTCTATTCCTACTTTGCTGAGTGTTTTTATCAGAAAAGGCTGTTGCACTTGTTCAAATGCCTTTTCTGCACCAATTGATATGATTGTGTGGTTTTTCTCTCTCAAATAGTTTATGTGATGTTTCACGTTCACTGATTTGCAGATAGTGTACCATCCTTGCATCCCTGAAATAAATCCCACTTGGCCATGGTGTATGATCTTTCTAATGCAATGCTGAATCCTGTTTGCTAGAATTTAGTTGAGGATTGCAGCATTAATGTTCACCTGGAAAATTGGCCTGTTAGTCACTTTCTTTGTGGTGTCTTTTTCTGGTTTGGGGAATATGGTAATACTGACTTCATAAAAAGAGCTTGGAAGTATGCCGTCCTCTTGAATTATTTGAAATAGTGTGAGAAAGGTTGGTTTTACTTCTTCTTTGAATGTTTGGTCAGACTCCCCTGTGAAGCCATCTGATCCAGAGCTTTTGTTTTTTTTGGAAGCTTTTTGATTACTGTTTCAATTTAACAGTATTTATCGGTCTGTTCAGGATTTTTGCTTCTTCCTGATTGAGTTTTGAAAGCTTGTCTTTTTGTAGCAATGTGTCCATTTTGTTGAGCTTGTCCAGTTTGTTGTAGTAGAGTTGTTCATTGTGATTTTTTGCAATCCTTTGTATATCTGTGGGGTCGTTTGTTACTTCACCTCTTTCATTTGTTTTTGTTTATTTGGGTCCTCTCTCTTAGTTTCTTGCTGAGCCTGACTAGAGGTTCATCAATGTTGTTTATTCTTTCAAAGAACCAGCCTTTGGTTTCATTGATCTTTTGTATTATTTTTTTTTCGTCCCTACATCACTTATTTCTGTTCAGACGTTTGTTATCTCTTTCTTTTTGTGTACCGTGGGCTTTCTTCTCTAATGGAGAGGCACTCTGATACCCAGGACAAAACAGCTTTTATTTACTTGAATACACATTTGTCCTTTAGCAAAGCAAACAGGCATATCCAATTTTGGTAAACAATAGAAGAATTTTCATGTTAGGAGGTTGCCTTCAGCCATTATTCCCACAGCAGGGTAACAAAATGCTGATTTTCTGCCATGCTGAATATCAAAGTCCATTCCCCTTCTGTGGGACTTCTCGCATTGATATGTTAACTACTTTTGGTCTTTGCCCCACAATTTCCCCCTTTTTGTTTTCTTAATTAATTTAGAAAGGTGTATGCCATCTTCTGGGCTCAGATCCTTTTAAGACTTTTGATTCTGCTTCTTCAGACTGGAAAAAAACCTAGAAGAATAAGAAAGAGAGACAATATTAGTTATTCTAAAGAGCAAATGTAAGGAGATTCAATGAAAAGGATTGAGTTCTTTCATGTCCTTTTAAGTATCGTTTTCAGGTATTTATGGAATTAGTCCATAGTAGGCTTCTTTTGGGACTGTCAGTTCTTTATGGGCTCTTTCCAGTAACTGTTCCCTTGTGACATGACTGCAATGATGTCCGAGTTCTGGATGGTGGACCACCGGTGAGAAATGACAATGCAGGTCTGACCTCTTTTGGCTTTTTCAAGAGCCACCGGCACCTAGGCACAGCAGATGACAGCTAGCGTAGCAAGGCGTGTTCACCATCCCCCATCTCTAGATGTTTCTCCTCTGTCTCCTCAGCATGTTGCTTGTGGCCCTGCTGTCTGTAGTTGGAGTAGTCTGGTCAGTTCCTCTCTCAGATTCATGTTGCAGGAATCCACACAGGCTTGGAGGAGTTTTCTGGAAATACACAAGCATATCCTTGACCAAAGAATAATAAAGGGACCCTTCCTTAAACCAGACTCGTTATCTTTCCATTTAACCAGACCGTTTTTGCTTTGGCTTAGTCTGACACCAGTGTTATTCTATGGTGTCTTGCCATCAGCATTACAAGGGTAAAATTTAAAGTAATTAAGGCTTGGTGTGGTCTACTTACAGGAGATTTCTTCACTATTCCCCCACTTTTGTTTTACAAGTTGGGATTTTAGAGCCCTTGTAGTAGATGTAACATGCAAGGAGGGCATTTCTTCATAATCTATTTTGCCGGCTATACAGTATTTCGGCAGACTGATGTAAAAGCTTGTGAAATTCTGTGACCTGCTTAATAAAATAACTAACTCACAGGCATATTCATTTCCTTTTGTTAAAGGACCAGGGCTTGTTTAAATAGTATAGAGAGGCTTCGGTCACCGAGCCATTTTAATTGAGTCGTTGCAGTTCTGTTTACCAAGCCAGCAGCATAAGCAGATAATAGATAATATCAAGAGGCTTTTGGAAATACTGCAAGTCAGCCTTGATCATTTCTAATTCGATTCTTTGCACAGAAGTATGACTGGTCTGACTGACTTGGTCTGAATTCAGTGCAGTATAAGCAGCTTTACCGTGAGATGAACTATCAGTAAAAACAGTGACTTCTCCAGGAATAGGTTTCTGCCTATTCGATCTATGTTCCCCTGAATATTCTTTCATTTTTATATGCTAATTTAAATCAGTCTAAAATAAGGCTAATTTCCTAACTTCCTTTGTCATTGGGTGGGGACAGTAAATGACACTAATTGGATTTCTGCTATCAGCCCTCTATACACACACAAAAACACACACACACACACACACACACACATACTACTGTTGGTCTTTGCCTCCAGCACTTTACTCTGAGGTTTGACAGTGTGATCAATGCTTCTTTGTGTCTGGATGTCTTGTTGTTCATCAGTTAATGTTGTTCATTATATTCCACAAATGAGTGAGATAATGTGATATTTCTCGTTCTCTGATTGGCTCAATTTGCTTAGTGTAATGCTCTCCAAATCCATCCGTGCTGTTTCAAATTATGAGAGTTCATTCTTTGTTACAGCAGTAGAGTATTCCATTGTATAGATGTTCCACAGTGTATTAATCCGTTCATCTGCTAATGGGCATTTAGACTGTTTCCAAATCTTAGCTATTGTAAATTGGGCTGGTATGAACATACAGTTGCATATAACTGTCCTGATTGGCCTTTCTCATTTCTTGGGATATATACCTAGAAGAGAGAACACTGGGTCAAAGAGGAGCTCCATTTTCAATTTTTTAAGAAAACTCTATATGGTTTTCCACAGTGGTTGCAGCAGTCTGCATTCCCACCAGCAGTGCACAAGGGTTGCTTTTTCCCTGCATCCTCTCCAGCACTTGTGGTTTGTTGAGGTTTTTTTTTTTTTCTGAGAGCTATTCTGACAGGTGTGGATTGGCACCTCAGTGTCGTTTTGATTTGCATCTCTTGGACTGTTAGTGCCTCTGAGTCTTTTTTCGTATGTCTCTTGGCCTTTTATAGGTCTCCTTTTAAAAAGTGTTAATTTAGGTCCTTGTCCCATGTTTTGATTGGATTGTTTATCTTCCTATTGTTAATTTGTGTGAGTTCCCTGAAAACTTGGGAGATTCAACACTTATCCGAGATACCATTGGCAAATAGGTTCTCCTGATGCAGTGGGCTTTCTGGTTGTTTTGTTCAGGATTTTGTTTGCTGTGCAGAAGATTTTTATTTTGATGTAGTCCATTTATTTTCCCCTCCGTGTGCATTGCCTTTGGAGCTATATCAATAAAGATACTGCGAAGACATATCTGATATATTGGTACAGATTCTCATTTGATGTTTAAGTCCTTCATCCATTTTGAGTTTATTTTTGTGAATGGTGTAAGTTGGTGGTCTAATTTCATTATTTTGCATGTATCTTTCTAATTTTCCTAACATTTTTTGAAGAGACTGTCTTGATTCCATTGTATGCTCTTGCCTCCTTTGTAAATTAATAATAGAGCATAATGACTTGGGTCCACTTCTGGGTTCTCTGTTCCGTTTCAGTGGAGTATATATATGTCTTTTCTTGTGCCAGTAGCAGGCAGTTTTGAGAATGGTGGCTTTATAGTATAGCTTAATATCTGGTGTTGTGAGCCCGCCAACTTTTTTCTTCTGCCTCAGGATTGCTCTGGCTATTTTTACTCCGTTTGAATATTTTGAGGATTTTTTTCTGTGTCTGTGAAATATTCTGTTGGTATATTCATGGAGATTACAATGGATCTATAGATTGCTTTTGGTAGAATGGACATGTTAATGAGGTTAAGTCTACCAACCCATCAACATGGTATATTAATCCATTGGTTGATATCTTTATGTCTTTTTCAATGGCCTGTAGTTTTCCAAGTGCAGTTCTTTTACTTTCTTTATGAATCAATAAAAATTTACAGTTTTTAATTATAAGCCTGTGTTTTCTATCAAAATTACTTCTTGCATGAATTTTGGGACACCCTTTACTTAGGCGACTCCTGTGAAAGGGCCATTCGACCCACAAAGGTGTCGCAACCCACAGGTTGAGAACCGCTATTCTAAAATGTCAATTAAATCTAATGAATCCAGTGTGTCCATTAGAGGCTCTGCATCCTTGTTATTTTTTTCATATGGAAGATCTATCCAGTGAAGTCAGAGGGGTGATAATTTTGTCACACTCTCTGTGAAAGTCTTCTAGAATTTTTGTTTGTTTCTTTTGATTTTTTGTTTATTTGTTTGAGATATATATATTGAGGTTCTCCTATGTTGGCTGAATATATGTTTACTAGGGTTATATCGTCTTGTTGGTTGGTCCCTTTAGTATCATGCAGTGACCTTTATGTCTCTTGTGATGGCCTTTCTTTTAAAGTCTATTTTGTCTGGTATGTGTATTGTTACTTCGGCCTTTCAGTTTCTTTTACATTTGCATGGAAATTTTTCCCATTCCTTCACTCTCATCCTGTGTGTTTCTTTTGTTTTGAGGTGGTGCTCCTGTAGACAGCATAGACTTGCATCATGTTTTTGTATCCATTTTGCTCCACTACACCTTTAGATTGGAGCATTGACCCATTTACATTTAGGGTTATTATTGATAGGTATTTATTTCTTTCCATTTCGTTTCTGTGTGGCTAACTTTCTGTCTCTGTTTCTCCTTCTCATTACAGCAATCTCTGTAGCATTTCATGTAAAGCTGGCTTGGAGATGATGTACTCCTTCAGCCTTTTTCTGTCTAGGAAGCTCTGTAATTGACCGTCTATTTTGAATGAAAGAATTGCCAGATATAGTAATCTTGGTCTCAGATCCTTGCTTTCCATTAACTGGAGTACTTCATGCCATCTTATTCTGGCCTGAAGAGTTTCTGATGAGAGATCAGGAGTCAGCCTTATGGGAACTCCTTCGTGGCTAACAGTTTTCTTTTCTCTTGCTGCCTTGAAGATTCTCTCTTTGTCTTTAATCTTTGGCATTTGAATTATGATGTGTCTGGGCACGGGTTTGTTTGGGTACTTCTTCTTTGGGGTTCTCTTTGGCTCTTGATCTTGTGTGGGATTTTCCTTTACCAGGTTAGGTATGTGTTCTGACATTGTTTCTTTAAAGACCTTCTCTATGCCTTTCTCTCCCTCCTGCCTCTTCTGGCACACTGGCTATGCTAATACTTTTATGTAAGTTTCTGTTTTGTTTTTTTAAATCTTAATTTTTCTGTCTTTTTTTTTTTAAATTGGGTGATATTTTTAACTCTGTTCTAAATCAGTGATTGGATCCTCAGCTTTCCCTAATATCTGCCTATTTCTTCTAATGTGTTCTCTATTTGTATTATGTCATTTTATATCTAGGACTGTTCTTCTTTTCATAGGCACTATATCTTTTTTCATGCTGTTGAGCTCTTTTACCTTCATAACTCTGAAGTCAGATTCAGATAAATGTCTTCTCTGTGCTTCATCTCTCTCTATATCTGGAGAATTCTCTTGTTCCCTCATTTGGGGGTTGTTTCTTTATCTCCTCTTTCTGGCTTTCTGTGTGGGTTTGTGGTGACGATTTAGGTAGATCCTGTCTGCCTCTCAGTCTCTAGTGCAGAACATTGTTAAAGGATGTTTCTGACTAATTAGGTCAGGCAAAGACTCAAAGCCTCCAGAGGCCTCCTCTGTCTATAGACTGATAGGGTTCCAACTTAACTTGCCCCCAAGGCAATGGTCCTCAGGTTATAGCAAGAGTTTGTTTCAACAGGGTGGGGCAGTTGCCTCTGCCTGGAGGTTAATTGTTATTTATAATCTCTTCAGTGTCCTCAGGGCAAGGTGTTTCCCAGTAGTGTGTGCTCATTGTCTCCCCTCCAGGAAAGGCAGATGTCTGCCTGGGAAAGATTTTCTCTGCTGCATGAGGAAAGTACTCCTCCCAGGAAACTTGAAGTGTCTGTGTTGTGTGCTGGAACCCTGGACTCCCCAGTTCTGGCATTTTCCCTCACAGCTCCAGTCCACTTCACCCTCCCTTTGCCAGGGCACAAGGTGTGTGGCTCCACAGGGAAATTTGTGTGATGGCCCTTTAAGAGGATACCTGAATTTCTAGCTGTCTCTCCCTGCCAGACAGTGCCCTGCTGCTATTCACATCCACAGGTTATATGGCTATCCTCCTCAGTTCTGGTGCTCTCTGCTAGGAGTCCCAGCTTGGGGATTAGACCCAGAGTTCTCAGTGGCAGTCCTCCACAGCTGAGATATCTCTCTGGGACTTCAGTTGCTGTCTGTGGATGTCAGGCCCGCCCCTTCAAGCCTCCTCTCCTCCTACCAGTATCTAAGTGGTCTCCACCTTCGGTGCTCAGGTGTCAGGGTTCTATCCTGTGAGTTTTCCATTGATTATTAGGAAGTTGTTCTGTATTTTAGTTGGAATATCAGTTTATTCTTGGGAACATGTCCCTGTAGCATCCACTTATTCTGCCACCATTCTTTTAAATATATTTTTCTTTATCTCAGAGAGAAATGGAGAGTGAGTGAGAGTTAGAAACATCAATGATGAGAGAGATTCATTGATCAGCTCCCTCCTGCTTGCCCCAGACTGAAGATTGAGCCCCCACGCAGGCAAGTGCCCTTGACCTGAATCGAAACTGGGGCCCTTCAGTCTCAAGGTCGGTGATCTGTCCACTGTTCCAAAGTGGCTAGGGTTCTGCCACCTTTTTCAATCTTCTTCAGAATCCCTCTGCATTGTAAAGTCCCTGCCAACATTCTTGTCCAATACGCTCCTTTTCATGTGGTTTCAGGATGGAGTTGTGCATGAAGGCCCTAATGTCCTGTGAGTGCACATTCTGATCAATAGCACTGTCAGGAAATGTGCACTGAGGCATGCTCAGTAGGCGTATAGTAACTGAAACCTGCCATGTCTCTTACTGTTCCTGTTTCTGTTAGGATCATGATGGAGCTCAACTAAGGCTCTTGTTTCAAGTAGGGGTTGGAAGGATATACTCTTCATTTCAACAGGTGTTCTTCTGAGAAACTATCGTAGTCGTGCCCTACTCTAAAATGTATGAGGCCATTCCATTATAAGGCCAGATCTTTTATCAGGACAAGGCATTTATTTTTATTGAATGAAAATTCAAGCCAAAACCGGTTTGGCTCAGTGGATAGAGCGTCGGCCTGTGGACCGAAGGGTCCCAGGTTCGATTCCGGTCAAGGGCATGTACCTGGGTTGCGGGCACATCCCCAGTAGGGAATGTGCAGGAGGCAGCTGATCGATGTTTCTCTCTCATCGATGCTTCTAACTATCTCTCTCCCTTCCTCTCTGTAAAAAACCAATAACATATATTTTAAAAAAAAGAAAATTCTAAGAATCACATAAATATATAAAGATATAATTGGTACTTCCAACAATCATATACGTATTGAAGAAATATGGAGACTAAATAACTACATCTTAAACAATATGATACAAGTACAATAGGTCCTCGCGTTACATTGTTGCCACGTTCCTGCAGTGGGATGTAATGCAATATTCGCGTAAGTCAGAACCCACCTACATAAGCATGTATGTCACTCACATGGAGCACACATACACAGAAGTAATGGCGTGAAACAGTAAAAAATAATAAATAAATAAATAAATAAATAAATAAATAAATGAAAGATAACAATTCCTGACCTTTACTTGTGGTAAATGAATGATAATAAAACATAAAGCACATATGTGCATACGTAGAAATGATCAAACTTTTTGTTTTTAATAAATAAATGGGGAATGGTGACGTAACCACAAAACTCATGTACTTCGAGTCCAACGTAACCCAAGGAACGTCTGCATTATCACAACAGGCTGAAAAGTGATCAGTGTGGATTCCGATGGTCTGTTTTTAATGAAAATAGGGTGGAAAGGGACACTTGAAAGAGTCTGGCAGTGAAAGTTGCTAAATCAGAGCATGCACATAGTTGTGAAGAAATCAGGTAAAAGTGACTTGTTCATATTAGGAAAGAGATGTTTTAAAGTCTAACATAGAGACCCTCACTATAAATTATGTTGGAAAATTGAAAGTATTGAGAGCATCAGTGAAGTTAAGAAGAATAGGCCTCTGCACTTGAATACAGACAAGCAGCCTGCCCATTTCAATTTTGGATGAGCTAGTGAGCAAAGAAAATTAGTGAAAGGCTCATTTAGGAGCATTGGTGGAAAGAATTAGCCCTGAAACATAGTACTGTTTGTGGGAGATGTAATAGTTCTCATATTTTGAAGGAGATTAGTGCCCTTCATATAAGCCATTAAATAATACCGCTAAAGAGCAGTAAAATCTATATGGCAATCATTACCAAAATTCAGGTTATACCTTTAAATAATTCACCATTAGAAGAGAACCATGCTAAATCAGTGATAAATAATAAAATGACTCGAGGCCCGGTGAACGAAATTCAAGCACCGGTGGCGTCCCACAGCCTGTCCTGCGCCCTCGCGCAATCTGGGACCCCCTTGGGAGATGTGGGACTGCCAGGTTAGGTCTGACACCTCCTGAGGGATGTAGCAGTGCACGAAACGGCAGGCAGCCAGGCAGGAGCCCAAGCTGGAGCCAGGTGCTCTGTTCCCGCTCATCCAAGCCCCACTCCACCTGCCACCTCTGCTTCGTAGCCTTGTCACATAGGCAGCAGAGGCTCTTGCTGTCACAGCTGCACTTTCCAGCCATTAGCCCGCCTTCTGGCTGAGTGATGTTCTCGCTGTGGGAGAGCCTTGACCACCAGGGGGAAGCTCCTGTGTTGAGCGTCTGCGTCCTGGTGGTCAGTGTGCATCGTACCAACCACTCATAATGTCGCTTACGCTTTCATATATATAGATATGTGTGACCAATTTGGCATGTCCTGGCCCAATAGAATATTAGTACTCACAGATGATATCTTGCCACTATTAGAACACCCGTGGCCAGGTGCATGGATTTGTGCACATTGAAAGGAAATTAATTAGAAGAAATATTTTAATACTGCTATTTTCCCTTTCTCTATAATAGCAGTGTCAACCAAATGCAGATTGACAATGACAATTTGAAACACATGCATGCAATTGGCACCAGCAAGAGCTTTGATATGCATGGCACATGCATGAGTCACCTTAGCCATATAAATATGTGTGTGTGTGTGTGTGTGTGTATTTAGATAGACAGACAGATAGATGGATAGAGAATAAACTTGCTTAATTAGACCTGCTTTCTGATTTAGCTCAACTTTTTCCAACCCACTGAATCACCTTAACTTCTCTTCCAGGTAATTGTCAGCAACACAGCAATAAATATCAACACAAAGCACATTATTATTGTAGTTCATGCGGGGAGAACAACGGGTAAAATATTTAACTGCAGCAGTGTTTGACTTTGTTCTGCACAGTGAGATAAGCTGAAGTCATTTTCAAGTTCCACCATTTCTTCCTTTTTTTCAGTCCGGTCAAGATTCTAAGCTTTCAAAATCTCCGTTTTCTGGCTAATGAAGAGAAAATAGGATACCTCCGAGTCTACCATCTACCTACACCAGAGCTTTGAGTGAGGGGCGGGCTGTGCAGGGTGACACCCACTGCCCCGTCCGTGATTGGAGGAGGCTTTTGAGGAGCCCACCCAGAAACAGCAGGCTGGGCCTGGCCAGGTGCCTTCTGTACCACATGTTCACATGACCAGCGCCTGTGCATGAGCCCAGTGTGCACCCACTCAGCACACCAGGGCCTGGTTGCATGCACTAGTGAGCAAGCACCTTGCCTGGACTCAGCAGGCTCTGCACCACCTGCTCCTTTCACAGCACCAGTGTCAGAGCCAGGGGGCATCCAGAGTCAGGCTGTGTTGGGAGACTGAGGGGCTCCTGGGGGCAGCGCGCTTCCTCTCAGTTCCACTAGGGGGCCTTCAGCTGCAGGGCGCCTGAGGATTCACAGTGCACCCCAGGGCCTTTGCACCAGGAAGGACAGGGCAAGCAGGATGGCCCAGAAGGATTTTGGCTTCACCTCGGTGCAGGAAAGTGGTGAAACCCAGGACACAAGGGCACAGGAGGTTCAGAGGGCAGCTTTGGGGCTGGAGTGGGAGGACTTCATGCAGGTGGGGGAGGCTGAGACCCGGGAGCTGAGGTTGGACACAGGCCAGGAGGTTTGGCTTGATCTCGAGTGCGGGAGAGGGGAGGACCGGGTGGCTACAGAGCAGTGTGTGCAGGGTGACGAGAGTGAGGTGCAGCAGGGAACCCAGAGTGAGGAGCAAGGGGAAGACAAGGAGGGCCTGGGGGAGGAGTTTCAGGCACAGGCTCAGTTTGTCCTGTGGACAGAGGGCCTTCTGCAGGTGGTGCCATGGCAGGGCACGTGGGCAGGGGAGGAGGTTTTCCCAGATCTGCAGGTGGGGAGGGAGGAGGAGGTGGTGAGTGAAGAGCAGAGGCTTGAGGCACAGGCTCCAGGTGACCCACAAAGGAGTGACCACCAGGAGGAGGGGTGGATGGAGGAGCCATTAATTGCAGGGGAGCAGTTTGTCCTGGAGGGGGAGGGGAAGTGCACCATGGAGGCAGTGGAACAGGTGGGAGAGGTGGAGCCTCAGTCCAAGGCCAAAGCAAAGCCAGAAGAAGAGGAGCCAGTGCAGCAGGAGCAGGCCCAGTCGGAGCCCGGGGCCAAGTTAACCTGGTCCCCTCTGGAGGTGCTCCAGGCCCTTCAGTTGGAGATGGAGCCCGTGAACGAGCAAGCCAGCAGGGCCTTCTCTCGGCTCAGGTGCAGGACTTGGAAGAGGCTCAAGCCCTATTTCGAGCAGAGAAGCCTCAATATCCGGCGCATCCCTGGGTTCTGGCTCACAGCTGTATCCTTGAGGGTAGAGGAGCAGGATCACAAGGAGCATGGGACAGTGCAGGAGAATGGTGGAAGCGGGGATGGTTCCCATAGAAAAGAACATTGAGGACAAGCTAGGGGCAGAGCGCCCCAGTCTGGCCCAGCATCCTGGAGACACCCTCTTTCTTATACAGGCACCATAGAAACGGTACCTGAGGCTCCAGGGGTAGAGCTCCAAGGCAGAGGCACGCATACACCAGGGGCTGATGCCCACAGACAGGGCTGTGTTGCATGGGCTCTTCTGGGACTAACTTACAGACCGTCTCTATGTCCAATTCCTCATTCAGAAGCAGGAATGTGTGATGTGTAGCCTGGCAAGCCCTCAGCACAAAACAATCTGGTGGGCATCAGGGTCTGTCAGGAAACAGAGTGGTGCTGGGCCACTTTCTGCCATTTATGGAGAAGGAGTGGCCTTAAGGGAAGGAGAGGCCAGGCCAGGACAGGCTGCTTTTTCTAGCTGGTCCATGCCCAGCTACCAGGGTGCAGGCGCCTTGACCCAAAGCAGTTTATGAACCACCCAGAGTTGTCGGCCATGATCAGCGTCCAAGATGAAAATATGCTGGGCCATATGATGGATTTGAAGGTAAGTGCACCTGCTCCACGGAGTGGTGTAGAGCAGGTGGGGAAATGGCCTGTCCCTGAAAACAGCGACAGGCGGGAGCACTGGGCTGCGATTTCACTCCCTGGATCCACTTTCCTTCTGCAGGTGAGGGAAGTCAGGCATCCCTGGGGTTGCTGCACCATTAGCCTGTACTTCCGCAGCAACCCCTACTTCCACAACCATGTGATTGTGAAGGAGTATCTCATCACCCTCACAGGTAAGAGGAGGCTCCCTGCATGGGCTGCAGCTGGTGGTGGGCAGGGATGGAAGGCGATGTGCGCAGCTTCACATACCCATCTCCTGCAGGATACAGGGTGTCCCGTGCCACTCCCATTCAGTGGTCCCAGCATTGTGAACGAGAAGTGTACAGCCACAGGCTCCAGGACAGCAGCGCCAGCTTCTTCTACTGGTTCTCTGACCACAGTGTGGCAGCATCTGGCAGGATTGCTGAGGTGGGATGTCACTGGCCATGTCAGCATACAGCTTCCTGTGTCCGCCTGCTGCTTGCGTTTCTATTTGGGTCCCTGTGCTCTCCTGACCAAGCTCTGTTGGCTCTACCAGATCATCAGCAAGGACCTGTGGCTCAATCCTCTGAAGTATTATGAGAGGACGATGGCCCCCAGTGAGCGGACAGGACGGGTGAGGAGGGGCTGCCTGGGCTCTCCCTTGGTGTGCTGCCAGGTTCCTGGGCCATTACTTCTTTCTCACGGGGACACCTGGATGCTGGGAGGGAAACAGCCTGTAACACCAGGTCCCTAGGGTATGTGCCTGAGGCAGGAACTACCAGTCCAACAAGGGCAGTGCAATTCCAGCTCAGGCAGGGGGGCTTAGGCAGGAGGAGGGAGTGTGCATGCCCACTGTCACTCAGAGTCAAAGCAGATTCCTTGAGCCACTCCTCTGAACTCTCCCTCTAGGCTGCTCACAGCACCTTGAGGCCTTGACACCTGCCCCTCAACAGGGGCTGGCATGACATGTTCTTCCTATACTCCTTTCCACAGGTGTCTGCGAATCTTCCTCATGCTGAGGCCTAGGCTGCTGTGCTGCCACACCGCATTGCTCTATGGCTCCTCACCACCATCTCCTATTTCCCCAAGGTCTCCTCTTCCTCCTGGGGCCAGTGGGAGAGGCTTGCTCCTTATCAGTATCTTAGGGTGCAAAGTGTGGGCCACAGAGCTGGAGGAATCCTTGTTTTGCAGCCTTGTCAGAGGTTCTTCAATCCTTGTATCCATTTAGGTTTTCCAAGGAGAATAACTCATTTGTCCACCCTCCCTAACTGGAAAACGGGGCAGCATGCCATGACGAAAAAACACACTGCTTCATTTTGTATGCAGTTCACTTCAAAGACTTTATGCACTTATGGTCATAGACACCCTGGGAAATTTAGGGCCATGAATATAACTCACCATCCAAACAGATTGTTTTTACGTGTTTGCAGTAAAATCAGACAAGAAATCCCATGTTGCAGAACACTTTCTTCTGAAAATTTTTGTAATGTTAGTGTTTAAGGTTTTACAAAAAGTAATAGATGTGTCTCTTTCTTTTTATCTACTGACCTCCCCCCGGCTTCCTCTATCTCTAGTCTCTTGTTCTTGCCACCCACTCCCAGTGTCTTGCCTCTGTTGGTCTATTGGTTGTGCTTATATTCTGAATATGTTAACAATACAATATGTAAAATTTAAACATTTGAGTATATTGTAATTTAAATCAGCACTTATGAAACAACCTTGTATAATTCAAACCTTTCCTCCAATCCTGAAACTTCATAATGGTACCTACAATTCTTGATGCTTCCCCCAAACCTACCATTTGCTTTTAGTCATTCTTAAATAACAGAAGCCTAATCCTTTACAATACAATGTTGTCTGTACCTTATCATTTTTAATTCCAGTGTCTAATTCTTCTGTCACAGGGGCTTCCCCCCTGACTCCCCGATTGCCCAATCAGGTAAGCTACTGTAGTGCATGATTCACTCTCTCTTGCGTACATGTTGTATCCTGTGATTGCTGCCAGCACCACACTCAGGACCCCTTACCGGGGTGTCCGATCGGCTGTTGCAGTAATTGCTGTGCCCCCATCATACCCATCTCCTGTGTGGCTGTAATAATCATCACAGGGACTGGACCACCATAAGACCGAGGGGGCCTTCGTGCTGGCGGTGTTCCAACTGAGCCTCCTGTAAAGTCGGTGACCAAATAACAATAATTGAACCTCTTTATGAATAATTTTATGTCAGTATGACATGACACTAGTAAAGTCTTAACTATTTTGAAAACCTATGCTTTTATCTGCCTGAGCCAAAAAGGTGTCAATGAGGCTGAGGTAGACAAGGGAGCTTACATTCATTTAAAATACAGCTGAAGAATAAGGTTTTAACTTAAATAATTGATTATGAATGAAAATGAAGGCCCATTCTGTGGAAATGGGCTGAAATTCTGACCTTCATATTATTTCTATGGTTCACGCTGTCCAGTGCTCCTTCTGATTAAAAATGTTAAATTACCTCTTGGCTGCTGTGCCTAAGTTGGTGGAGCACCAGCCTTGGCACTGCAGGATCTGCTATTTCATTCCAGGTCAAGGGAATGTGCCTGGCTTGTAGTTAACCAATGGATGGTTCCTTGCCTCTCCCTCTCACTTCCTCCCCCATCCATCTCCCTCTCCCCCCTACCTCTCCCTCTACCTCTCCTTCTCCCTCTCCCTCTCCCTCTCCTTCCCCCTCTCCCTCTCCCTTTCCCCCTGCTCCTTCCCACTCTCATTTCCCCTCTCCCTCTCCCCATCCCCTCCCTCTCCCCCTGCCACTCCCCCTCCCCCCTCATGTTGAAATAGGCCAACAATGGAAAAGGTCCTCTAATGTGGATTAGCAAAAACAAAACACACAGATACATCATGTCACATAAATATAATAAGACCAACATTGAAAAAATACTCCAGGCACCTTAAAGTGACTGAAAATCCCAATACACCAATGTCTAAGGGGAAAAGAGATTGAGAGGCTGCAGGGCCACAACACAGGTGTAGAGCTGAGAAGGGGCTTGAAAGGGGCTGGCGACCCAGCTTCCTGCCTGAGGAGGTCCTTATGGTACAGAGCCCCAGTTTTAGTGTTCAGAGTGGTGGTGTCGATTTAATAAAGGGAGATCTACTCACTGCCTCTGCAATAACACAGAGGCCCCCAGCTTTCCCCTACCCATCTCCTGTTCCTCTGCTCCTTGCTTATCCCTCCTGCAGGCATGATGGTCATCTTTCATATTCACCATGCCAGGCCCTTCCCTGCCCCAGACTGAGGGTCAAAGTATGTAGCAAAAAGAACTGACATTGACCATCTAGCAGCACCACCCTGCCAAGAGCTTCAGAGCAACAGCCCCCCTGAGACTGGGAAAACACCATGCCCTGGGATGTCTTGGAGGCTTGGGCCCAGTGGCCTCCTCTCACCACCACATGCAGGTGGATGTGGTATTCCTCCTGTGGGCCCTCTGCTTGTGCTTAAGCTCCAAAGTTATTGGGAAGTGGATGTCCTCTGTTCCAGACAGGGATTCTGCCACGATATGGTGGTTGGTAGGGGATCCCCTGCTAAAAGGCACACCCTCATCTTGTCCATGAGTGCTGTTCCTGTGTGAGGTGGGATGTCTGTGGGTACAAGATGTATCAAAAGAGATTTTATTCCCCACACCTGGGTGCTGGTGGGTTGAGACAGAGAAAGTCATCAGTCATGAGAGCAGAGAGAGAGTTTTTCTTTATTTTTTCTGGCTGCAAGCTGCTCTGCTGACATGAGGGTCTGGTCTGCCCTTGGTTCCTCCCATGCCAGGTGTCTTCTGGTTATCTGGGCTATGCTGTGCTCAAGGCTGCGAGCTTGCTACAAGATATCTGCTAAGCAAAATAAGGTTTTCTCTGCCCTGTTTTATTCTCTTTAACCCTTTCTACAGCCCCTGGGAGGGGAGAAGTAGACGGTATAAAATGGAGGACTGGGATGCCTGGGTGAAAAGGGAAACTCACAGCACCCACAAAGTGGATCAGGAGACTATCCTTAACAACTGACCAGGGAGAGGTAGACAAGGCATGACAGAGGATGGCAGGTGGGTGATGCCTGGTGGTTGGCACCCAGGACAGATAATGGGTAAAGAGATGATGCACGCAGACAGAGAATGGATGGGTGCTAGGAGATGATATACACACAGACATAAGTGTAGTCATTTAATAAAATTCTAGCTCTGTGGTTCAAGTAATAGTATTTCCAGGGTTCCGTCTTCTTGTTTTTAAAGTTTGATAATGCCATATGAGCCATGATTATTTAGCCATCACTATTCCTTTTTTTTTTTTTTTTTTTTTTTTTTTTTTACAAAAGTGCTGGACTGTGGGGTTGGAAGGATGTTGAAATGTCCGTTTTGTGTAGCAAAATAGTACATTAAGCTTAGTTACTTTAGGATATGAATACAAATGGAATCGGGCTTTAAGCCTTCAAAGCACCTTGTAATTTAGATTAGTCTGCCCACCCCAGACATATAATGTCAGCAGAAATCAGGTCACTGTTGGTAAGAAGCTAATACAAGTGATGCAAACATTTCGATAGCATTAAAAAAGGTCTTGAAAATTTGGTATGTGTAGTCCCTTTACCCTCAAGTTGGTATACCTTTTGAAAAAAGTATTTGTATTGATTTCATAGAGCAAGGGAGAGGGAGAGAGAAAGAAAAACGTGAATGATGAGAGAGAATCCCTGAACGGCTGCCATCTCCTTGTCCCCCACTGGGGATTGAGCAAGGGGCTTGGGCTTGTTCTTTGACCAGGAATAGGACAGTGACCTCCAGGCTCACAATTGGATGGTCAACCATCACAGAGTCACAGCAGGTGGGCTAGGTGTTTAGTTTTTCAAGACAGGAACTGATGTGAGTTAGGACATTGGGTTTGCCATAACTAATTAACCTTCCCGCCCCTAACTAACTTTTCTCTGGTTCATTATTTTTGAATCGGGCAACCAGACTGATTTTTGTAAAATATATATATCCTGATTTATTTTAAAGTAGTGGATAAGAGTTCGTTTCAATGAGTCTTTAAAGTACTAGTGAGGGAAATAGTCTTATTTCTCTTTAATCTTCAAGTCTGGCCAATGTAAGTGTGTCCCATATCCTTCAAAGTTGCCGGTGCCCCTTGCACAAGTATTCCTTAATATTACCCTGAAAGTCACACCATTTGGGCATCGTTTGGGGTTCTATTACATTTTCAGATATTTCCAACATATCATACCATTATTTTAAGCTACGTTCTTTTGGATTTATTAAGAATCACTCTTCCCTGGGACAAGGTAACATATGCAGATTTCTATGTCAATAACCACGCTTGTGCTTTGGCTACACTTTTGATCTTATATTTAAGTTAATTTGTGTGTGTCCTCGTTATGCCATATATTAAGTTGTTGATCTTCAATGACTTTTAGTACATAACTCACTTATGTGCCTGGCCTTTATTTGGAGAGCCTGTTTTATGATATATCGAAGGGGGTCGGTACCTATTGACCCTTTTACTTTACCTTTATCTTTTAGGGTTTGTCAACAGCCAAGAGTTGGATTTGTCTCATGATTTTTCTTGAGGTTAGAAGGCCATTTTTTTGATTTATGAAGAATGGTTGATGTTGTTTCCCTAGTTTCTAAGCAGAAGAAATGTAGTTTGTGTAGATATTATTCCCAAGTGTCTTCTTTCAAGTGATGTTTTGTAGCCTCCACAATGATTTTGAATCAGACAAAATCCCTACTTATTGGGCACTTCTTTTCTATGGTAAAAATAACAAATATGCAAGGAAATGTAAATAAGTACAATCATGCACAAAAAAGACAAGAGGAGAAATATAGGGGGCAATTATGTTTACAAGTTGTATTGGTAGGAGATAGTGCTTATATTCATAAAATTCAGGGGATCAAGGGATGTTTGTTGAATCTCAAATGTCGGGAAGGAGGCCGTGGCGTATAAACCTGTGGAAAACATTTTGGACCCAGAAAGCTTAAGTGATTCCTTAAGGTGGGAACTGTGTCCAGTGGCTGTTTAGTTTGTGTCGCTGCCCATCAGTGCCAGGCATCTTGGTGGAACATGTGAACAGCCACTTCAGATTTGTTTAGAAAAAAAGTTCCAAACATCCAAAGAGTTTTATGTGGAGCAATTACAGTGACCTCAGTTTACACATGCCATGTTGATTTAGCTAAAAGATCAACCATCATGACGTTATTGGGAGACTGGGCAATTTATGTATGCATGTTAATCAAATTAGTGTATTTAAAAGGTATAAATCTAGGAACACATTTTTTTAAAAAAATCTTTATGGTTTAGAGGATTACATAGAGTATTACATATGTCTCCTTTTCCCCATTGTGCACCTGCAACCCCAGCACATGCCCTTTCCCCTCCTAGTGTCTATGTCCATGGTTAGGCTGATAGGCATGCATACAAATCCTTTGGTTTTTCTCTTACCCCCTAGTCCTGCTTCCCTCTGAGGTTTGGCCGTCAGTTCCATGCTTTTCTGTCTCTGGATCTATTTTTGTTGAATAGTTTATTTGTTCATTGTTCCACCAATTAGTAAGGTCATGTGGTATTTATCTTTCTCCAACGGGCTTATTTTGCTCAGCATAATGCTCTACATGTCCTTCCATGCTTTTGAGAATGGTAAAAGTTATTTTTTACAGCAGTGTATTGTTCCTATGTGTATATGTGCCACAGATTTTAACCCATTTTTCTGCTGATGGGCACTTAGGCTTCTTCCAAGTCTTAGCTATTGTATATTGTGCTGCTATAAATATGTGGTTGCACATGCCCTTTCCCATTGGTGTTTGTCAATTCTTGGGATATGTTCCTAGTAGTGGGACTACTGTTCAAATGGGAGCTACATTTTTTAAAATTTTTGTGGAAACTCCATACTGTTCTGCAGAGCCCAGAGACCTCTGCTCAGCACAAACCTTGGTGAGCCCTGGACTGAGATGGGGACACTGGGGCCCAAACAAAGGTTCCCTGCTGTGTCCCTAATTGTGTCTGCAGCTGCCACACAGGCAAACAGAGCTGCAGCATCTACCCTTGCAGTGTCTCCCCTTAACCAGTGCTTGCAACATCTCCCCTGGGACCATTGTCACCAACAGCAGCCCCTCCCCACCCCTGGAAACAAGGTACCCAGCCTTGTAGTACCTGCTGTGCTGCACATAGCAGATGGTCAGGGCCTCCCTGTCCAGTACGGTAGCCACCAACCCCATGTGATGATTAAGCCCTTGAAATATGTCCAGTGCACTTGAGCTGAGTTTTCATTTTAATCTATCATGGTAACATATACTTTGGTTAGTGTTTAGAACACCTTGGGTGTGTGAATGAATCTATTTTATCAAATGTTAGGAAATGCAAATACAGACTCAGCATTCCTGATTTAAAAAGATACAATTTAGCACTCAATCCTTAGTGAGATGGCCTGTGAGAGACATCAAACTAAGAAGACTTTGTGCAAAACTTGAAGGTAAAATACCTCATTAATATTTTTGTGGCTGCTTGGTTCTTCTAGGCCGGGCGAATAGCCAAATTAACAGACAGAGATTAACAGAACATCAGGGGTAAGTACATGTGCAAGAAGGTTTCACATAGAATCGATGTAGCCATGACATTACAAACACACTGAAGCAACATTGGGTATATGACATTCTTAAAGTTTTTTTAAAGCAAGTTTTTTATTGATTTCAGAGAGGAAGGAGTGGGAAAAAGAGGTAGGAACATTAACGATGAGGGAGAATCATTGATCCTCAGCCCTCCATGGGCACCACCCTGGGGATCCAGCCTGAAACCTGTCATGTGCCCTGACAGGAAAATGTATCCTGACGCCAGGCTCATAGGTCCACGCTCAACCACTGAGCCAGGCTGATTGGACTATGTCCTATATATTTTGAACAAAGGATAAAGGGGGGGAGATTATTTTTCAGAAGTGAGAATAGGCAATTTGCAGGTAGATGAGGAAGAACAGAACGCTCGTGTCAGGAAAGTTAAGAAACCACGAGGCACGGGTTATCTAGCCGACTGACACCAGTCTGAACCCTCTTAGCCAACGGTGAAGAAATAAAGGAAACCAAGATTCTGCCACCCTGAAGCTTCTTTTGGGGATATTGATTTTCAGCTGTTTATTAAGTAGCCAAAGTGTCAGAGAGCACCTTTGGGCACCCCAGCACCCTCCTGGCCAAAAGAGAGAGAGGGAGAGACCTTCTTCAGAAGGTTGTTGCCTTTGCCTGGTTGGAGTGAAACATGTTAAACAAGAGGGCTTCAGCAGATGTCTATTAGCTAGATACCCCTCCTCCCCTGTGACACCATCAATCAGGAGTGTGGGAGCGGTTCCCAGACATTGTTGGTCCCAGGAGGCAGGGTTATAAATTCCAGTGGCTGCTGCGTCCAGTGCTGGAATTGGTGGCAGTTCAGCTCACCCAGAACACCTCCTGAGCCCACAGCTGGACAGGGCAGAGGCTGGGTCCAGGCTGGCTGGGCCCAGGGCCTGGAGAAGAGGGGGAAATGCAGCGAGGGATGACTCAGGGTAACCTGGAGGGGAGGGAGAGGCATCAGTGCAGGTACCCACATGAACTGTCCTTGGGAAAGGTCACGTGTGTCCTGAGGGGAGAGAGTGGAGTAGAGCCCAGGCAATGGGGGAGACCCCGCCAGGACAAATAATTGCCAAATGCATCTAGGAGAGAGGTGGGAGAGCTAGGCTGAGTCTCTAGTTCCAATATAAAATAAGAGAGTTGGTTCTTGTTTGTTTGTTTGTTTCTGTTTTTTATCTGCTCTGCTCTAGGTGACAATCCCAGATCCACTGGGGCTGAGAGCAGTCGCCTCATTTGTCCTCATTCCTCCATCTATGCAGCTGGAAACTTTAAACTCTGCTAGTTCATAGGCATGGGGTTCATCTGGAGGAATGGCAGGGTAGGGACCCACAAGAAGCCAGCCTCACCACCCTGCTGTTACGCTCCACCCCCACAACCGCCCCATAGCCTAAGGTGAAGAGATGCAGGGTCACCTGCATGACAGGGACACAGTGTCCTATGCCCACTCTCCCTCTCAGATCAGGTCTCACAGTTTTGGGAGTCTGAATATTCCCCAAGTCTGAGTGAGGAAGGGCAAGGCAGCACAATGTGTCTGAGGCTGCCTGTCACTACTTGAGCCAAGTTAAGCAGAGACAGGGTTGAGCCACACAATGAGTGTTTATCCAAGGATGCGGTCAGTATGGGGAGAGCAGTCGCTCACCCTGGAAATTCGGCTCTCAGCCTCTTGGGGGGAAGATAGTTACCTGTAGCTGCCAGCTGCAAGTGTCACATGGAAAGGGGAGGGGAGGGCCTGCTGTCTGCCCTTCAGGAGCTCAAAGGCTGACCACAAGGTGGCTAATCTTCCAAGACTTTAGGAACAGCTCAGCCCCTTCCTGGGATGAGATTGGAATGGTCAGCCTTCCTGAGAAAGACCCCAGGAGGGGGTCAGGGTGCGGGCACAGCTGCCAAAGCAAAGCTTGTCCTGTGCTTGGTCTCTCTTCGCAAAATGCAATCTTTTCTGAGTAATGGGCCATGGAGGCAGCCTGTTTTCCATACAGCCTGTTTCATCCTCCAGTGTCCCAGGGCCTCGTATTTATAGTTTGCAAGTGATGAGTAAACAACTGCAGCTCTATTCTTATTACAAGCCCTTCTGCACTATGAGAAGCTGATTTCCAAAGACCCCCAGGAGATGCCTCAGGCCAGCCTGGATGACAGGGCTGGGCCTCAGCTTTGCTCTTCCCTTCTGCGTCTCTCCTCACAAGCCTTACTTTTGTCTCCTAAAGAGACTATGGAAAAGCAGGCAGCAAAACCTGTCAGACTGAGCATGCCAGGCCACCTGTGCCCCCTGGAGGCACCACCTGAGAGGAGAGCCCTGGGTTAATGTTCAGCATAGGGCAGCAGTGCCTGCGCCTGAGCACCAGGCTGTGGCTGGTGCCTCCCCACCTCTCCTCAGCTTTGTTGGCGTGCTCCTCCTCAGGAGCCTCCTGCCCACTCTGTTCTGCTTCCAGGCCCAGGGGTGACTGTGCCAAAGGGATTTGTTGGTGAGAGGAGAACCCCTTCATGAGGGGGGAGGAAGGCAGGGAGGCTGCCATCACCTGAAGGCTTAGGGGAGGTGAGCAGAGCAAAGGCTGGATTCAGGGCTTGTCACAGAGCTCTGGCGGCCCAAACCCCAGGGGAAGACTGAGGAGAGCGAGCACCTGTGGAGAGAGACAATGTAATTGCATCTGGCCAGCTCTCCTCTGCCCCGGGGGTTACTAACATGTCCCCATCCAGACAGCAGGGACAGTGGACCAGCCCAGGGCAGGGAGCTCTTTTCCAGACAGAGGGCTGCGGTGGGGTGGGAGTGGAGCGCCAAGCCTGGCCCAGGGAACCAGGTAGGTAAGTGGCAGCCACAACCACAGAGAGAAAGGGGTCCCCAGAAACACAGACCAGGGGTGGCGAGTGGGAGGTTAGCTGGGGGTCACGGCCTCCTGTTTCTCCCTCCACATCCGCGACCGCCCCCACCCTCATGCCTGGAAGCAGAGGGTCCTCCTAACAGCCACCCACCCTCTGCCACCCCTTGCAGCCTGGTGGGTGTGGCACAGGCGCCCTGTCCCCACCTTCTCTGGGCCTGTTAAAACACCCCCCCCCCCGCCCCCTGGTCTTGGATTGTTCCTGATCTCATGATCTCGCGAGATTTCACCCCCAAAGGAACCAGTGCACAGTCCCAGGAATCTTGCGAGGCGCCGCCCCCTACCTCTTCCTTCCCGCCAGCCAGCCCCCCTGCTGTGCAGGAGTCCCAGTGGTGAGGAGCACAGCCTGTGGAAAAGGTAAGCACACACTCTGGGTTCTTGCTGTCTCTGGGGGTGAACTTGCTGTCTCCAGGAGTGAACTTCCTCTAGTCACTGGTAACCCGCAGCCCCTCCCCCGCCGGCTGTTTCCATCTGAAAAGGAGTTTCCACCTGGTTGGAGTGAAGGCCTGAGTTCCAAACCTGGCTCGCTGGCGTGGGGCCTTCCGCTTGCTGCGCCAGAGTGGGAGCTCGCTGAGGGGACTTACACGCAACAATTCATGGAACTCCGGCGTCGGCCCTTATTGTGTGACCTCAGCTGGCCGCGTTTGCACTTGACCAAGGGCGCCCCCACAGCCCCAGGCGCCAACTCCCCTGGGATCTGGCTCCTGAAGTCTGTGGGCTCTCAGGCCAGCCCAGCCCTGCTCAGGGCGAGGGGGACAGGGAAGGGGCAGAAAAGTGGCTGCTGGACGGTGGGAAGTGCCCAGGAGGGAGAGGTCGCTTTCCGCAGAGCACCAGGCCCGTCACTCATCATTGTCCTCTGGTTCAGCTGGTGAGAAAGCGGTGGTCAGGCTGGGAGATAAGAGGTGATTGCCACTGAGAGCAGCAGAGCCCTCTCCTGGTGTGAGTGTGAGTGTGCGTGTGCCTGAGTGTGCGTGAGTGTGAGTGTGTGAATTCTCACCTGATGATATGTTCCTGGGTTCCTTTTCATTCCTATTACTGATTAAGGTATTACATACGTGTTCTTATCCCACACTGCCCCCACACCCCCACCCTCACCCGGCAAGTTTGCCCTCATGCTCACCCCCTGGTGTCTGCGTCCATTGGCTAGGCTTATAGGCATGCATACAAGTCCTTTGGTTGATCTCTCCCCCTTAGCCCCACCCTCCCCTACCTTGTCTCTGAGGGTGATGGTCTGATCCATGCTTCTCTGTCTCTGGATCTGTGTTTGTTCTTTGGTTTATGTTGTTCATTATAATCCACAGATGAGTGAGGTCATGTGATATTTATCTTTCTTGGACTGACTGACTGGCTTTGCTTAGCATAATGCTCTCTGGCTCCATCCATGCTGTTGCAAATGGTCAGTGCCCCTTCCTTTTTTGTGACAGCATACTATGCCAATGTGTCGATGTACCACGGCTTTTTAACCCACTCATCTGCTGACCAGCACTTAGGCTGTTTCCAAATCTTAGCTATTGTAAATTGTGCTGCAGTGAACATAGAGGTGCATGTATCCTTTCTGAGTGGTAATTCTAGGTTCCTGGGATATATTCCTGGAAGTGGGATCACTGGGTCAAATGGGAGTTCCGTTTTTAGTTTTTTGAGGAAACTCCATACTGTTCTCCATAGTGGCTGCACCAGTCTGCATTCCCAGCAGCAGTGAAGGAGAGTTCCTTTTTCTCCGCATCCTCACCAGCACTCGCCCTTTGTTGATTTGTTGGGGATAGCCATTCTGACAGCTGTGAGGTAGTACCTCCTTGTCCTTTTGATTTGCATCTCTTGGATGATTAGTGGCTCTGAGCATGTTTTAATGTGTCTCTTGGCCTTCCTTTTGTCCTCTCTGGAAAAGTATCTATTGTGGTCCTCTGCCCATTTTTGTGATTGGGTTTTTTATCTTCCTTTTGTTAAGTTGTATGAGTTCTCTGTAAATGTTGGAGATGAAATCCTTATCAGAGAGAACATTGGCAAATATGTTCTCCCATGCAGTGGGCTTTGTAGTTGTCTTGTTGACGGTTTATTTTGCTATGAAGTAGCTTTGAATTTTGCTGTCGTCCCATTTGTTTATTTTAACTTTATTTTGCATTGCCCCAGGAGCTGTGTTGGTGAAGAGATTGCTTCAGCATATATCTCAGACTCTGCTGCCTATGGATTCCTCTATATATTTTTCTGGTTTCCAGCTTTCTGTTTAAGTCATTATCCATTTTGAGCTTATTTTTGTGCATGGTGTAAGTTGGTGGCCTAGTTTCATTTTCTGCATGTGTCTGACCAAATTTCCCCGCACCATTTATTGAAGAGACTTTCTTAACTCCATGGTATGTTTTGGCCTCCTTTGTCAAATATTCATTGAGCTTATTGGTTTGCATTGGTTTCTGGGTTCTCTATTCTATTCCCTTGGCCTATATGTCTATTCTTGTGCCAGTGTCAGGCAGTTCTGAGAACAGTGGCTTTGTAAAGCAGCTTGAAATCTGGTACTGAGATACCTCCTACTTTGTTCTTCTTCCTCAGGATCGCTGCAGCCATTTGGGGTTTGTTTTTTAAATATATTTTATTGATTTTTTACAGAGAGTAAAGGAGAGGGATAAAGAGTTAGAAACATCGATGAGAGAGAAACATAGATCAGCCTCCTCCTGCACACCCCCTACTTGATATGTGCCCCCAACCAAGGTACATGCCTTGATCGGAATCGAACCAGGCACCTTCCAGTCCGGAGGCCGACGCTCTATCCACTGAGCCAAACCTGTTTGGGCTCAGGGTCTTTTTTTTTATTATTATTACAGATGGATTTTTGGAGAGTTCATTCTAGGTCTGTGAAATATGCTGTTGGTATTTTAATGTGGACTGCATTGAATGTATAGATTGCTTTGGGTAGTATAGCCATTTTAATGATGTTGTTTCTACCAATCCATGAACAAGGTACGTTCTTCCATCTGTTTATGTCTTCCTCTTTCTCTTTTTTCAACATCTTCTAGTTTTCTGAGTGGAGGTCTTTTACCTCCTTAGCTAAATTTATTCCTAGGTTTCTGAATTTTTTTGGTGGGATGATACATGGGATTCTTTTTTCAATCTCCTTTTCTGTAAGTTCACTATTGGTGTATAAAAATGCCATATATTTCTTGGTGTTAATTTTGTAGTCTGCTACATTGCCAAATTCATTTACTAAGATTACTAAATGTTTGAAGGAGTGTTTGTGGTTTTCTATGTATAGTATCATGTCATCTGCAAATAATGAGAATTTACTTCTTCTTTCCCAATTTGGGAACAATTTATTTATTTTCTTGTGTGATCACTCTGACTAGGACTTCCAGTACTGTGTTGAACAGGAGTGATAAAAGTGGGCGTCCCTGTCTTATTCCTGTTCTAGAGGGAAATGTTTTTCTTTTGTTTTTTTTTTCTGCACTTTGAGTATGTTGTTGGCAGTAGGTTTGTCATATAAGGCTTTTATTATGTGGAAGGATGATTCTTCTATTCCTACTTTGCTGAGTGTTTTTATCAGAAAAGGCTGTTGCACTTGTTCAAATGCCTTTTCTGCACCAATTGATATGATTGTGTGGTTTTTCTCTCTCAAATAGTTTATGTGATGTTTCACGTTCACTGATTTGCAGATAGTGTACCATCCTTGCATCCCTGAAATAAATCCCACTTGGCCATGGTGTATGATCTTTCTAATGCAATGCTGAATCCTGTTTGCTAGAATTTAGTTGAGGATTGCAGCATTAATGTTCACCTGGAAAATTGGCCTGTTAGTCACTTTCTTTGTGGTGTCTTTTTCTGGTTTTGGGAATATGGTAATACTGGCTTCTTAAAAAGAGCTTGGAAGTATGCCATCCTCTTGAATTATTTGAAATAGTGTGAGAAAGGTTGGTTTTACTTCTTCTTTGAATGTTTGGTCAGACTCCCCTGTGAAGCCATCTGGTCCAGAGCTTTTGATTTTTTGGAAGCTTTTTGATTACTGTTTCAATTTAACAGTATTTATCGGTCTGTTCAGGATTTTTGCTTCTTCCTGATTGAGTTTTGAAAGCTCGTCTTTTTGTAGGAATGTGTCCATTTTGTTGAGCTTGTCCAGTTTGTTGTAGTAGAGTTGTTCATTGTGATTTTTTACAATCCTTTGTATATCTGTGGGGTCGTTTGTTACTTCACCTCTTTCATTTGTTTTTGTTTATTTGGGTCCTCTCTCTAAGTTTCTTGCTGAGCCTGACTAGAGGTTCATCAATGTTGTTTATTCTTTCAAAGAACCAGCCTTTGGTTTCATTGATCTTTTGTATTATTTTTTTTTTCGTCCCTACGTCACTTATTTCTGTTTAGACGTTTATTATCTCTTTCTTTTTGTGTACTGTGGGCTTTCTTCTCTAATGGAGAGGCACTCTGAAACCCAGGACAAAACAGCTTTTATTTACTTGAATACACATTTGTCCTTTAGCAAAGCAAACAGGCATATCCAATTTTGGTAAACAATAGAAGAATTTTGATGTTAGGAGGTTGCCTTCAGCCATTATTCCCACAGCAGGGTAACAAAATGCTGATTTTCTGCCATGCTGAATATCAAAGTCCAATTCCCTTCTGTGGGACTTCTCGCATTGATATGTTAACTACTTTTGGTCTTTGCCCCACAATTTCCCCCCCCCCCCTTTTTTCTTAATTAATTTAGAAAGGTGTATGCCATCTTCTGGGCTCAGAACCTTTTAAGACTTTTAATTCTGCTTCTTCAGACTGGAAGAAAACCTAGAAGAACAAGAAAGAGAGACAATATTAGTTATTCTAAAGAGCAAATGTAAGGAGATTCAATGAAAAGGATTGAGTTCTTTCATGTCCTTTTAAGTATCGTTTTCAGGTATTTATGGAATTAGTCCATAGTAGGCTTCTTTTGGGACTGTCAGTTCTTTATGGGCTCTTTCCAGTCACTGTTCCCTTGTGACATGACTGCAATGATGTCCGAGTTCTGGATGGTGGACCACCGGTGAGAAATGACAATGCAGGTCTGACCTCTTTTGGCTTTGTCAAGAGCCACCAGCACCTAGGCACAGCAGATGACAGCTAGCGTAGCAAGGCCTGTTCACCATCCCCCATCTCTAGATGTTTCTCCTATGTCTCCTCAGCATGTTGCTTGTGGCCCTGCTGTCTGTAGTTCGAGTAGTCTGGTCAGTTCCTCTCTCAGATTCATGTTGCAGGAATCCACACAGGCTTGGAGGAGTTTTCTGGAAATACACAAGCATATCCTTGACCAAAGAATAATAAAGGGACCCTTCCTTAAACCAGACTCGTTATGTTTCCATTTAACCAGACCATTTTGCTTTGGCTTAGTCTAACACCAGTGTTATTCTATGGGTGTCTTGCCATCAGCATTACAAGGGTAAAATTTAAAGTAATTAAGGCTTGGTGTGGTCTACTTACAGGAGATTTCTTCACTATTCCCCCACTTTTGTTTTTCTAGTTGGGATTTTAGAGCCCTTGTAGTAGATGTAACATGCAAGGAGGGCATTTCTTCATAATCTGTTTTGCCGGCTATACAGTATTTCGACAAACTGATGTAAAAGCTTGTGAAATTCTGTGACCTGCTTAATAAAATAACTCACTCACAGGCATATTCATTTTTTTTTTAAAGGACCAGGGCTTGTTTAAATAGTATAGAAAGGCTTCGGTCACCGAGCCATTTTAATTGAGTCATTGCAGTTCTGTTTACCAAGCCAGCAGCATCAGCAGATAATAGATAATAAAAAGAGGCTTTTGGAAATATTGCAAGTCAGCCTTGATCATTTCTAATTCGAATCTTTGCACAGAAGTATGACTGGTCTGACTGACTTGGTCTGAATTCATTGCAGTATAAGCAGCTTTACCGTGAGATGAACTATCAGTAAAAACAGTGACTTCTCCAGGAATAGGTTTCTGCCTATTCGATCTATGTTCCCCTGAATATTCTTTCATTTTTATTTGCTAATTTAAATCAGTCTAAAATAAGGCTAATTTCCTAACTTCCTTTGTCATTGGGTGGGGACAGTAAATGACACTAATTGGATTTCTGCTATCAGCCCTCTCTATATACACACACACACACAAACAAACACACACACACACACACACACACACACACACACACACACATATACTACTGTTGGTCTTGGCCTCCAGCACTTTACTCTGAGGTTTGACAGTGTGATCAGTGCTTCTTTGTGTCTGGATGGCTTGTTGTTCATCAGTTAATGTTGTTCATTATATTCCACAAATGAGTGAGATAATGTGATATTTCTCGTTCTCTGATTGGCTCAATTTGCTTAGTGTAATGCTCTCCAAATCCATCTGTGCTGTTTCAAATTATGAGAGTTCATTCTTTGTTACAGCAGTAGAGCATTCCATTGTATAGATGTTCCACAGTTTGTTAATCCGTTCATCTGCTAATGGGCATTTAGACTGTTTCCAAATCTTAGCTATTGTAAATTGGGCTGGTATGAACATACAGTTGCATATATCTTTCCTGGTTGGCCTTTCTCAGTTCTTGGGATATATACCTAGAAGAGAGAACACTGGGTCAAAGAGGAGCTCCATTTTCAATTTTTTAAGAAAACTCTATATGGTTTTCCACAGTGGTTGCAGCAGTCTGCATTCCCACCAGCAGTGCACAAGGGTTGCTTTTTCCCTGCATCCTCACCAGCACTTGTGGGTTTTTTTTTTTCCTTTCTTTCTGACAGCTATTCTGACAGGTGTGGATTGGAACCTCAGTGTCGTTTTGATTTGCATCTCTTGGACTGTTAGTGCCTCTGAGTCTTTTTTCGTATGTCTCTTGGCCTTTTATAGGTCTCCTTTTAAAAAGTGTTAAATTAGGTCCTTTTCCCATGTTTTGATTGGATTGTTTATCTTCCTATTGTTAATTTGTGTGAGTTCCCTGAAAACTTGGGAGATTCAACACTTATCCGAGATACCATTGGCAAATAGGTTCTCCTGATGCAGTGGGCTTTCTGGTTGTTTTGTTCAGGATTTTGTTTGCTGTGCAGAAGATTTTCATTTTGATGAAGTCCATTTGTTTATTTTCCCCTCCGTGTGCATTGCCTTTGGAGCTATATCAATAAAGATACTGCGAAGACATATCTGATATATTGCTACATAGGCAATCTTATAAGTTTTTTTATAGATTCTCCTTTGATGTTTAAGTCCTTCATCCATTTTGAGTTTATTTTTGTGAATGGTGTAAGTTGGTGGTCTAGTTTCATTATTTTGCATGTATCTTTCTAATTTTCCTAACATTTTTTGAAGAGACTGTCTTGATTCCATTGTATGCTCTTGCCTCCTTTGTAAATTAATAATAGAGCATAATGACTTGGGTCCACTTCTGGGTTCTCTGTTCCGTTTCAGTGGAGTATATATATGTCTTTTCTAGTGCCAGTAGCAGGCAGTTTTGATAATGGTGGCTTTATAATGTAGCTTAATATCTGGTATTGTGAGCCCGCCAACTTTTTTCTTCTGCCTCAGGATTGCTCTGGCTATTTTTACTCCGTTTTAATTTTTTTCGAGGATTTTTTTCTGTATCTGTGAAATATTCTGTTGGTATATTCATGGAGATTACAATGAATCTATAGATTGCTTTTGGTAGTATGAACATGTTAATGATGTTAAGTCTACCAACCCATCAACATGGTATATTAATCCATTGGTTGATATCTTTATGTCTTTTTCAATGGCCTGTAGTTTTCCAAGTACAGTTATTTTACTTTCTTTATGAATAAATAAAAATTTATAGTTTTTAATTATAAGCCTGTGTTTTCTATCAAAATTACTTCTTGCATGAATTTTGAGACACCCTTTACTTAGGCGACTCCTGTGAAAGGGTCATTCGACCCACAAAGGTGTCGCAACCCACAGGTTGAGAACCGCTATTCTAAAATGTCAATTAAATCTAATGAATCCAGTGTGTCCATTAGAGGCTCTGCATCCTTGTTATTTTTTTCATATGGAAGATCTATCCAGTGAAGTCAGAGGGGTGATAATTTTGTCACACTCTCTGTGAAAGTCTTCTAGAATTTTTGTTTGTTTTGATTTTTTGTTTATTTGTTTGAGATATATATATTGAGGTGCTCCTATGTTGGCTGAATATATGTTTACTAGGGTTATATCGTCTTGTTGGTTGGTCCCTTTGGTATCATGCAGTGACCTTTATGTCTCTTGTGATGGCCTTTCTTTTAAAGTCTATTTTGTCTGATATGGGTATTGTTACTTCGGCCTTTCAGTTTCTTTTCCATTTGCATGGAACTTTTTCCCATTCCTTCACTCTCATCCTGTGTGTGTCTTTTGTTTTGAGGTGGTGCTCATGTAGACAGCATAGACTTGCATCATGTTTTTGTATCCATTTTGCTCCACTACACCTTTAGATTGGAGCATTGACCCATTTACATTTAGGGTTATTATTGATAGGTATTTATTTCTTTCCATTTCGTTTCTGTGTGGCTTACTTTCTGTCTCTGTTTCTCCTTCTCATTACAGCAATCTCTGTAGCATTTCATGTAAAGCTGGCTTGGAGATGATGTACTCCTTCAGCCTTTTTCTGTCCAGGAAGCTGTGTAATTGACCGTCTATTTTGAATGAAAGAATTGCCAGATATAGTAATCTTGGTCTCAGATGCTTGCTTTCCATTAACTGGAGTACTTCATGCCATCTTATTCTGGCCTGAAGAGTTTCTGATGAGAGATCAGGAGTCAGCCTTATGGGAACTCCTTCGTGGCTAACAGTTTTCTTTTCTCTTGCTGCCTTGAAGATTCTCTCTTTGTCTTTAATCTTTGGCATTTGAATTATGATGTGTCTGGGCACGGGTTTGTTTGGGTACTTCTTCTTTGGGGTTCTCTTTGGCTCTTGATCTTGTGTGGGATTTTCCTTTACCAGGTTAGGTAAGTGTTCTGACATTGTTTCTTCAAAGACCTTCTCTATGCCTTTCTCCCCTCCTGCCTCTTCTGGCACACTGGCTATGCTAATACTGTTATGTAAGTTTTTGTTTTGTTTTTTTAAATCTTAATTTTTCTGTTTTTTTTTAAATTGGGTGATATTTTTAACTCTGTTCTAAATCAGTGATTGAATCCTCAGCTTTCCCTAATATCTGCCTATTTCTTCTAATGTGTTCTTTATTTGTATTAAGTCATTTTATATCTAGGACTGTTCTTCTTTTCATAGGCACTATATCTTTTTTCATGCTGTTGAGCTCTTTTACCTTCATAACTCTGAAGTCAGATTCAGATAAATGTCTTCTCTGTGCTTCATCTCTCTCTATATCTGGAGAATTCTCTTGTTCCCTCATTTGGGGGTTGTTTCTTTATCTCCTCTTTCTGGCTTTCTGTGTGGGTTTGTGGTGACGATTTAGGTAGATCCTGTCTGCCTCTCAGTCTCTAGTGCAGAACATTGTTAAAGGATGTTTCTGACTAATTAGGTCAGGCAAAGACTCAAAGCCTCCAGAGGCCTCCTCTGTCTATAGACTGATAGGGTTCCAACTTAACTTGCCCCCAAGGCTTTGGTCCTCAGGTTATATCAAGAGTTTGTTTCAACAGGGTGGGGCAGTTGCCTCTGCCTGGAGGTTAATTGTTATTTATAATCTCTTCAGTGTCCTCAGGGCAAGGTGTTTCCCAGTAGTGTGTGTTCATTGTCTCCCCTCCAGGAAAGGCAGATGTCTGCCTGGGAAAGATTTTCTCTGCTGCATGAGGAAAGTACTCCTCCCAGGAAACTTGAAGTGTCTGTGTTGTGTGCTGGAACCCTGGACTCCCCAGTTCTGGCATTTTCCCTCACAGCTCCAGTCCACTTCACCCTCCCTTTGCCAGGGCACAAGGTGTGTGGCTCCACAGGGAAATTTGTGTGATGGCCCTTTAAGAGGATACCTGAATTTCTAGCTGTCTCTCCCTGCCAGACAGTGCCCTGCTGCTATTCACATCCACAGGTTATATGGCTATCCTCCGCAGTTCTGGTGCTCTCTGCTAGGAGGCCCAGCTTGGGGATTAGACCCAGAGTTCTCAGTGGCCGTCCTCCACAGCTGAGATATCTCTCTGGGACTTCAGTTGCTGTCTGTGGGTGTCAGGCCCGCCCCTTCAAGCCTCCTCTCCTCCTCTCCTCCTACCAGTGTCTAAGTGGTCTCCACCTTCGGTGCTCAGGTGTCAGGGTTCTCTCCTGTGAGTTTTCCATTGATTATTAGGAAGTTGTTCTATATTTTAGTTGGAATATCAGTTTATTCCTGGGAACATGTCCCTGTAGCATCCACTTATTCTGCCACCATTCTTTTAAATATATTTTTCTTTATCTCAGAGAGAAATGGAGAGTGAGTGAGAGTTAGAAACATCAATGATGAGAGAGATTCATTGATCAGCTCCCTCCTGCTTGCCCCAGACTGAAGATTGAGCCCCCACCCAGGCAAGTGCCCTTGACCTGAATCGAAACTGGGGCCCTTCAGTCTGAAGGTCGGTGATCTGTCCACTGTTCCAAGGTGGCTAGGGTTCTGCCACCTTTTTCAATCTTCTTCAGAATCCCTCTGCATTGTAAAGTCCCTGCCAACATTCTTGTCCAATACGCTCCTTTTCATGTGGTTTCAGGATGGAGTTGTGCATGAAGGCCCTAATGTCCTGTGAGTGCACATTCTGATCAATAGCACTGTCAGGAAATGTGCATTGAGGCATGCTCAGTAGGCATATAGTAACTGAAACCTGCCATGTCTCTTACTGTTCCTGTTTCTGTTAGGATCATGATGAAGGAGCTCAACTAAGGCTCTTGTTTCAAGTAGGGGTTGGAAGGATATACTCTTCATTTCAACACGTGTTCTCCTGAGAAACTTTCGTAGTCATGCCCTACTCTAAAATGTATGAGGCCATTCCATTATAAGGCCAGATCTTTTATCAGGACAAGGCATTTATTTTTATTGAATGAAAATTCAAGCCAAAACCGGTTTGGCTCAGTGGATAGATCATCGGCCTGTGGACCGAAGGGTCCCAGGTTTGATTCCGGACAAGGGCATGTACCTGGGTTGCGGGCACATCCCCAGTAGGGAATGTGCAGGAGGCAGCTGATCGATGTTTCTCTCTCATCGATGCTTCTAACTATCTCTCTCCCTTCCTCTCTGTAAAAAACCAATAACATATATTTTAAAAAAAGAAAATCCTTAGAATCACATAAATATATAAAGATATAATTGGTACTTCCAACAATCATATACGTATTGAAGAAATATGGAGACTAAATAACTACATCTCAATCAATATGATACAAGTACAGTAGGTCCTCGCGTTACATTGTTGCCAAGTTCCTGCAGTGGGATGTAATGCAATATTCGCGTAAGTCAGAACCCACCTACATAAGCACGTATGTCACTCACATGGAGAACACATACACAGCAGTAATGGCGTGAAACAGTGAAAAATAATAAATAAATAAATAAATAAATAAATAAATAAATAAATAAATAAATGAAAGATAAAAATTCCTGACCTTTACTTGTGGTACATGAATAATAATAAAACATAAAGCACATATGTGCATATGTAGAAATGATCAAACTTTTTTTTTTAATAAATAAATGGGGAATGGCGACGTAACCACAAAACGCATGTACTTCGAGTCCAACGTAACCCAAGGAACGTCTGCATTATCACAACAGGCTGAAAAGTGATCAGTGTGGATTCCGATGGTCTGTTTTTAATGAAAATAGGGTGGAAAGGGACACTTGAAAGAGTCTGGCAGTGAAAGTTGCTAAATCAGAGCATGCACATAGTTGTGAAGAAATCAGGTAAAAGTGACTTGTTCATATTAGGAAAGAGATGTTTTAAAGTCTAACATAGAGACCCTCACTATAAATTATGTTGGAAAATTGAAAGTATTGAGAGCATCAGTGAAGTTAAGAAGAATAGGCCTCTGCACTTGAATACAGACAAGCAGCCTGCCCATTTCAATTTTGGATGAGCTAGTGAGCAAAGAAAATTAGTGAAAGGCTCATTTAGGAGCATTGGTGGAAAGAATTAGCCCTGAAACATAGTACTGTTTGTGGGAGATGTAATAGTTCTCATATTTTGAAGGAGATTAGTGCCCTTCATATAAGCCATTAAATAATACCGCTAAAGAGCAGTAAAATCTATATGGCAATCATTACCAAAATTCAGGTTATACCTTTAAATAATTCAGCATTAGAAGAGAACCATGCTAAATCAGTGATAAATAATAAAATGACTCGAGGCCCGGTGAACGAAATTCAAGCACCGGTGGCGTCCCACAGCCTGTCCTGCGCCCTCGCGCAATCTGGGACCCCCTTGGGAGATGTGGGACCGCCAGGTTAGGTCTGACACCTCCTGAGGGATGTAGCAGTGCACGAAACGGCAGGCAGCCAGGCAGGAGACCAAGCTGGAGCCAGGTGCTCTGTTCCCGCTCATCCAAGCCCCACTCCACCTGCCACCTCTGCTTCGTAGCCTTGTCACATAGGCAGCAGAGGCTCTTGCTGTCACAGCTGCACTTTCCAGCCATTAGCCCGCCTTCTGGCTGAGTGATGTTCTTGCTGTGGGAGAGCCTTGACCACCAGGGGGAAGCTCCTGTGTTGAGCGTCTGCGTCCTGGTGGTCAGTGTGCATCGTACCAACCACTCATAATGTCGCTTACGCTTTTATATATATAGATATGGGTGACCAATTTGGCATGTCCTGGCCCAATAGAATATTAGTACTCACAGATGATATCTTGCCACTATTAGAACACCCGTGGCCAGGTGCATGGATTTGTGCACATTGAAAGGAAATTAATTAGAAGAAATATTTTAATACTGCTATTTTCCCTTTCTCTATAATAGCAGTGTCAACCAAATGCAGATTGACAATGACAATTTGAAACACACACATGCAATTGGCGCCAGCAAGAGCTTCATATGCATGGCACATGCATGAGTCACCTGAGCCATATAAATATGTGTGTGTGTGTGTGTGTGTGTGTGTATTTAGATAGACAGACAGATAGATGGATAGAGAATAAACTTGCTTAATTAGACCTGCTTTCTGCTTTAGCTCAACTTTTTCCAACCCACTGAATCACCTTAACTTCTCTTCCAGGTAATTGTCAGCAACACAGCAATAAATATCAACACAAAGCGCATTATTATTGTAGTTCATGCGGGGAGAACAACGGGTAAAATATTTAACTGCAGCAGTGTTTGACTTTGTTCTGCACAGTGAGATAAGCTGAAGTCATTTTCAAGTTCCACCATTTCTTCCTTTTTTTCAGTCCGGTCAAGATTCTAAGCTTTCAAAATCTCCGTTTTCTGGCTAATGAAGAGAAAATAGGGTACCTCCGTGTCTACCATCTACCTACACCAGAGCTTTGAGTGAGGGGCGGGCTGTGCAGGGTGACACCCACTGCCCCGTCCGTGATTGGAGGAGGCTTTTGAGGAGCAGACCCAGAAACAGCAGGCTGGGCCTGGCCAGGTGCCTTCTGTACCACATGTTCACATGACCAGCGCCTGTGCATGAGCCCAGTGTGCACCCACTCAGCACACCAGGGCCTGGTTGCATGCACTAGTGAGCAAGCACCTTGCCTGGACTCAGCAGGCTCTGCACCACCTGCTCCTTTCACAGCACCAGTGTCAGAGCCAGGGGGCATCCAGAGTCAGGCTGTGTTGGGAGACTGAGGGGCTCCTGGGGGCAGCGCGCTTCCTCTCAGTTCCACTAGGGGGCCTTCAGCTGCAGGGCGCCTGAGGATTCACAGTGCACCCCAGGGCCTTTGCACCAGGAAGGACAGGGCAAGCAGGATGGCCCAGAAGGATTTTGGCTTCACCTCGGTGCAGGAAAGTGCTGAAACCAAGGACACAAGGGCACAGGAGGTTCAGAGGGCAGCATTGGGGCTGGAGTGGGAGGACTTCATGCAGGTGGGGGAGGCTGAGACCCGGGAGCTGAGGTTGGACACAGGCCAGGAGGTGTGGCTTGATCTCGAGTGCGGGAGAGGGGAGGACCGGGTGGCTACAGAGCAGTGTGTGCAGGGTGACGAGAGTGAGGTGCAGCAGGGAACCCAGAGTGAGGAGCAAGGGGAAGACAAGGAGGGCCTGGGGGAGGAGTTTCAGGCACAGGCTCAGTTTGTCCTGTGGACAGAGGGCCTTCTGCAGGTGGTGCCATGGCAGGGCACGTGGGCAGGGGAGGAGGTTTTCCCAGATCTGCAGGTGGGGAGGGAGGAGGAGGTGGTGAGTGAAGAGCAGAGGCTGGAGGCACAGGCTCCAGGTGACCCACAAAGGAGTGACCACCAGGAGGAGGGGTGGATGGAGGAGCCATTAATTGCAGGGGAGCAGTTTGTCCTGGAGGGGGAGGGGAAGTGCACCATGGAGGCAGTGGCACAGGTAGGAGAGGTGGAGCCTCAGTCCAAGGCCAAAGCAAAGCCAGAAGAAGAGGAGCCAGTGCAGCAGGAGCAGGCCCAGTCGGGGCCCGGGGCCAAGTTAACCTGGTCCCCTCTGGAGGTGCTCCAGGCCCTTCAGTTGGAGATGGAGCCCGTGAATGAGCAAGCCAGCAGGGCCTTCTCTCGGCTCAGGTGCAGGACTCGGCAGAGGCTCAAGCCCTATTTCGAGCAGAGAAGCCTCAATATCCGGCGCATCCCTGGGTTCTGGCTCACAGCTGTATCCTTGAGGGTAGAGGAGCAGGATCACAAGGAGCATGGGACAGTGCAGGAGAATGGTGTAAGCGGGGATGGTTCCCATAGAAAAGAACATTGAGGACAAGCTAGGTGCAGAGCGCCCCCCCGTCTGGCCCAGCATCCTGGAGACACCCTCTTTTTATACAGGCACCATAGAAACGGTACCTGAGGGTCCAGGGGTAGAGCTCCAAGGCCGAGGCACGCATACACCAGGGGCTGATGCCCACAGACAGGGCTGTGTTGCACGGGCTCTTCTGGGACTAACATACAGACCGTCTCTATGTCCAATTCCTCATTCAGAAGCAGGAATGTGTGATGTGTAGCCTGGCAAGCCCTCAGCACAAAACAATCTGGTGGGCATCAGGGTCTGTCAGGAAACAGAGTGGTGCTGGGCCACTTTCTGCCATTTATGGAGAAGGAGTGGCCTTAAGGGAAGGAGAGGCCAGGCCAAGCCAGGCTGCTCTTCCTAGCTGGTCCATGCCCAGCTACCAGGGTGCAGGCTCCTTGACCCAAAGCAGTTCATGAACCACCCAGAGTTGTCGGCCATGATCAGTGTCCAAGATGAAAATATGCTGGGCCATATGATGGATTTGAAGGTAAGTGCACCTGCTCCACGGAGTGGTGTAGAGCAGGTGGGGAAATGGCCTGTCCCTGAAAACAGCGACAGGCGGGAGCACTGGGCTGCGATTTCACTCCCTGGATCCACTTTCCTTCTGCAGGTGAGGGAAGTCAGGCATCCCTGGGGTTGCTGCACCATTAGCCTGTACTTCCGCAGCAACCCCTACTTCCACAACCATGTGATTGTGAAGGAGTATCTCATCACCCTCACAGGTAAGAGGAGGCTCCCTGCATGGGCTGCAGCTGGTGGTGGGCAGGGATGGAAGGCGATGTGCGCAGCTTCACATACCCATCTCCTGCAGGATACAGGGTGTCCCGTGCCACTCCCATTCAGTGGTCCCAGCATTGTGAACGAGAAGTGTACAGCCACAGGCTCCAGGACAGCAGCGCCAGCTTCTTCTACTGGTTCTCTGACCACAGTGTGGCAGCATCTGGCAGGATTGCTGAGGTGGGATGTCACTGGCCATGCCAGCATACAGCTTCCTGTGTCCGCCTGCTGCTTGCGTTTCTATTTGGGTCCCTGTGCTCTCCTGACCAAGCTCTGTTGGCTCTACCAGATCATCAGCAAGGACCTGTGGCTCAATCCTCTGAAGTATTATGAGAGGATGATGGCCCCCCAGTGAGCGGACAGGACGGGTGAGGAGGGGCTGCCTGGGCTCTCCCTTGGTGTGCTGCCAGGTTCCTGGGCCATTACTTCTTTCTCACGGGGACACCTGGATGCTGGGAGGGAAACAGCCTGTAACACCAGGTCCCTAGGGTATGTGCCTGAGGCAGGAACTACCAGTCCAACAAGGGCAGTGCAATTCCAGCTCAGGCAGGGGGGCTTAGGCAGGAGGAGGGAGTGTGCATGCCCACTGTCACTCAGAGTCAAAGCAGATTCCTTGAGCCACTCCTCTGAACTCTCCCTCTAGGCTGCTCACAGCACCTTGAGGCCTTGACACCTGCCCCTCAACAGGGGCTGGCATGACATGTTCTTCCTATACTCCTTTCCACAGGTGTCTGCGAATCTTCCTCATGCTGAGGCCTAGGCTGCTGTGCTGCCACACCGCATTGCTCTATGGCTCCTCACCACCATCTCCTATTTCCCCAAGGTCTCCTCTTCCTCCTGGGGCCAGTGGGAGAGGCTTGCTCCTTATCAGTATCTTAGGGTGCAAAGTGTGGGCCACAGAGCTGGAGGAATCCTTGTTTTGCAGCCTTGTCAGAGGTTCTTCAATCCTTGTATCCATTTAGGTTTTCCAAGGAGAATAACTCATTTGTCCACCCTCCCTAACTGGAAAGCGGGGCAGCATGCCATGACGAAATAACACACTGCTTCATTTTGTATGCAGTTCACTTCAAAGACTTTATGCACTTATGGTCATAGACACCCTGGGAAATTTAGGGCCATGAATATAACTCACCATCCAAACAGATTGTTTTTACGTGTTTGCAGTAAAATCAGACAAGAAATCCCATGTTGCAGAACACTTTCTTCTGAAAATTTTTGTAATGTTAGTGTTTAAGGTTTTACAAAAAGTAATAGCTATGTCTCTTTCTTTTTATCTACTGACCTCCCCCCGGCTTCCTCTATCTCTAGTCTCTTGTTCTTGCCACCCACTCCCAGTGTCTTGCCTCTGTTGGTCTATTGGTTGTGCTTATATTCTGAATATTTTAACAAAACAATATGTAAAATTTAAACATTTGAGTATATTGTAATTTAAATCAGCACTTATGAAACAACCTTGTATAATTCAAACCTTCCCTCCAATCCTGAAACTTCATAACGGTACCTACAATTCTTGATGCTTCCCCCAAACCTACCATTTGCTTTTAGTCATTCTTAAATAACAGAAGCCAAATCCTTTACAATACAATGTTGTCTGTACCTTATCATTTTTAATTCCAGTGTCTAATTCTTCTGTCACAGGGGCTTCCCCCCTGACTCCCCGATTGCCCAATCAGGTAAGCTACTGTAGTGCATGATTCACTCTCTCTTGCGTACATGGTGTATCCTGTGATCGCCGCCAGCACCACATTCAGGACCCCTTACCGGTGTGTCCGATTGGCTGTTGCAGTAATTGCTGTGCCCCCATCATACCCATCTCCTGTGTGGCTGTAATAATCATCACAGGGACTGGACCACCATAAATCCGAGGGGGCCTTCGTGCTGGCGGTGTTCCAACTGAGCCTCCTGTAAAGTCGGTGACCAAATAACAATACTTGAACCTCTTTATGAATAATTTTATGTCAGTATGACATGACACTAGTAAAGTCTTAACTATTTTGAAAACCTATGCTTTTATCTGCCTGAGCTAAAAAGGTGTCAATGAGGCTGAGGTAGACAAGGGAGCTTACATTCATTTAAAATACAGCTGAAGAATAAGGTTTTAACTTAAATAATTGATTATGAATGAAAATGAAGGGCCATTCTGTGGAAATGGGCTGAAATTCTGACCTTCATATTATTTCTATGGTTCACGCTGTCCAGTGCTCCTTCTGATTAAAAATGTTAAATTACCTCTTGGCTGCTGTGCCTAAGTTGGTGGAGCACCAGCCTTGGCACTGCAGGATCTGCTATTTCATTCCAGGTCAAGGGAATGTGCCTGGCTTGTAGTTAATCAATGGATGGTTCCTTCCCTCTCCCTCTCACTTCCTCCCCCATCCATCTCCCTCCCCCCCCTACCTCTTCCTCTCCCTCTCCCTCTCCCTCTCCCTCTCCCTCTCCTTCCCCCTCTCCCTCTCCCTTTCCCCCTCCTCCTTCCCACTCTCATTTCCCCTCTCCCTCTCCCCATCCCCTCTCTCTCCCCCTGCCACTCCCCCTCCCCCCTCATGTTGAAATAGGCCAACAATGGAAAAGGTCCTCTAATGTGGATTAGCAAAAACAAAACACACAGATACATCATGTCACATAAATATAATAAGACCAACATTGAAAAAATACTCCAGGCACCTTAAAGTGACTGAAAATCCCAATACACCAATGTCTAAGGGGAAAAGAGATTGAGAGGCAGCAGGGCCACAACACAGGTGTAGAGCTGAGAAGGGGCTTGAAAGGGGCTGGCGACACAGCTTCCTGCCTGAGGAGGTCCTTATGGTACAGAGCCCCAGTTTTAGTTTTCAGAGTGGTGGTGTCAATTTAATAAAGGGAGATCTACTCACTGCCTCTGCAATAACACAGAGGCCCCCAGCTTTCCCCTACCCATCTCCTGTTCCTCTGCTCCTTGCTTATCCCTCCTGCAGGTATGATGGTCATCTTTCATATTCACCATGCCAGGCCCTTCCCTGCCCCAGACTGAGGGTCAAAGTATGTAGCAAAAGGAACTGACATTGACCATCTAGCAGCACCACCCTGCCAAGAGCTTCAGAGCAACAGCCCCCCTGAGACTGGGAAAACACCATGCCCTGGGATGTCTTGGAGGCTTGGGCCCAGTGGCCTCCTCTCACCACCACATGCAGGTGGATGTGATATTCCTCCTTTGGGCCCTCTGCTTGTGCTTAAGCTCCAAAGTTATTGGGAAGTGGATGTCCTCTGTTCCAGACAGGGATTCTGCCAGGATTTGGCGGTTGGTAGGGGATCCTCTGCTAAAAGGCACACCCTCATCTTGTCCATGAGTGCTGTTCCTGTGTGAGGTGGGACATCTGGGGGTACAAGATGTATCAAAAGAGAATTTATTCCCCACACCTGGGTGCTGGTGGGTTGAGACAGAGAAAGTCATCAGTCATGAGAGCAGAGAGAGAGTTTTTCTTTATTTTTTCTGGCTGCAAGCTGCTCCGCTGACATGAGGGTCTGGTCTGTCCTTGGTTCCTCCCATGCCAGGTGTCTTCTGGTTATCTGGGCTATGCTGTGCTCAAGGCTGCAAGCTTGCTACAAGATATCTGCTAAGCAAAATAAGGTTTTCTCTGCCCTGTTTTATTCTCTTTAACCCTTTCTACAGCCCCTGGGAGGGGAGAAGTAGACGGTATAAAATGGAGGACTGGGATTCCTGGGTGAAAAGGGAAACTCACAGCACCCACAAAGTGGCTCAGGATGACTATCCTTAACAACTGACCAGGGAGAGGTAGACAAGGCATGACAGAGGATGGCAGGTGGGTGATGCCTGGTGGTTGGCACCCAGGACAGATAATGGGTAAAGAGATGATGCACGCAGACAGAGAATGGATGGGTGCTAGGAGATGATATACACACAGACATAAGTGTAGTCTTTTAATAAAATTCTAGCACTGTGTTTCAAGTAATAGTATTTCCAGGGTTCCGTCTTCTTGTTTTTAAAGTTTGATAATGCCATATGAGCCATGATTGTTTAGCCATCACTATTCTTTTTTTTTTTTTTTTTTTTTTTTACAAAAGTGCTGGACTGTGGGGTTGGAAGGATGTTGAAATGTCCGTTTTGTGTAGCAAAATAGTACATTAAGCTTAGTTACTTTAGGATATGAATACAAATGGAATCGGGCTTTAAGCCTTCAAAGCACCTTGTAATTTAGATTAGTCTGCCCACCCCAGACATATAATGTCAGCAGAAATCAGGTCACTGTTGGTAAGAAGCTAATACAAGTGATGCAAACATTTCGATAGCATTAAAAAAGGTCTTGAAAATATGGTATGTGTAGTCCCTTTACCCTCAAGTTGGTATACCTTTTGAAAAAAGTATTTGTATTGATTTCATAGAGCAAGGGAGAGGGAGAGAGAAAGAAAAACGTGAATGATGAGAGAGAATCCCTGAACGGCTGCCATCTCCTTGTCCCCCACTGGGGATTGAGCAAGGGGCTTGGGCTTGTTCTTTGACCAGGAATAGGACAGTGACCTCCAGGCTCACAATTGGATGGTCAACCATCACAGAGTCACAGCAGGTAGGGTAGGTGTTTAGTTTTTCAAGACAGGAACTGATGTGAGTTAGGACATTGGGTTTGCCGTAACTAATTAACCTTCCTGCCCCTAACTAACTTTTCTCTGGTTCATTATTTTTGAATCGGCCAACCAGACTGATTTTTGTAAAATATATATATATCCTGATTTATTTTAAAGTAGTGGATAAGAGTTCGTTTCAATGAGTCTTTAAAGTACTAGTGAGGGAAATAGTCTTATTTCTCTTTAATCTTCAAGTCTGGCCAATGTAAGTGTGTCCCATATCCTTCAAAGTTGCCGGTGCTCCTTGCACAAGTATTCCTTAATATTACCCTGAAAGTCACACCATTTGGGTATCGTTTGGGGTACATATTTTCGTTGGTTCTTATACATTTTCAGATATTTCCAACATATCATATCATTATTTTAAGCTACGTTCTTTTGGATTTATTAAGAATCACTCTTCCCTGGGACAAGGTAACATATGCAGATTTCTATGTCAATAACCACGCTTGTGCTTTGGCTACACTTTTGATCTTATATTTAAGTTAATTTGTGTGTGTACTCGTTATGCCATATATTAAGTTGTTGATCTTCAATGACTTTTAGTACATAACTCACTTATGTGCCTGGCCTTTATTTGGAGAGCCTGTTTTATGATATATCGAAGGGGGTCAGTACCTATTGACCCTTTTACTTTACCTTTATCTTTTAGGGTTTGTCAACAGCCAAGAGTTGGATTTCTCTCATGATTTTTCTTGAATTCAGAAGGCCATTTATTTGATTTATGAAGAATGGTTGATGTTTTTTCCCTAGTTTCTAAGCAGAAGAAATGTAGTTTGTGTAGATATTATTCCCAAGTGTCTTCTTTCAAGTGATGTTTTGTAGCCTGCACAATGATTCTGAATAAGACAAAATCCCTACTTATTGGGCACTTCTTTTCTATGGTAAAAATAACAAACATGCAAGGAAATGTAAATAAGTACAATCATGCACAAAAAAGACAAGAGGAGAAATATAGGGGGCAATTATGTTTACAAGTTGTATTGGTAGGAGATAGTGCTTATATTCATAAAATTCAGGGGATCAAGGGATGTTTGTTGAATCTCAAATGTCGGGAAGGAGGCCGTGGCGTATAAACCTGTGGAAAACATTTTGGACCCAGAAAGCTTAAGTGATTCCTTAAGGTGGGAACTGTGTCCAGTGGCTGTTTAGTTTGTGTCACTGCCCATCAGTGCCAGGCATCTTGGTGGAACATGTGAACAGCCACTTCAGATTTGTTTAGAAAAATAGTTCCAAACATCCAAAGAGTTTTATGTGGAGCAATTACAGTGGCCTCAGTTTACACATGCCATGTTGATTTAGCTAAAAGATCAACCATCATGAAGTTATTGGGAGACTGGGGAATTTATGTATGCATGTTAATCAAATTAGTGTATTTAAAAGGTATAAATCTAGGAACACATTTTTTAAAAAAATTCTTTATGGTTTAGAGGATTACATAGAGTATTACATATGTCTCCTTTTCCCCGTTGTGCACCTGCAACCCCAGCACATGCCCTTTCCCCTCCTAGTGTCTATGTCCATGGTTAGGCTGATAGGCATGCATACAAATCCTTTGGTTTTTCTCTTACCCCCTAGTCCTGCTTCCCTCTGAGGTTTGGCCGTCAGTTCCATGCTTTTCTGTCTCTGGATCTATTTTTGTTGAATAGTTTATTTGTTCATTGTTCCACCAATTAGTAAGGTCATGTGGTATTTATCTTTCTCCAACGGGCTTATTTTGCTCAGCATAATGCTCTACATGTCCTTCCATGCTTTTGAGAATGGTAAAAGTTATTTTTTACAGCAGTGTATTGTTCCTATGTGTATATGTGCCACAGATTTTAACCCATTTTTCTGCTGATGGGCACTTAGGCTTCTTCCAAGTCTTAGCTATTGTATATTGTGCTGCTATAAATATGTGGTTGCACATGCCCTTTCCCATTGGTGTTTGTCAATTCTTGGGATATGTTCCTAGTAGTGGGACTACTGTTCAAATGGGAGCTACATTTTTTAAAATTTTTGTGGAAACTCCATACTGTTCTGCAGAGCCCAGAGACCTCTGCTCAGCACAAACCTTGGTGAGCCCTGGACTGAGATGGGGACACTGGGGCCCAAACAAAGGTTCCCTGCTGTGTCCCTAATTGTGTCTGCAGCTGCCACACAGGCAAACAGAGCTGCAGCATCTACCCTTGCAGTGTCTCCCCTTAACCAGTGCTTGCAACATCTCCCCTGGGACCATTGTCACCAACAGCAGCCCCTCCCCACCCCTGGAAACAAGGTACCCAGCCTTGTAGTACCTGCTGTGCTGCACATAGCAGATGGTCAGGGCCTCCCTGTCCAGTACGGTAGCCACCAACCCCATGTGATGATTAAGCCCTTGAAATATGTCCAGTGCACTTGAGCTGAGTTTTCATTTTAATCTATCATGGTAACATATACTTTGGTTAGTGTTTAGAACACCCTGGGTGTGTGAATGAATCTATTTTATCAAATGTTAGGAAATGCAAATACAGACTCAGCATTCCTGATTTAAAAAGATACAATTTAGCACTCAATCCTTAGTGAGATGGCCTGTGAGAGACATCAAACTAAGAAGACATTGTGCAAAACTTGAAGGTAAAATACCTCATTAATATTTTTGTGGCTGCTTGGTTCTTCTAGGCCGGGCGAATAGCCAAATTAACAGACAGAGATTAACAGAACATCAGGGGTAAGTACATGTGCAAGAAGGTTTCACATAGAATCAATGTAGCCATGACATTACAAACACACTGAAGCAACATTGGGTATATGACATTCTTAAAGTTTTTTTAAAGCAAGTTTTTTATTGATTTCAGAGAGGAAGGAGTGGGAAAAAGAGGTAGGAACATTAACGATGAGGGAGAATCATTGATCCTCAGCCCTCCATGGGCACCACCCTGGGGATCCAGCCTGAAACCTGTCATGTGCCCTGACAGGAAAATGTATCCTGACGCCTGGCTCATAGGTCCACGCTCAACCACTGAGCCAGGCTGATTGGACTATGTCCTATATATTTTGAACAAAGGATAAAGGGGGGGAGATTATTTTTCAGAAGTGAGAATAGGCAATTTGCAGGTAGATGAGGAAGAACAGAACGCTCGTGTCAGGAAAGTTAAGAAACCACGAGGCACGGGTTATCTAGCCGACTGACACCAGTCTGAACCCTCTTAGCCAACGGTGAAGAAATAAAGGAAACCAAGATTCTGCCACCCTGAAGCTTCTTTTGGGGATATTGATTTTCAGCTGTTTATTAAGTAGCCAAAGTGTCAGAGAGCACCTTTGGGCACCCCAGCACCCTCCTGGCCAAAAGAGAGAGAGGGAGAGACCTTCTTCAGAAGGTTGTTGCCTTTGCCTGATTGGAGTGAAACATGTTAAACAAGAGGGCTTCAGCAGATGTCTATTAGCTAGATACCCCTCCTCCCCTGTGACACCATCAATCAGGAGTGTGGGAGCGGTTCCCAGACATTGTTGGTCCCAGGAGGCAGGGTTATAAATTCCAGTGGCTGCTGCGTCCAGTGCTGGAATTGGTGGCAGTTCAGCTCACCCAGAACACCTCCTGAGCCCACAGCTGGACAGGGCAGAGGCTGGGTCCAGGCTGGCTGGGCCCAGGGCCTGGAGAAGAGGGGGAAATGCAGCGAGGGATGACTCAGGGTAACCTGGAGGGGAGGGAGAGGCATCAGTGCAGGTACCCACATGAACTGTCCTTGGGAAAGGTCACGTGTGTCCTGAGGGGAGAGAGCGGAGTAGAGCCCAGGCCATGGGGGAGACCCCGCCAGGACAAATAATTGCCAAATGCATCTAGGAGAGAGGTGGGAGAGCTAGGCTGAGTCTCTAGTTCCAATATAAAATAAGAGAGTTGGTTCTTGTTTGTTTGTTTGTTTCTGTTTTTTATCTGGTCTGCTCTAGGTGACAATCCCAGATCCACTGGGGCTGAGAGCAGTCGCCTCATTTGTCCTCATTCCTCCATCTATGCAGCTGGAAACTTTAAACTCTGCTAGTTCATAGGCATGGGGTTCATCTGGAGGAATGGCAGGGTAGGGACCTACAAGAAGCCAGCCTCACCACCCTGCTGTTACGCTCCACCCCCACGACTGCCCCATAGCCTAAGGTGAAGAGATGCAAGGTCACCTGCATGACAGGGACACAGTGTCCTCTGCCCACTCTCCCTCTCAGATCAGGTCTCCCAGTTTTGGGAGTCTGAATATTCCCCAAGTCTGAGTGAGGAAGGGCAAGGCAGCACAATGTGTCTGAGGCTGCCTGTCACTACTTGAGCACAGAGACAGGGTTGAGCCACACAATGAGTGTTTATCCAAGGATGCGGTCAGTATGGGGAGAGCAGTCGCTCACCCTGGAAATTCGGCTCTCAGCCTCTTGGGGAGAAGATAGTTACCTGTAGCTGCCAGCTGCAAGTGTCACATGGAAAGGGGAGGGGAGGGCCTGCTGTCTGCCCTTCAGGAGCTCAAAGGCTGACCACAAGGTGGCTAATCTTCCAAGACTTTAGGAACAGCTCAGCCCCTTCCTGGGATGATATTGGAATGGTCAGCCTTCCTGAGAAAGACCCCAGGAGGGGGTCAGGGTGTGGGCACAGCTGCCAAAGCAAAGCTTGTCCTGTGCTTGGTCTCTCTTCGCAAAATGCAATTTTTTCTGAGTAATGGGCCATGGAGGCAGCCTGTTTTCCATACAGCCTGTTTCATCCTCCAGTGTCCCAGGGCCTCGTATTTATAGTGTGCAAGTGATGAGTAAACAACTGCAGCTCTATTCTTATTACAAGCCCTTCTGCACTATGAGAAGCTGATTTCCAAAGACCCCCAGGAGATGCCTCAGGCCAGCCTGGATGACAGGGCTGGGCCTCAGCTTTGCTCTTCCCTTCTGCCTCTCTCCTCACAAGCCTTACTTTTGTCTCCTAAAGAGACTATGGAAAAGCAGGCAGCAAAACCTGTCAGACTGAGCATGCCAGGCCCCCTGTGCCCCCTGGAGGCACCACCTGTGAGGAGAGCCCTGGGTTAAGGTTCAGCATAGGGCAGCTGTGCCTGTGCCTGAGCACCAGGCTGTGGCTGGTGCCTCCCCACCTCTCCTCAGCTTTGTTGGCCTGCTCCTCCTCAGGAGCCTCCTGCCCACTCTGTTCTGCTTCCAGGCCCAGGGGTGACTGTGCCAAAGGGATTTGTTGGTAAGAGGAGAACCCCTTCATGAGGGGGGAGGAAGGCAGGGAGGCTGCCATCACCTGAAGGCTTAGGGGAGGTGAGCAGAGCAAAGGCTGGATTCAGGGCTTGTCAAAGAGCTCTGGTGGCCCAAACCCCAGGGGAAGACTGAGGAGAGCGAGCCCCTGTGGAGAGAGACAATGTAATTGCATCTGGCCAGCTCTCCTCTGCCCCGGGGGTTACTAACATGTCCCCATCCAGACAGCAGGGACAGTGGACCAGCCCAGGGCAGGGAGCTCTTTTCCAGACAGAGGGCTGCGGTGGGATGGGAGTGGAGCGCCAAGCCTGGCCCAGGGAACCAGGTAGGTAAGTGGCAGCCACAACCACAGAGAGAAAGGGGGCCCCAGAAACACAAACCAGGGGTGGCGAGTGGGAGGTTAGCTGGGGGTCACGGCCTCCTGTTTCTCCCTCCACATCCGCGACCGCCCCCACCCTCATGCCTGGAAGCAGAGGGTCCTCCTAACAGCCACCCACCCTCTGCCACCCCTTGCAGCCTGGTGGGTGTGGCACAGGCGCCCCTGTCCCCACCTTCTCTGGGCCTGTTAAAACAGCCCCCCTCCTGCCCCCTGATCTTGGTTTGTTCCTGATCTCATGATCTCGCGAGATTTCACCCCCAAAGGAACCAGTGCACAGTCCCAGGAAGCTTGCGAGGCGCCGCCCCCTACCTCTTCCTTCCCGCCAGCCAGCCCCCCTGCTGTGCACGAGTCCCAGTGGTGAGGAGCACAGGCTGTGGAAAGGTAAGCACACACTCTGGGTTCTTGCTGTCTCCCGGGGTGAACTTGCTGTCTCCAGGAGTGAACTTCTCTAGTCACTGGTAACCCGCAGCCCCTCCCCCGCCGGCTGTTTCCATCTGAAAAGGAGTTTCCACCTGGTTGGAGTGAAGGCCTGAGTTCCAAACCTGGCTCGCAGGCGTGAGGCCTTCCGCTTGCTGCGCCAGAGTGGGAGCTCGCTGAGGGGACTTACACGCAACAATTCATGGAACTCCGGCGTCGGCCCTTATTGTGTGACCTCAGCTGGCCGCGTTTGCACTTGACCAAGGGCGCCCCCACAGCCCCAGGCGCCAACTCCCCTGGGATCTGGCTCCTGAAGTCTGTGGGCTCTCAGGCCAGCCCAGCCCTGCTCAGGGCGAGGGGGACAGGGAAGGGGCAGAAAAGTGGCTGCTGGACTGTGGGCAGTGCCCAGGAGGGAGAGGTCGCTTTCCGCAGAGCACCAGGCCCGTCACTCATCATTGTCCTCTGGTTCAGCTGGTGAGAAAGCGGTGGTCAGGCTGGGAGATAAGAGGTGATTGCCACTGAGAGCAGCAGAGCCCTCTCCTGGTGTGAGTGTGAGTGTGCGTGTGCCTGAGTGTGCGTGAGTGTGAGTGTGTGAATTCTCACCTGATGATATGTTCCTGGGTTCCTTTTCATTCCTATTACTGATTAAGGTATTACATACGTGTTCTTATCCCCCACTGCCCCCACACCCCCACCCTCACCCGGCAAGTTTGCCCTCATGCTCACCCCCTGGTGTCTGCGTCCATTGGCTAGGCTTATAGGCATGCATACAAGTCCTTTGGTTGATCTCTCCCCCTTAGCCCCACCCTCCCCTACCTTGTCTCTGAGGGTGATGGTCTGATCCATGCTTCTCTGTCTCTGGATCTGTGTTTGTTCTTTGGTTTATGTTGTTCATTATAATCCACAGATGAGTGAGGTCATGTGATATTTATCTTTCTCGGACTGACTGACTGGCTTTGCTTAGCATAATGCTCTCCAGCTCCATCCATGCTGTTGCAAATGGTCAGTGCCCCTTCCTTTTTTGTGACAGCATACTATGCCGATGTGTCGATGTACCACGTGTTTTTAACCTACTCATCTGCTGACCAGCACTTAGGCTGTTTCCAAATCTTAGCTATTGTAAATTGTGCTGCAGTGAACATAGAGGTGCATGTATCCTTTCTGAGTGGTAATTCTAGGTTCCTGGGATATATTCCTAGAAGTGGGATCACTGGGTCAAATGGGAGTTCCGTTTTTAGTTTTTTGAGGAAACTCCATACTGTTCTCCATAGTGGCTGCACCAGTCTGCATTCCCAGCAGCAGTGAAGGAGAGTTCCTTTTTCTCCGCATCCTCACCAGCACTCGCCCTTTGTTGATTTGTTGGGGATAGCCATTCTGACAGCTGTGAGGTAGTACCTCCTTGTCCTTTTGATTTGCATCTCTTGGATGATTAGTGGCTCTGAGCATGTTTTAATGTGTCTCTTGGCCTTCCTTTTGTCCTCTCTGGAAAAGTATCTATTGCGGTCCTCTGCCCATTTTTGTGATTGGGTTTTTTATCTTCCTTTTGTTAAGTTGTATGAGTTCTCTGTAAATGTTGGAGATGAAATCCTTATCAGAGAGAACATTGGCAAATATGTTCTCCCATGCAGTGGGCTTTGTAGTTGTCTTGTTGACGGTTTATTTTGCTATGAAGTAGCTTTGAATTTTGCTGTCGTCCCATTTGTTTATTTTAACTTTATTTTGCATTGCCCCAGGAGCTGTGTTGGTGAAGAGATTGCTTCAGCATATATCTCAGACTCTGCTGCCTATGGATTCCTCTATATATTTTTCTGGTTTCCAGCTTTCTGTTTAAGTCATTATCCATTTTGAGCTTATTTTTGTGCATGGTGTAAGTTGGTGGCCTAGTTTCATTTTCTGCATGTGTCTGACCAAATTTCCCCGCACCATTTATTGAAGGGACTTTCTTAACTCCATGGTATGTTTTGGCCTCCTTTGTCAAATATTCATTGAGCTTATTGGTTTGGATTGGTTTCTGGGTTCTCTATTCTATTCCCTTGGCCTATATGTCTATTCTTGTGCCAGTGTCAGGCAGTTCTGAGAACAGTGGCTTTGTAAAGCAGCTTGAAATCTGGTACTGAGATACCTCCTACTTTGTTCTTCTTCCTCAGGATCGCTGCAGCCATTTGGGGTTTGTTTTTTAAATATATTTTATTGATTTTTTACAGAGAGTAAAGGAGAGGGATAAAGAGTTAGAAACATCGATGAGAGAGAAACATAGATCAGCCTCCTCCTGCACACCCCCTACTTGATATGTGCCCCCAACCAAGGTACATGCCTTGATCGGAATCGAACCAGGCACCTTTCAGTCCGGAGGCCGACGCTCTATCCACTGAGCCAAACCTGTTTGGGCTCAGGGTCTTTTTTTTTATTATTATTACAGATGGATTTTTGGAGAGTTCATTCTAGGTCTGTGAAATATGCTGTTGGTATTTTAATGTGGACTGCATTGAATGTATAGATTGCTTTGGGTAGTATAGCCATTTTAATGATGTTGTTTCTACCAATCCATGAACAAGGTACGTTCTTCCATCTGTTTATGTCTTCCTCTTTCTCTTTTTTCAACATCTTCTAGTTTTCTGAGTGGAGGTCTTTTACCTCCTTAGCTAAATTTATTCCTAGGTTTCTGAATTTTTTTGGTGGGATGATACATGGGATTCTTTTTTCAATCTCCTTTTCTGTAAGTTCACTATTGGTGTATAAAAATGCCATATATTTCTTGGCGTTAATTTTGTAGTCTGCTACATTGCCAAATTCATTTACTAAGATTACTAAATGTTTGAAGGAGTGTTTGTGGTTTTCTATGTATAGTATCATGTCATCTGCAAATAATGAGAATTTACTTCTTCTTTCCCAATTTGGGAACAATTTATTTATTTTTTTGTGTGACCACTCTGACTAGGACTTCCAGTACTGTGTTGAACAGGAGTGATAAAAGTGGGCGTCCCTGTCTTATTCCTGTTCTAGAGGGAAATGTTTTTCTTTTGTTTGTTTTTTTTTTCTGCACTTTGAGTATGTTGTTGGCTGTAGGTTTGTCATATAAGGCTTTTATTATGTGGAAGGATGATTCTTCTATTCCTACTTTGCTGAGTGTTTTTATCAGAAAAGGCTGTTGCACTTGTTCAAATGCCTTTTCTGCACCAATTGATATGATTGTGTGGTTTTTCTCTCTCAAATAGTTTATGTGATGTTTCACGTTCACTGATTTGCAGATAGTGTACCATCCTTGCATCCCTGAAATAAATCCCACTTGGCCATGGTGTATGATCTTTCTAATGCAATGCTGAATCCTGTTTGCTAGAATTTAGTTGAGGATTGCAGCATTAATGTTCACCTGGAAAATTGGCCTGTTAGTCACTTTCTTTGTGGTGTCTTTTTCTGGTTTGGGGAATATGGTAATACTGACTTCATAAAAAGAGCTTGGAAGTATGCCGTCCTCTTGAATTATTTGAAATAGTGTGAGAAAGGTTGGTTTTACTTCTTCTTTGAATGTTTGGTCAAACTCCCCTGTGAAGCCATCTGGTCCAGAGTTTTTGTTTTTTTGGAAGCTTTTTGATTACTGTTTCAATTTAACAGTATTTATCGGTCTGTTCAGGATTTTTGCTTCTTCCTGATTGAGTTTTGAAAGCTTGTCTTTTTGTAGCAATGTGTCCATTTTGTTGAGCTTGTCCAGTTTGTTGTAGTAAAGTTGTTCATTGTGATTTTTTACAATCCTTTGTATATCTGTGGGGTCGTTTGTTACTTCACCTCTTTCATTTGTTTTTGTTTATTTGGGTCCTCTCTCTAAGTTTCTTGCTGAGCCTGAGTAGAGGTTCATCAATGTTGTTTATTCTTTCAAAGAACCAGCCTTTGGTTTCATTGATCTTTTGTATTATTTTTTTTCGTCCCTACGTCACTTATTTCTGTTCAGACCTTTATTATCTCTTTCTTTTTGTGTACTGTGGGCTTTCTTCTCTAATGGAGAGGCACTCTGAAACCCAGGACAAAACAGCTTTTATTTACTTGAATACACATTTGTCCTTTAGCAAAGCAAACAGGTATATCCAATTTTGGTGAACAATAGAAGAATTTTCATGTTAGGAGGTTGCCTTCCGCCATTATTCCCACAGCAGGGTAACAAAATGCTGATTTTCTGCCATGCTGAATATCAAAGTCCATTCCCCTTCTGTGGGACTTCTCGCATTGATATGTTAACTACTTTTGGTCTTTGCCCCACAATTTCCCCCTTTTTGTTTTCTTAATTAATTTAGAAAGGTGTATGCCATCTTCTGGGCTCAGATCCCTTTAAGACTTTTGATTCTGCTTCTTCAGACTGGAAGAAAACCTAGAAGAATAAGAAAGAGAGACAATATTAGTTATTCTAAAGAGCAAATGTAAGGAGATTCAATGAAAAGGATTGAGTTCTTTCATGTCCTTTTAAGTATCGTTTTCAGGTATTTATGGAATTAGTCCATAGTAGGCTTCTTTTGGGACTGTCAGTTCTTTATGGGCTCTTTCCAGTCACTGTTCCCTTGTGACATGACTGCAATGATGTCCGAGTTCTGGATGGTGGACCACCGGTGAGAAATGACAATGCAGGTCTGACCTCTTTTGTCTTTGTCAAGAGCCACCGTCACCTAGGCACAGCAGATGACAGCTAGCGTAGCAAGGCGTGTTCACCATCCCCCATCTCTAGATGTTTCTCCTCTGTCTCCTCAGCATGTTGCTTGTGGACCTGCTGTCTGTAGTTGGAGTAGTCTGGTCAGTTCCTCTCTCAGATTCATGTTGCAGGAATCCACACAGGCTTGGAGGAGTTTTCTGGAAATACACAAGCATATCCTTGACCAAAGAATAATAAAGGGACCCTTCCTTAAACCAGACTCGTTATGTTTCCATTTAACCTGACCATTTTGCTTTGGCTTAGTCTGACACCAGTGTTATTCTATGGGTGTCTTGCCATCAGCATTACAAGGGTAAAATTTAAAGTAATTAAGGCTTGGTGTGGTCTACTTACAGGAGATTTCTTCACTATTCCCCCACTTTTGTTTTTCAAGTTGGGATTTTAGAGCCCTTGTAGTAGATGTAACATGCAAGGAGGGCATTTCTTCATAATCTGTTTTGCCGGCTATACAGTATTTCGGCAGACTGATGTAAAAGCTTGTGAAATCCTGTGACCTGCTTAATAAAATAACTAACTCACAGGCATATTCATTTCCTTTTGTTAAAGGACCAGGGCTTGTTTAAATAGTATAGAGAGGCTTCGGTCACCGAGGCATTTTAATTGAGTAGTTCCAGTTCTGTTTACCAAGCCAGCAGCATAAGCAGATAATAGATAATATCAAGAGGCTTTTGGAAATACTGCAAGTCAGCCTTGATCATTTCTAATTCGATTCTTTGCACAGAAGTATGACTGGTCTGACTGACTTGGTCTGAATTCAGTGCAGTATAAGCAGCTTTACCGTGAGATGAACAATCAGTAAAAACAGTGACTTCTCCAGGAATAGGTTTCTGCCTATTCGATCTATGTTCCCCTGAATATTCTTTCATTTTTATTTGCTAATTTAAACCAGTCTAAAATAAGGCTAATTTCCTAACTTCCTTTGTCATTGGGTGGGGACAGTAAATGACACTAATTGGATTTCTGCTATCAGCCCTCTATATATACACACACACACACACAAACACACAGACACACACACAAACAAACACACACACACACATACTACTGTTGGTCTTTGCCTCCAGCACTTTACTCTGAGGTTTGACAGTGTGATCAATGCTTCTTTGTGTCTGGATGTCTTGTTGTTCATCAGTTAATGTTGTTCATTATATTCCACAAATGAGCGAGATAATGTGATATTTCTCGTTCTATGATTGGCTCAATTTGCTCAGTGTAATGCTCTCCAAGTCCATCCGTGCTGTTTCAAATTATGATAGTTCATTCTTTGTTACAGCAGTAGAGCATTCCATTGTATAGATGTTCCACAGTTTGTTAATCCGTTCATCTGCTAATGGGCATTTAGACTGTTTCCAAATCTTAGCTATTGTAAATTGGGCTGGTATGAACATACAGTTGCATATATCTTTCCTGGTTGGCCTTTCTCAGTTCTTGGGATATATACCTAGAAGAGAGAACACTGGGTCAAAGAGGAGCTCCATTTTCAATTTTTTAAGAAAACTCTATATGGTTTTCCACAGTGGTTGCAGCAGTCTGCATTCCCACCAGCAGTGCACAAGGGTTGCTTTTTCCCTGCATCCTCACCAGCACTTGTGTTTTTTTTTTTTTTTTATTTCTGACAGCTATTCTGACAGGTGTGGATTGGTACCTCAGTGTCGTTTTGATTTGCATCTCTTGGACTGTTAGTGCCTCTGAGTCTTTTTTCGTATGTCTCTTGGCCTTTTATAGGTCTCCTTTTAAAAAGTGTTAATTTAGGTCCTTGTCCCATGTTTTGATTGGATTGTTTATCTTCCTATTGTTAATTTGTGTGAGTTCCCTGAAAACTTGGGAGATTCAACACTTATCCGAGATACCATTGGCAAATAGGTTCTCCTGATGCAGTGGGCTTTCTGGTTGTTTTGTTCAGGATTTTGTTTGCTGTGCAGAAGATTTTTATTTTGATGTAGTCCATTTATTTTCCCATCCGTGTGCATTGCCTTTGGAGCTATATCAATAAAGATACTGCGAAGACATATCTGATATATTGGTACAGATTCTCATTTGATGTTTAAGTCCTTCATCCATTTTGAGTTTATTTTTGTGAATGGTGTAAGTTGGTGGTCTAATTTCACTATTTTGCACGTATCTTTCTAATTTTCCTAACATTTTTTGAAGAGACTGTCTTGATTCCATTGTATGCTCTTGCCTCCTTTGTAAATTAATAATAGAGCATAATGACTTGGGTCCACTTCTGGGTTATCTGTTCCGTTTCAGTGGAGTATATATATGTCTTTTCTTGTGCCAGTAGCAGGCAGTTTTGAGAATGGTGGCTTTATAGTATAGCTTAATATCTGGTATTGTGAGCCCGCCAACTTTTTTCTTCTGCCTCAGGATTGCTCTGGCGATTTTTACTCCGTTTGAATTTTTTGAGGATTTTTTTCTGTGTCTGTGAAATATTCTGTTGGTATATTCATGGAGATTACAATGGATCTATAGATTGCTTTTGGTAGAATGGACATGTTAATGAGGTTAAGTCTACCAACCCATCAACATGGTATATTAATCCATTGGTTGATATCTTATGTCTTTTTCAATGGCCTGTAGTTTTCCAAGTGCAGTTCTCTTACTTTCTTTATGAATCAATAAAAATTTACAGTTTTTAATTATAAGCCTGTGTTTTCTATCAAAATTACTTCTTGCATGAATTTTGGGACACCCTTTACTTAGGCGACTCCTGTGAAAGGGCCATTCGACCCACAAAGGTGTCGCAACCCACAGGTTGAGAACCGCTATTCTAAAATGTCAATTAAATCTAATGAATCCAGTGTGTCCATTAGAGGCTCTGCATCCTTGTTATTTTTTTCATATGGAAGATCTATCCAGTGAAGTCAGAGGGGTGATAATTTCGTCACACTCTCTGTGAAAGTCTTCTAGAATTTTTGTTTGTTTGTTTTGATTTTTTGTTTATTTGTTTGAGATATGTATATTGAGGTGCTCCTATGTTGGCTGAATATATGTTTACTAGGGTTATATCATCTTGTTGGTTGGTCCCTTTAGTATCATGCAGTGACCTTTATGTCTCTTGTGATGGCCTTTCTTTTAAAGTCTATTTTGTCTGATATGTGTATTGTTACTTCGGCCTTTCAGTTTCTTTTACATTTGCATGGAAATTTTTCCCATTCCTTCACTCTCATCCTGTGTGTTTCTTTTGTTTTGAGGTGGTGCTCCTGTAGACAGCATAGACTTGCATCATGTTTTTGTATCCATTTTGCTCCACTACACCTTTAGATTGGAGCATTGACCTATTTACATTTAGGGTTATTATTGATAGGTATTTATTTCTTTCCATTTCGTTTCTGTGTGGCTAACTTTCTGTCTCTGTTTCTACTTCTCATTACAGCAATCTCTGTAGCATTTCATGTAAAGCTGGCTTGGAGATGATGTACTCCTTCAGCCTTTTTCTGTCTAGGAAGCTGTGTAATTGACCGTCTATTTTGAATGAAAGAATTGCCAGATATAGTAATCTTGGTCTCAGATCCTTGCTTTCCATTAACTGGAGTACTTCATGCCATCTTATTCTGGCCTGAAGAGTTTCTGATGAGAGATCAGGAGTCAGCCTTATGGGAACTCCTTCGTGGCTAACAGTTTTCTTTTCTCTTGCTGCCTTGAAGATTCTCTCTTTGTCTTTAATCTTTGGCATTTGAATTATGATGTGTCTGGGCACGGGTTTGTTTGGGTACTTCTTCTTTGGGGTTCTCTTTGGCTCTTGATCTTGTGTGGGATTTTCCTTTACCAGGTTAGGTATGTGTTCTGACATTGTTTCTTTAAAGACCTTCTCTATGCCTTTCTCCCCCTCCTGCCTCTTCTGGCACACTGGCTATGCTAATACTTTTATGTAAGTTTCTGTTTTGTTTTTTTAAATCTTAATTTTTCTGTCTTTTTTTTTAAATTGGGTGATATTTTTAACTCTGTTCTAAATCAGTGATTGGATCCTCAGCTTTCCCTAATATCTGCCTATTTCTTCTAATGTGTTCTTTATTTGTATTATGTCATTTTATATCTAGGACTGTTCTTCTTTTCATAGGCACTATATCTTTTTTCATGCTGTTGAGCTCTTTTACCTTCATAACTCTGAAGTCAGATTCAGATAAATATCTTCTCTGTGCTTCATCTCTCTCTATATCTGGAGAATTCTCTTGTTCCCTCATTTGGGGGTTGTTTCTTTATCTCCTCTTTCTGGCTTTCTGTGTGGGTTTGTGGTGACGATTTAGGTAGATCCTGTCTGCCTCTCAGTCTCTAGTGCAGAACATTGTTAAAGGATGTTTCTGACTAATTAGGTCAGGCAAAGACTCAAAGCCTCCAGAGGCCTCCTCTGTCTATAGACTGATAGGGTTCCAACTTAACTTGCCCCCAAGGCAATGGTCCTCAGGTTATAGCAAGAGTTTGTTTCAACAGGGTGGGGCAGTTGCCTCTGCCTGGAGGTTAATTGTTATTTATAATCTCTTCAGTGTCCTCAGGGCAAGGTGTTTCCCAGTAGTGTGTGTTCATTGTCTCCCCTCCAGGAAAGGCAGATGTCTGCCTGGGAAAGATTTTCTCTGCTGCATGAGGAAAGTACTCCTCCCAGGAAACTTGAAGTGTCTGTGTTCTGTGCTGGAACCCTGGACTCCCCAGTTCTGGCTTTTTCCCTCACAGCTCCAGTCCACTTCACCCTCCCTTTGCCAGGGCACAAGGTGTGTGGCTCCACAGGGAAATTTGTGTGATGGCCCTTTAAGAGGATACCTGAATTTCTAGCTGTCTCTCCCTGCCAGACAGTGCCCTGCTGCTATTCACATCCACAGGTTATATGGCTATCCTCCTCAGTTCTGGTGCTCTCTGCTAGGAGTCCCAGCTTGGGGATTAGACCCAGAGTTCTCAGTGGCAGTCCTCCACAGCTGAGATATCTCTCTGGGACTTCAGTTGCTGTCTGTGGATGTCAGGCCCGCCCCTTCAAGCCTCCTCTCCTCCTCTCCTCCTACCAGTGTCTAAGTGGTCTCCACCTTCGGTGCTCAGGTGTCAGGGTTCTCTCCTGTGAGTTTTCCATTGATTATTAGGAAGTTGTTCTGTATTTTAGTTGGAATATCAGTTTGTTCCTGGGAACATGTCCCTGTAGCATCCACTTATTCTGCCACCATTCTTTTAAATATATTTTTCTTTATCTCAGAGAGAAATGGAGAGCGAGTGAGAGTTAGAAACATCAATGATGAGAGAGATTCATTGATCAGCTCCCTCCTGCTTGCCCCAGACTGAAGATTGAGCCCCCACCCAGGCAAGTGCCCTTGACCTGAATCGAAACTGGGGCCCTTCAGTCTCAAGGTCGGTGATCTGTCCACTGTTCCAAAGTGGCTAGGGTTCTGCCACCTTTTTCAATCTTCTTCAGAATCCCTCTGCATTGTAAAGTCCCTGCCAACATTCTTGTCCAATACGCTCCTTTTCATGTGGTTTCAGGATGGAGTTGTGCATGAAGGCCCTAATGTCCTGTGAGTGCACATTTCTGATCAATAGCACTGTCAGGAAATGTGCATTGAGGCATGCTCAGTAGGCATATAGTAACTGAAACCTGCCATGTCTCTTACTGTCCTGTTTCTGTTAGGATCATGATGAAGGAGCTCAACTAAGGCTCTTGCTTCAAGTAGGGGTTGGAAGGATATACTCTTCATTTCAACACGTGTTCTTCTGAGAAACTTTCGTAGTCGTGCCCTACTCTAAAATGTATGAGGCCATTCCATTATAAGGCCAGATCTTTTATCAGGACAAGGCATTTATTTTTATTGAATGAAAATTCAAGCCAAAACCGGTTTGGCTCAGTGGATAGAGCGTCGGCCTGTGGACCGAAGTGTCCCAGGTTCGATTCCGGTCAAGGGCATGTACCTGGGTTGCGGGCACATCCCCAGTAGGGAATGTGCAGGAGGCAGCTGATCGATGTTTCTCTCTCATCGATGCTTCTAACTATCTCTCTCCCTTCCTCTCTGTAAAAAAAACCAATAACATCTATTTTAAAAAAAAGAAAATTCTAAGAATCACATAAATATATAAAGATATAATTTGTACTTCCAACAATCATATACGTATTGAAGAAATATGGAGACTAAATAACTACATCTCAATCAATATGATACAAGTACAGTAGGTCCTCGCGTTACATTGTTGCCAAGTTCCTGCAGTGGGATGTAATGCAATATTCGCGTAAGTCAGAACCCACCTACATAAGCACGAATATCACTCACATGGAGAACACATACACAGCAGTAATGGCGTGAAACAGTGAAAAATAATAAATAAATAAATAAATAAATAAATAAATAAATGAAAGATAAAAATTCCTGACCTTTACTTGTGGTACATGAATAATAATAAAACATAAAGCACATATGTGCATACGTAGAAATGATCAAACTTTTTTTTTTTAATAAATAAATGGGGAATGGCGACGTAACCACAAAACGCATGTACTTCGAGTCCAACGTAACCCAAGGAACGTCTGCATTATCACAACAGGCTGAAAAGTGATCAGTGTGGATTCCGATGGTCTGTTTTTAATGAAAATAGGGTGGAAAGGGACACTTGAAAGAGTCTGGCAGTGAAAGTTGCTAAATCAGAGCATGCACATAGTTGTGAAGAAATCAGGTAAAAGTGACTTGTTCATATTAGGAAAGAGATGTTTTAAAGTCTAACATAGAGACCCTCACTATAAATTATGTTGGAAAATTGAAAGTATTGAGAGCATCAGTGAAGTTAAGAAGAATAGGCCTCTGCACTTGAATACAGACAAGCAGCCTGCCCATTTCAATTTTGGATGAGCTAGTGAGCAAAGATAATTAGTGAAAGGCTCATTTAGGAGCATTGATGGAAAGAATTAGCCCTGAAACATAGAACTGTTTGTGGGAGATGTAATAGTTCTCATATTTTGAAGGAGATTAGTGCCCTTCATATAAGCCATTAAATAATACCGCCAAAGAGCAGTAAAATCTATATGGCAATCATTACCAAAATTCAGGTTATACCTTTAAATAATTCAGCATTAGAAGAGAACCATGCTAAATCAGTGATAAATAATAAAATGACTCGAGGCCCGGTGAATGAAATTCAAGCACCAGTGGCGTCCCACAGCCTGTCCTGCGCCCTCGCGCAATCTGGGACCCCCTTGGGAGATGTGGGACCGCCAGGTTAGGTCTGACACCTCCTGAGGGATGTAGCAGTGCACGAAACGGCAGGCAGCCAGGCAGGAGCCCAAGCTGGAGCCAGGTGCTCTGTTCCCGCTCGTCCAAGCCCCACTCCACCTGCCACCTCTGCTTCGTAGCCTTGTCACATAGGCAGCAGAGGCTCTTGCTGTCACAGCTGCACTTTCCAGCCATTAGCCCGCCTTCTGGCTGAGTGATGTTCTCGCTGTGGGAGAGCCTTGACCACCAGGGGGAAGCTCCTGTGTTGAGCGTCTGCGTCCTGGTGGTCAGTGTGCATCGTACCAACCACTCATAATGTCGCTTACGCTTTTATATATATAGATATGTGTGACCAATTTGGCATGTCCTGGCCCAATAGAATATTAGTACTCACAGATGATATCTTGCCACTATTAGAACACCCGTGGCCAGGTGCATGGATTTGTGCACATTGAAAGGAAATTAATTAGAAGAAATATTTTAATACTGCTATTTTCCCTTTCTCTATAATAGCAGTGTCAACCAAATGCAGATTGACAATGACAATTTGAAACACATGCATGCAATTGGCGCCAGCAAGAGCTTCATACGCATGGCACATGCATGAGTCACCTTAGCCATATAAATATGTGTGTGTGTGTGTGTGTGTGTGTGTGTGTGTATTTAGATAGACAGACAGATAGATGGATAGAGAATAAACTTGCTTAATTAGACCTGCTTTCTGATTTAGCTCAACTTTTTCCAACCCACTGAATCACCTTAACTTCTCTTCCAGGTAATTGTCAGCAACACAGCAATAAATATCAACACAAAGCACATTATTATTGTAGTTCATGCGGGGAGAACAACGGGTGAAATATTTAACTGCAGCAGTGTTTGACTTTGTTCTGCACAGTGAGATAAGCTGAAGTCATTTTCAAGTTCCACCATTTCTTCCTTTTTTTCAGTCCGGTCAAGATTCTAAGCTTTCAAAATCTCCGTTTTCTGGCTAATGAAGAGAAAATAGGATACCTCCGAGTCTACCATCTACCTACACCAGAGCTTTGAGTGAGGGGCGGGCTGTGCAGGGTGACACCCACTGCCCCGTCCGTGATTGGAGGAGGCTTTTGAGGAGCCCACCCAGAAACAGCAGGCTGGGCCTGGCCAGGTGCCTTCTGTACCACATGTTCACATGACCAGCGCCTGTGCATGAGCCCAGTGTGCACCCACTCAGCACACCAGGGCCTGGTTGCATGCACTAGTGAGCAGGCACCTTGCCTGGACTCAGCAGGCTCTGTACCACCTGCTCCTTTCACAGCACCAGTGTCAGAGCCAGGGGGCATCCAGAGTCAGGCTGTGTTGGGAGACTGAGGGGCTCCTGGGGGCAGCGCGCTTCCTCTCAGTTCCACTAGGGGGCCTTCAGCTGCAGGGCGCCTGAGGATTCACAGTGCACCCCAGGGCCTTTGCACCAGGAAGGACAGGGCAAGCAGGATGGCCCAGAAGGATTTTGGCTTCACCTCGGTGCAGGAAAGTGGTGAAACCCAGGACACAAGGGCACAGGAGGTTCAGAGGGCAGCTTTGGGGCTGGAGTGGGAGGACTTCATGCAGGTGGGGGAGGCTGAGACCCGGGAGCTGAGGTTGGACACAGGCCAGGAGGTGTGGCTTGATCTCGAGTGCGGGAGAGGGGAGGACCGGGTGGCTACAGAGCAGTGTGTGCAGGGTGACGAGAGTGAGGTGCAGCAGGGAACCCAGAGTGAGGAGCAAGGGGAAGACAAGGAGGGCCTGGGGGAGGAGTTTCAGGCACAGGCTCAGTTTGTCCTGTGGACAGAGGGCCTTCTGCAGGTGGTGCCATGGCAGGGCACGTGAGCAGGGGAGGAGGTTTTCCCAGATCTGCAGGTGGGGAGGGAGGAGGAGGTGGTGAGTGAAGAGCAGAGGCTGGAGGCACAGGCTCCAGGTGACCCACAAAGGAGTGACCACCAGGAGGAGGGGTGGATGGAGGGGTCATTAATTGCAGGGGAGCAGTTTGTCCTGGAGGGGGAGGGGAAGTGCACCATGGAGGCAGTGGAACAGGTGGGAGAGGTGGAGCCTCAGTCCAAGGCCAAAGCAAAGCCAGAAGAAGAGGAGCCAGTGCAGCAGGAGCAGGCCCAGTCGGGGCCCGGGGCCAAGTTAACCTGGTCCCCTCTGGAGGTGCTCCAGGCCCTTCAGTTGGAGATGGAGCCCGTGAACGAGCAAGCCAGCAGGGCCTTCTCTCAGCTCAGGTGCAGGACTCGGCAGAGGCTCAAGCCCTATTTCGAGCAGAGAAGCCTCAATATCCTGCGCATCCCTGGGTTCTGGCTCACAGCTGTATCCTTGATGGTAGAGGAGCAGGATCACACGGAGCATGGGACAGTGCAGGAGAATGGTGGAAGCGGGGACGGTTCCCATAGAAAAGAACATTGAGGACAAGCTAGGGGCAGAGCGCCCCAGTCTGGCCCAGCATCCTGGAGACACCCTCTTTCTTATACAGGCACCATAGAAACGGTACCTGAGGCTCCAGGGGTAGAGCTCCAAGGCAGAGGCACGCATACACCAGGGGCTGATGCCCACAGACAGGGCTGTGTTGCACGGGCTCTTCTGGGACTAACTTACAGACCGTCTCTATGTCCAATTCCTCATTCAGAAGCAGGAATGTGTGATGTGTAGCCAGGCAAGCCCTCAGCACAAAACAATCTGGTGGGCATCAGGGTCTGTCAGGAAAGAGAGTGGTGCTGGGCCCCTTTCTGCCATTTATGGAGAAGGAGTGGCCTTAAGGGAAGGAGAGGCCAGGCCAGGCCAGGCCAGGCTGCTCTTCCTAGCTGGTCCATGCCCAGCTACCAGGGTGCAGGCTCCTTGACCCAAAGCAGTTCATGAACCACCCAGAGTTGTCGGCCATGATCAGTGTCCAAGATGAAAATATGCTGGGCCATATGATGGATTTGAAGGTAAGTGCACCTGCTCCACGGAGTGGTGTAGAGCAGGTGGGGAAATGGCCTGTCCCTGAAAACAGCGACAGGCGGGAGCACTGGGCTGCGATTTCACTCCCTGGATCCACTTTCCTTCTGCAGGTGAGGGAAGTCAGGCATCCCTGGGGTTGCTGCACCATTAGCCTGTACTTCCACAGCAACCCCTACTTCCACAACCATGTGATTGTGAAGGAGTATCTCATCACCCTCACAGGTAAGAGGAGGCTCCCTGCATGGGCTGCAGCTGGTGGTGGGCAGGGATGGAAGGCGATGTGCGCAGCTTCACATACCCATCTCCTGCAGGATACAGGGTGTCCCGTGCCACTCCCATTCAGTGGTCCCAGCATTGTGAACGAGAAGTGTACAGCCACAGGCTCCAGGACAGCAGCGCCAGCTTCTTCTACTGGTTCTCTGACCACAGTGTGGCAGCATCTGGCAGGATTGCTGAGGTGGGATGTCACTGGCCATGCCAGCATACAGCTTCCTGTGTCCGCCTGCTGCTTGCGTTTCTATTTGGGTCCCTGTGCTCTCCTGACCAAGCTCTGTTGGCTCTACCAGATCATCAGCAAGGACCTGTGGCTCAATCCTCTGAAGTATTATGAGAGGACGATGGCCCCCAGTGAGCGGACAGGACGGGTGAGGAGGGGCAGCCTGGGCTCTCCCTTGGTGTGCTGCCAGGTTCCTGGGCCATTACTTCTTTCTCACGGGGACACCTGGATGCTGGGAGGGAAACAGCCTGTAACACCAGGTCCCTAGGGTATGTGCCTGAGGCAGGAACTACCAGTCCAACAAGGGCAGTGCAATTCCAGCTCAGGCAGGGGGGCTTAGGCAGGAGGAGGGAGTGTGCATGCCCACTGTCACTCAGAGTCAAAGCAGATTCCTTGAGCCACTCCTCTGAACTCTCCCTCTAGGCTGCTCACAGCACCTTGAGGCCTTGACACCTGCCCCTCAACAGGGGCTGGCATGACATGTTCTTCCTATACTCCTTTCCACAGGTGTCTGCGAATCTTCCTCATGCTGAGGCCTAGGCTGCTGTGCTGCCACACCGCATTGCTCTATGGCTCCTCACCACCATCTCCTATTTCCCCAAGGTCTCCTCTTCCTCCTGGGGCCAGTGGGAGAGGCTTGCTCCTTATCAGTATCTTAGGGTGCAAAGTGTGGGCCACAGAGCTGGAGGAATCCTTGTTTTGCAGCCTTGTCAGAGGTTCTTCAATCCTTGTATCCATTTAGGTTTTCCAAGGAGAATAACTCATTTGTCCACCCTCCCTAACTGGAAAACGGGGCAGCATGCCATGACGAAATAACACACTGCTTCATTTTGTATGCAGTTCACTTCAAAGACTTTATGCACTTATGGTCATAGACACCCTGGGAAATTTAGGGCCATGAATATAACTCACCATCCAAACAGATTGTTTTTACGTGTTTGCAGTAAAATCAGACAAGAAATCCCATGTTGCAGAACACTTCTGAAAATTTTTGTAATGTTAGTGTTTAAGGTTTTACAAAAAGTAATAGCTATGTCTCTTTCTTTTTATCTACTGACCTCCCCCCGGCTTCCTCTATCTCTAGTCTCTTGTTCTTGCCACCCACTCCCAGTGTCTTGCCTCTGTTGGTCTATTGGTTGTGCTTATATTCTGAATATTTTAACAATACAATATGCAAAATTTAAACATTTGAGTATATTGTAATTTAAATCAGCACTTATGAAACAACCTTGTATAATTCAAACCTTTCCTCCAATCCTGAAACTTCATAATGGTACATACAATTTTTTTTATATAATTTTGAAATTGATATGTTTTTTTAAAAATATATTTTATTGATTTTTTACAGAGAGGTAGGGAGAGAGATAGAGTGCTAGAAACATCTATGAGAGAGAAACATTGATCAGTTGCCTCCTGCACATCCCCCACTGGGGAAGTGCCCGCAACCCAGGTACATGCCCTTGATCGGAATCGAACCTGGGACCCTGCAGTCCGCAGGCCGACGCTCTATCCGCTGAGCCAAACCGGCTTTGGCTAATTCTTGATGCTTCCCCCAAACCTACCATTTGCTTTTAGTCATTCTTAAATAAAGAAGCCAAATCCTTTACAATACAATGTTGTCTGTACCTTATCATTTTTAATTCCAGTGTCTAATTCTTCTGTCACAGGGGCTTCCCCCCTGACTCCACGATTTCCCAATCAGGTAAGCTACTGTAGTGCATGATTCACTCTCTCTTGCATACATGGTGTATCCTGTGATCGCCGCCAGCACCACACTCAGGACCCCTTACCGGGGTGTCCGATCGGCTGTTGCAGTAATTGCTGTGCCCCCATCATACCCATCTCCTGTGTGGCTGTTATAATCATCACAGGGACTGGACCACCATAAGTCAGAGGGGGCCTTCGTGCTGGCGGTGTTCCAACTGAGCCTCCTGTAAAGTCGGTGACCAAATAACAATACTTGAACCTCTTTATGAATAATTTTATGTCAGTATGACATGACACTAGTAAAGTCTTAACTATTTTGAAAACCTATGCTTTTATCTGCCTGAGCTAAAAAGGTGTCAATGAGGCTGAGGTAGACAAGGGAGCTTACATTCATATAAATACAGCTGAAGAATAAGGTTTTAACTTAAATAATTGATTATGAATGAAAATGAAGGCCCATTCTGTGGAAATGGGCCGAAATTCTGACCTTCATATTATTTCTATGGTTCACGCTGTCCAGTGCTCCTTCTGATTAAAAATGTTAAATTACCTCCTGGCTGCTGTGCCTAAGTTGGTGGAGCACCAGCCTTGGCACTGCAGGATCTGCTATTTCATTCCAGGTCAAGGGAATGTGCCTGGCTTGTAGTAAACCAATGGATGGTTCCTTCACTCTCCCTCTCACTTCCTCCCCCATCCATCTCCCTCTCCCCCCTACTTCTCCCTCTCCCACTCCTTCTCCCTCTCCCTCTCCTTTCCTCTCTCCCTCTCCCTTTCCCCCTCCTCCCTCGCACTCTCATTTCCCCTCTCCCTCTCCCCATCCCCTCCCTCTCCCCCCCCCCTCCCCCTCCTCCCTCATGTTGAAATAGGCCAACAATGGAAAAGGTCCTCTAATGTGGATTAGCAAAAACAAAACACACAGATACATCATGTCGCTTAAATATAATAAGACCAACTTTGAAAAAAATACTCCAGGCACCTTAAAGTGACTGAAAATCCCAATACATCAATGTCTAAGCGGAAAATAGATTGAGAGGCTGTAGGGCCACAACACAGGTGTAGAGCTGAGAAGGGGCTTGAAAGGGGCTGGCGACCCAGCTTCCTGCCTGAGGAGGTCCTTATGGTACAGAGCCCCAGTTTTAGTTTTCAGAGTGGTGGTGTCGATTTAATAAAGGGAGATCTACTCACTGCCTCTGCAATAACACAGAGGCCCCCAGCTTACCCCTACCCCATCTACTGTTCCTCTGCTCCTAGCTTATCCCTCCTGCAGGCATGATGGTCATCTTTCATATTCACCATGCCAGGCCCTTCCCTGCCCCAGACTGAGGGTCAAAGTATGTAGCAAAAGGAACTGACATTGACCATCTAGCAGCACCACCCTGCCAAGAGCTTCAGAGCAACAGCCCCCCTGAGACTGGGAAAACACCATGCCCTGGGATGTCTTGGAGGCTTGGGCCCAGTGGCCTCCTCTCACCACCACATGCAGGTGGATGTGATATTCCTCCTTTGGGCCCTCTGCTTGTGCTTAAGATCCAAAGTTATTGGGAAGTGGATGTCTTCTGTTCCAGACAGGGATTCTGCCAGGATATGGCGGTTGGTAGGGGATCCTCTGCTAAAAGGCACACCCTCATCTTGTCCATGAGTGCTGTTCCTGTGTGAGGTGGGACATCTGTGGATACAAGATGTATCAAAAGAGATTTTATTCCCGACACCTGGGTGCTGGTGGGTTGAGACAGAGAAAGTCATCAGTCATGAGAGCAGAGAGAGAGTTTTTCTTTATTTTTTTCTGGCTGCAAGCTGCTCTGCTGACATGAGGGTCTGGTCTGTCCTTGGTTCCTCCCATGCCAGGTGTCTTCTGGTTATCTGGGCTATGCTGTGCTCAAGGCTGCAAGCTTGCTACAAGATATCTGCTAAGCAAAATAAGGTTTTCTCTGCCCTGTTTTATTCTCTTTAACCCTTTCTACAGCCCCTGGGAGGGGAGAAGTAGACGGTATAAAATGGAGGACTGGGATGCCTGGGTGAAAAGGGAAACTCACAGCACCCACAAAGTGGATCAGGATGACTATCCTTAACAACTGACCAGGGAGAGGTAGACAAGGCATGACAGAGGATGGCAGGTGGGTGATGCCTGGTGGTTGGCACCCAGGACAGATAATGGGTAAAGAGATGATGCATGCAGACAGAGAATGGATGGGTGCTAGGAGATGATATACACACAGACATAAGTGTAGTCTTTTAATAAAATTCTAGCACTGTGGTTCAAGTAATAGTATTTCCAGGGTTCCGTCTTCTTGTTTTTAAAGTTTGATAATGCCATATGAGCCATGATTATTTAGCCATCACTATTCCTTATTTTTTTTTTTTTTACAAAAGTGCTGGACTGTGGGGTTGGAAGGATGTTGAAATGTCCGTTTTGTGTAGCAACATAGTACATTAAGCTTACTTACTTTAGGATATGAATACAAATGGAATCGGGCTTTAAGCCTTCAAAGCACCTTGTAATTTAGGTTAGTCTGCCCACCCCAGACATATAATGTCAGCAGAAATCAGGTCACTGTTGGTAAGAAGCTAATACAATTGATGCAAACATTTCCATAGCATTAAAAAAGGTCTTGAAAATATGGTATGTGTAGTCCCTTTACCCTCAAGTTGGTATACCTTTTGAAAAAAGTATTTGTATTGATTTCATAGAGCAAGGGAGAGGGAGAGAGAAAGAAAAACGTGAATGATGAGAGAGAATCCCTGAACGGCTGCCATCTCCTTGTCCCCCACTGGGGATTGAGCAAGGGGCTTGGGCTTGTTCTTTGACCAGGAATAGGACAGTGACCTCCAGGCTCACAATTGGATGGTCAACCATCACAGAGTCACAGCAGGTGGGCTAGGTGTTTAGTTTTTCAAGACAGGAACTGATGTGAGTTAGGACATTGGGTTTGCCATAACTAATTAACCTTCCCGCCCCTAACTAACTTTTCTCTGGTTCATTATTTTTGAATCAGGCAACCAGACTGATTTTTGTAAAATATATATATATATATCCTGATTTATTTTAAAGTAGTGGATAAGAGTCCGTTTCAATGAGTCTTTAAAGTACTAGTGAGGGAAATAGTCTTATTTCTCTTTAATCTTCAAGTCTGACCAATGTAAGTGTGTCCCATATCCTTCAAAGTTGCTGGTGCTCCTTGCACAAGTATTCCTTAATATTACCCTGAAAGTCACACCATTTTGGCATCTTTTGGGGTACATATTTTCGTTGGTTCTTATACATTTTCAGATATTTCCAACATATCATATCATTATTTTAAGCTACATTCTTTTGGATTTATTAAGAATCACTCTTCCCTGGGACAAGGTAACATATGCAGATTTCTATGTCAATAACCACGCTTGTGCTTTGGCTACACTTTTGATCTTATATTTAAGTTAATTTGTGTGTGTACTCTTTATGCCATATATTAAGTTGTTGATCTTCAATGACTTTTAGTACATAACTCACTTATGTGCCTGGCCTTTATTTGGAGAGCCTGCTTTATGATACATCGAAGGGGGTCAGTACATATTGACCCTTTTACTTTACCTTTGTCTTTTAGGGTTTGTCAACAGCCAAGAGTTGGATTTGTCTCATGATTTTTCTTGAGTTCAGAAGTCCATTTATTTGATTTATGAAGAATGGTTGATGTTGTTTCCCTAGTTTCTAAGCAGAAGAAATGTAGTTTGTGTAGATATTATTCCTAAGTGTCTTCTTTCAAGTGATGTTTTGTAGCCTGCACAATGATTCTGAATAAGACAAAATCCCTACTTATTGGGCACTTCTTTTCTATGGTAAAAATAAAAAACATGCAAGGAAATGTAAATAAGTACAATCATGCATAAACAAAGATATGAGGAAAAATATAGGGGGTAATTATTTTTAGAAGTTATATTGGTAGGAGTTAGTGTTTCTATTCAGAAAATTCAGGGGATCAAGGGATGTTTGTTGAATCTCAAATGTCGGGAAGGCGGCCGTGGTGTATAAATCTGTGGAAAACATTTTGGACCCAGAAAGCTCATGTGATTCCTTAAGGTGGGAACTGTGTCCAGTGGCTGTTTAGTTTGTGTCGCTGCCCATCAGTGTCAGACATCTTGGTGGAATATGTGACTTCAGATTTGTTTACAAAAATAATTCCAGACATCCAAAGAGTTTTATGTGGAGCAATTACAGTGACCTCAGTGTACACATGCCATGTTGATTTAGCTAAAAGATCAACCATCATGAAGTTATTGGGAGACTGGGAAATTTAAGTATGTATGTTAATCAAATTACTATATTTAAAAGGTATAATTCTAGGAACACATTTTTAAAAAAATACTTTATTGTTTAGAGGATGGGTTAGCCTGGCTAGAGGTTCATCAATCTTGTTTATCCTTTCAAAGAACCAGCTCTTGGTTTCATTGATTTTCTGTATTTTTTTTTTTTTTGGTCTCTATGTCATTTATTCCTGCTCTAATCTTTATTATCTTCTTCCTTCTGCTCACTCTGGGGTTTTCTTGTTGCTCTCTTTCTAGTTCCTTGAGATGTAGAGTTAGATGATTTACTACCATTTTTTCTTGTTTTTTGAGATAGGCCTGTAGAGCTATGCACTTCCCTCACAGGAAAGCTTTCATTGTGTCCCATAGGTTTTGGATTGTTGTTCTTTCATTGTTGTTAGTTTCCGGGATGTTTTTAATTTCTTCTTTGATGTCATTGGTAAACCAATCAATATTTAATAACATGCTATTCAGCTTCCAGCGTTAGAGTATTTTGTATGGTTTTTATTGTAGATCATTTCTAATATTACGCCATCGTGATCTGAGAAGATGCTTGGTATAATTTCAATCTTCTTGAATTTGGGGAGACCTTGTTTGTGACCCAATATGTGGTCTATTTTTGAAAATGTCCCATGAGCACTTAAGAAAAACATATATTCCACGGCTTTGGAGTGAAATGTTCTGAAGATGTCAATTAAATCCATCTGATTTAGTGAGTCAATTATGATTGCTGTTTCTTTGCTGTTAAGTTGTCTAGAGTATTTATCCAGTGATGTCAGTGTTGTATTAAGGTCCCCTACTATGATTGTATTGTTGTCGACCTCTCCTTTGATATCTTCCAGAAGCTTTTTTTATGTATTTGGGCGCTCCTGCATTGGGTGGATAAACGTTTATCAGGGTTATATCCTCTTGTATTGATCCCTTTAGTATTATGAAGTGGCCTTCCTTATCTCTTGTTATGGCCTTCAATTTGAGGTCTATTTCGTCCTATATAATTATTGCTACCCCAGATTTTTATTTTTTTCATTTCCATTTACCTGAAAAATATTTTGCCATCCCTTCACTTTAATTATGTGTGAGTCCCTTCTTCTGAGGAGGGTTTCTTGTAGACAGCAAATATATGGGTCATATTTTATTATCCATTCAGCCACTTGATGTCTTTTGATTGGAGCATTTAGTCCATCTACTTTTAAAGTTATTATTGAAATGTACTTGTTTGTAGCCATTTCTATTTTTTGTGCCTGTTTTCTTTCTTACCTTTTTATTTCCTCTTTTTACACCAGTCCTTTTAGCATTTCTTGCATTGCTGGCTTGGTGATGATAAACTCCCTTAGCCCTTTTTTGTCTGTGAATCTTCTTATTTCCCCTTCAATTTTGATTGATAGCCTTGCTGGATAGAGAATTCTTGGATTCAGTCCTTTGCTTTGCATCACTTTGTAAATTTCCGTCCATTCTTTTCTGGCCTGATGTGTTTCTGTTGAGAAATTATTTGATAATCTAATGGGAGATCCCTTGTATGTAACTTTCAGTCTCTCTCTTTCAGCCTTCAAGATTCTCTCTTTGTCCTGAACATTTGCCATGGTAATTATGATGTGTCTTGGGGTGGGTCTTTTCGAGTTCACCTTATTTTGTACTCGGGCCTTGTGTGAATTTTTTCTTCCCCACATCTGGGAAGTTTTCTGATATTATTTATTCCAATAGGTTTTCTAATCCTTGTTCCTCTTTCTGTTGTTCTGGATCCCCTATAATTCGCATGTTGTTTCATTTCATGCTGTCTCATAGCTCCCTTAGGCTCTCCTCCTGTCTTTGAATTTTTTTCTCCAATTGCAGTTCAGTTGGGAGTGTTTTGCTTCCCTGTCTTCTAATTCACTAATTCGGCCCTCTGCTTCTCCTAATCTACTACAGAAACTTTCAGTGGTGTTTTTTATTGCAGCTATATCACTCTTCATTTCTTCTTGGTTCTTACATAATTTATTGATTTTTTTCATCCATTTCTTTTTGATTCTTACATAAGTTGTTTATTTTTTCTTCCGTTTCTTCTTGATTCTTGCATAAGTTGTTGATTTTTCCCTCCATCTGGTTTATGCATTCTAGCACCCTTAATCTGAATTCTCTTTCTGTCAAGCTGCATGCCTCTGTTTCACTTAGCTGCTTTTCTGGGGAGTCCTCCTTTTCTTTCCTTTGGGGGTTTCTTTCTCTACCCATGTTTGATCTCACCGATATATCTAGATGTTGAGTCTCTCAGGGGCTGCTCCTTGGGTGGCAGTGGCTCCTCGGGCTGTGGTTGATCCTCAAGCAGTTGTGATAGCTGCTGTTCCTCAGTTGGCAGCTGCTCCTCTGGTGGGTGCTATTCACAGCCGTGGTGGCTCCTCTGGCTGGTGGGGGTAGGCTTCACACACAGCTGCCGTTCCTCAGACCAAGGATGTGCTGATCACAAGGCTGCTGTTCCTAGGATGCGGGTGGGCCACACACACAGCTTCTACTCCTTGAACTGGGGCGGACTGCTCACATGGCTGCTGATCCTTGGATGGGGGCTGGCTGCATGCTGCTGTTGTTCCTCTGATGTGGTGGGCTGCTTGTGGGGCTACTGCTCCTAGGACTTGGATACTTTGATTGCAGGTCTAATGCTCCTCAGACGGAGATGCGCTGCTTGCAAGGCTGCTGATCTTTAGACGGGAGGGAGCTGCAGGCAAGGCTGCTCCTCCTTGGACAGGGATGCGCCACTCACTGGTCTGCTGCTCGTCAGACAGGTGCAGGCTGTTGTGGCTATGCTCCTCGGAATGGTGCGTGCTGTGCAGGGCTGCCGCTCCTCAGATGTGGGTGGTATACTCGTGTGACTGCTGCTCCTCGGACTGGGTTGGGCTGCTGTTGCTCCTCGAATGGGGCCGGACCACTCGCAGAACTGCTGCTCTTCAGGTGGGGGTGGGCTGCTCGCACAGCTGCTGTTCTCCAGATTGGGCAGAGTGCTCATGCGGCTGCTGCTGCTTGGACCAGGCCAAGCTTCTTGTGCAGCTGCTGCTCCTCAGACTAGTGCAGGGTGTGCGAAGCTGCTGCTCCTCGGATGGAGGCAGGCTTCGTAGGGGTGCCGCTCCTCAGATATAGGAAGATTGCCCATGCAGATGCTCCTCCTCAGAGAGGTCAGACTGCTCGCGTGGTTGCTGCTCCTCAGACAGGGAAGCAGGCCACTCACACAGCTGCTGCTTATTGGACAGGGGCAGGTCACATGAGGCTGCTGCTCTTTGGCTCGAGGCAGGCTGCTCATAGGGCTGATGTTCCCTGAACAAGTGCGTGCCACTCACATTACTGCTGCTCACGTGGTTGACGAAAGAACGTGAAAAAAGTAGGACATAAGGGAACAAACAATAAAAAAGGTGAACAAAGAAAAATGCAAAAAAAAAAATGCTACCCAAATAATAATAATGAAAAAAATGAAAAATTGAAATGGCATTCCTTAGGCTGGCTTCAGATCCCAGTTTTCAGGAATATCTGTGCTTTTTGCTGTTGTTGTTGTTGTCATTGCTGGGACAGAAAGCCCCGCTATAGGCCAGACCCTGATAACTCCCAGGGACTAATCAGATTATTTTAATCCTTCATCTCATGTAGGGTGGAATCTGGATGTGGCTGTTTTCCTTGCCTGGTGCCTGGAGGGAGGAATTAGAGCCTCAGGAGAAAATGGCTGCCCAAGTCCTGGGCTAAGGGGTGATTCAGCATTCAATTTACTGCCACTTCTCCTGTCCCACCTTCTCTTCCCAGCCTCTCCCCAGATTCCACTTGCCTGCACCTTCACCTGCTCTTCAGCTCAGGTGAGTGTCTGTATACAAAATGTCCTATGAACAGGGTTCATTGAAAAGGAACAAACAAATGCCGGCCACAGAAACAGGGCAGGCTGAGTCTCTGTAAGCTCCTCTCTTACTGGAACTGCATGGTCTGGTCAGAGCTTCAGGCTGCCCCTTTTAGGCTCAGTCCTCTGTAATTATGAAAACCAGATCCCAAATCCCCCTGTACCAACAGTCCCGCGGATCTCCTTTCCACAGTCAGGGGCTGTGCCTGTCCCAAGAGTCTTGGCTGTGTGCTGTGTGGTCTCCCTCTGACCCTCTGGGCTCAGAGGTGTGGCAAACTTTCCTGCCCAGATCCCTGGTTTTTACCTTACCAGAGGAACTCTGCCCTTCCCAGCTGTAAACTGTCTCACCACCTGAGTGTACTTCGCCAATTCTGGGTGGGTGTTACTAGTTTCAGCTGCACACTCCATTTGCTCCAGGACAAGCCGTGGGACGGGTCTGCCTATTCCGCTGCGATCTTGGCTTCTCGAGATTTATTTTTTCAAATATAATTATTGATCCCCTAATTCCCCCCCCCCTTTGCCTGAAAAATATTTCTCTCCTTCCACTTTCAGTCCGTGTGAGTCCCTTATTATGAGGTGGGTTTCTCATAGACTGCATACATATGGGTCTTGTTTTATTATAATTTTAGCCATTTTATATCTTTTGAATGGAGTGTTTAGTCCATTTAGGTTTAAGGTTATTTTGATAGGTACTGATTTGTTGCCACTTTTTTCTTTATGCCTGGGTTTCTTCTGTCTCTTCTATTCCTTCTTTTTACAACAGTCCCTTTAGCATTTCTTGCATTGATGGTTTAGTAGTGAAACACTCCCGTAGATTTTTTTTTTTCTGTGAAAACACTGAATTCCTCTACAGTTTTGAATGATAGCCTTGCTGGATAAGTATTCTTGGATGTGGTCCCTTGTTTTGCATCACTTTGTATATTTCCTTTCATTCCCTTCCTGCCTGATGTGTTTCTGTTAAAAATCATTTGATCATCTAACAGGAGAGCCTTTGTAGGTAACTCTCTGTATCTCTCTTGCAGCCTTTAAGGTTCTGTTTGTGTCGTTATTGTTTGCCATTATAATTACAATGTGTCTTGGTATAGGTCTTATTGGGTTCATCTTGTTTGGAACTTTCTGTGCTTGTGTGACTTTTTCTTCCCAAAATGAGGAAGGGTTTGTGATTATTTCTTCTGATAGGTTTCCTAATCCTTGTTCCTCATCTTGTCCTTCTGACCCCCTTAATATACACATGTTACTTTGTTTCATGTTGTCACCAATTTCCCTTAGGATATCCAACTGCTTTCTATTTCTATTTTTTCTCTCTAATTGCTGTTCAGATTGTGTTGTTCATGGTGTGTTACACTTCCCTGTCTCCTAAATCGCGGATTCAATCCTTTGCTACTTCTAGTCCACTATTGAAACCTTCCATTGTATTTTTTATTGTAGCTATTATCAATTTTTTCATTTTTCCTTGATTCTTACATAAATTGTGGATTTCCCAGGCATCTGGTGTATGGACTTTATGATCCTTATTCTGAATTCTTTTTCAAACATTTTGTATGCCTCCATTTAGTTGAGTTTCCCTTCTCGGCAATTCCTCCTTTTCTCTCCTTTGGGGTTTGTTTGTTTGTATCACCATTTTACCCATCATTGCAGAACCCAGGTGCCAGGGTGCGGGTGGCCAATGGCCACAGAGTGGATCGGCAATTCAATTGTGCACTCCAAGACTCACAGGAGGTAGTGGAGGTTGTTGGGGGCTGCAGTCCCGGTGTCCGTGGGTCTGCTGTTGCCATAAATGGTCTTTGGCCAGAGTGGCTCTAGGATCTCAGGTGATGTCTGAGGCCCATCTGGGTGGAGGTGAGGCTGGGTTCCTAGTCATAGCAGCTCTCTCCTTCAAGATGGCTTGTTTTCTTAGAACCATATTTAACAAAACAGTGTATAACATAAAAATACTAAAGATTGTGCAAGAAGCCTATTAGAAATAGAATGAAGAAACAAATCAGAACTATGTAAATACAGAATTGCAGTCATACTGGACATTTTTTCTTTCATTTTAACTAGAGAAATAATAAAAGTAAGAAATCTGAGAGTTGGTAGAGGAGGAATAAAGTACCTAATCATTTTGAATGAATGATTTTTGTTTTAAAAAATAGTTTATGTAAGACATGTACCCTGGAAATAATGAAATAGATGTTGTCAAAACAAAAATGGAGTAACAGACACATTCTAAAAAGTAATCCACATTGCCCAGTCAGTATTGCTCAATAGTTGAGCATAGAATTGTGAACCAAGATGTCTCATCATCTCTTCCTGGTCAGGACACATGCCTAGGGTGCTGGCTGGTCCACCAGTATGAGACATTTAAGGAAGCCGCTGATCAATATATTTCTCTTTCATCTATGTTTCCATCTCTCTATCCCTCTCACTTTCTCTCTCTCCAGAAAACCAAGAATAAGCCTATTAAAAGACAAGAATGGGATGTATGTTTTTTTTTTTTCCTGTAATGTGAGACATTTTAGTGCTTATTACTAAAGGTCTTTGGAGAACTTTTATTAACCAACATATATGGTTCTGTGTTGAATACTTCAAAGGAATATTGTCAATAATGAAGTGTTTCATAAACTTACCATGAAAAAGGTTTCTATCATATTTGCATGAAATGCTTTGTTTGGGAGAAGAATTTGAGGTAGATCTTGATTTTAGTTGCAATAATAAGTAGGTTTCAAACAGTTTTTCATTTGTTCAGGTCAAATGTTATGTAGTGTTCATATTATGTGTACTGTTTAGTCTGTGGGTGGAAAAACAATTAAAGTAGACTACACCAAGAAACCATCTTTTCAAAGTGGGGGTGGGGAGAGGGCACCACTTCCATCAAGAAATAGAGGCGATATAAGAAGTCTGAGAAGTGAAAGAGGAGGAAGTAAGAGAAGCAAAAGATATCCCTCAGGTGGAAATAACTTAGGTAATGTTTCAAAATCTAGGGATAGTAGGAGATCTGACTTAGGTATACACATAATGCAATACGCAAATAAGTTATCATAGGCTTCTGTACATGAAGCCTATGTGATCATATTAACTCCTATAAATTCAATAAAGAGTGCAGAAACTGTCAGTAACTCAAATGTTTTTTAAAAAATTAAAAAATAAAAGATATGAGCATGAAACCATTATTTATGTGAAAACAGTGACATTCAATGAAGAGATACACCTCAATTTAATTCATATCTTTCAAAGCAATAGAAATGATACCATTCATTAGATTGAGAATGTATACTGATGATCAATATGATTTGTGATTGCTAAAGAGGTATAGCACTTATAATAATGAATGAAATATGTAATGTGTAAAAAAAACTCATAATGACTTACAGGGATAGAATTTAAACCTCAAGCTAAATTCAGTCTATTTTAGCATTACATTTGCCTCTAGTCACTTCAACAGTTCTCCGAAGAACTCAATTCTATTGATCTTATGTTAGAATGTTACACTTTAGGAACAAGAAGCTATGTAGGTTTAAAGTGAGGATTCATACTTATTGAACTACAATAATTTGTTCTGAAAGTACACTTCTTTTGTCTGAAAAAAGGACATCAGTTCACCTTGGAAAATACCCACTGTAATAAAAGTTCATATGAGGATCCTCATAGTTCTTCTTTCACAATAAAAATTAGAAAATTGGAAGATAAGCCTATTTTCTATTTAAAAATGAAAAAAAAAATGCTTTCACACAGTGAAGTATTATACAGCTATAAAAATGGATTCCGAAGATGGTGGTGATATAGGTAGACACATCCCAGGTCGTGTCCTTGAGCAAATGGAATAAGCAGGTGAAACTAATAACACCCACCCCAAATTGGCGAAATTACTCAGCTGGTGAGATGGTTTGCGGCCGGGAAGGGAAGAACTCCCCTAGAAAGGTAAAAAAAAAAACAACAAAAAACAAAACAAAAATAAAACAGGGATCAGGGAAGGAAAGTTGCCACACCTCTTAGCCCAGAGGTTCAAAGGGAGACCACATGGCAGACAGGCGAGTCCCTTGGGACAGGCACAGCCCCTGACTGGGGAAAGGAGATCCTAGGGATTCCTGGCACAGGGGGATTTGACATCTGGGTTCTGTGACCACGCAGGACTGAGCCTAAAGGGGCAGCCTAAAGAGCTGACCAGAGCATGCAGTGCCAGTAAATGAAGAGCTTACAGAAACTCAGCCCTCCCGGTTTCAGCAGCCTGCAATTGTTTGTTTGTTTTCACTGAATCCTGTTCATAAGTCATTTCGGATACAGACACTCACCTGTGCTGAAGAGTAGGAGAAGGTGTAGACACGTGGAATCTGGGGAGAGCCTAGGATAGAGGGAGGGCCAGGAGAGGTGGCAGTGAATTGTGTGCTGAAACACCCCTGGACCCAGGATCTGGGCAGTCATTCTTTCCGGATGGTGGGACTCCTCTACCTAGCCCCCAGGTAAGGAGCACAGCCACACCCAGATTCCACCCTGAAGGAGATCAAGGATTAAAATAATCTGATCAGTTCCTGGGAGTTAACAGGGTCTGGCCTATAGAGGGATTTTCAATCCCAGCAATAACACAGAGCAGGGTAATGATTAAAGAACCAGCTCTGGACAGTTGACCTCCCCAAACCAGTTTTAAGTGCAATCAAGAAAATAAACCCTTGCTACTGGAAAGAAAAGCCATATAGCATCAGAGGCCAACCCAAAAACTGCCTCCCAGAGGCTGAGCCACAAACTGACTCTTAGCTAAACACAAATTAAGGCAGTCTGGGACACTAATACGGCCTGCTTTAAAATCAGGATTGTGGTTTACAACACAGAGGAACAGTGTATCCCCGGGAAATTCAACATTCTCCTGAATACCTGGCAGGACCAAGGTGAGCCAGACTGATGAGTAGAATAACCGAAGGACCTTCACTACTGCAATTTTTTTTTTCTTTTTCACCTTTTAACTAAGAGACCAATTTTTTTTCTTATTTTTCCAACATCTGATTTTACCCTTTTAATTACTACATTTTATTTTTAACCAGTATTATTACTGCTACCATTTTACCATTTTTTTTAATTTTTTTTTTATTATTAGTTAAGGTATTACAAATGTGTCCTCATCCCCCCCATTAACCCCCAACCTCCCCCCCACACACACACAAACTCATGCTCCCATCCCCCCGTTGTCCATGTCCATTGGTTTGGCTTATATACATGTATACAAGTCCTTCTGTTGATCTCTTCCCCTTACCCCCGCCCTCCCCTACTTTCCTTCTGGGGATTGATAGCCTGATCGCTGTTTCTCAGTCTTTGGGTCTGTCCCTTTTCATCAGTCTATGTTGTTCTCTATAATCCACAAATGAGTGAGATCATGTGGTATTTATCTTTCTCTGACTGGCTTATTTCACTTAGCATAATGCTCTCCAGTTCCATCCATGCTGTTGCAAAAGGCAAGAGTTCCTTTTTTTTTACCGCAGCATAGTATTCCATTGTGTATATGTACCACAGTTTTCTAATCCACTCATCTGCTGATGGGCACCTAGGCTGTTTCCAAATCTTAGCTATGGTGAATTGTGCTGCTATGAACATAGGGGTGTATATATCCTTTCTAATTGGTGTTTCTGGTTTCTTGGGATATATTCCTAGTAGTGGGATCACTGGGTCAAATGGGAGTTCCATTTTTAGTCTTCTGAGGTAGCTCCATACTGTTCTCCACAGTGGCTGCACCAGTCTGCATTCCCACCAGCAGTGCAAAAGGGTTCCTTTTTCTCCACATCCTCTCCAACACTTGTTGTTTGTTGATTTGTTGATGATAGCCATTCTGACAGGTGTGAGATGATAACGCATTGTCGTTTTGATTTGCATCTCTCGTATAATTAGTGACTTTGAGCAGGTTTTCATATGTCTTTCGGCCTTCTGTATGTCCTCTTTCGAAAAGTGTCTATCTAGGTCCATAGCCCATTTTTTTATTGGATTGTTTATCTTCCTTTTGTTAAGTTTCATGAGATCCCTGTAAATGTTGGAAATTAAACCCTTATCGGTGGTATCATTGGTAAATATGTTCTCCCATGTAGTGGGTCTTCTTGTTGCTTTGTTGATGGTTTCCTTTGCTGTGCAAAAGCTTTTTATTTTGATGTAGTCCCATTTGTTTATTTTCTCTTTAGTTTCCATTGCCCTAGGAGCATTATCAGAGAAGAAATTTATTCGGCACATGTTCGCGATTTCGCTGCCTGTGGATTCCTCTAGTATTTTTATGGTTTCCCGTGTTACCTTTAAGTCTTTTATCCATTTTGAGTTTATTTTTGTGTATGGTGTGAGTTGCTGATCTAGTTTCATCCTTTTGCATGTATCTGTCCAATTTTCCCAACACCATTTATTGAAAAGACTGTCTTGACTCCATTGTATGCTCTTGCCTCCTTTGTCGAATATTAATTGGGCATAGTGGTTTGGGTCGATTTCTGGGGTCTCTATTCTATTCCATTGATCTATATGTCTGTTCTTGTGCCAGTACCAAGCTGTTTTAAGAACAGTGGCTTTGTAATACAGTTTGATATCTGGTATTGAGATCCCACCTACTTTGTTCTTTCTCAGGATTGCTGCAGCTATTCGGGGTCTTTTTTTATTCCAGATGAATTTTTGGAACGTTCGTTCTAGATTTGTGAAATATGCCGTTGGTAATTTAATGGGGATTGCATTGAATCTATAAATTGCTTTGGGTAGTATGGACATTTTGATGATGTTGATTCTACCAATCCATGAACACGGTATATTCTTCCATCTGTTTATGTCTTCCTCTATCTCTTTTTTCAGTGTCCTGTAGTTTTCAGCGTATAAGTCTTTTACCTCCTTAGTTAAGTTTATTCCTAGGTATTTTAATTTTTTTGGTGCAATGGTAAATGGGATTGCTTCTGTAGTTTCACTTTTTGTAAGTTCACTATTGGTGTAAAGAAATGCCATGGATTTCTTAGCATTAATTTTGTATCCTGCTACATTGCTGAATTCATTTATTAAGTCTAATAATTTTTTGATGGAGTCTTTAGGGTTCTGTATGTACAGTATCATGTCATCTGAAAATAAGGACAGTTTTACTTCTTCTTTTCCAATCTGGATGCCTTTTATTTCTTCTTCGTGTCTGATTGCAATGGCTAGTACTTCCAGTACTATGTTGAACAGGAGAGGTGAGAGGGGGCATCCCTGTCTTGTTCCTGTTTTTAGGGGGAATGGTTTTAGTTTTTGCCCATTGATTATGATGTTGGCTGTGGGTTTGTCATATATGGCTTTTATTATGTTGAGGTATGATCCCTCAATTCCTATCTTGCTGAGAGTTTTTATCAAGAAAGGGTGTTGGATTTTGTCAAATGCTTTTTCCGCATCAATTGATATGATTATGTGTTTTTTTTCTCTCAATTTGTTTATGTGATTTATGACATTTACTGATTTGCGGATATTGTACCATCCTTGCATCCCTGGGATAAATCCTACTTGGTCATGGTGTATGATCTTTTTGATGTGCTGTTGGATCCGATTTGCTAGGATTTTGTTGAGGATTTTGGCATCTATATTCATGAGGGATATTGGCCTATAATTCTCTTTCATTGTATTGTCTTTATCTGGTTTTGAGATTAGGGTGATGTTGGCTTCATAGAATGAGCTAGGAAGTGCTCCTTCCTCTTGGATCTTTTGACATAGTCTGAGGAGGATAGGTTTTAGGTCTTCCTTGAATGTTTGGTAAAACTCCCCTGTGAAGCCATCTGGCCCCGGGCTTTTGTTTGCTGGAAGCTTTTTGATTACTGCTTCGATTTCCTCCATAGTTATTGGCCTATTGAGATTTTTAGATTCTTTCTGGTTAAGTTTTGGAAGGTTGTATTTATCTAGGAATATGTCCATTTCCTCCAGGTTGTCTAGTGTGTTGGAGTAGAGTTGTTCATAGTATTTTCTAACAATCCTTTGTATTTCTATGGGGTCTGTTGTTATTTCTCCTCTTTCATTTCTGATTTTGTTTATTTGGGTCCTCTCTCTTTGTTTCTTCCTGAGCCTGGCTAGAGGTGTATCAATCTTGTTTATCCTTTCAAAGAACCAGCTCTTGGTTTTGTTGATCTTTTGTATTGTTTTTTTGGTCTCTATGTTGTTTATCTCTGCTCTGATCTTTGTTATTTCCTTCCTTCTGCTTACAGTGGGCTTTTTTTGTTGCTCTCTTTCTAATTCTTCGAGTTGTAGAGTTAGGTCATTTATTCTCATTGTTTCTTATTTCTTGCAGTAGGCTTGTAGAGCTATGAACTTCCCTCTCAAGACTGCTTTTGCTGTGTCCCATAGATTTTGGATTGTTGTGTTTTCATTGTCATTTGTTGCCATGATGTTTTTTATTTCTTCTTTGATCTCACTGGTGACCCAGTCATTGTTTAATAGCATGCTATTTAGTCTCCATGTGTTTGATTTTTTTGGATTGTTTTTGTTGTAGTTGATTTCCAGTTTTATACCTTTGTGGTCTGAGAAGATACTTGATATGATTTCAATTTTCTTGAATTTGAAGAGACTTTGTCTGTGACCCAATATATGGTCTATCTTCGAAGATGACAAATGTGCACCTGAGGAGAATGTATATTCTGTGGCTTTGGGGTGAAATGTTCTGAAGATGTCAATTAATTCCATCTGATCTAGTGAGTTATTTAGGATTGATGTTTCTTTGCTGAGTTTCTGTTTAGAAGATTTGTCCAGTGGAGATAATGGGGTGTTAAGGTCCCCTACTATGATTGTATTGCTGTCAATCTCTCCCTTGATCTTCTCCAGAAGATTTCTTACGTATTTGGGTGCTCCTATATTGGGTGCATATATATTTACCAGAGTTATTTCTTCTTGTTGGACTGCTCCCTTTAGTATTATGAAGTGGCCTTCTTGATCTCTTTTTATGTCCTTCACTTTGAGATCTAATTTGTCAGATATAAGTATTGCTACCCCGGCTTTTTTTTCACTTCCATTGGCCTGAAAAACCTTTTTCCATCCCTTCACCATCAGTCTGTGTGCGTCTTTTTTTCTGAGGTGGGTTTCCTGTAGACAGCAGATATATGGGTCATGTTTTCTTATCCACTCATTTACCCTATGCCTTTTGACTGGGGAATTTAATCCATTTACATTTAAAGTTATTATTGATAGAAACTTGTTAGTCGCCATTTTTGTTCTTTACCACTGCGTTCCTTCTTTGTTTCCTGTTTTTTTCTATTTACAGCAGACCCTTTAGCATTTCTTGCATTGCTGGTTTGGTTGTAATAAACTCCCGTAGACCGTTTTTGTCTGAGAAGCTCCTGATTTGACCCTCAATTCTGATTGATAGTCTCGCTGGGTATAGTATTCTTGAATTCAGACCCTTCCTTTGCATGACTTTGTATATTTCATTCCATTCCCTTCTTGCCTGATGTGTTTCTGTTGAGAAATCGGTCGCTAGTCTGATGGGGGATCCTTTGTAGGTAACTTTCTGTCTCTCTCTGGCTGCTATTAAGATTCTAGCTTTGTCGTTGGTGTTTGCCAATTTAATTATTATGTGCCTTGGTGTTGGTCTTTTCGGGTTAATTTTGTTTGGGACTCTGTGAGCTTCTTGGATTTGTGTGAGTTTTTTCCTCCCTATATCAGGGAAATTTTCTGTTACTATTTTTTCAAACAGGTTTTCTAGTCCTTGCTCAGTTTCCTCTCCTTCTGGCTCCCCTATTATTCGGATGTTGTTTCGTTTAGCATTGTCCCAGAGTTCTCTTAGGCTCTCTTCCTGCTTTTTTAATTTTTTTTTTCTAGAAGCTGTTCTGTTTGGGTATTTTTTTCTACCTTGTCTTAGCTCGCTGATGCGGTCCTCTGCTTCTTCTAGTCTACTGTTGATGCTTTCTATTGAGTTCTTTATGGCAGTGATGTCTTTTTTCATTTCTTCTTGGTTTCTCTTCATTTCCTCTTGGTTCTTCTTCATTTCCTCTTGGTTCCTACACATATTGTTGAATTGGTCTTCCATTCTTTTCATCCACCTTATGGCCATTACTCTGAATTCTTTCTCTGACAGGTTGCTTGCCTCCATTGCCTCGATTTCGTTTACTTCCTTTTCTGATGATGCCTGTTTTTCTTTCATATTTGGGTTGGTTCTTTGTTTCACCATGATTTCTCTTCTCAAGGTGTTTGGTTATGTAGTTCTCTCTCTGCTGCGCTGATTCAAAGGCACAAAATACAACACAACAAGGCACAACGTACAAGGCACCGAACTAAATGCATTCACGATATTAATAACCCCAAATAAAGGTGACCCCCCCAAGCAAAGAGAATTAGGGGATAAAGAAGAAAAAAGAGAAAAATATTAAAGAGAAAAATAAAAAACAAAAAGGCGTGCTGAAATGAGATTGGGAAAAGGGAGAGAGAGGAAAAAAAAGAAGACAAAAAAAACAAAAAACAAAACCCAAAACAACAACAACAACAACAACAACAACAAAATTAAGAGAATGAAATAGAGGTGGGGAAGAGGCTATTTGTATGGGGAGAGCGAGGGATTGGAAATTACATATTTAAGTATGGTGAAATTTAGACAGTGGGTAGAAAGAAGGAATAGGTAAAATCCAAAGCAGGAACAGGGTAAGAGAAACAGGACAACAAAAGGGGAAAAGTGAGGAAGAGAGTTTAGGCTTAAGGGTAAATGTGAGATAGAGAGAAATGATGCTAAAGGAACGATGAAAATAGAGTGTAGAACACTAATCCCAAAATAAAATAAAGAAAAAAAATAAAAAAATAATAAAAAATAAAATGACACTTGAAAAAATGGTAAAAGGATAGCAATAATACTGGTTAAAAAAATGTAGTAATTAAAAAGATAAAATCAGGTGATGAAAAAAATAAAAAATAAAAATAAAATAAAATAGGTTCTTGATGAAATGGTGAAAAAAGAATTAAAAAATATATGTATATAAAAATATTCGGAAGTGAAGGTGCTTCAGATCTTCCACTTTTCTTTTTGGCACGCCTCAGTCCTGCCAGGCATTCAGGGGAGTGTTGAACTTCCCTGCGATACACTGTCCCTCCGTGCAGTAAACCACAGACCTGATTTTAAGGCAGGTTGTATTTGTTTACCAGACTGCCTTTATTTGTGATTGCAAAAGAGACAGTTCATGGCTCTGCCTCTGGGTGGCAGTGTGTCTGGATTGACCTCCGTGGCTATTAGTCCTCTCTATCAGTAGGTTTTTTTTTTTTTTTTCCTCTATGGTATTCGGAACTGATTCAGAAAGACCACTGCCCAGAGCTGGTTCATTGCCACTGCCCGCTGTTTCCCAGGCTCCCCAAAAAGAACTTTCCCCTACAGGCTCTGCGAATGACCCCAACTGGGGAATCCCATGCACTGGGTTTAATAATCAAATGCATGGATCAAAGGGGAACTGTAACAAGAGCCTGATAGTTGTGCGAATTCACAAGCCTCCACCTTCTAGGTCTGCGCACAGTCTCCGCGCGCAGTTTCCGTGCGCCCACTCGCCCCTGGCACCAAGCAGCCAGCAGATTGGCAAAGTCCAAGGCTGCTCCTTTACATCCAGTCCAGCTATGGGCTCATTTTTCGCGTTCCCTTCTGCCAGCAGCCCTGTGGGGCCCCTTCCCCACTCGCGGGTCACGCTGGTCCCAATGGCTGCGGACTCTGTGGGGCTCAGATTCCGCCCCGCGCGCGCTCGGTCCTCCCTCCAACCCGAACTGCAAACTGCACCTTTAGGGGATGTCCAACCTTTCCGTGAGAAGAAGCAGTGCTCGTCTGAGTTCACGCAGTCACGCTGCTTGAGATCCCTTGTTTCCAGGTTAGTAGCTGGTCTCTGGATGCAGGCAACAACCACCCAAGATGGCACAGTCTCCGCTGCTTAGCTGGCGCACCAGGAGAGGCTTCAGCCGCAGTCTCCAACCGTCCTTTTTTTTTCCTGGGGGTTCTCGGTCTTTCCTAGCTGCAGACAGTCTCTCAGCTGAAAATCCTCTGCCTATTCGGGCTGAATGTTACCCATTTAAGCTGCTCACCCTTATCTGCTCCAGGACAAGGCACAGGACACATCTGCTTATACCTCCGCCATTTTCCCATTTTACCATTTTTTAAAGTGCCATTTTAATTTCTCTTTATTTTATTTTGGGATTAGTGTTCTCCATTCTATTTTCATTGTTCCTTTAGCATCAATTTTCCCTACCTCAATTTTACCTTTATGATAAAGCCCTCTCTCTCACTTTTCCCCTTTTGTTGTCCTGTTTCTCTTACCCTATTCCTGCTTTAGATTTTCCCTATTCCTTCTGTTTACCTCCTGTCAAAATTTCAAGCTACTTATATATCCTATTTCCAATCCACTGCTCTAAATCCTTATTCATATACCCCTTATCTTTCTTCACTATCCAATTATTTTTCTTCTTTTATTTTTCTATTGTTTAGTTGCTGTTTGCTTGATTGTTGAGTATATTGGGTTTTTTTCTGTTGTTTGTTTGTTTGTTTGTTTTGTGTGTGTCTGTGTGTACATGTGTGATTTTTAGGACTGGTTGTGAGGCTTTTTTGCTTTTGCTTTTTTTTTCCTGCTGGTTTTTTTCCTCCCTACAACCCGCCCCCACCCCACCTCCCCCCGAATATTTTTGTGCTGTTTTCCCTTCCCTCTCTTGATAATATTTGTTGTTTCTAGTTTGCATTCATCTCCAGGGAGCTGTTGCAGGAATTTGTTGGGATTAGTGGTGGTTCTATAGGAGTTTTCTCCTCATATATATAGTCTCATCCCCTCTTCTACTTCATTCTTTCTTTTTGCTCTTTTTTTCCTCTTTTCCCCCCTCCTTTTCCCAATTTCATTTTTGCACACCTTTATTTTTCTATTTTTCTTTTCTTTTCTTTTTTCTCTTTATCGTTTTCTTTCTTCCTTATCCCCTAATTCTCTTAATTTGGGTGGTCACCTTTATTTGGGGTTATTACTATCGTGAATATATTTGTGTTCAGTGCCTGGTACGTGGTGGTGCCTTGTTGTGTTGTATTTTCTCCCTTTAAATCAACGCAGTAGATCCAAGAAACAGCAGCCTCCTGAGCACCACACCCTCTGTCTGAGGAACAGCAGCTGTATGTGAAGCCTCCCCCCACCAGCCAGAAGAGCCACCACAGCTCTGAACAGCACCCACCAGAGGAGCTGCTGCCAACTGAGGAGAAGCTGCTACTGCAACCACCCGAAGAGCAACAACACAAGGAGCCACTGCCATGCAGGGAGCAGCCATTGAACGGCTCAATGTCTAGATATGACAGTGAGGTCAAACATGGGTAGACGAAGAAACCCCCAAAGGAAAGAAAAGGAGGACTCCCCAGAAAATAAGCTAAGTGAAACAGAGGCATGCAACATGACAGAAAAAGAATTCAGAATAAGGGTCCTAGAGTGCATAAACCAGGTGGAGAAAAAAATCAACAACTTATACAAGAAGCAAGAAGAAACAGATGAAAAAATCAATAACATGCAAAACGCTAGAAGAGACAGATGAAAATACCAATAAATTATGTAAGACCCAAGATGAAATGAAGAGCGATATAGCTGCAATAAAAAAACCACCATTGAAAGTATCAACAGTAGACTAGGAGAAGTGGAGGAACGAATTAGTGAATTATAAGACAAGGAAGCATAACACGCCCAAACTGAACTGCAATTGCAGAAAAAATTAAAAGACAGGATGAGAGCCTAAGGGAGATTTGGGACAACATGAAATGAAACAACATGCAAATAATAGGGGTTCCAGAACAAGAGAAAGAGGAACAAGGATTAGAAAACCTATTGGAAGGAATAATATCAGAAAACTTCCCTGAGGTGGGGAAGAAAAAATCACACAAGCACAGAGAGTCACAAACAAGGTGAATCCGAAAAGACCCACACCAACACACATCATAATTACTATGGCAAGTGTTCAGGACAAAGAGAGAATCTTGAAGGCTGAAAGAGAGAGATGGAAAGTTACATACAAGGGATCTGCCATTAGATTATCAAATGATTTCTCAACAGAAACACATCAGGCCAGAAAAGAATAGACAGAAATTTACAAAGTGATGCAAAGCAAAGGACTGAATTCAAGAACACTCTATCCAGCAAGGCTATCAATCAAAATTGAAGGGGAAATAAGAAGCTTCAGAGACAAAAAAAAAAAAAAAGGCAAAGGGAGTTTATCAGCACCAAGCCACCAATGCTAGAAATGTTAAAGGGACTGGTGTAAAAAGAAGAAATTAAAAGCTCAGAAAGAAAACAGCCACACAAAAAATAGAAATGGCTACAAACAAGCACCTTTCAATAATAACTTTAAATGTAAAAGACTAAATGCTCGAACCAAAAGACATTGAGTGCCTGAATGGATAAAAAAAAAAAAAAAACATGACCAAACATCTGCTGTCTACAAGAGACCCACCTCAGAAGAAGGGACTCACACAGACTGAAAGTGAAGTGATGGAAAAATATCTTTCAGGCAAATGGAAAGGAAAAGAAACCTGGGGTAGCAATATTTATATCGGGCAAAATAGACCTCAAAGTGAAGGCCATAACAAGAGATAAGGAAGGCCACTTCATAATACTAAAGGGATCAATACAAGAAGAAAATATTACCCTGGTAAACATATATGCACCCAATGCAGGAGCACCCAAATATATATTAAAAAAAAAAAAACTCCTGGAAGATATCAAAGGAGAGATCGACAACAATATAATCATAGTAGGGGACTTTAATACTCCACTGACATCACTTGATAAGTCGTCTAGACAAACAATCAGCAGAGAAATAGCAATCCTAAATGACTCACTAGATCAGATGTACTTAATTGACATCTTCAGAACACTTCACAGCAAAGTTGTGGAATATACATTCTACTCAAGTGCTCATGGGACAGATTCAAACATAGACCACATATTGGGTCAAAAGAAAAGTCTCCCCAAATTCAAGAAGATTGAAATCATAAAAAGCATCTTTTCAGACCACGATGGCATAATATTAGAAATAAACTACATTACAAACAACTCAAAATACTCAAACACTGGAAGCTGAATAGCATTTTATTAAATATTGATTTGGTGAACAATGAGATCAACGAAGAAATTAAAAACATTCTGGAAACTAATGACAATGAAAACACAACAATCCAAATCCTATGAGACACAATGAAAGCAGTCATGAGAGGGAAGTTTATAGCTCTACAGGCCTACCTCAAAAAACAAGAAAAAATGGTAGTAAATCATCTAAATCTACTACTCAAAAAATTAGAACGAGAGCAACAAGAAAACCCCAGAGTGAGCAGAAGGAAGGAGATAATAAAGATTACAGCAGAAATAAATGACATAGATTCCAAAAAAACTATACAGGAAATCAATGTTCCCAAGAGCTGGTTCTTTGAAAGGATAAAGAAGATTGATGAACCTATAGCCAGACTCACCAAGAAGCAAAGAGAGAGGGCCCAAATAAACAAAATCAAAAACGATAGAGGCGAAGTAACAACAGACCCCACAGAAATACGAATGATTGTTAATGTTATGCCCAGATATCAAGATCCCCCAAGACAGACCACCAGGCAGCCGAGTCCAATGCAAAAGCAAAGAGTCCTTTTATTCAAGCCCGGGCTTGGTCTCCCTCCGCCTCCATTACTGGATGTGAGAGAGACCCGAGTCCCAAGGGAACAAAGAATTTATTTGGCTTGGGGTAGGGGGTGGGTGCACACTCTGACTACTGATTTGGCCGATTCTGGTTGGTTGAGTGAGGGCCAGGGGCTAGTGACACAAGGGCAGGGTGCAGCTAGGGTCTGGTTTCACAAAGACAGGGGGGTGGCTAGCATACTCTTGGCCTTGGGCTAGTTTCTGCCGCTTTCCCATGGGCTGAGATAAGGGCAGGCTGAGTAACTGATACATTCTGTGGCTTTTTCAGGGAGAGGAGTTAGAGACACAGCTATCAGTTCTGTTTGGCCCTTCATTCCCCCCTTGTCTTGGAACTTCCGGCTCAATCATGAGACGGACTGAACTATCAACTGGATTACATTTATGTACTTCTTGACAAATTGGACTAGTCTGTTAATAATGCAAGGGCTGGAAGTCAACAGCATCAGGAGGATTATAAGGGGTTTGCGGAGGTCCGCTGTCTTCTTGAGGGTGTGTCTGGTTAGAGGTCACCTTCCACTCAGGCTCCCTGCTGTCCTGGGCACAGAAGGAGATGGGCTGATGACCTGGCAGAGACAAACTATTACAAATGGTTTGGTGGAAGGGAAAGAAGCTTTAACAACTTCTATTGAAATAGGATTTTTCTTCTTAAAATTCCTCTATGGCTATCAAATGCCAAATCAAGACTAATTTATCTACTGTATTCAATTTGGCCTGATGTTTGCATAAACACAACAAGAATGGTAACTGATTATCTTTGCTGGAATTTCATGATTGAATCTTGATGTGCCCCATAGGGCCAGGAAGCCAAGCCATCCAGCTGCCATCAGGCCTGCCTGCAGTATCTGCTGCATTAGGTGAATTCCTCACCTGTAGCAACTCCACCTGAGCCCACGCTCTAGGCTTTACGGCCCATCTCAGTAGCCCTCCTACTCATTTCGGCCCAGAGTGTGTGGGGGTTCCACAGGGATGCAGAGGTGCCCTTATTGCTTCCCTTCTACTCTTACCAACCGCCAGTGATGGTAGGGCATGGGCCTGACGCTCCAGCGCCAGCCATCTTCAGGGCTTCCAAGTAGGATATCAGGCTTTCTCAGTGGCACTCTTATTGGCTTCAAGTCTTCAGAGTTCAGACAGGTTTCTTTAAAACATGATACTCCAGTCAAAGTTTCCAGTTAATAAAATCACTATTGAAAACCGGTCTTATTGATTGCATGCAAAGACATGTATTGCCATGACTTTTTTTTAGCATTGCCAAATTTCAGAGGAATTATATAAGGAGAAAAACATTCTGATCTGCTCTAAGATCTTCTGATTTTTCTCATTAGTCCTTTTTCATGGACTTTTCAGAGTTATAACAAAACAGTAACTGCTGGATTTCTTTTATCAGTAACATTTTTTAAGAATAAACGTCAAAAATGCAAGATGTAAGTTTTTTATCATTTGAATTCAGTAAGCTTCAAGGACCCAAGTTCCCAGTGGTTCTGGAAAACCACAGCTGAGGCTGGCAAACAGGTTTGGCCCAGCCCTTGATTTTTAAACGACCATAATGCTTAAAGGAGTAGTTTGAGTCTGTCCCTTAGGGTCTGTCCAGTGAGTCCACAAAATCAAACAAAAGAACACAGACACCAAACAAACAAAGACACCTAAGAACAGCCTTCCGACCCCGCGGAACAAAAACTGAAAAAAAGCCAGATGGGGCTTTTACACCCCGCCAGATGGAGGTTCAAGGTGTCCCTTGACTCCTCCTGCCCAAGATCCGCCAGTGCGTCCACTTAGATCTTATCAGGGCCAGATTGCAGAAGCGAGCTCGCATAGGACAGAACAGAAAACACACAGACACTTACCGCGGTCAGTAAGACTCTCCGGATCGGTGTCCCTCGTGAGTCTTGGGGGTTCGGGACGAGCCCCCAAATGTTATGCCCAGGTTTCAAGATCCCCCAAGACAGACCATCAGGGAGCCGAGTCCAATGCAAAAGCAAAGAGTCCTTTTATTCAAGCCCGGGCTTGGTCCCCCTCCGCCTCCATTACTGGATGCGAGAGAGAGCCCCGAGTCCCCAGGGAACAAAGAATTTATAGGGCTTGGGGTAGGGGGTGGGTGCACACTCTGACCACTCATTTGGCCGATTCTGGTTGGTTGAGTGAGGGCCGGGGGCTAGTGACGCAAGCGTAGGGTGCAGCTAGGGTCTGGTTACACAAAGACAGGGGGGTGGCTAACATACTTTTGGCCCTGGGCTAGTTTCGCTCGCTTTCCCATTGGCTGAGATAAGGGCAGGCTGAGTAACTGATACATTCTGTGGCTTTTTCAGGGAGAGGAGTTAGAGACACAGCTATCAGTTCAGTTCTGTCCCTTCAGTAAAAAAATACTATGGACAGCTCTACTCCAACAAACTAGATTACCTGGAGGAAATGGACAAATTCCTAGAAAAATACATCATTCCAAAACTAAATCAGGAAGAATCTAAAAATCTCAATAGGCCAATAACTATGGAAGAAATTGAAGCAGTCATCAAACAGCTTCCAGCAAACAAAAGCCCAGGACCAGACGGCTTCACAGGGGAGTTTTACCAAACATTCAAGGAACAACTAAAACCTATCCTCCTCGGAATACTACAAAAAAATCCAAGAGGAAGGACCACTTCCAAGCTCATTCTATGAAGCCAGCATCATCCAAATAACAAAACCAAGTACAGACAACACAATGAAAGAGAATTACAGGCCAATATCCTTCATGAACATAAATGCCAATATGCTCAAGAAAATCTTAGCAAATCAGATCCAGCAGTACAACAGAAAGATCCTACAACATGACCAAGTAGGATTTATCCCAGGGATGCAAAGATGGTACAATATCCGCAAATCAATAAGCGTGATATATCACATAAACAAATTGAAAGAAAAAAAAAGGTCATATCAATTGATTCAGAAAAAGCATTTGACAAAATCCAACACCCATTTTTGATAAAAACTCTCAGCAAGGTGGGAGTAGAAGGATCATACCTCAACATAATAAAAGCCATATATGACAGGCCCACAGCCAACATCATACTCAATGGACAAAAACTAACACTATTTCCTCTAAGAACAGGAACAAGACAGGGATGCCCACTCTCACCACTCCTGTTCAACATAGTACTGGAAGTATTAGCCATTGCAATTAGACAAGAACAAGAAATAAAAGGCATCCTAATTGGAAAAGAGGAAGTAAAACTGTCCTTATTTGCAGACAACACGATATTAGACTTACAAAACCCTAGAGAATCCATCAAAAAACTCCTAGACTTAATACATGAATTTGGCAATGTAGTAGGATACAAAATTAACCCCAAGAAATCTGAGGCATTTCTATATACCAGTAGTGAACTTTCATAAAGAGAGATTATAAAGACAATCCCATTTACCATCGCACCAAAAAGATTAAGCTACCTAGGAATAAACTTAACTAAAGAGGTAAAAGACCTCTACTCAGTAAACTACAGGACGTTGAAAAAAGAGATAGAGGAAGACATAAACAGATGGAAGAACATACCGTGTTCATGGATTGGTAGAATCAACATCATTAAAATGTCCATACCACCCAAAGCAATCTATAAATTCAACACACTTCCCATTAAAATACCAACGGCATACTTCACAGATCTAGAATGAACTCTCCAAAATTTCATCTGGAATAAAAAAAGACCCGGAATAGCTGCAGCAATCCTGAGAAAGAACAAAGTAGTTGGGATCTCAATACCAGATATCAAGCTGTATTACAAAGCCACTATTCTCAAAACTGAATGGAGCTGGCACAATAACAGACATATAGATCAATGGAATAGAATAGAGATCCCAGAAATCGGCCAGAACAAATATGCTCAAATAATGTTAGCCAAAGGAGGCAAGAACATACAATGGAGCCAAGATAGTCTCTTCAATAAATGGCGTTGGGAAAATTGGACAGAAATATGCAAGAAAATGAAACGAGACCACCAACTTACACCATACACAAAAATAAACCCAAAATGGATAAAGGACTTAAATGTATGACAGGAAACCATAAAAATTCTAGAGGAATCCAAAGGCAACAAAAACTCAGACATACCTTGAAGCAATTTATTCACTGATACAGCTCCTATGGCACTTGAAACTAAAGAGAAAATGAACAAATAGGACTACATCAAAATAAAAAGCTTCTGCACAGCTAAAGAAACCATCAACAAAACAATGAGAAAACCCACTGCATGGGAAAACATATTTGCCAATGTCATATCTGATAAGGGCCTAATCTCCAAAATTTATAGATAACTCATACAACTTAACCAAAGGAAGATAAACAATCCAATGAAAAAATGGGCAAAGGATCTAAATAGACACCTTTCAAAAGAGGACATTCAGAAAGCCAAGAGACATATGAAAACATGCTCAAAGTCACTAATCATGTGAGAGATGCAAATCAAAACAACAATGAGCTTCCATCTCACACCTGTCAGAATGGCTATCATCAACAAATCCACAAACGACAATTGCTTTGGAGGATGTGGAGATAAAGGAACACTCGTGCACTGCTGGTGGGAATGGAGATTGGTGCAGCCACTATGGAAGACACTATGGAGTGTCTTCACCATAGCTAAGATCTGAAAACAGCCTAGGTGCCCAACATTAGATGAATGGATTAGAAAACTGTGGTACATCTACACGATGGAATACTATGCTGTTGTAAAACAGAAGGTACTCTTACAATTCGCAATGGCATGGATGGAACTGGAGAGCATTATGCTAAGTGAAATAAGCCAGTCAGTGAAGGTAAAATACCACGTGATCTCACTCATTCATGGATAAGAGAGACCATTATAAACTTTTAGACAATAATAGATAAAGAGGCAGAGCTGCCTCAAACAGATTGTCAAACTGCAGCGGGAAGGCCGGGGAGGGTTGGGGGCAGGAGGGAGGGGGGTAAGAGATCATCCGAAGGACTTGTATGCATGCATATAAGCATAAGCAATGGACATAAGACACTGGGGGGTAGGGGAGGCAACGGGATTGTCAAGGGCCGTGGGAAAAAAAGGACACATACATAATACACTTTGTAATACTTTAAGCAAATAAATCAATAATAAATAAATAAATAAAATAAAATAAAAAGGAAAACAGTGATTTTTAATTATGTATTATTCAACATGTTTTCTTTAACTACTATTTAAATAGAGTATAGTATTCTGATCAAAGAATTATTTTATAAATGAACTGTAGGCATTATATGATAACATACCTTAAGTAACACTTTTTTGTGATGCATCATGTTTTGACTGTATATTTTAATTTTTATCTATGACATTACATGTTTTAAAAGATTTAATTAAGATGAAACTAATTTGAAGACTAGTTGAGACTCTTTTCTTGTATGTTAAACTTCTTTCACTTACTATATCTGGATTCTCTGCATTCAAATTCCGATGTGTGTGTGTGTGTGTGTGTGTGTGTGTGTGTGTGTGTGTGTTTTGTTTCATTTTTGGCAAGTATATATAATGCTGCTTCAGTTTGTTCTCGGTTATCCAAACTGATTTTCAATAACTCTGAGCACTGTACTGAAGACATGACAAGATAGTATTTTATCATTTTGGGCTAACCAGCAGACTTATGACCAGGATCCTGTTTAGGAAAGATTTATACACAATAACCAGACTTGACCATTTAAAAAATGTTGACCCTACTCAAGTAGAATGATGTTATTTATAACACAGAGGGTGGTAGACATACAATTAATCTTCACAGCAGTGGCTCTATGGATGGGTTTCCTTCCACTGAAAAGGGCTCCATCTTCAAGAAGTTGGGATCCTCCACCTACAAAACCTGCCCATTCTGTTCCAAGGCAAAGCACTACTGATATGTGAAGTCAAGGTACATGGTACAGCCTCTCATGGATTAGAGTAATGAGCTGTTTGAAAAGGAATGCTGCACCTTAATTTCAGGAAGCCATGTGGAAAGTGAGTAGTGGATGGGCATCTGTACTGAACACTATCTTATTGTTTCATTGTTAGGAAATAATTCTTCAGCTTCTAATTACTGTGGTTAGAAGTAGATAACACCAGAGTGAGGAATGCATTCCTTTTAATCCATGTTGATAGAGTGTCACTCTTTTTAGATTTACTTTTTTAATATTTTAAGAAAAATGATTTTAGTATCATAATGGTACATTCAATGAATGTTAATATTTCCAGAAAATCTATTTTAAATGTAATAATTGTACATGCAATAAGCATTAATATTCCAAGAAAAACTATTTTAAATATACTAATACTGGAGACCCAGTGTACAAATTCATGCATTCGTGGTGTCTGGCCTTCACACCCCAATCGCCGGGTTGGCCAGGGGAAGGCGATGCAGGTGTTTGGCTGGCTGGCCCAACCCCGATCGAGTGGGGGATCAGATGGGGGAAGATGAAGGCTAGGGGAAGTGGCTGTGGGAAGCTTACTGGCTGGCAGGTCCTCAATCATTGCAGGGGGTGAGGGGCGGCGGACAGAACAGTGTGGGGCTGGCTTGAGGGTGCAGCCGGGACAACAGCTACACAGTCCCACCCCATGGTTGATCTCCTGGTCAAACTCCTGTTTGAAGGGACAATTTGAATATTAGACTTTTATAATATAGTGTTACATGCAATAAAAATTAATATGTTAAGAAAAAAATTAAATATAATATTACCAAAACAGTGCAAACCTATTTTATCAGAAAAGTTGTAGGAATTATTAAATATCTGAAAATAATAGGATTCCTTCTACTGTATTCTAAAACATATTTTTTTTTACTCTGGCACTATTTCATTCATCTCTTTCATGTTTTTTTTTTGAAATATTTTTTATTGATTTCAGTGAGAAAGGGAGAGGGAGAGAGAGATAGCAACATCAATGATGAGTGAGAAACATTGATCCTCTGCCACATGCACGCCTCACACTGGGGACCAAGCCCACAATCCAGGCATGTGTCTTTGGCCGGAATCAAACCTGGGACCTTTCAGTCTGGACACCAATACTCCATCCACAGTGCCTAACTAGCTAGGGCTTTTTTTTTCTTTATTGATTAAGGTATTACATATGTGTCGTTATCCCCCATTTGTCCCCCCTACGTCCTACTCATGTCAACACCCCCACTGGTGTCTGTGTCCATTAGTCAGGCTTATATGCATGCCTATAAGTCCTTTGGTTGATCTCTCCCCCTAACCCCACCTTCCCCTACCTTCCCTGCAGCAACCGTTTGCAGCAAAGATTCAGGATCGGGAAAAGTGGATGAACTCAAATGAATACACTAGAAAACAATTACAAATTTACAAGGCATGGGGAGCCAGGTGAAGATATTTCTCTCTAGTAAAGAGGCTCTCTGAAACCCAGGACCCATCAGCTTTTATTTACTTGAATACACATTTGCCCTTTAGCAAAAGAAAGAGGCATATTGATGGTAAAGTTTGGTAAACCATAAAAGTATTATCATGGTAGGAGGTTGCTTTCAGCCATTTTGCGAACAGCAGGGTAACAAAATGCTGATTTTCAGCCATGCTGAATATCAAAGTCCATTCGCCTTGTGAGGGACTTCTCTCATTGATATGTTCACTACTGTTGGTCTTTCCTCCACATTTCCCCCTTTTTGCTTTCTTAATTAATTTAGAAAGGTGTATGCCATTAGCTGGGCTCAGATCCTTTTAGGACTTCATGCTGCATCTTCAGACTGGAAGCAAACATGGAAGAACAAGAAAGAAAGACACTAGTGGTTATTCTAAAAAGGAAATATAGGGAGATTCGACGACAAAGATTGAGTTCTTTCATGCCCTTCTAAATATTATTGTCAGGTATTTAAGGAATTCATTCATAGTAGGCTTAGTTTGGAGCCATTAGATTTTTATGGATCCCTTTCCCAGTCACTGTTAGCTTGTGACATGACAGCAATGATGTTCGAGTTCTGGTGGACAAATGGTGAGAAATGACAATGCATGTCTGACCTTTTTTGGCTTTGTCATGGGCAACCTGCACCAATGCACAGCTGATGAGTGCTAGCATGGCAAGCCGTCTTCACCATCCCCCATCTCTGGATGTTTTCCTCTGACTCCTCAGCGTTTTGCTTGGGGCCACTGCTATCTGTGGTTGCAGTAGTCTGGTCAGTTCCTCTCTCAGATTCATGTTGCAGGAATTGGAGAAGTTTTCTTGAAAGACACAAGTATATCCTCAACCAAAGGTTAATAAAGGGACCCTTCTATAAACCAGACTCAGTATCTTTCCATTTAACCAGAACATTTTCCTTTAGCTTACTCTTTCACTAGTGTCTTTCCATAGGTGTCTTGCCATGAGCATTACAAGGGAAAAATTAAAAGTAATTAAGGCTTTGTGTAGTCTACTTATAGGAGATTTCACTATTCCCCCACTTTTGTTTTTCAAGTTGGGATTTAGAGGCCCTTGTAGCAGATATAACATGCAAGGGGGACATTTCTTCATAATCTGTTTTGTCTGCTGTACAATATTTTGGCAGACTAATGTAAAAGTTGATGAGATTCCCCTGACCTGTTTCTTTAAAATAACTAATTGATAGGCATATTCATTTCCTTTCGTTAAAGGACGAGGCCTTGTTCAAATAGTAGAGATAGGCGTAGGTCACAGCCATTTAAATTGAGTAGTTGCAGTTCTGTTTACCAGGCTGGCAGCATAGGCAGATCTACCGGGAGCCGGTCCGTGTTTGCTGTTTTCAAGGGACCTGGAATATATGGCCTACTGTTCTTAATATGTTTGCTCACCTTCTTGGCACTATGTGTTTTAACCAAGGTCTCTGAGAACGGTTGTTTCCCCAGGTAGGGATTTTCCCCTGAAGTTAGGGAGGGAATAAAACCTCTTAACAAAGTGCCAGGCGGGTAATTAATCACTATAACTACGAACAATCATGCTTAAGCTACATAATCTTTACTCCCTGGAATGGAGATAAGAAACGCCCTAACCTTTGTAATAGAGATTGATAGGATTGAATCAACTGGTATAAATACAGATGTAACAAGACAGCAAGACACAGAACTTAGGAGACAGAACTTAGAACACAGAACTTAGAAGACAGAACCAAGAGAGACAGAACCTAGGCACAGAACCTACACAGAACGTTACCTAGAGACAGAAGAACTTCTCTGGAGAGAACATGGCAAAAGATCCTGTACGGAAACTGGCAGAACTTCGCTGGAGAACCTGGAGAACCTAGCAAGAGAAGATGGACACAGAACCTGGCTGGAGATTCAAAGCAGAACCTCTCTGGAGATCCAGACTAGAACTTGGCTGGAGATCCTGGCTGGAGATCCTGGCTAGGCTGCTGATCAACTGAACACTGTCTCCGTGTCCTTCCTTCTTCGCCAACTCCGTCTACGCCTTTGGGAACCCCTGGACCTGCTGGGGTTGGACCCCGGCACAGATCAGAGATAATATGAAGAGGCTTTTGGAAATCCTGCAAGTCAGCATTGATCCTTTCTAATTCGATTCTTTGCACAGAAGTATGACTGGTCTGAATGACTTGATCTGAATTCATTGCATCATAAGCAGCTTTACCATGAGATGAACTATCAGTAAAAACAGTGACTGCTCCAGGAGTAGGTTTCTGCCTATTACAACTAAGTTCCCCTGAATATTCTTTTATTTTCATTTGCTAATTTAAATCAGTCTAACATAAGGCTTCTTTCCTAACTTCCTTTGTCATTGGGTGGGGACAGTCAATGACACTAATAGGGTTTCTGCTATCAGTCTTTGAGTATATTGACATAAGCTTTCTTTAAGGAGGTAAAATGCAAATTGTTTACTTTTCTTTCTGAGGCCTAACACATTTATTTTTAATTACAGTTTTCTAGATATTTGAAGGGAATCTCCTTCCGTTTTTTCTTCCAGAGAGATTTATAGGCTACAATTTGGGAGTTTCTTTTCAAAGCCTTTTTATTTCTTTTAAATAGAGCTTCAAACTTGGTTCCTTTTCAGAAATACCTGTAAGAGAGACCAATAGTGCAGTGCATTCAGATTAAGTAAAAGTAACTCTTTTTTTATGGTTTCTTATTAATGGTGAGATTTAATGTTTGAATAATAACTCTTTGTTTACCTTGTAAATAGCAGAAGAGATTTAAAAAATTCTCCTTTTTATTAAGCTTAAAATTTACTTTTAAACAGCATTCTTTTGGCTAGTGCTCATTTGCATAGGTACAGAAATTTTACTCTGGACTGTGTCAGAACCAATTGCTAATCAAATATCTGCTTCTCCTATAACTGAGTTTATATGAGACCTTGATTATATTGTAAAAAGCTAATTTGTTAAGTGACTAAAGTATGCATCTTTATTGAGAAAGTAAAGTAAGTAAACTTATACGTTTGACCTATGAAGTCCAGATGTTGCACTACCCCCTGGCCTATCTAAAGATCAGGCTGTCAGGGCCCCCATGTTAAAATTCTGCTGCTGAATAATCCGATGTTGCTTAAGAAGTATTCAACAACTTTGCCCTGCCCTCCCTTAGAGGTTGATACTTTTATAACATTTAAAATATGTGTATGTAAAGAGAACACAGTTATTAATTTTTATTTGATGAAGCTTCAAGTGATTTCAAGAATATAAGATCGGCGTAAGTTGGTTTAAAAATATTTCTTTTCCAAAATATTTCTTTTAAGAAGAGTAAACCCTTGAATTATTCCAGGGCACTTGGAAAGTTTCAATGCTATTTGTTGGTTAAAGTCTTGAAATTTAACATGGAAAGACTATCACAAATATGTGTAACCCAAACATTACATTATACATTTGTTGTAAGTATTCTAAAATAGATCAATTAAATTTAAACTGGTTTTTATATTAAAAATTTGGTTCGGACCAAAGAATTATTCCTCTTTTTTAATCAATCCAATTAAATATTATATCCTAGGATGAAATTTTACCACACATGGTACACATAAGTACTACAATATATTTTGTACTACTATTTTTTTCCAGAGAAATCACAGGAATTATTTTTCTTTTTTTTTATTCTTCATTTTTTTTTAAATTAAATCTTTATTGTTCAGATTATTACATTTGTTCCTCTTTTTGCCCCCATAATTCCCCTCCTCCCAGTTCCCGCCGCACCCTCCACCCTCACTCCCCACCCACTGTCCTCATCTATAGGTGCACGATTTTTGTCCAATTTTTGTCCAGTCTCTTCCCGCATCTCCCACACCCCTTTCCCCCCCAAGAATAGTCAGTCCATTCTCTTTCTATGTCCCTGATTCTATTATGATCACCAGATTATTTATTCACTTGATTCTTAGATTCACTTGTTGATAGGTGCATGTTTGTTGGTCATAATTTGTATCTTTACCTTTTTCTTCTTCTTCCTCTTCTTAAAGGGTATCTTTCAGCATTTCATATAATACTGGTTTGGTGGTGATGAACTCCTTTAGCTTTTCCTTATCTGTGAAGCTCTTTATCTGACCTTCAGTTCTGAATGATAGCTTTGCTGGATAAAGTAATCTTGGTTGTACTTTCTTGGTATTCATCACTTTGAGTATTTCTTGCCATTCCCTTCTGGCCTGCAAAGTTTCTGTTGAGAAATCAGCTGATAGTTGTATGGGTATTCCCTTGTAGGTAACTGAGTTTCCTTCTCTTGCTGCTTTTAAGATTCTCTCTTTGTCTTTTGCTCTTTGCATTTCAATTATGATGTGTCTTGGTGTGGTCCTCTTTGGATTCCATTTGTTTGGGGTTCTCTGAGCTTCCTGGACCTGTAAGTCTATTTCTTTCACCAGGTGGGGGAAGTTCTCTGTCATTATTTCTTCAAATAGGTTTTCAATATCTTGCTCTCTCTCATCTTCTGGCACCCCTATAATTCTGATGTTGGTAAGTTTGAAGGTGTCCCAGAGGCTCCTTACACTATCTTCGTATTTTCGGATTCTTTTTTCATTTTGCTTTTCCAGTTGGGTGTTTTCTGCTTCTTCGGATTTTGAATCTTTGCCTTGATTCTTGCGCTCCTCTGGTCTGCTGTTGGGTGTCTCTATAATATTCTTTATTTCAGTCAGTGTATGCTTAATTTCTAGTTGGTTCTTTATCACAACATCGAGGGTCTCATTAGATTTCTTGAGGTTCTCACTACATTTATCGGCAGCTTCTAGACAGTTCTTGAGAGACCTTAAATGTGTGGTTCTGAACTCTATATCCTCCATGGACAATTTTGTCCTGTTTCTTTGTCTCCGCATTTCTTATGCTTTCTTGGTGCACCCCCTAGTGTTCTTTGTGCACAGTCTTGTTGTAGTTAAGCCTTGATTGTTGTTGGCAATACCGGGGGTGATTTGACCTCCAGGCTAACTGGCTATGAGAATCTGCTGTGTCTGCAGTGGGAGAGCTTCTGTGCTGGATCTCTAGGGCAGTGCTAATCTAGCATTTGCCTGAGGCTATCCTGCAAATGGCTGTGTGCAGGGCTTGGGCGGGGCGGGTCCCCAGGGATCTACAGGGCGTGCCGGAGCAAGCAGTTATAGCTGCTCTCAGTTCCGTCCCTTGGGGATCTGCCTCACAGAGTCCCAGCAACCACTGCAGATCTCTGAGGGAAAGCTGTCTTTGAGTTCCGACCGAAGCCAGACAGTTCCGCTTCTCCCATTTGAGTCTGGGTCCTTAGAGACTCGCCCGGATCTGGAGTTCAGAGTCTGAAATTCCTCCCGATTGAAAACAACAACCGCACCCTCCGCTGCCAGCCCGCTCCGCGCACACTCCACACCTGAGTATTTCACTTCAGCACTGCGCCTCCTCTGAGTCTGGGTATGATATTCTCTTTCCTCCTAGTTGTAGAATTTCCACTCAGCCAGCCTTCCTGTGGTTCTGGATGATGTCCGTTCCATCCTTAGTTGTTTTTTGAAGTGGTTGTTCTAGGCAGCAATCTGCGGCATTAACCTATGCCGCCATCTTGGTTTTCTCTCTATTTTTCTTGATAATGAATTTCTATACTTTATGCATTTTATCATTACAACCATATAATTTCTCCCAATTTAATTTGAACTTTTGACTCTTGGAAGCCTTAAACTTTAGGTGACAAGTTAAATACTTAGCATTTCTTAGATTAGTAATACCTTCACATTTTTAAGGATATATTTCCAATAAAATTAACAAAGACTTTTTTAATTAATACATTCAAATCTGTCCTTTATTTTTTCATTCTAGGCAAACTCAAATTAATATTTCAGTACTTTGTTATTTCAAAACTATAGAGATTTAATAAGTTTTATTCCTTAATGTAACCAACTCCAAATTTTTAAGTTACCAAAATTTAGAAGTGTATGTTTACACATATGAGGTTGCCAAAGAAGTAGGGGGAGAAGGGAAGAAGGCCTGTAGGCATTTGAATTTTAAAACCACCACATTTTTCCTTCAGAGGTTAGATATAAGGTTGCTCTGCCAAGTTCTCTGCTTTTACAGGGAGAAGATTCACTGGTCCTTTCCTCCAACAGAGAGTGCAGTCAGCCTCTCCTCAGTGACTGCACCCTCACCATCAATATATTAATTTATCATTATTACTGAAAAGCTTTGCCACAAAGCCTTCATATTAGTTATATCTATCTATTTAATTTTTAACAATTTTGAGATTGCAAAGCCAGTTATCACCATCTAAGGCGTTTTACTTTGGCAAATTTTGCAGCAGAGAAAACTTACCGGCTTTCATTGGCTTTAATGTTAACCTTGGAATATGGTTCATTATTATTTAAGAACTGCCCCTTATTATGGAAACACTAATCTTATTGCCTAAACACAGCCTGTATATTTTCCTTGTGTCATTTTCTCCATCTTATAAAGAAAATCAGTCTTGGGTTTCTACTATAGCATCTGTGAGGAGATAGGGGTCAGTCCAAGAGGCCACCCAAAATCGGGTGGGATGTCACTTCCCTTAAGCTAGTGTTTTTCTCTTCACGGGTACAGAAATCCCAGAGATATCCCTTAAATTGTGAGGACTGTCTCATCTATCCAAATTTCAAATGATGGTCTGGGAAATAAACTGAGGCTTTTAATAACACTCTCGAGAGTGGGCATACATTTTATGGGATCACCAAAAGACTAGTAATTAATGGGTTGGGAGGTGTTTTAGATATTAATAATGGCCTGTCCATCTACTGTTTCTTTTCTTATTAAATTAAATTGAACGCATGTTTAATAGACTAACAATAAAAAACCAAGACAGATTGATAATAATCAACAGACCAGTGCCCATAACATAGAGACAAGGCTTCATAAATCAGAGTAGTTTTCATGGGTCTTATCGTATTCTGCTCTTCATGGCATTGACTGTACTCTAAAGTTATTTTTGATAAATCTGCCTGTCCCAAGGTGTCATATGGTAATTTTCAGACAAAGCATTAAAGAGTCCTTTTTTAAAATGACTGTTATCCCCATTTTTTCTAGCTGGTGAGCCTTTCCACACTAAAGGTGGAGGAACCAGGGCTTAGGTATTACAGACTTTTGATCCCCAATACGAATTAGGCATAATGCAGTGCGAACAAGGGCCCACATAGTTTAAGATGAGAAGGTTACCTTTTTTCCTTGAGCCTGATTTAAGAGAGTATCATTTGATATTTTAATTTCTTTATCCTGGAGCATGCAAGTAAATTATTATTATTATTATTTTTATTTATTTATTTATTTATTTATTTATTTATTTATTTTTATTTTTATTTTTTTTTTTGCTTTATACTCAAACTTTTCCTCATTATAGCCTGGCAGAAATAAAAGATTTTCCGCCCACTTTATGTTTCACAATTTCCAAAGCTGGCATGGGCTTTGTGCACAGAGAATTTTCCCCACGTTTTCAGTGCACTTCTCAGCTTTCTGGTGAAATGTCTTCCTTTTTCACTCTGGTGAAATTTCTTCTCCAGATGCCCCACATTGGGCGCCAGAATGCTGCAACCTTTTGCAGCAAGGATTCAGGATATGGGAAAGGAGGTGCACAAAAATGAATACACTAGACAACAAATATAAATTTAGAAGACATGGGGGAGCCAGGCAGAGACCTTTCTTTCTAGCAGAGAAGCTCTCTGAAACCCAGTACCCATCAGTTTTTATTGACTTGGTTTACGTTTCTCATATATGCCCTTTAGCAAAGCAAACAGGCATATCAGCAGTCAAGTTTGCCAAACATTAAAAGGGTTATCAGGTTAGGAGATTACCTTCAGCCATTTTGCCAACAGCAGGGTAATATAATGCTGATTTTCAGCCCTGCTGAATATCAAAGTTCATTAGCCATCTATGGGAGATACATATGCATATGCATATACATATACATATACATATACATATACATATACATATACATAAATGTATGTGGGTATATGTGTGTGTGTATATATATATATACTAGAGGCCCAGTGCACAAAAATTTGTTCACTGGTGCATGGGTGTCCCTCAGCCCCACTTGTGCCCTCTCACAATCTGGGACCCCTCGGGAGATAACGACCTGCTGGCTTAGGCCTGCTTCCATATGGCAGAGGGCAGGCCCGATCTCTAGGTGCAACCCCTGGTCGGGCTTAAAGCAGGGCCGATTGGGGAGTTGGGACGCCGCCCACTGTCATGCACAGAGCAGGGCGGATCGGGAGGTTGCGATGCCACCCCCAATCATGCTCAGGGTAAGGCCGATTGGGGGGTTGGGGTGCCACCCCCTGTAGCACTCAAGGCAGGGTTGATGGGGAGGTAGAAGCACCACCCACTGTCATAGACAGAGCAGGGCCCATCAAGGGGGTTGGGGCTCCATACCCTGTCACACACAGAGCAGGGCCAATCAGGGTGTTTGGGAGCTCCCCCCTGTCACCCACTGAATAGGGCCTATAGGGGAGTTGGGGCACCGCCCCCTGTCACACACAGAGCAGCTCAGATCAGGGGGTTGGAGCGCCGCCCCCTGTCACACTCAGGGCAGGGCCCAGGAGGTGGTTGTGGCTCCACCCTGTCACACACAGAATAGGGCCCATGGGGGGGTTGGGGTGCCTCACCCCGTCACACACAGAGATGCAGGGCGATCATGGGGTTTGGGCACTGCCCCGCCTCAGTCTGCTCCATGGGCCAGGAGGACTCACGGCTCTGCTGATCAGAGTGCTGGGAGGCCTCGCAGCTCCGCTTGACACAGTGTCAGTGAGGACTTGCTGCTCCTCTGATCCCTTTGCTGTGAGGCTTTGCGGCTCCGCTTGACACAGGGGCAGTTAGGACTCACTGCTCCACTGATCTCGGTGCTGGGAGGCCTTGCGGCTCCGCTTGACACAGGAGCAGTGAGCATTCACTGCTCCACTGATCCAGGTGCTGGCAGGCTCCACTGATCCAGGTTTCGGGAGGCCTCGCTTCTCTGCTCATCCCGGTGCTGGGAGGCATATTACCCTCTTACTATGTAGGATAGAGGCCTGGTGCATGGGTGGGGGCTGGCTGGATTGCCCTTAAGGGTGTCCTGGATCAGGGTGGGGTTCCCGTTTGGGTGCCTTGCCAGCCTGGATGAGGGGATGATAGCTGTTTGCAGCTGGACACACCCCCTTCAGGGTCGGGGTCCCCACTGTGGTGCCTGGCCAGTCTGGGTGAGGGGCTGAGGGCCGTTTTCAGGTTGGCGGGTGACTGAAGCGCCAAACCTGTCCGTTTTTTCTTTTTTATTGTGGGAATTGTTTACCTTCTATGGCTGTCACTGGAACTGAGAGCCAAATTTAGCTCTGAGGCTTGGCTCCAGTGCTGAGGCCTCGGCTGCTGAAAGCAGGTATCTGGGTTTCTTTGGGTTCTATTATCAAAAGTCTGTTGCAACTCCAGCTCTGCCGGCTGGCTGAAAGCATGTGGTTTGTTTAGTGTCTATAATTGCAACATAGTTGCTTAGAGTGCAAGCACACAGCCCAGCAGTGGCAGGCGGGGAACCTTGGCTTCTTCCTTCACTAGAGCAAGATTGCCTCCTGTTCACTTCAGCTGCCTGGCTGCCAGCCAACATTATGGTTGGCAGTTAATTTGTATATTGCCCTGATGAGCCAATGGGAAGCATGTCAGAGTTATGGTTAACTAACATGTTTGTCTGTTATTGGAAAGGACATGTATATGTATATGTATATGTATATGTATATGTATATGTATATGTATATGTATATGTATATGTATTAACTACTGTTGGTCTTTGCCTCCAGCACCTTACTCTGAGGTTTGACAGTCCGATCGATGCTTCTTTGTGTCTGGATGTCTTGTTGCTCATCAGTTAGCGTAGTTCATTATATTCCACAAATGAGTGAGACAATGTGATATTTATCTTTCTGTGACTGGCTTATTTTGCTTAGCATAATGTTCTCCAAGTCCTTCCATGCTGTTGCAAATTATAAGAGTTCATTCTTTGTTATAGCAGTAGAGTTTTCCATTGTATAGGTGTTCCACCGTTTTATAATCCGTGCATCTGCTAATGGGCACTTAGACTGTTTCCAAATCTTAGCTATTGAAAATTGGGCTGGTATGAACATACAGTTGCATATATCTGTCCTGATTAATGTTACTCATTTCTTGGGATATATATACACATAGAAGGGAGGGTACTTAATCAAATGGGAGCTCCATTTTCAATTTTTGGAGAAAACTCTATACTGTTTTCCACAATATTTGCAGCAGTCGGCATTCCCAACAGCAGTGCACAAGGGTTGCTTTTTCTCCGAATCCTCTCCAGCACTTGTGTTTTGTTTTTTTTTATTTTATTCTGACAGCTATTCTGAAAGGTGTGGATTGGTATTTCTCTCCTTTTGATTTGCATCTCTTGGACTGTTAGTGCCTTTGAGCATTTTTCCTATGTCTCTTGGCCTTATGTAGGTCCCCTTTCAAAAAGTGTCCATTTAAGTCCTTTGCCGATGTTTTAATTGGATTGTTTATCTTCCTATTATTAATTTGTGTGAGTTCCCTGTAAACTTTGGAATTCAACACTTTTCAGAGATACCACTGGCAAATATGTTCTCCTATGCAGTGGGTTTTCTTGTTGTTTTGTTCAGGATTTTGTTTGCCGTGCAAAAGATTTTTATTTTGATGTAGTCCATTTGTTTATTTTCCCCTTTGTGGGCATTGCCTTCGAAACTGTGTCAGTAAAGATATGCTAAGACATATGTCTGATATTTTGCTGCCTATGCAATCCGCTAAGATTTTTTTATATAGACTCTCAACTAACGTTCAAGTCCTTTATCCACTTTGAGTTTATTTTTGTGTATGGTGTAAGTGGTGGTCTAGTTTCATTTTCTTGCATGTTTCTGTCTGATTTTCATCATTTATTGAAGATACTGTCTTGATTCCATTGTATGCCCTTGCCTCCTTTGTAAATTAACAATAAAGCGTAATGACTTGGGTCCACTTCTGGGTTCTCTGTTCTGTTTCAGTGGTGTATATGTCTTTTCTAGTGCCAGTAGCAGGCAGTTTTGAGAATGGTGGCATTATAATATATCTTAATATCTGGTATTTTGATCCTTCCAGATTTTTTTTTTCTTTTTTTATTGCATAAAGTATTACAAAGAGTATTACATATGTCTCCTTTCCCCCCCCCCGACCTTGACAATCCCCTGGCCTCTCCTACCCCCCAGTGTCTTATGAACATTGGTTATGCTCATATGCATGCATACAACTTCTTTGGTTGATCTCTTACCCACCCCCCTCCTGCCCTCCCACTCTCCCCGGCCTTCCTGCTGTAGTTTGACAGTCTGTTTGAGGCAGCTCTGCCTCTGTATCTATTTTTGTTCATAAGTTTATAATGGTCTTTATTATCCAGAAATGAGTGAGAACATGTGGTATTTTTCCTTCATTGACTGGCTTATGTCACTTAGCATAATGCTCTCCAGTTCCATCAATGCTGTTGCAAATGGTAAGAGTTCCTTCTTTTTTACAGCAGAATATTATTCCATCGTGTAGATGTACCACAGTTTACTAATCCATTCATCTACAGATGGGCACTTAGGCTGTTTCCAGATATTAGCTATGGTGAATTGTGCTGCTATGAACATAGGGCTGCATATGTCCTTTCTGATTGGTGTTTCTGGTTTCCTGGGATATATTCTTAGAAGTGGGATCACAGGGTCAAATGGGAGTTCCATTTGTAGATTTTTGAGGAAACTCCATAGTGTCTTCCATAGCGGCTGCACCAGTCTGCATTCCCACCAGCAGTGCACAAGTGTTCCTTTTTCTCCACATCCTCTCCAGCACTTGTTGTTTGTGGATTTGTTGATGATAGCCAGTCTGACAGGTGTGAGATGATACCTCATTGTTGTTTTGATTTGCATCTCTCAGATGATTAGTGACTTTGAGCATGTTTTCATATGTCTCTTGGCTTTCTGAATGTCCTCTTTTGAAAGGTGTCTATTTAGATCCTTTGCCCATTTTTTCATTGGATTGTTTATCTTCCTTTGGTTAAGTTGTATGAGTTATCTATAAATTTTGGAGATTAGGCCCTTATCAGATATGACATTGGCAAATATGTTTTCCCACGCAGTGGGTTTTATTGTTGTTTTGTTGATGGTTTATTTTGCTGTGCAGAAGGTTTTTATTTTGATGTAGTCCCATTTGTTTATTTTCTCTTTAGTTTCCAATGCCCTAGGAGCTGTATCGGTGAAGAAATTGCTTTGGCATATGTCTGAGATTTTGTTGCCTTTCGATTCTTCTAGTATTTGTATGGTTTCCCATCGTAAAGTTAAGTCCTTTATCCATTTTGAGTTTATTTTTGTGTATGGTGTAAGTTGGTGGTCTAGTTTCATTTTCTTGCATGTATCTGTCCAATTTTCCCAACACTATTTATTGAAGAGACTATCTTGACTCCATTGTATGTTCTTGCCTCCTTTGTGCAATATTAATTGAGCGTATTGGTTGGGGCTGATTTCTGGGCTCTCTATTCTATTCCATTGATCTATATGTCTGTTATTGTGCCAGTTCCAGGCAGTTTTGAGAACAGTGGCTTTGTAATACAGCTTGATATCTGGTATTGAGATCCCACCTACTTTGTTCTTTCTCAGGATCTCTGCAGCTATTCGGGGTCGATTTTTATTCCAGATGAATTTTTGGAGAGTATGTTCTAGGTCTGTGAAATATGCCATTGGTATTCTAATGGGAAGTGCGTTGAATGTATAGATTGCTTTGGGTGGTATGGACATTTTAATGATGTTGATTCTACGAATCCAAGAGCATGGTATGTTCTTCCATCTCTTTATGTCTTCCACTATCTTTTTTTTCAACGTCCTGTAGTTTTCTAAGAAGAGGTCTTTTACCTCTTTAGTTAAGTTTATTTCTAGGTAGCCTAATTTTTTTGGTGTGATGGTAAATTTGATTGCTTTTTTAGTCTCTCTTTCTGCACATTCACTATTGGTGTATAGAAATGCCATAGATTTCTTGGCGTTAATTTTGTATCCTGCTACATTGCCGAATTCTTTTATTAAGTCTAATAGTTTATTTATGGAGTCTTTAGGGTTTTTTAAGTATAATATCATGTCATCTGCAAATGAGGACAGTTTTACTTCTTCTTTTCCAATTTGGATGCCTTTTATTTCTTCTTGTCTAATTGCAATGTCACATACTTACAGTACTATGAGGAACAGGAGTGGTGAGACTGGGCATCTCTGTCTTGTTCCTGTTCTTAGGGTAAATGGTGTTAGTTTTTGTCCATTGAGTATGATGTTGGCTGTGGGTTTGTCATATAAGGCTATTATTATGTTGAGGTATGATCCTTCAATTCCCACCTTGCTGAGAGTTTTCATCAAAAATGGGTGTTGAATTTTGTCAAATGCTTTTTCTGCATCAATTGCTATGACCTTGTGGTTTTTTTCTTTCAATTTGTTTATGTGATGTATCATGCTTATTTATTTGTGGATATTGTACCATCCTTGAATCCCTGTGATAAACCCCACTTGATTTATATGTATGATTTTTCTGATGAACTACTGGATCCGATTTGCTAGGATTTTGTTGAGGATTTTGGCATCTACGTTCATGAGGGATATTGGACTGTAATTCTCTTTCATTGTTTTGTCTTTATCTGGTTTTGGTATTAAGGTGATGCTGGCTTCATAGAATGAGCTTGGAAGTGTTCCTTCCTCTTGGATTTTTTGTAGTATTCTGAGGAGAATAGGTTTTAGTTGTTCCTTGAATGTTTGGTGAAACTCCCCTGTGAAGCCGTCTTGTCCTGGGCTTTTGTTTGCTGGAAGCTTTTTGATGACTGCTTCAATTTCTTCCATAGGTATTGGCCTATTGAGATTTTTAGATTCTTCCTGATTAAGTTTTGGAATGTTGTATTTTTCTAGGAATATGTCCATTTCCTCCAGGTCGTCTAGTTTGTTGGAGTAGAGTTGTCCATAGTATTTTTTTTAACAATCATTTGTATTTCTGTGGAATCTGTTGTTTTTTTTCCTCTATCATTTCTGAATTTGTTGATGTGGGTCCTTTCTCTTTGCTTCTGGTGAGCCTGGCTAGAGGTCTGTCAATCTTGTTTATCCTTTCAAAGAACCAGATCTTGGTTTCATTGATTTTCTGTATTGTGTTTTTGGTCTCTATTTCATTTATTTCTGCTTTAATCTTTATTATCTCCTTCCTTCTGCTCACTCAGGGCTTTTCTTGTTGCTCTCTTTCTAATTCTTTGAGCTGTAGATTTAGATGATTTACTACCATTTTTTCTTGTTTGTTGAGATAGGCCTGTAGAGCTATAAACTTCCCTCTCAGGACTGCTTTCATTGTGTCCCAAAGGTTTTGGATTGTTGTGTTTTCATTGTCATTAGTTTCCAGAATGTTTTTAATTTCTTCTTTGATCTTACTTGGATCTCTTCCAAGTGTTTGAGTATTTTGAGTTGTTTTTATTGTAGTTTATTTCTAATATTATGGCCTTGTGATTTGAGAAGATGCTTGGTATGATTTCAATTTTCATGAATTTGGGGAGACTTTGTTAGTGACCCAATTTGTGGTCTATTTTTGAAGATGTCCCATGAGCACTTGGGAAGAACGTATATTTTGTGGCTTTGGGGTGAAGTGTTCTGAAGATGTCAATTAAGTCTGTCTGATCTAGTGAGCCATTTATGATTGCTGTTTCTTTGCTGAGTTTTGTCTAGCTTGATTTATCCAGAGATGACAGTGATGTATTAAAGTCCCCTACTATGATTATATTGTTGTCAATATCTCCCCTGATATCTTCCAGGAGTTTTCTTATGTATGTTGGTGCTCCTGCAATCGGTGCATATATGTTTATCAGGGTTATATTTTCGTGTTGTATTGATCCCTTTAGTATTGTGAAGTGGCCTTCCTTATCTCTTGTTATCGCCTTCACTTTGAGGTCTATTTTGTCTGATATAAGTATTGCTACCCCACCATTTTTTTCATTTCCATTTGCCTGAAAGATATTTTTCCATCCCTTCACTTTCAGTCTGTGTGAGTCCGTTCTCATGAGGTGGGTCTCTTGTAGACAGCAAATATATGGGTCATGTTTTTTTTTTGTTTTGTTTTGTTTTGTTTTGTTTTGTTTTTTTCCATTCAGCCACTTGTTGTCTTTTGATTGGACCATTTAGTCCATTTACGTTTAAAATTATTATTGAAACGTAATTGTTTGTAGCCATTTTTTGTGTGTGTGTGTGTGGCTGTTTTCTTTCTGGGATTTTTGTTTCTTCTTTTTACACCAGTCCCTTTAGCATTTCTTGCATTGCTGGCTTGGTGGTGGTAAGCTCCCTTAGCCTTTTTTTTTTGTCTGTGAAGCTTCTTATTTCCCCTTCAATTTTGAATGATAGCCTTGCTGGATAGAGTGCTCTTGGATTTAGTCCTTTGCTTTGCATCACTTTGAAAATTTCTGTCCATTCTTTTCTGGCCTGATGTGTTTCTGTTGAGAAATCATTTGATAATCTGATTGGGGATCCTTTGTAGGTAACGCTCTGTTTCTCTCCTGCAGCCTTTAAGATTCTGTCTTTGTCTTGTACATTTGCCATCGTTATTATGACATTTCTTTGTGTGGGTCTTTAGGGGTTCACCTTGCATAGGACTCTATGTACTTGTGTAACTTTTTTCTTCCCCATATCTGGGAAGTTTTCTGACATCATTTCTTCAAATAAATTTTCTAATCCTTGCTGCTCTTCTTGTTCTTCTTGCAGCCCTATTATGCGTATGTTACTTCGTTTCAAGTTGTCCCGAAGCTCCCTTAGGCTCTCCTCCTGCTTTTTAATTTTTTTCTCCAGTTGCTGTCAGATTGAGCTTGTTTCTCTGCCTTATCTTCTAATTCACTAATTCGGTCCTCTGCTTCTTCTAGTCTGCTGTTGAAACTTTCCATGGAGTTTTTGATTGTAGCTATATCATTTTTCATTTCTTCCTGATTCTTGCATAGGTTGTTGATTTTCTCATCCATCCGGTGAATGAATTGTACAACCATTATTCTGAATTCTTTTTCTTTCATGTTGCATGCTTCCACTTCATTAATGTCCTTTCTTGGTGACTCCTCATTGTCTTTCCTCTGGGTGTTGTTTCGTCTCTTCATTCTGATTATCTACCGATGGTTCAAACGTCGAGTTGCGTGGGCCTGGACCGTGTGCAGTGGGAGCCTCCCACCACCCTAGTATCACTGAAGAGCTCTGACACTAAGATGTGTGGTTGTGGTTGGTTGGTGGGAACCAGGCTCTCTCAGAGTCAGTGTTGTCAGCGCTCAATGTGGCCTCATAGGCGCACTTAGAATCAGGGACCCTGCCTGCACCATGAAGAAATCGAGACCCCCCTGAAGCTTGTTGAAAACCAGAGCCCCCTAGTGTGCGCCAGGCATCAGAGTTCTCCAGAATCCAGTATCAGAGTCTCTGTTGCTTCCCACACCCTTGCCTTGAGAATCAGGGTCCCTGTGTGACCTTGCACCAGGAACTGGAGTCACTGGCTCTTAGTATGAATGCACAGGGAATCAGGATCTCAGGCGCAGGTGATAAGAAACAAAGTTAAGTAGCTGGTGCTTGGTGCTGCCTCCTGCCCAGGGAATCGGGGTCCCTGGGCCTGTTATACACCAGACAAATTCCCAGTGTTCACGCGATTGCTCCCAGCCCAGGGCTCAGCAGCCGGCCCTACGCGGGATCAGTTCCTAGGTGCTCATGCACTTCCAGGCTAAAGTTCCTGGAGCACTGAGGCCCTGGAAAGGGGTTGGTCTATCAGGTAGTTACTAGGGCTCTGCCTGCAAGCCTGCAGGAAGGGGGGATGGGCTCTGTTACTCACGGATCTGCCATGGGGATTTCTGAACTTTTGGTGCCCGCATGTCTGTAGCTGTGATCACAGGTCTCTGTCCCCAGTGGATGCAGGGTCCTGGTATGCATCTGAGATCAGACTGGGTGGTGCTGAGGCCAGGATCCTAGTCTGAAGCAGCTCTGTTTCTCAAGATGGCGTGGTCACCGTGCCTATGCTGGCCGCCCAGGAGTGTCCGCGCAGGGAGCGGGACTCCGCCGCCTAAGACTGCCAGGCTTAGCAGCCCCTTAGAAGACCTGCAGAATCTAACTATCCCTAGCTCATACACACACACCACACGAGTCCACACACTCCTCTATCACTTCCTTGTGCTCTCACACTCTCTCCCTCCCTACCTTTCTGCTAGTCACCATTTTCTCGAAAGTCAGATTTTTTTCTTGTTCCCTGGATTACTGAGGCTATTTTTACTCCATATGAATTTTTGGAGAGTTTATTCTTTGTCTGTGAAATATTCTGTTGGTATATTAATGGAGATTACATTGAATGTATAAATTGCTTTGGGTAGTATGGACATGTTAATGATGTTAGTTCTACCAACCCATCAACACGGTATATTAGTCCATTGGTTGATATCTTTATCTCCGTTTCAATGTTCTGTCGTTTTCCAAGTGCAGTTATTTTACTTCCTTCATTGAGTTTTTTCCTTAATTCTTTTACTGCAATGGTAAGTGGGATTCTTTTCTTAGTTTCTCTTTTTGTGAGTTCATTCTTGGTGTATCTAAAGACATATATTTTGGGGTTTTAATTTTGTATCCTGATACGTGACCAAATTCATTTATTACCTGCTTTTCCGGTTGGGATGACTTTTATTTCTTCATGAACACTATGGTAGCACTTCCTGTACTATGTTGAACAGGAATGGTGAAAATTGGCATCACTGTCTTGTTCCTGTTCTTTCACGGGAAATGGTTTTAGTTTTTGCCAATTTAGTATGATGTTGGCTGTGGGTTTTTCATATATGGCCTTTATGATGTTGAGGTATGCTTCTCTATTACCACGTTGCTGAGAGTTTTTATCACAATTGGTGTTGCGTTTTTTTTCAATCCTTTTTCTGCATCTATCGATATGATCACGTGATCTTTGTCTCTCAGTTTGTTTATGAGTTTTATCATGTTTATTGATTTGTGAATATCATACCAGCCTGGCATCCCTGGAATATATCCAATTTGATCATGGCATTTGGTCCTTTAATATAATGCTGGATGCAATTTGCTAATACTTGGTTGAGGATTTTAGTATCGGCCATCATCAGCTATATCGGCCTGTAATTCTCTTTCTTTGTAGTGTCTATACCTTGTTTTGGAATTAGAATAATGCTGGCCTCCTACCAAGAGTTTGGAAGTATTCTTTCCTCTTTTCATTTTCTGAAATAATTTGGGGAGTATAGATTGTAGTTTTCTGAATGTTTGGTAGAACTCCCCTTTGAAGCTGTCTGGACCTGAGATTTTGTTGGTTGGAAGTGTTTTGATTACTGCTTCTATTTCATTAGTTGTTATGAGTCTATTCAGGTTTCTTCATTCTTTCTGAATCACTTTTGGTAGATTGCATTTTTTACTGACTTCACCTATTTCATCCACACTGTCCAGCATTTTGGCATATAGTTGTTCGTAGTATTTTCTTACAATCCTTTGAATTTCTGCGGTGCCAGTGCTTACTCCTCCACTCTTGTTTCTGATTTTACTTATTGGAATCATGTGTGTTTGTTTCTTAATGAGTCTGGCTAATGGTTTATCAATTTTGTTTATCCTCTCACGGAACCAGCTATTTGTTTCATTGAATTTTTTGTCTCTGTTATTTTTCTGCTATAATCTTTACTTTTCCCTTCCTTCTACTTACTCTGCGCTCTTCTTGTTGGTCTCTTTCTAATTCTTAAATTGTAGGGATAAATAGTTTATTGCTGATTTTTGTTATTTTCGGAGATATGTCTATAGTGCTATGAACTTCCCTCTCAGGACTGCTTTTGCTGATTCCCAGAGATTCTATGCTGTTATTTGTTCATTTTCCTTTTTTCCAAAAAGTCTTTGATATTTTCTTGAACTCATTGTAACAAATTCATTGTTTAATAGCATGCTATTTAGCCTCTAAATGTTTAAATGTTTTTGGGTGTTTTTACTCTACTTAATTTCTCATTTCATTCCACTGTGATCCAAGAAGATGCTTATATGATTTAAATCTTCTTGATCTTGTAGGGACTTATGTGTCCTACCATGTGGTCTATCTCTGGGAATGATCCCTGTGCACTTGAGAAGAATGTATATTCTGCTCTGTTGGGGTGAAACGTTCTAAAATGTCAATTAAATCCATCTGATACAGTGTGTCCTTTAGAGTCTCTGTATCATTATTTTGTCACATGGAAGACCTATCCAGTGAAGTCAGAGGAGTGATAAAAGTCTTCTACTATGACTGTCCTGTTTTCAGGCTCTCAATTAAAGTCCTCTAAAAGTTTCATTGTTTGTTTTTTGTTTACTCATTTGATTGTTTCATATATATATATATATATATATATATATATATATATATATATATATATATAACTGACACAAGTCTACCCTCTTAGCCAATAGTTAAGAAATAAAGGCCACCAAGATTCTTCCACCCTAAGCTGCCTTTTGGGATATTGACTTTCAGCTGTTTATTTAGAAGCCAAGAGTCAGAGAGGACCTTTGGGTGACCCCTGCCTGCTCCTGCCCAAATGATTCAGAGAGATAGACCCTCTTCAGAAGGCTGTTGCCTTTGCCTGATTGGAATGAAACATGGTAAACAGGACGGCTTCAGCAGATGTCTATTAGCTAGATTCCCCTTCTCCCCTGTGAAACCATCAATCAGGAGTGTGGGAGCGGTTCACAGTCATTGTTGTTCCCAAGAAGCAAGGTTATAATTGCCAGGGGCTGCAGTTCATGTCACCCAGCACACCCAGCACACCTCCTGAGCCACAGCTGGACAAGGCAGAGGCTGGGTCCAGGCTGGCTCGTCCCAGGACCTGGAGAAGAGGGGGAAAACAGAGTTCGGTGACTCAGGTGAACCTGGAGGGGAGGGAGAGGCATCAGTGCAGGTACCCACAGGAACTGTCCTTGGGAAAGGTCACCTGTGTCCTGAGGAGAGAGAGGGGAGTAGAGCCCAGCCATGGGGGAGAAACCTCAGGGCTCTGCCCACTGATACTCTGACACGTGGAAGGACACTCAACACTGACTCTCTCATCCCCTCCCCAACCAGGTTGGCAGGGGAGGAGGGATCTCCATGCAAATTGATCCTGAACTCTGAGGATTCTAAGTATTTTGTTACAATCTTGAGGCTTAGCAATAAGAGGAGGTACCAGTGGACACCCTTTCCAGGCAGGACTGGACCAGGTCTGGTAGGGCAGCCTACATCGCCTTCCCAAAAAATTGCTTTGAGGCTGGGCCAAGGCCCTGGAGCTGTGAGAGCCCCCGCCTGTCAGTGAGCAGCTGGCTTTCAGCTGAGGGTTCCTCTCCACACACCCAACCTCTCCCCCAACAGTTACTCAAATTGGGATGGCTCTATCTTCTTCAAGTCCAGTATCTGTGAGGCCCGAATCTGGGAGAAGGGATGCCGCCAGGGGTGAAGGTTCCTGCCTTTCCTTCTGGGCTCCTAGATAGATATGCCAAAAGAATTTTCAAAAGGTGTGGTTCACACAAATTGGGACACACACTGTGGCGAATGCACTCTGGCCACCCGGAATTCTCTCCAAGACCTTTCACATCGGCTATTCTTGCAGAGAACTGGGCGTCCAGAGTCCATTGCATGTGCCTGTAAGGACATCAGGAGCCTGTTGTACAGTGGGTGTCATGGAAGCAAAAATCAGCCCCAAATTCCTTCTTGATTTGCCCTCCCTGCTTTGGACCACTGTTTATTCTTCCTCTTCTTATTGTCTCCACCTGAAAACAACTGACAGCATTAAAGTTCAAAATGTCCTGGCATGAGTCTGGCTACAACATCAAAAGGCTAAGTTCCTTAGTAAGGACTGTAGGTTTTATCCACGTAAAGCATGCTTAGTTTGAGAATGCAGCTTCTTTCCCCCTTAGGCTTACTGTAGGTGATTGTAGAAAAAAGGATTTACCCCTTTCACCTCATCTCTACTTCATCCCCTCACAGGACAGGCTAGACTCAGCCTCTCTCAGCTGTGCAGGAGTGTGTGCGTGCACACACACTCACACACACACACTCACACACACACACACACACACACACACAGCAGCTCCTACAAAAACATTCCAGCTTCCCTCTCTTCCATCACTGAAGGGTTTTTAAGTCACAAGGGTGATCATTACAATGCAGTGCTCGTTGATTGACACATTTAATGTTTCTAAAATGAAACCAGCTCTACATCACTAGTCCAGGAGAGGCAATTGTGATAGAGAGCCTTGTAAAAAATACAGGAAAATAATTTACAATAACTAGCATTAGCATTTTTAGTGGACATGTGGACTGCTTTATGAGATTCATAAATATGAATTGCTGATTTCCCAGGAGAGTGGGGCCCAGGAACTTTAATTCCCCCTTCCTTATGCAGGCTTACTGTGACCTAGGAACATAGTGAACATTGTGAGGCAATGGGTGAAGGACTGGAATAAATGAATGTTACATTCACATTTAATTTTACAAGAATAGGGTTGTATTATGTAATCAGTTGGGTGGCCTGCATTTTGCTTTTCATATAACAGACCTTGTCTTTTTAGTGCATCAATCTCTGCAATGCTGACAAGCAACCGGATCATCATGAACATAAGGGTGGACAAACTTCAAATAGATTCCCTTTTAATTTCACCTTCCAGGATGCATCCATTCCCCTCTGTGTCACTCTATGACCCTCCCCTGTGCCCCAGTGTCCCTTGCATTCTCAAATTGGCCAAGCACTTTACTCTCTCAGAAATTGTGCAGCCTTTCCTCATGCCCTGAACAGGATCCTTCTAAGCCCCTGATGGCCCCTCCTTGTACAACCCTCAGGCAGGAGTCTTCCTGCATCTGTATCTTTCCATACCAGGACCTTTGTTTTCATGAAAGAATTAGTTACAAAAGGCCATTTGTAGACAACGGTCTTCTTGCTTTTTGCTGTGTGTGATTGTGTGTGTGTTTGTGTGTGTGTGTTTTCTATTTTCGTCCTAAACTCTGTGAGGAGAGACTGTGTGTAGCTATGAGAATGATATTAGCAGCGACCCCAGGTCAAATAGTTGCCAAATGCATCTAGGAGAGAGGTGGGAGGGCTAGGCTGAATCTCTAGTTCCCAGGTGAAATAGTGGAGTTGTTTCTGTTTCTGATTTTTATCTGCTCTGCTCTAGGTGACAATCCCAGATCCACTGGGGCTGAGTGCAGTCGCCTCATTTGTCCTCATTCCTCCATCTATGTAGCTGGAAACCTTAAACTCTGCTACTTTGTAGGCATGGGGAACCTCTGGAGGAATGGCAGTGTAGGGACACACAAGAACCCAGCCTCACCACCCTGCTGTTATGCTCCGCCCCCACGACTTCCCCATACATTATGGTGAAGAGATGCAGGGTCACCTGCATGACAGGGACACAGTGTCCTCCCTCCATGCTCACTCTCAGAAAAGGTCTCACAGTTTGCAGATTCTGAATATTCCCCAAGTCTGAGTGAGTAAGAGCAAGGCAGCACAATGCGTCTGAGGCTGCCTGTCACTACTAGAGCCAAGTTGAGCAGAGACAAGGTTGAACCACACAATGAGTATTTATCCAAGGATGCGGTCAGTATGGTGAGAGAAGTTGCTCACCCTGGAAATTTGGCTCTCAGCCACTGAGTGAAGATAGCTACCTGTAGCTGCCAGCTGCAAGTGTGACATGGAAAGGGGAGGGGAGAGCCTGCTGTCTAGCCCTTCAGGAGCTCAAAGTCTAACCACAAGATGACTAAACTTCTATGACTTTAGGATCATCTCAGGCCCTTCCTGGGATGAGATTGGAATGGTCAGCCTTCCTGAGAAAGACACCAAGAGGGGGTCAGGATGTGGGCACTGCTGCCAAATCAAAGCCTGTCCTGTGCCTGGTCTCTTCCGAAAATGCAATTATTTTCTGAGTAATGGGCCATGGAGGCAGCCTATGTTTTCAGTAGAGCCTGTTTCATCCTCCAGTGTCCCAGGGCCTCGTATTTATAGTTTGCAAGTAATTATTAAACAACTGCTGGTCTATTCTTATTACAAGCCCTTCCCCACTATGAGAAGCTGATTTCCAAAGACCCTCACGCGATGCCTCAGGCCAGCTTTGATGACAGGGCTGGGCCTCAGCTTTGCTCTTCCCCTCTCCCTCTCTCCTCACAAGCCTGACTTTTGTCTCCTAAAGAGACTATGGAAAAGCAGGCAGCAAAACCTGTCAGACTGAGCATGCCAGGCCCCCTGTGCCCCCTGGAGGCACCACCTGAGAGGAGAGCCCTGGGTTAATGTTCAGCATAGGGCAGCTCTGCCAGCACCTGAGCACCAGGCTGTGGCTGGTGCCTCCCCACCTCTCCTCAGCTTTGTTGGCCTGCTCCTCCTCAGGAGCCTCCTGCCCACTCTGTTCTGCTTCCAGGCCCAGGGGTGACTTTGCCAAAGGGATTTGTTGGTGAGAGGAGAACCCCTTCATGAGGGGGGAGGAAGGCAGGGAGGCTGCCATCACCTGAAGGCTTAGGGGAGGTGAGCAGAGCAAAGGCTGGATTCAGGGCTTGTCAAAGAGCTCTGGTGACCCAAACCCCAGGGGAAGTCTGAGGAGAGCACCTGTGGAGAGAGACAATGTAATTGCATCTGTCCAGCTCTCCTCTGCCCCGGGGTTACTAACGTGTCCCCATCCAGACAGTAGGGACAGTGGACTAGCCCAGGGCAGGGAGCTCTTTTCTATACAGAGGGCTGTGGTGGGGTGGGAGTGGAGCGCCAAGCCTGGCCCAGGGAACCAGGTAGGTAAGTAGCAGCCACAACCACAGAGGGAAAGGGGTCCCCAGAAACACAGACCAGGGGTGGCGAGTGGGAGGTTAGCTGGGGGTCACGGCCTCCTCTTTCTCCCTCCATATCTGAGACCGCCCCCACCCTCATGCCTGGAAGCACAGGGTCCTCCTATCAACCACCCACCCTCTGCCACCCCTTGCAGCCTGGTGGGTGTAGCACAGGTGCCCCTGTCCCCACCTTCTCTGTGCCTGTTAAGACACAGCCCCCCTTCTGTCCCCGGTACTTTGTTTGCTCCTGATCTCGTGATCTCAAGAGATTTTGCCCACAAAGGAACCAGGGTACAGACCCAGGATGCTTGCCAGGTGCCACCTGTCACCTCTTCCTTCCTGCCAACCTCTCTGCTGAGCGGGAGACCACCTGGTGAGAAGCATGGCCTTTGGAAAAGGTAAGCACAGACTCTGGGTTCTTGCTGTCTCTGTTGGTGAACTTGCTGTCTCCAGGGGTGAACTTGCTATAGTCACTGGTAACCTGCAGCACCTCCCCGCCAGCGTTTTCCATCTGAAAATGAGTTCCTACCTGTTTGGAGTGAAGGCCTTAGGTCCAAACCAGGCTTCCTGGGGTGAGGCTGTCCGCCTGCTGTGCCAGAGTGGGAGCTAGCTGAGAAGACTTACACGCAACAGTTCATGGAACTCCGGCGTTTGCCTTTATTGTGTGACCTCAGCTGGCCGAGTTTGCACTTGACAAAGGGGTCCCCACAGCCCCCGGCGCCAGCTCCCCAGGGATCTGGCTCCTCAAGTCTGTGGGCTCTCAGGACAGCCCAGCCCTGCTCAGGGCAAGGGGGACAGAGAAGGGGCAGAAAAGTGGCTGCTGGACAGTGGGCAATGTCCAGGAGTGAGAGGTCGCTTTCCACAGAGCAACAGGCCCTTCACTCATCCTTGTCCTCTGGTTCAGCTGGTGAAAAAGCAGTGGCCAGGCTGGGAGATAAGAGGTGATTCCCACTGAGAGCTGCAGAGCCCTTCCCTGGTGTGAGTGTGCCTGTGCCTGGGTGTGCATGAGTATGAGTGTGTGAATTCTCACCTGATCTTAAGTTCCTGGGTTCCTTTTCTTTCTTTCTTATTATTGATTAAGGTATTACATATGTGTTCTTATCTCCCACTGCCCCCACACTCCCACCCCGACGCCCGCAAGCATACCCTCACTCTCACCTCCTGGTGTCTGCGTCCATTGGCTAGGCTTATAGGCATGCATACAAGTCCTTTGATTGATCTCTCCCCCTTAGTCCCACCCTACCTTACCTACTTTCTGAGGGTGATGGTCTGATGCATGCTTCTCTGTCTCTGGATCTGTTTTTGTTCATAGGTTTATATTGTTCATTATAATTCACAGATGAGTGAGGTCATGTGATATTTATCTTTCTTAGACTGACTGGCTTTGCTTAGCATAATGCTCTCCAGCTACATCCATGCTGTTGCAAATGGTCAGTGCTCCTTCCTTTTTTGCGGCAGCATACTATGCCAGTGTGTAGATGTACCACGGCTTTTTAACCCACTCATCTGCTGACCAGCACTTAGGCTGTTTCCAAATCTTAGCTATTGTAAATTGTGCTGCAGTGAACATAGAGGTGCATGTATCCTTTCTGAGTGGTAATTCTAGGTTCCTGGGATATATTCCTAGAAGTGGGATCACTGGGTCAAATGGGAGTTCCGTTTTTAGTTTTTTGAGGAAACTCCATACTGTTCTCCATAGTGGCTGCACCAGTCTGCATTCCCACCAGCAGTGAAGGAGGGTTCCTTTTTCTCCCTGTCCTCACCAGCACTCACCCTTTTTTGATTTGTTGATGATAGCCATGCTGAAAGCTGTGAGGTGGTACCTCACTGTCCTTTTGATTTGCATCTCTCAGATGATTAGTGATTCTGAGCATGTGTCTCTTGGCCTTCCTTTAGTCCTCTCTGGAAAAGTATCTTTTTAGTTCCGTTGCCCATTTCTGTGATTGGGCTGTTTATCTTCCTTTTGTTAAGTTGTATGAGTTCTCTGTAAATGTTGGAGATGAAACCCTTATCACAGAGAACATTGGCAAATATGTTCTCCCATGCAGTGGGCTTTGTTGTTGTCTTATTGATGGTTTATTTTGCTATGAAGAAGTTTTTTTATTTTGATGTTGTCCCATTTGTTAATTTTAACTTTATTTTCCATTGCCCCAGGATCTGAGTCGGTGAAGATATTGCTTCAGCATATATCTGAGACTCTGCTGCCTGTGGCTTCCTCTAATATTTTTAGTTTCCCATCTTATGTTTAAATCCTTTATCCATTTTGAGTTTATTTTTTGTGTATGGTGCAAGTTGGTGGCCTAGTTTCATTTTATGCATGAATCTGACCAAATTTCCCAGAACCATTTACTGAAGAGACTGTTTTGTATCCATTGTATGTTTTTGCCTCCTTTGTCAATATTAATTGAGCTTAGTGGTTTGGATTGGTTTCTGGGTTCTCAATTCTATTCCATTGGCCTATATGTCTATTCTTGTGCCAGTGTCAGGCATTTTTGAGAACAGTGGCTTTGTAAAACAGCTTGATATCTGGTACTGAGATCCCTCCTACTTGGTTCTTCTTTCTCAGGATCGCTGCAGCTATTTGGGATTTGTTTGTTTCTTAAACATCTTTTATTGATTTTTTTTTACAGAGAGTAAAGGAGAGGGATAGAGAAATAGAAACACTGATGAGACTGAAACATGGACCAGCTGCCTCCTACACACCCTCTACTTGGGATGTGCCCCCAATTAAGGTACATCCCTTGTTCAGAATTAAACCTGGCACCTTTCAGTCTGGAGGCCGACGCTCTATCCACTGAGCCAAACCTGTTCGGGCTCAGGGTCATTTTTTTATTACAGATGAATTTTTGGAGAGTTCAATCTAGACCTGTGAAATATGCTGTTGGTATTTTAACATGGAGTGTATTGAATCTATAGTTCGTTTTGGGTAGTATAGCCATTTTCATGATGTTGATTCTACCAAGCCATTAACATGTCATGTTCTTGCATCTGTTTTGTCTTCCTCTATCTCTTTTTCAAAATCTTGCAGTTTTCTGAGTAGAGGTCTTTTACCTTTGTAGCTAAGTTTATTCCTAGGTATCTTAATTTTTTTGGTGGGATGATAAATGGGATAACTCTCTTTGTGTAAGTTCATTATTTTTGTATAAAATGCCATACATTTCTTGGCATTAATTTTTTACTCTGCTACATTGCCAAATTCATTTATTAAGTTTACTAATTTTTTGATGTGTTCTTTGGGGTTTTCTATGTACAGTATCATGTCATCTGCAAATCATGACAATATACTTGTTATTTTCCAAATTGGGAGCCATGTATTTCTTTTTCTTTGTGATCACTGTGGCTAGCAGTTCCAGTACCATTTTGTACAGAAGTGGTGTAAGCGAGCATCCCTGTCTTGTTCCTGTTCTTGAGGTAAATGGCTTTAGTTTTTGCCCATTGAGTATGATGTTGGCTGTAGGTTTTTCATATAAGGCTTTCATATGGGGAGGGATGATCCTTCTATTCCCACTTTGCTGAGTGTTTTTATCAGAAAAGCCTGTTGCACTTGGTCAAATGCCTTTTCTGAATCTAATGATATGATTGTGTGGTTTCTGTCTCTCATTTTTTTTTTTATGCGATGTATCATGCTTATTGATTTGCGGATATTGTACCAGCCTTTTATCCCTGGGATAAATCCCACTTATTCATGGTGTATGATCTTTCTAATGTAATACTGGATCCAGTTTGCTAGAATTTAGTTGAGGATTGCAGCATCACTGTTCAACTGGAATATTAATTTGTAAGTCTCTTTCTTTGTGGTGTCTATTTTTATTTTTCGGATTAGGGTAATGCTGGCTTCATAAAAAGAGCTTGGAAGCGTTCCTTTATCCTGAATTTTTTGAAGGAGTTTGAGAAAGGTTGGTTTTACTTCTTTTTGAATGTTTGGTAAAACTCCCCTGTGAAGTCATCTGGTAAAGGGATTTGTTTTCTGGAAGCTTTTTGATTACTGTTTCAATTTTATCACTAGTTTTTGGCTTGTTCACGTTGTTTGCCTTTTCCTGATTTTGTATTGGAAGATTGTATTTTTCTAGGAATATATCTATTTTGTCCAGATTGATGAGGGATGTTTAATGAACCAAAGACGCAGAGGTAAGACGGCCATATAGGATGATTGATGCCGGACAGAGGGCTACAGCTCGCTTAGGCATGTAGCAAACTTTGAACTCTCACCATTGCTTTCATTGTGGTTTGGTACAAGGTCAGTGCATCAGTAGTTAATCAATTAAATCTTGTTTTGTTCTACATTATTACAAGAGCTTATTGAGGAAAAATTGCAGCTGTGCCCTCCTTTTCTGTTCTACACCCATGAGTATTTTATCCTAGCCTTTCTCATGGAGGCAAATGTTCCTGGAACTCAAGATCGTGTGCAGTGTTGACCCAGCATGACTCGCTTGCAAGTCACGCTGTGCTCCTGATAGAATATTCACTTCTTCTTGGCAGGACATCAGATCCTCGTTTACAAATGTCCAGCTACAAATCCACCGTTTTTTCTTGCTTCATTTGATGGAGCATCAGAGATAACACAGCTATTTTTCTCTTAATTAGTTGCTTGGCTTCCCCAAGTCCTTGGAAGACTAAATATATAATGATACAGAGATAGAGTATTAATAATAGTATTCCAGCAGAAGCTCCTAACGTGGCTTGTAAATGGGGTATAGGATTTAATTGTTGCAATTCCTTAACCATATTTTTAACACATTTTGCCCAGTTAATTTATGCAATTTATTTTGAAATATTTTTTGTATATGAGATTCTAAATTTATGAATTTCTTTTGTTAGATTTTTATGATTGAACAAATGTTTTTTAAACTTTTCCCATGGAAACAGACTTTCATTCTAAGGTACAGGAGTAATGCAAATTGATGAATAATTCTAGTTATATTTCATATGCATTTGTCTTTGCAGACTTACAATTTTGTTTTTTGCAGACTTACAATCTTCTATCATTAATAAAAATGGTAATCGAACACAGACATGTACAAAGGCAGTTTTGATAGCATAAAATTGTAAGGTGTAATTCCCAGAGTTATTTTTATAGATTTGCTTATTTTATGCAAATATATGTTTTCAAAGAGTGTAAGGCAGACCCCAGTTTCCATAAATAAGATTCAACAGGATGTCCTTCTTGATGAGGTGTTGGGGGAGCAAATCCTCCATCATGCCACACAATGCTCACATTCGCTTGCGTGTATATGGGCTTGTTCTCTCCTCTATGCCATCATAGATCAGCTCCATTGGCTTTGGAACGGGCAGAACCTGAAGGGCTCCAATCAATGACACTTCCATAGGAAGTATTAGATAAAACCGGAACTGTCTTTCTTCGACAGGATTTCCAATGGACCCAATCGGACAAGTGCATAAACTTTGGAACATGACATGGGGGAAGTAATGGATGTGTACTGTTGTTATCCCAACTAACATTTTTAAACCCATGGGCACTCAGAAGAATCAAATGCCTTTTTTTTTGTTTCAATAGTAGTGTTTTCAAAATGTTCAGCAGGGCTTGTGCCTGTATTGTTAAACAATGGTCTCCTTGACCTAAGCATATTGGCACTCCCCGCGTTTCAGTGGTATGATTTTCTATGACTCTACCTTCCTCTTCTGGTTTTAATGGACCTCGATCATCATAAGGTCCGGGTAAGCAATTTGAGTCATTAACATAAATTCGAACCTTTGAATCCAACCAAGAAACACCTCTATTTAGTGAGGGATTAGGAATGTAAGCACAGTATGTGTGATTATCAGCATTTACCTGAGTGGTTATTAGTGCAAGCATAGCAAGGAACAAAGTCGATGGAGTCACTTCATTACCATGACACCAAACCAGTTCTTCTCCCTCTTGGGTAAGCTTCTTCACCTGACCCCAGGTTGGTACAGATGAATGTTGCATTGACCATAGAGCTTTGCGGGGAGGAGGCCCCGTCAACCTCATCTCTGAGAAATCCTTGGTCAGATCACTTAAGTAGAACTTCCTTTTGGTTCCCATGTCTCCGCTTAAGACACCTCTCAGGAAGCCAGAAGTTTTCTTTACCTGTGGAAATATAAGCATAACCTTGCCCCCATCGTAGGATCCATGCAGGATCCCACGACTGAGAGGACTCATTATGATAAAACACAGGTTGATTGAATTCTTGTGAAACTTCCTTTACCCAATGTCGCTGAACAGCAGTACTGTCAGTCTCATCTTAATTTTAAAAAAATTAAAGTAAATAGAGCTGTTAATAGTCTTCATTTAGGGGATTCTCCCCCTTTTTGTTTTTTGAGCATTTCCTTTAAGGTGTGATTTTTGTCTTTCAATAATATCTGGTCCTGTATTGTTACAAGGGATGCCAGTGATGTGAGTGATATGATGAAATTGAAAAAATGTTTGACATTTTGTAGATAGATATGCAGAACCATTGTCAGTCTTAATAGTTTGAGGTATTTCCATTACTGCAAAAGCTTTTAGTAAGTGAGTAATTACTGCATATTGAGAATCAGTGACAATATTTACAGCTTGAGGAAAATTTAGTAATAAAGCAATGGCAAATAGTTCTGCGCATTGTACTGAAGTGTATGGATAATGAATTACCTTTGCTAGTTGTTGAAAATGAAAACCCGAGCTATTCCTAGCTTGTTAGCATTGGTATAAACAGTAGGGCCTTGAATTGGTTCATTAGCTATAATATGATGGGGCCATATTCATTGAATTTTCCTAAGAAATTGTAACCTTTTATTTGTAGGATAATGATTATGTATTTTCTCTAAAAATTGAGCACAGGCAGTTTGCTAATTGTCACATATTCGAAACAATTTTTGAAATTTTTTGAGAGTAAAAGGTACTGTAATTTCTTATGGATCTAAACTACATAATGGTCTTAAGCTTAATCTTCCCTTGTAAATAATTTGGCAAATTGTTTGAATATAAGTCTGTATTTTTTATTCTGTGATTTATGAGGCAAGAAAATTTTTCAATAACATTACTATCTTGAACAAGTAACCCTGTAGGAGAATGCTCAGTGTGGAAAACTAATAATTTAAAATTGTCTATGGAGAGAATTCTATTTAATTGTGTTTGTTGTATATGCTGTTCTATCCAAGTTAATTGTTTTTCTGCAGCAGGGATTAAAACATGTGGGCTATTTATTTCTGATGGCCACTTTAGGATTTGAAATAAATTAGTCAATTGATAAGTAGGTATACCAAGGCTAGGACTCAACTAATTAATGTCTCCTAATAACTTTTGAAAATCGTTTAGAGTATACTGTCTCTTCTAATTTGAACCTTCTGTGGAGTAATGGAGACATCTATTAATTTTTGCCCCAGATATTTCCATGACTCCTGCCATTGTTTCTTTTCTGGGGCTACTTCTAATCTATAGTCTTAGAAATTTTCAAGGAGGTATTGGTAAATCTCCTGTAATTGTGATTGAATTTCAGAAGCTATTAAAATATCATCTATATATTGATAAATTAAAGTATTAGGAAATCTTTTTTTGACTATTTTTAAAGGTTGATGCACATATGCCTGACATATAGTGGGGCTGTTGAACATTTCTTGTGGTAAGATTTTCTATTGATACCTTTGAGTGGGTTGAGCATGATTTAAAGCCCGGCGAGTAAATGCAAATTTCTCATAGTCTTGAGGTTGTAAAGAAATAGTGAAGAGATAATCTTCGTTACGAGGAAACGAGCGGCACCATCAACCTGGGCCGACTTGCCCAAATGCATGCCGTGCTGAAGCATATGCTTCAGGAGTTGGGGCAGCCCAGCATGGTCTGGCTCTGTGCTTACCCCTGTCCTCACTGTGGCTGTAGAACCTTCCATGACCCAACTCCCATTCTGTGATCCTGTTGCTTGAATGTCTAGCTGGGTGCACATCTCATAGGTTTTACTCTGGGCACTTGGGCACTGAAGTCCAGACATAAGTATACCATTCAGGAACACAGCAGCCAGTTTCAGACAGCTACTCAGGGTTGGGGGGAAATGCTCACAGGGGACTGGATGGTTTCTCTGGGGAGATTTGTCCTAAGGAGTTAGAAATATGCACCTGAATCTCTCAGGGGGAGGGATTGAGGCTTGGGTGGTAGATGCGGTGATTACCTTTGCTTGAATGGTTGTGAATAAATGTCAGTAATAAAGAGAACTGGATGTTAACCGTCTGGTGTTCTCCATGACATGTTACCACGACTCTCCCACCTGCAAATACTGGCCAAGTAAGAAGGCATGAGCATCGTGGTGCGCAGACACTAGGCTGGATGAGGTTGGTTCCAGTAGATCACATCACCATGTATCCTTTCTGGTTTGGTGGTTCTTTCTGGTGCACCGGTACTTACTCACTCACCTCTGTGATTGTTCAGTGGGACAGCGCACACAAGGTGCGTCCACAGGGACTGGAACAAGTGGCTTCCAGTGAGCACCAACGAGGTACAACTTCTCTGGTGCCGTCAGAGGTTACTAGTCCAGTCCTTGGACTAAAATTTTCACCACTGGGAGCCTCCATCACTGACCTCTGGCTGCTCCATGGTAGGGCTTCCCTGTGCACAAGTCAGGCCCCCAGTACTGAAAGGGACATCAGCCTGCCAGGGAGCCAGAGCCCTGGCCTCACAAGTCCATGCCTGTCATTCCCCTGGATCCAGCCCCTTCTTGAATTCAAGTTCCTGTGGCCTGTAAACACATTTACATTCTTTTCAGCAAAATACTGAGCTGGAATAAACCTCTGCTTTGTTCTGTGTCCTGTCCTAAGAATAGGACATCCTTTGGTAGAGGATGGTCTAATGTTCGAATACTTTCCCCTCATGATCCTCCTTCCCATCAATCAAGGAAATGGTAAAGCAAGTCTGAGCCAGTGACAGGCCCCGGGTCTGAAGAGTGGACAACCCCAAGCCAGTTCCCGGAGAGCACTTAAGTGGACACAGGTGAAGGTCACCCCGGGGATATGGGGGTATAGAGGGCCACCCTGAGGGTCAATACAACCAAGTGAAGGGGAGATGTCTTAGTGTGCTGTTGGAACCCACAGTCAGTGGACAGTTAGCTGGCCAGCAAGGAACCGGCTCCCTGCCCAACTGCCACTGCATTCTGGCCCTAGGCTGTCTCACTTTGCTCACTGAGTGGCCTGCCAGAGGAGCACCTAGGGAGAAGGCCACACATCCAGGCCCAGGTGCAGGCCTCCATTTGCCTGTATGTCTCCCTAATTGTGAGGAAGTCAGTCCTGCTTTTTCTCCTTCTACTGCCTCTCATTCAGTGCCAGCCACTCATGTGCTTGCTGCTCTCTTCTGTGTGTCAGCAGCTTCCTAGCTTGTCACATACAGCACCTGGCCCTTCGTTCTCTTTTTATTGCCATTCCTTTCTTTCTCTTCAACCTTCCACTCTTCTAGCTTGGGCCCATCAGCTTAGGAGCTCATTTTTCTGTTTGTTAGTATATTTCTTATTGATTTCAGTGAGGAAGTTAGAGGGAGAGATGGATAAAACATCAATAATGAGACAAAATCATTGGTTGGCTTTCTCCTGCACATCCACCTGGGGATCCAGGCGTAAACTCCAGCCCCTGCTCCAACTGAGAATTGAACTATGTCCTCTTGGTTCATAGGCCTTCTGAGCCACACTGGCCAGGCCCACTCTGCTTCTTCTAGTGGGAAAAGAAAATGCTGAAGTCTCTGTAACTGTCGGTGACCTCCCCAACCCCCCAAAAAAGAGGATAAGAGAACAAGGGTCAGAAAATATATATCTCTTACAGCAAACGCTCTCTTTCTCATCCTCTCTATTATTTTCTCTCCCTTTCCCTCTCCCTCTCCCTGTCCCTCTGTCTGACATGCACCTTGTCTTCCCATCCCCACCTTGACATGCAGTAGTGTCCATAATGGGAATTATAACCTCTGGCATTTGATGAAAAGCATAAAAATTGGCAGGATCTGAGGGAGGAAGGGCAAAGGCAAAACATCCTGTGGTCTGGGTGTTAATTCCTCCACACATAGTGATCCTGCCAATTACCTTGTGGGGAGATTCACCTGTGGGGCCAACTTATGTAAAGCTCTTGTCAGCATGTCCTCCTCTGGAATTGCCCACTGTCATTAGCATTCTGTGCCTGTCTCTCTCCATTCACCTCTCTCTAAAGAATTAATTTTAAAAACCCAGCATATTAAGACACAACAAAAGAAAACTCACTGCTGCATGTTGGCTCTAAAACCAAGTGTCCTGCACTTGACGTTTTATTTGTCCTGGAGACCACAACTGAGAAATCCAGAAAAATCCTATATTGCAATCTGGACTTTCCATCACAATATTCAGAAAAGCATAGTATCAAGGCAATGAGGCTTAGAAAGCTTAGATAGGAACTGCATCTATGAAGATGTTCACAGAAGAGACCTGGATAGGAGGTGACTGCTGGTGCACAGAGATCCTTTACATGAAGGCCCTATGGGCAGAGTCTCTAGGACATCAGAAAGCAAGCGGGGAGAGTGAGGCACACATAGTAGGTTCCTTACTACTAGAATGTACCCTAGAGTCCACCAATCTGAACAGCAGTCAGGCAGCCTGGATACCGGGCAGCTGGAGCACACGAATGTCAAATGGAAGACTCTGAATAAAGAAGAGACAAAGCCTGGCCTGTTTGGCTCAGTGGATGAGTTTTGACCCGTGAACCAGGAGGTCAGGATTCAATTCCCAGGCTGGGACATGTCCCCATTGTGGGCTCTTAGCCCAGTAGGTGTCTTATAGGAAGCAGCCAATTAAGGATTCTCTCTCACCATTGATGGCTCTAACACTTTCTCCCTTTCCCTTCCTCTGGAAATCAATGAAAATATGTATAAAAGTATGTACTTAGCTTAGGGTTTTGATACCCAGAATATCCGTTTAGAAATACAAGAAGGAGCCTTTTGTCATGGTCAGGATTTTTATGCTGTTCCTTCTTCCCCTTTAATCTTCCTTTTTAGTCCACTTCCCCATGGGATTGTATATAAAGTGATCTATTTCATGATGCGAAGTTTTGTATTGTTTGTCTAGTATTTCTCTATACCATAGTACGTTATGAGTACAAACCTACAGTGGTAAAATTAAGCTGAGTAAATTTGGCGTCCAAATGGCTTTATTAGGTATTTCACCAATCCAGCAGCATTCCAGCTGGCAATGAAAAAGGGGCTCCCTGAGCCATACGGACCAGGGTTTGTCCCCCTACCATCCCCAACTTTGACAGGCTAGACATTAAGGTCCTTAAAAAGTTGAGGTTCCAGCTTCCAAAATTAATTTCCCATACAGTATTCCAGTAAAAATAACTTTAAGAAACCAAATATTTTGGGGGAGATTTTTAAAATTGAATTTGGAAGGCTTGTTGATAACTATACACTCAACAGTCCAACAAGTGAGTTTTTATAAATTTTCCCATTTGGGACGTTTGTTGACATTCACTCCTAAAAATACTGAGGCTTCAAGATAACTCGATGTTTGGAGAGCATATATTAAATGTCAAAAAGTTGAAGAGGAAGTGCAGGAGCATTTCTATAGGAAAACACATATATCAATCAAAGGGCACTTTTGTTTATTTAATTCAGAGGTATAGTCAGGAAAGCTTGTTAAGTGGCAAATTCTGTTTCAATCGTGTCCGTCCTACTTCAGAAAGGTTCTGATGTCATTTCAATTAACAAAAGAATGCTTACATTTAGACTTGTTCAAACATTTATATAATTCCACATGTAATTTTTCTTCCTACTTATACTATTCCTTTAAAGATTGAGGACATACAAAATGCCACAGGAAGGAGGTGAACAATTGCTTTACAGCCTTGTTGGAGGTGCCTCAATTCTTTTTTCCATTTAGGTTTTCCAGGAATATGTCGTTTGATTACCTCCCCCCGACAACTGGAAACAGGGCAGCATGCCATGAAGAAGTAACACAATGCTTCATTTTGTATGCAGTTCACTTCAAAGACTTCATGCACTTGTGGTCAAAGACACCTTGGGAAATTTAGGGCCAAGAATTCACCTCACCATCCAAACACATGGCTTTTATGTGTTTGTAGTAAAATAAGACAAGAAATCCCATTTAGTGGAAAACTTTATTCTGAATATTTTAACAATCAGATATTCAATTTAAACATTAAAGTATGTTCTTATTAAAATCAAAACTTATAAAATAACCTTGAAGAATTCAAACTTTGCATTCTATGCAGAAGTTTCACAAAGGGACCTAAAATTCTTGCTTCTTCCCCAGACCCACCATTTGCTTCTATTCATTCGTAAATAACAGAAGACAATTTCTTTTCAAATAAAAAGCCATCCATAACATAGCATTATTTTTAAGTTCATTTTCTACTTCATCTCTCACAGGGACTTCCCTCCTAGCAGCTCTTGAGAATCCCAATAAGTTGAGCTACGGCACTGCATGATTCACTCTCTCTTGCATAGATGGTGAATCCTATGATCCCCACCAGCATCACACTCATGGCCTCTTACAGAGGTGTCCCATTGGCTGTTGCAGTAATTGTTATGCCCCCCAATCATACCCATTTCATGTGAGGCTGTAATAATCATCCCAGCGACTCCTTCCACCATAAGTCAGAGGGGCCCTCTGGTTGATGGTGCACCACCTGTGCATCCTGTAAAGTCAGTGACCAAATAAAAATACTTTAACATCTTAACGAATAATTTTATGTCAGTATAACATGACCCTAGTAAAGTCTTAAAAAGTGGCAAACCTATGCTTTTATACACCTGTCAGTAAAGCTGAGGTAGACAAGGGAACTTACACTTATATAAAATTCAGCTGAAGAATAATGCTTTGACTGAAATAATTGACTATGAATACATATGAAGGCACATTTTCTGAAAACGGGCTGGAATTCTGACTTTCGTATTATTCTTATGTTTCACGCTGACAAATGCTCTTTCTGATTAAAAAATTATACAATACCCTCCTGGCTGGTGTGCCTAAGTGGGTCAAGCACCGGTCTTGGCACTGCAGGATCCCGGGTTCGATTCCAGGTTAAGGGCATGAGCCTGGTTTGCAGGGTCCATCCCTGGCCCTGGTTGGGGAGTGTGCATGGGGAAACCAATCGAAGTATCTCTGTCACATTGATGTAGCTCTCTCTCAGCCCCACTCCCTCCGTCCACTCTCCCAAGATCAGTAGAGATATATCCTCAGGTAAAAAAACAAAAAAAATGTTGCACTTCATTTCTTTAATGAGGAAAATAAATGAGTATGATCCTTCACTCCTGAAAGATTTGGACTGTTCCAAATGAGCGACTAAGGAAAGAATACAAGACTTCCAAGATAATACAAAACGCATACTGCATATAGTACTGCCTGTGGCAAATAAAAGTAAAATTCGAGTTAAACACAAGATGGCCTGTTAATTCCAATCCTGTCCCTTACATGCAGTATATCTGGACACTTACCACAGCTCTCATATGAACCTCTATAAAAATAGGAAAATGCAAATGGACAGAAGGCTTCAAGAGTCATTTCTACGAAGAAGATACCCAAACAGCTAACAAGCTCATGGAAAGAGGATCAAAATAATGGGTAGTTAGGGAAACGCCAACCAAAACCTAAGTGAGATACCACTTTATTCCTAAGTAGGTCCCAATGTTTGAAGAGGAAAACAGCAGGGCTTGTTGGGAATTTAGAGCCACTGGAATCCTGTGCACAAGGAACAGAAAGGGCACAAGGCGTGGCTGCTGTGGAAAATAAGGGAAACTCCTACAACAAACATTTAACACTGAATTGCAATATGACTCCAAAATTCCACTCTAAATTTTGCACGGACAATAACTGGAGACTTCTATGAAATACTAGTCCAAAATGCTCACATCAGTTCTCTGGTGGAAACGACCCCAACGGTTGAAGTGGTAAATGAGCTGTGTGCACTAGAGCTGCAAGGGAATATTTAACCAGCCATTAAATTGACGGTGAACTGATTACGGCCACATGGATGACCCTTGGACACATTTATGGTAACGGAAACAAGCCAGACACAAAAGGTCCTATCCTTTTTCATGCTGACACTATGATCTGTGGAAAAAAGGTGCATGAATACAGACAGAACACCGGTTGCTGTTTCATAGAAGCTGGACTGAGGAAGAGAATGGTAGCGAATGCTTTACCTTCAGAGCTTTTATGTATGATAAAGAGCTTTACCTAAAGAGCTTTTATGGGTGATAAAGATGTTTTGGACCTACTCAGATATGGTGGTGGCATAAGACTCTGAATATACTATATGTTAGTTGGTCAATGGTGAATATTTAGTGTTATGATAGATGAATTTCACCTCAACAACAGACAGTGTATAGTATAGTTTAGGTGTCTTACGCTTTATTGCCCATTACCTATAACTAGTAGTGCAGTCATCATCTCTTGGAGATATATGGTAATTTCTCCTGGAAGGGATTGTCTCTTTGCAAGGAACGCCTGCATAACTCCCTCTCCCAAGTGACAGCGTTCCTGTAAATGACAAGTACTTACGTGAGGATATCATCTTGGAGAGCAGTGTTTTAAAGGAAAACAATTATTCAAAACAACACTTTATTTACTCTTTCCACAACAATGTTTAAATTTACTCTTAGGCTCTATTTAGGCTCATGCTTGTATGCGCTGTGATATGTTACTCTGGAATGTATTATCTTCTGACATCTTGCCCTCCCTGTACATCTTCCTTAATTTCTTAAATGACCATTAGTGGGAAAAACCTTTCTGATTCTGAACAAAGTGCAAGCAATTTCCATGATGTCCACATACATATTTATCAGTGCCTACCTATACCTTGACAAGCCTCTATCAACTTTTCTCCTTCTCTACTTTGCTCCCTCTTGCTCACAATCTCTTGTTGACATTACTAAAAACTTCCTAATTTTCCCGTTACACTCACTTCTTCATGCACTTTCACCTAAGAACTAATAGTTATTTCGGTACGCAAGTATTGAATTATTAGCATTTCGGTTAAAACACTTTCATTGCTCCTGGATGCCCACAATATAGAGGCAAGTTATGTCCATTTAATTACAAAATTGACTGTCTCACTTACCTTAGAACTTTTATGCTACACTTTCAACTACATTTTGGACTCAGGAAAAGCCACATGTGCTAGTGGTGCACTTGGATTTATTCTAATACTTGCAAGATATCACCTGTGCATAGTAATATTTTATTGGGCCAGTACATGCCAAATTCATTCCACATATAATTTTATAATTTATCACAAATTTAGTATGGCTCTCTCCTAATGCTGACTAGTTTAAATGTATAACCTTAGTTTTGGTAATGATGGCAATATAAATTTTACTGCCTTAATCTGTACTACCAGCATTTAACAGCTCATGTGAAGAGCCCCGGATGTCCTTCAAAATATGAGAAATATTACATTTCCCATGAATATTACCATGTTTCAGTGCTAATTCTTATCCCAAATGTCCACAAATCAGCCTTTAATTTATGTGCTTACTAGCACATCCAAAATTTAAGTGGATAGGCTGTTTGTGTATATTCAACTGCAGAGACATATTGTTCTTAACTACACTGATTCCCTCAATGGTTTCAACTTTCCAACATAATAAATAGTGAGAGTCTCTATGTTAGACTTTAAGACATCTCTGTACTGATATGAATGAGTCACATTTGCCTTATTTTTTCACAACTATGTGCACTCTGTGATTTACCAACTTGCAATGCCTGACTCTTTCAAGTGTGCCTTTCCACCCTCATTTTTATTAAAAACAGACCCTATGAACTCACACATATTACTTTTCAGCCTGTTGACAAAATAGTTATATTGTATTTATTAAGATGTGTTAATTTGGTTGCCATATTTCCTCAACAAGCATATGATTCTTGGAATCACAAAATATAACTTTATGGATATACCACTGGCCCGGTGCATGAAATTCGTTCACAATAGTGTGTGTCCCTCAACTTGGCCTGCACTGTCTCTAATCTGGGACCCTTGGGGGATGTGCGACTGCCAGTTTATGAATTGAGCCTAATCCAGAAGTCACATATCCCTCTTGAAATCCAGCACCACTGCCTCTTAACAGCTCGCCTGCCTGCCTGCCTGCCTGATCTCCCCTAACCACTATGCCTACTGGCCTGCTCACCCCCAACTGTCCTCCCACCCCCCAACCGCGCTGCCCTTCTCGCCCCCAGCTATCGAACAGGGAGAGACTGATGGATACTCAGGCATCCTCCTAAAGGAACAACACACAAATTTCCCTGTGCTCTGGCAAAGGGAGGGTGAAGTGCACTGGAGCTGTGAGGGAAGAAGCCAGGACTAGGGATCAGGGGATACAGCTCAGAAGATAGATACCCAAGTCTCCAGTTATTTTCGGTGCAAAATATAGAGTGGAATTTCGGAGTCATATTGCAATTCAGTCCCAACTGTAAAACACTTTTCTCTAGGCCACTAAAGAGATTAAGAATGACAATTGGTCTCCAGTAGAAGCCACCACCCGCCATGTTGCAAAAAATCTCTTGCCTGAGGATGACTGCCTACAGGGGCAATTCAAGTCAGAAGCCTACAAGTGTGTAGCCAGAGGTGGTCTCCTGAGGCTTTGAGTCTTTGCCTGACCTAATTAGTCATAAACAGCCTTTAACACTGTCCAGCATGACAGACTGAGAGGTGTAGAACAGCGGTTCTCAACCTGTGTGTCGCGACCCCTTTGGCGTTCGGCCGACCCTTTCACAGGGGTTGCCTAAGACCAATCTGCATATCAGATACTTACATTACGATTCATATCAGTAGCAACATTACAGTTATGAAGTAGCAATTAAAATAATTTTATGGTTGGGTCACAACATGAGGAAGTGTATTTAAAGGGCCATAAGATGAAGAACCACTGATAGAGGATCTACATAACTCATCATCACAAACTCAAACAGAAAGCCAAAAGTAGGAAACAAAGAAACAATCCCAAAATGAAAGAACTAGAGAATTCTCAGAAGAGAAAAATGAAGTAGAGATAAGAAATTTATCTGAATCAGAGTTCAGAGCAATCATGGTAAAAATGCTCAATAGCATGAAAAAAATATAGTAGCTATAAAAAAAGAAAAGTTCTAGATTAAAAATATGACATAACACTAGTAAAGAACCAATTGGAAGAAATACACAGCATATTAGGGAAGCTGAGGATCAAATCAGTGAATTATTAGTCAGAGAGAAAATATCACTCAATTAGAAAAACCAGAAAATAAAACAATTAATAAACAGGAGGACAGGTTAAAGGAACTGTGAGGCTACCGGAAATGTAGCAATATAACAGCAGTGGGTGTGCCCAAAGAGGCAGAAAGGGAGAAAGACATAGAGAAGGTGTTTGAAGAAACAATGGCAGAAAACTTCCCTAACTTCTTAGAGGAAAATGTCACACAAGTGCAGGAACCACAGAGAACCACAAACAAGAAGAACTCAAACAGGCCCATTCCCAGACACATAATAATTAAAGTGCCAAAAATTACAGAAAAAGTGATAATTGTCAAGGCAGCAAAAGAAAAGAAATGTGTTTCCTACAATAAAGTTCCAATGAGGGCTGACACCTGGTTTCTCATCAGGAACTCTACAGGCCAGAAGGGAATGACATGAAGTACTTAATGTACTGGAAAGCAAGGTTCTGAGACTAAGATTACTATATCCAATAAGGCCGTCATTCAAAATAGATGTTTAAATAAAGAGCTTCCCAGACAAAGAATGCTAAAGAATACAACACCACAAACCAGAATTATAAGAAATCCTAAAGGGACTGCTGTAATGAGAAGAAGAAATGAGAGGGAAACCTCGGCATACAGAATTAAAATGGCAATGAGTCAGTATCTATCAATAGTAACCCTTAAAGTAAATGGACTAAATGCACCAATCAAAAGGCGTAGGGTTGCAGAATGGATTCAAAAATATGACTCAACTATACGCTGTCAACAAGAGACCCACCTCAAAACAAAAGACTCATACAGAATGAGAGGGAATTTTGCATGCAAATGGAAAAGAAAAGAAAAGCTAGACTAGGAATAAACATATCTGACAGAATAGACTTTAACATGAAGGCCACCACAGGGGACAACAATCCTAAACAGCTCACTAGATCAGACAGACTTAATTGACATCTTCAGAACAGTTCATCCCAAAGATACAGAATATGCATTCTACTTAAGTGTACATGGGAGATTTTCAAAGATAGACCACTTGAGACACAAGCAAAGTCTCTTCAAATTAAACAAGATGGAAGTCATATCAAGCATCTTCTCAGATTACAAAGGCATACTGCTATATAATAAAGAGGTAATATGCAAATTATTCCTCACACCCTAACAAGATGGCTGCCTATGACCTGGCTGTCAGGGAGTTTAGTGAGAGACAACCAAATGACTGAACAAGCAGGCTGCATGGGGAGACCAGACTGGCAGCGGGAGGGGGGGGGGCGCGGGAGGGGGGTGTTTAATGAGCCACGACGAAAAGGACTAGACAGCAGGCTATTTGGGGCGACAAGGCCAGTTGTGGCTTAGTGAGGGACAAACAAACAACTGAACAGAAAGTTGTGTGGGGCAACCAGGCCTGTGGGGGTGCTCTGAGGGGCAACCAGGAAGACAGGGGGACTGTAGAATGAAACTAGCGCATTAGGGGACCAGTTGAATGTGACAAGGCTAGCAGGTGATGGGGCAGTAAGAGGTGACCAAACTGACAGGGGGAGAGTTAGGGGTGACCAGTCTGGCAGGGGCTTCGTTGGGGGTGATTAGGCCTGCAGTGTGTGTGTGGGGGGGTGGGGGGCAGTGAAAGGTGACTAGGCTGGTGAAGGGGCAGTTGTCGGCAACCAGGCTAGTAGGTAGGGGACAGGTGGAGGTGACCTGGTCGATCACAGGGCAGTTAGGGGAGACCAGGCCAGCTGGTGGGGCAATTAGTTGTGATTAGAGCAGCAGGTAGAGGCAGTGAGGGTCGATCAGGCTTTAGGTGGGGCGGGGGGCAGTTAGGGGTGACCAGGCAGGGAGGCAGGCCGGCAGGTGAGCAATTAGGAGACAGCAGTCCCAGATTGGAGAGGGTATAGGCTGGTCTGAAGGAACACCACCACCCCTCATGGAAGAATTTTGTGCACTGGGCCTCTAATATTAGATATAACCTCCAATAAAAATTAACAAAAATTCAAATACTTGCAGGCTGAATAGTACATTATTAAACAATGTTTGTTTGTGTTATCAAAAACATCAAAAAAGAAATTAAAAACATCCTGGAAAGTAATGACAATGAAAACACAATAATTCAAATTCAATGGTATATACGGAAAGCAGTTCTGAGAGAGAAGTTCATAGCATTTCAGCCACAAAAAAAACAAAAATAACTGGTAATAAATTATATAACTCTACAACTTAAAGAATTAGAAAGAAAGCAACAAGAAAGCCCAGACTGAGCAGAAGGAAGGAAATAGTAAAAATCACAGCAGAATTAAATAACATGACTACCAAGAAATAAAAAAAAATCACTACAAAATATCAACAAAACCAAGAGCTGGTTTTTTGAAAGGATAAATAAGATTGATGAACTTCTTTCAGGCTTACCAGAAAGCACAGACAGGGGACCCAAATCCCAAATAAACAATCAGAAATGAAAGGGGCTTAATAACAACTGACCCCAAAGAAATGAAAAGGGTTGTAAAAATACTATTCCAACAAACTGGTCAACCTAGAAAAAGTGGATGCATTCCTAGAAATGTACAACCTTCTGAAACTCAATCAAGAAGAATAAAAAAGTCTGAATAGATGGATAAACAGAAGGTAATTGAAGCAGTAATTGAAAAACTTCCAGCAACCAAATCCTTGGGCCAGACTGCTTCACAGGAGGTTTTACAAAACGTTCAAACTAAAACCTTTCCTCCTTACACTATTCCAAAAACTTCAAGAGGAAGGACCAATTCCAAGCTATTTCTAGCAGCCAGCATTACCCTAATCCCAAAGCAGATGTAGATACTGCAAAGAAAGAGAATTACAAGCCAATGTATCTCTGATGAACATAGATTCTAAAATCCTCAACAAAATCCTAGCAAATCAGAACCAGCATTACATCAGAAAGATCATACACCATGAGCACATGGATTTATTCTGGGCATAAAATGATGGTGCAACATCCCCAAATCAATACACATGATACATCAAATTGAGAGAGAATAATCAACGAATTGAGAGATAAAAATCACATAATCATACAAATTGATGAAGAAAAAGAATTTGACAAAACCCAACACACTTTTTGGTAAAAACTCTCAACAAATTGGGAATAGAGGGATCATACCTCAACATAATAAAAGCCTTATATGAAAAACATACAGACAACACCCTACTCAATAGGCCAAAACAAAAAACAAGTCACCCAAGAACAGGAACAAGACAGGGATGCCCACTGTCACCACTCCTGTTTGAGTGAGTACTGGAAGTGCTACCATATCAATCAGGCTGTGTGTGGCATGACCAAATTGAGGGATGTCCGAAGGACTGGTTTGGGGCCGGGCTGGCCAGACTGCACCCATGCACAAATTTGAGCACTAGGCCTCTGGTAAAATATAACTACCCAATAAATGGGAGTTTGTCTTATTCATAATCATTATGCAGCATAGTGTGTATGCTACTAAATATCACTTGAACGAAGACATTTAGGAATAATGTGTACACAAACTACATTTTCTACTGCTTAGCACTTGAGAAACAACATCAACTATTCTTCATAAATCAAATAAATGGACTTCTGAGTTCAAGAAAAAGCATGAGATGGAACTGGAGAGCATTATGCTAAGTGAAATAAGCCAGTCAATGAAGGAAAAATACCACATGATCTCACTCATCCATGGATAAGAGAGACCATTATAAACTTTTAAACAATGATAGATACAGAGGCAGATCTACCTCAAACAGATTGTCAAACTGCAGCATGAAGGCCAGGGAGGGTTGGAGGGCAGGAGGGAGAGAGGTAAGAGATCAACCAAAGGACTTGTATGCATGCATATAAGCATAACCAATAGACATAAGACACTGGGGGGTAGAGGAGGTCAGGGAATTGTCAAGGGCAGGGACGGGGGGGAAGGACACATATGTAATACCCTTTGTAATACTTTAATAAATAAAAAAAATTGAAAAAAGAATCATTGGGAAAAAAAAGAAAGATCAAGTAATTTACTCTATCAAAAAAAGAAAAGACAGAAAAATCATGAGACAAATCCAAATCTTGGCTGTCGACAAATACTAACAGATAAATGTAAAGGAAAAGGATCAATATGTATTGAACACCTTCAGTGTACCATAAAACAAGTTCTTCATTTAGTAAATGAATTTGGAAATGTACCAGAATACAAAGTTAACACCCAGAAATCTATGGCTTTTTGATACACCAATAAAGAGTTCACAGAAAAAGAAACAAACAAACAAAAACAACAATCCGATTTACAATTGCAACAAAAAAATGAAGATACCTAGGAATAAACTTAACTAAATAAGTAAAAGATCTTTACTCTGAAAACTACAGGACATTGAAAAACAGGTAGAGGAAGACATAAACAAATGAAGAATATACCATGTTCATGTATTAGTAGAATAAATCTCATTAAAATGGCCACGCTACACAAAGCATTCTACAGATTTACTGTAACCCCCATTAAAATACCACTGACATATTTCTCAGACCTAGAACAAAGTCTCCAGAAATTCGTATACAATAAAAAATAAAAAAGACCTGCAATAGTCAGAGTAATCTTGAGAAAAAAGAACAATGTTGGTCGTTCACAATTGCGGATGTCAAGTTATATTTCAAAGCCACTGTTCTCAAGCTTGCTGGTACTGGCACAAGAACAGACGTGTACTAGTAGACCCATGGAACAGACCTGAGAACATAGAAATAGACCTGAGCCTTTATGCCCAATTAATGTTTGACAAAGGAGGCAAGAGCATACAATGGAGTCAAGACAGTCTTTTCAATACAGGAGGTTGGAGAAATTGGATAGATACATGCAAAATAATGAAACTAGACGACCGCCTCACACCATCGAGGAAAATAAACACAAAATAGATAAAGGACTCAATTGTAAGATGGAAACCATAAAAATCTTGGAATAATCCATAGGCAGAAAATTATGAGACATATTTCAAAGAAGCCCTTTACCAATATAACTACTAGGGTAATGGAAAATACGGAGAAAAGAAACAAGTGGGACGACATCAAAATAAAAATCTTCTACAGAGAAAAAGAAACCATCAGCAACACACACACATACACACACACAAAAAAAACAAAAAACAAAAAAAACAAAAAACAAAACAAGAAAGCCCATGGCTTGGGAGAACATATTTTCCTATGCTATATCCAGTAAGGGCCTGATCTCCAAAATTCATAGGGAACTCAGCCATCTTAAAAAAAAAAAAAAGGAAGATAAACAATGCAATCAAAAAATTGACTTAAATAGATACTTTTGAAAAGTGCACATACAGAAAGCCAAGAGACATATGAAAACATGATAAAAATCCTTAATCTTCCTAGAGATGCAAATCAAAATGACAATGAGATACCATCTCACACTGGTAAGAATGGCTATCATCAACAAATCAACAGACCACAAGGGCTGAGGAGGATGTGGAGTAAAAGGAACCCTCCTGCACTGCTCGTGGGAATGCAGTCTGGTAAAACCACTGTGGAGAACAGTACGGAGTTTCCTCAAAAAATTAAAAAGGAACTGCCATTTGATCCAGTACTCCCACTACTAGGGGTCTTTCCCAAGAAATTAGAAACACCAATCAGAAAGCATATATGTACCCATATGTTCATTGCAGCACAATTTACAATAGCTAAGATTTGGAAACAGACTAAGTGCCCATCAGCAGATAAATGGATAAAAATGGTGGGGTACATCTCCACAACAGAATACTACACTGCTGTAAAAAGGAAAGAACTCTTCCTTTTCCAAAAAGCATGGAAGGACATGGACAGCATTATGGTAAAGGATTTTACCATATGTTGAGGATTTTAGAATCTATGTTCATCATGACCAAATTGAGGGATGACCGAAGGACTGGTTTGGGGCCAGGCTGGGCAGACTGCACCCATGCACAAACTTGAGCACCAGGCCTCTGGTAGAATATAACTACCCAATAAATGGGGAGTTTGTCTTATTCATAATCATTATGCAGCATAGTGTGTAGGCTACTAAATATCACTTGAAAGAAGACACTTAGGAATAATGTGTACACAAACTACATTTTCTACTGCTTAGCACTTGAGAAACAACATCAACTATTCATCATAAATCAAATAAATGGACTTCTGAGTTCAAGAAAAAGCATGAGATGGAACTGGAGAGCATTATGCTAAGTGAAATAAGCCAGTCCATGAAGGAAAATACCACGTGATCTCACTCATTCATGGATAAGAGAGACCATTATAAACTTTTGAACAATAATAGATACAGAGGCAGATCTACCTCAAACAGATTGTCAAACTGCAGCATGAAGGCCGGGGAGGGTTGGAGGGCAGGAGAGAGGGAGGTAAGAGATCAACCAAAGGACTTGTATTACCTCACACATTTGTGGAATATAATGAACAGAAACTGATCAACACAAATAGATCCAGAGACACAGATGTATGGGACTGACTCAAAATTCAGAGGGAAGGCAGGAGGCTTAGGGGAGGTAAGAAATCAAGCAAAGGATTTGTATGCAGGCAAATAAGCATTACCAAGGGACACAGGCACTAGGGAGGTGAGGGCATGTGATGAGGGTGGGAGTGGCCAGGGAGGGCACAATGTGGGGAGAAGGAGACATATATAATACTATATGTAATGCTTGAAACAATAAAGAATATAAAAAGATGAGTTCCTAGAAATATACCTTTAAATATAGTACTTGGCTAACATACAAAAATTCCTCAATCTCCAAATAACTTCATCATGGTTGATCTTTTAGCCATGACAATGTAACTTGAGTAAAGATAGCTCAGGTCATTGTAATTGCTCCACATTAAACTGCTTCGATGTCTGGACCTATTTTTGGAAACAAATCTGAAGTCACATATTCCACCAAGATGCCTGGGACTGATGGGCAGCGACACAAACTAAAGAGCCCCTAGACACAGTTCCCACCTTAAGTAATCACTTGAGCTTTCTGGGTCCAAAATATTTTCCACAGAGTTGTGCACCACTGCTTCCTTCCCAATGTTTGAGACTCAGCAAACATCCTTTGGTCCCCTTAATTTTATGAATAGAAACACTATGCCCTGCTCATACAACCTCTAAAAACAATTACCTCCCATATTTTTCCTCTTGTCTTTTTTGTGCATGAATACTTACTTACTTTTATTTTGTCGTTGTTATTTTCACCATCTATCTATCTATCTATCTATCTATCTATATATATATATATATATATATATATATATATATATATATATATATATATATATATATATATTTAAAAAGCCAGTGACTGGAATGCCGTAACAACCAGAAAAACCTGTCCTATGAGGCCCACTGTGGCCAGCGAACTAGCCAGCTCTGGGGGAGGCCTAGGCCAGCCAACTCTCCCCTCCCCCACTACCATCCCCGACCCTAATCTCAGTCCACCCCAATAGGGAGAGGCCGGCCTAGGCCACTCCTTTTGCAGCCCCTCTGTCTGCCCAGCCTCACCTCAGATTGGTCGCCTGACCCTGATCAGGGCCAGGGCAGGTTACTAACTGACTGTGGCCCCTCACCATGGCTGGCACAGTCTCTAAAATACCCCCACCACATGAATCAGCCCACCACCCCTCCACCCAGCCAGCCCTGCACCATTGCTCCCCCTCTGAGGTCAGGAGCAATACTGTCTGGCCAACCACCTATGGCCCCACCCACAGGCCAGTGGATCTGATTGGCGCCCCCCAACCTCGCCAACTTATTTGGGTACAGGGACAGCCACTCCTGAGTGACAGCCCCTCCTGAGGGCTGGCCCCATCCCTGGTCAACCCCCACCACCCAGATCAATTTGGCTCCTCACCACAGCCAGCCCCACCACCAATAGTTGGGCGGGGATTGCTGGCCAATCTCCTACAGTCTCCTCCTCCTGACAGGCCTGGCCCTGATCTGATCCATTGGGGCTGGGGCGACTGGACCTCATCTGTGCATGAATCCATGCATCAGGACTTTGGTAGAAAATAAGTGTCCAATAAATGGGGAGTTTGTCTTATTCATAATCATTATGCAGCACAGTGTGTAGGTTATCAAATATCACATGAAAGAAGACACTTAGGAATAATGTCTACACAAACTACATTTTCCTCTGCTTAAAAACTAGGAAAACAACATCAACTATTCTTCATAAATCAAATAAATGGACTTCTGAACTCAAGAAAAATCATGAGACAAATCCAACTCTTGGCTGTCACCAAACCCTAAAAGATAAAGGTAAAGTTAAGGGATCAATATGTACTGACCTCCTTCAAAATATCATAAAACAAGCTCTTCAAATAAAGGACTTGGACATAAGTGATTTATGTACTAAAAGTCATTGAAGATCAACAACTTAATTTATGGCATAATGAGTATACACACAAATTAACATAAATACAAGATCAAAAGTATAGCAAAAGCACAATCTTGGTTATTGATGTAGAAGTCTGCATATGGTAACTTGTCCCAGGGAAGAGTGATTCTTAATAAATCCAAAAGAACATGGCTTAAAATAATGGTATGGTACATTGGAAATAGAGTGGTGCCTTGACTTATGAGTTTATTTCGTTCCGTGACGGAACTTGTAAGTCAAAATACTCATATGTCAAATCAACAGTGAACGAGTGAGATATGTGATGATGTGTTGATGTTGTGGCGTTCACTGTGAAGTTCCCTGTGCCAACTAGCGGTGGGGTATCTGAAGCTGGCTTGTAACCCGAATTTTACCTTGCAACTCAAAGCAAACAGTAGGCCGAGAGACGGCTGGGGTCTCGGAAAACACGTTAGTAAGGACACACATAAGTCAAGGCCCCACTGTATCTGAAAATATAACAGAACCAAAGAAATATGTTCCCAAAAAGAGCCCCTAATGAAATGACTTTGAGGATAATATTAAGGAATACTTGTGCAACAACCTCAGGCAACTTTGAAGGATATAGGACACACATTGGCTAGACTTTAAGATTAAAGAGAAATAAGACTATTCACATCACTAGCACATTAAAGACCCAATAAAAGGAACTACTTTAAAATAAATCAGGATATATACATTGTACAAAAATCTGTCTTGTTTCACGATTTAAAAATAATTAACCAGAGAAAAGTTAGGGGCGGGAAGGTCAATTAGTTATGGCACACCCCATCTCCTAACTCACATAATTTCCTGCCTTCAAGAACGAAATACCTAGTCCACTTGCTATGACTCTGTGATGGTTGACCATCCAATTGTGATCCTGGAGGTCACCATTCCATTCCTGGTCAGGGGACAAGCCCAAGTCACTGGCTCAGTCCCCAGTGGGGGATAAGGAGATGGCAGCCAATCCATGATTCTCTCTCATCATTCATGATTCTATTTCTCTCTCCCTCTCCCTTGCTCTCTGAAATCAATACAAATACTTTAAAAAATGTATACCAACTTGAGGGAAAAAGAACTACACATACCAACTTTTCAAGACCTATTTGTGAAAAGTACAGGGAAGTCACCTTTTCCAACTTGTCTTTGTGGACTTTTTTATCCTATGGAAATGTTTGCATCATTTGCATTAGCTTTTTACCAACAGTGACCTGATTTCTTTTGTCCTTGTCTTTCTAGGGGGTGGGGGTTCATGCTGTTCTAAATTAGAAAGGTCTCTGAAGGCTAAAGAAACTAATTTTAATGTAGTATGTTGCTATGCAAAAAGGACATTTCAACATCCTTCCAACCCCACAGTACAGCACTTTTGTGACAAAAAGAAAAGTGATGGCTAAATAATCATGGCTCATATGTTTTTATGGAACTTTGAAAATAAGAAGGAAACCTGGAAATACTGTTACTTGAACCACAGTGCTAGAATTTTATTAAAAGGCTAGCTTTTCCATTCAATTTTTTGGCGGCATCTGTAGCATCTTCAGGATTCTCAAAGGTAAAAAAAGCAAAGCCTCTGGACTTGTTTCTTGCTCCCTCCTTTATCAAACCCATTGGAATTTAGAATTTTAAATGACACATTCCACATAAAATTTATCCTCTTAGAAATTTTTCAATATCTCTAAGGTTTTGAGAAATTCTCACAGAGCCCCTTAATCCTATGTAATAAAAGGCTAATATGCAAATTGATAGGACAGTGGAATGACCAGTCGCTATGACACACACTGACCACAAGAGGGCAGACACTCAATGCAGGAGCTGCCCCCTGGTAATCCATTAGCTGCCAAAAGGGAACAACACTCATGGAAAAGCCCAGCACACAACTGGCGAGCACAGCAGTGATGGCAGGAGCCTCTCTGGCTTCCGTGGCAGTGCTAATGATATCCGACTGATGCCTTAGGCCCACTTCCATAGCCAGACATTCCCCAAGGGCTCCAGAGCTGTCAGAGAGCACAGGCCTGGCTAAGGGACACCCACCCCCTGCCCCCAAGTGCATGAGTTTCGTACATTAGGCCTCTAGTTTAAACAAATTGAGAGATATTCATATCAATTGATGCAGAAAAAGCATTTGACAAAATACAACACCCAATCCTATATAATAAAAGAGAAACATTCAAATTAACATGTAACATTCAAATTAATATGTAACATGTTTGCAAGTAGGTAGACTAATACTTGGGCAAGTGGAATAGAGAAACTGAGACAAGAAAATCAAGCCTGGCCAGTTTGTACAGTTTGTAGAAAGTCCAAAATCCTCCCCCTCCAAGGACACTTGAGAACAGTGGTTAATACCTCTCTTCCCACATGAGAGACCATATAGCAAAATCATCCTGGAACTTCTAAGGTGGGAGTGAGAGAGGAGGTTATACAGAAGGGGCAGTTTTGTCTTGCCCACTAAACAAACCAGCCTGCTGCCTTGCGAAAGGGAGGAAAGGGGACTTTATCTCACTCACTAAGCAAAGAATCAACAGCCTTTGGACTTGCCAAGATAAAAATTGTCAGACATTCTCATCAACTCTGAGACAGCTATGGCCAGTAAAAGGAGACCTTGAAATGCAGTCTGTGCCCAAGATACTGGGCAGAAGAACCTTGAATCCTATACAATGAGAGATTGATAAATCCCCCTGAATCCCACCGGGCAAGCCAGAGTAGTAAAGAGCACACCTGTGCTTTACAAAAGGTGAATTTCCATAGTTGGGCCTACATTGCTTTTGTAAATAAATTTGCCAGCTTTGCTCTTTTACATAGTTCTTTGTGATACTAAAATGCTGCTGACTATCGCTCTGCTAAATTTCTTCTCATGTACATGCAAAGACCTGAGGGGACAGGGGTAGGAAGAGCTCTCCCTTCCATTCAAGGGGCTGTCCAATTACATCATCTCTGGCTTTGGGGTGCACTATAACAAACTGTTTTAACTCATTTCTAGAAGGGCTTTCACAACGGAATAGAGAAAAATAAAGTTATAATAATACTTTGAAGAACACAAAGTAGTCTAACTTATGTGGTCCATGTTACTATTTGCTATATGCTTAGTCTGAGCAGGTAGGCATTCTAAGACATACCTTCTCTTAAAGGACCAAATTTTCCAAACACTCTTTCAATTGTTTTTTCATTGCTCTGTATACCCAGGCCTCCTACAAACAGCTTCTAGGTCTCTCAACTTCCACCATTGTGCTCTAAATGGTTACAAAAATAGACAAATAGCAAAAAATTAGTTATAAGCCAAAGAACATAACTTTTATTACACTGCCTTTCAAATATTCAAGTGAAGCAACATACACAAGCTTACTTTTAAAAATGTGTATTTTTATTTTGTATCCTTATTATTGTTGAAAATATCACCGATCCCCTGCCCGATTTTGCCCCCAGTGTCCACTCTGCCAGGTTCCAGCCATACCCTAGCCCTTCAACTCCCTGTTACATGTGTCCAAGGGTGACGTATGTATGAATAAAGGTCCTTTAGTTAATCTCTTCACAACACAGCTACCCCACTTCTTTTTGAGGTTCATGAGTCTTTTCCATGTTTCAATGCCTCTGGTTCTATTTTATCCATCAGTTGATTTTGTTAGTGAATTTCACATATAAGTGCATGCAATAATGAGATATCTGTCCTTCTCTGATTGGTTTAGTTCACCTACATTACGATCCCAGGATTCCTGCAGTCTCAAAGGAAAGGAGATCCTTCTTTTTGATACCTAAAAAGTGTTCCAATCCTCGAAACGTAGCACAGATTTTTTATTCACTCCTCTATTGATGGGTACTAGGGCTGTTTCCCCTTCTTAGTTTTTGTAAAGAATGCTGCCATCAACACAGGGGTACATACATTCTTTCTGAATGGTATTTGGGGATTTTTAGGGTATCATTCCTAGACGTCCGTCCCAGGATAAAACAGTGGTACCATTTTTAACATTTGTAAGAATCTCCACCCTGTGTTCCATAGTGGTTACTAAAGTCTGCGTCCCCTCCAAACTTGCTATTTATTGATTTATTCATGATGACCGTTCTGGCATGTTCCAGGTGGTACATCATTGTCATTTTCATTTCCAAGTCTCAGATGCTTAGTGATGTTGAGCATTTTTTCATATGTGCCTTGGCCCTTTTTACATCCTCGTGGGAGAAGTGACTATTCAGGCCCTATGCCCATTTTTGCATGAAATGTTTGTGTTCATCTTACGAATTTGTGTAAGATTTTATGTATTTTGGAAAAATGCTGCCTTATCACATTCATTATGGACAAATACGTTTTACCATAGAGTAGTTTCTCTTTTCATGTTGATGCTTGTGTCTTTTGCTGTGCAGAAGCTTTCTATTTTGATGCAGTCCCATCTCTTTAGTTTTTTGTTTCTCCAGCCCTAGGCAAAGTGTCTGTGAAAACTCTGCTCAAAGAGTGAGATGTTGCTGCCCAAGTCCTCCCCTAGGGTTTTTATGGTACCATGACTCATATTTAAGTACTTTTTTCCCCTTATGGGTTTATTCTATAGTATAGGTGTAAGTTAGAGATATAGCTTAATTTTTCTGCATATACCTGTCCAATTTTCACAACACCATTTATTGGAGACACTGTTTTTATTCCATTATATTCCCATTCACTCTGTGTCAAATATTAATTGAGCTTAATGGCTCTGAGTGATTTCTGAGGTGCCTATTCTGTCCCATTGGTCAATATGTCAGTTCTTGTGGCAGTAGGAGACTCTATAGTTAGCAATGGCTTTGGAATATGACTTGATTTCCAGTATTGTGAGCCCTCCAATTTTATTTTTCTATCTCAAGATTTCTGCCCCCACTCAGAGTCTTCTTTGGTTGCTTATACATTTTCCAGTATTTGTTTTGAATCTATGATTTATGCCATTGTTATTTTAATAGAGATTGCCTGATATCTACAGATTTCTTTGGGTTACAAGGACATTTTAATGATGTTAATTCTTCCCACCTATGCACATGGTAAATGCTTGCATCTTGTTTGCATCTCTCTCCTATTTGTATTTCTGAAAAGCAAATACGTTTGTAGCTCTGTTTAAAAGAAAAAAAAAAAAGGCTTTTAAAAGAAACTCCACAAATATGGCCTAGAAAAAACTCTGAGAGAAAAAACAGAAGGATATTCCCTTCAAATATCTAGAAAACGGTAATTAAAAATAAATCGATTAAGCCTCAGAAAGTAAACAATTTGCATTTTGCTTTTCTAAACAAATATTATGTCAATATACTCAAAGACTGATAGCAGAAATCCAACTAGTGTCATTTACTGTCCCCACCCAATGACAAAGGAAGTTAGGAAAGAAGCCTTATTTTAGAATGATTTAAATTAGCAAATGAAAAGAAAAGAATATTCAGGGGAACTTAGTTGTAATAGGCAGAAACCTACTCCTGGAGCAGTCACTGTTTTTACTGATAGTTCATTTCATGGTAAAGCTGCTTATAATGCAATGAATTCAGACCAAGTCATTCAGACCAGTCATACTTCTGTGCAAAGAATTGAATTAGAAACTAACAAGGTTGACTTGCAGGATTTCCAAAAGCCTCTTCATATTATCTCTGATCTGCCTATGCTGCCAGCCTGTTAAACAGAACTGCAACTACTCAATTAAAATGGCTTGGTGACCGAAGCCTTTCTATACTATTTGAAGAAGTCCTGGTCCTTTACAAAAGGAAATGTATATGCCTATCAATTACTTATTTTATTAAAACAGGCTACAGAATCTCATCAGCTTTTATTTCCATCAGCCTGCCAAAATAATGTACAGCAGGCAAAACAGATTATCAAGAAATGTCCCCCTTGCATGTTACATCTGTTACAATGGCCTCTAAATCCAAACTTGAAAAACAAAAGTGGGGGAATAGTGAACAAATCTCCTGTAAGTAGACTACACCAAGACTTAATTACTTTAATTTTTTTTTCCCCCTTGCAATGCTGATGGCAAGACACCCATGGAAAGACACTGGTGAGAGAATAAGCCAAAGCAAAATGGTCTGGTTAAATGGAAAGATAGCGAGACTGGTTTATGGAAGGGTCCCTTTATTAACCTTTGGTTGAGGATATGCTTGTGTATTTCCATAAAACTTCTCCAAGTCTGTGTGGATTCCTACAACATGAATCTGAGAGGGGAACTGACCAGACTACTCCAACCACAGACAGCAGTGGCCCAAGCACCACACTGACAGAGGAGAAACATCCAGAGATGGGGGATGGTAAAGACACCTTGCCATGGGAGCACTCATCAGCTGTGCATCAGTACAGGTTGCCCTGGGCAAAGCCAAAAATGTCATTGTCATTTCTCACTGTTGTCCACCATCCAGACCTTGAACATCACTGCTGCATGTCACAAGGGGACAGTGACTGGGAAAGGGACCCATAAAGAACAGACAGCCCAGAAAAAAGTCTACAGAGATCTAATTACTTAAATACCTGACAATGATACTTAAAAGGACATGAAAGTACTCAATCCTTTTCATTGAATCTTCCTACATTTATTTTCAGAATAAACACTATTGCCTCTCTTTCTTGTACTTCTACATTTCCTTCTAGTCTGAAGATGCAGATTGAAAAGTCTTAAAAGGATCTGAGCCCTGCAAATGGCATAGACCTTTCTAAACTAATTATTAAAACAAAAAGGTTGGGGGATGCTGGAGTAAAGACGAACAGTAGTGAACCTATCAATGCGAGAAGTCCAATAGAAGGCTAATGGACTTTGATATTCTGCGGGGCAGAACATCAGCATTATGTAACCCTTCTGTTGGCCAAATGGTAAGTGCTCCTTCCTTTTTGCGGCAGCATAGTATTCCAGTGTGTAGATATACCATAGTTGTTTAACCCACTCATCTGCTGACCAGCCCTTAGGCTATTTCTAAATCTTAGCTATTGTAAATTGTGCTGCAGTGAACATAGAGGTGCATGTATCCTTTCTGATTGGTAATTCTAGGTTCCTGTGATATATTCCTAGAAGTGGGATCACTAGGTCAAATGGGAGTTCCGTTTTTAGTTTTTTGAGGAAACTCCATACTGTTCTCCATAGTGGCTGCACCAGTCTGAATTCCCACCAGCAGTGAAGGGGGGTTCCTTTCCCCCCCAATCCTAACCAGGGCTTGCCCTTTCTGATTTGTTGAGGATAGCCATTATGACAGCTGTGAGGTGGTACCTCCTTGTCCTTTTGATTTGCAATTCTTGCATGATTAGTAACTCTGAGCATGTTTTCATGTGCCTCTTGGCCTTCCTTTTGTCCTCTCTGGAAAAGTATCTATTTAGGTCCTTTGCCCATTTTTGTGATTGGGTTGTTTATCTTCCTTTTGTTAAGTTGTATGTGTTCCCTATAAATGCTGTAGATGAAACCCTTATCAGAGAGAACGTTTGCAAATATGTTCTCCCATGCAGTGGGCTTTGTTGTTGTCTTGTTGATGGTTTCTTTTGCTATGAAGAAGCTTTTTATTTTGATGTCGTCCCTTTTGTTTAACTTTATTTTCCATTGCCCCAGGAGCTGGGTCTGTGAAGATATTGCTTCAGCATATATCTCAGACTCTGCTGCCTGTGGCTTCCTCTAATATTTTTATAGTTTCCAGCTTTATGTGTTAAATCATGTATCCATTTTGAGCTTATTATTGTGTATGGTGTAAGTTGGTGGCCTAGTTTCATTTTCCGCATGTGTCTGACTAAATTTCCCAGCACCATTTATTGAAGTGACTGTTTTGTCTCCATTGTATGTTTTTGCCTCCTTTGTCAATATTAATTGAGCTTAGTGGTTTGGATTGGTTTCTGGGTTCTCAATTCTATTCCATTGGCCTATATGTCTATTCTTGTGCCAGTGTCAGGCAGATTTGAGAACAGTGGCTTTGTAAAACTGCTTGATATTTGGTACTGAGGTCCCTCCTACGTTGTTCTTCTTTCTCAGGATCGCTGCAGCTATTTGGGGTTTGTTTGTTTTTTAAATATATTTTATTGATTTTTTTTTACAGAGAGTAAAGGAGAGGGATAGAGAAATAGAAACATTGATGAGAGAGAAACATGGATCAGCCTCTTCTTGCACACCCCCTACTAGAGATGTGTCCCCAACCAAGGTACATGCCCTTGATCAGAATCAAACCTGGCACCTTTCAGTCCGATTGTCATTCAAATGTGTTGTTCAGGTTGTGTTACTCTGCCCTGTCTCCTAAATCACTGTTTCAATCCCTTGCTACTTCTAGTCTACTATTGAAACCTTCTCTATATATTTTTTATTGTAGCTATTATAAATTTTTTTCATTTTTCCTTGATTCTTACATAAGTTGTGGATTTCCCAGGCATCTGGTGTATGAACTTTATGACCCTTATTCTGAATTCCTTTTCGAACATATTGTATGTCTCCATTAATTGAGTTCCTCTTCTGGCAATTCCTCCTTTCCCTCCATTGGGGGTTGTTTGTCTCCCCATTTTAGTTATCATTAGAGAACTTAGGTGCCAGGGTGCGATGGGCCAATGGCCACAGAGTGGATTGGCAATTGAATTGTGCACTCTGAGACTCACAGGAGGCAGTGGCGGTGGCAGCCGCCTGGAGTTCCGGTGTCCGTGGGTCTGCTGCTGCTGTTAAAAGGACTTTGGCCAGAGTGGCTCTAGGATTTCAGGTGATGTCTGAGGCCCATCTGGGTGGAGGTGAGGCTGGGTTCGTAGTCAGCAGCTCTCCCTTTCAAGATGGCTTGTTTTCGTAGAACCATATTTAACATAAAACAGTGTAGTAACATAAAAATTTTAAAGATGGTGCAAGGGGCCTATTAAAAATAGAATGGAGAGACAAATCAGTACTATGTAAATCCTGAGTTGCAGTCATACTGGACATTTTTTTCTGTCATTTTAAATGAAGAAAAAGTAAAAGTAAGAAATCCTATAGGTGGTAGAGCAGGAATAATGTACCTAATCATTTTGAATGAATGATTGTTTTAAAAAATAAATAGTTTATGTAAGCCGGGTGCACTGGGAAAAAAACGAAATAGACGTTGTCAAAACAAAAATGAAGTAACTGACACATTCTAAAAAGTAATCCACATTTCCCAGTCAGAATTGTTCAATTGTTGAGCATAGAATTGTGAACCAAGATGTCTTGTCATCTATTCTTGGTCAGGACACATGCCCAGGGTGCTGGCTCGTTCGCCAGTATGAGACATTTAAGGAAGCAGCTGATCAAAATATTTCTCTTTCTTCTATGTTTCCATCTCTCTATCCCTCTCCCTTTCTCTCTCTCCAGAAAACCAAGAATAAACTTATTAAAAAACAAGAATGGAATATATGTGTTTTCTCCAGGAATGTGAGACATTTAGTGCTTATTACTAGAGGTCTTTGGAGGACTTTTATTAACCAAAATATATGGTTCTGTGTTGAATACCTAAATGGAATATTGGTAATAATGAAGTGTTTCATAACCTTATCATGAAAAAGGACTCCATCATTTTTGAAGGAAATGCTTGGTTTGGGAGAAGAATTTGAGGTAGATCTTGATTTTAGTTGCAATAATAAGTAGGTTTCAAACAGTTGTTCGTTTGTTCAGGTCAAATGTTATGTAGTGTTCATATTATGTGTACTCATTTTAGTCTGTGGGTGGAAAAACAATTAAAGTAGACTACACCAAGACACCATCTTTTCAAAGTGGGGGTGGGAAGAGGGCATACTAAATTCGCAAAAACTAAAACCATTTCCCGTGAAAGAACAGGAACAAGACGGTGATGCCAATTTTCACCATTCCTGTTCAACATAGTACATGAAGTGCTACCATAGTGTTCATGAAGAAATAAAAGTCATACCAACCGGAAAAGCAGGTAATAAATGAATTTGGTCATGTATCAGGATACAAAATTAAAACCTCAAAATATATGTCTTTAGATACACCAAGAATGAATTCACAAAAAGAGAAACTAAGAAAAGAATCCCACTTACCATTGCAGTAAAAGAATTAAGGAAAAAACTCAATGAAGGAAGTAAAATAACTCCACTTGGAAAACGACAGAACATTGAAACAGAGATAAAGATGTCAACCAATGGACTAATATACCGTGTTGATGGGTTGGTAGAACTAACATCATTAACATGTCCATACTACCCAAAGCAATTTATAGATTCAATGTAATCTCCATTAATATACCAACAGAATATTTCACAGACAAAGAACAAACTCTCCAAAAATTCATATGGAGTAAAAATAGCCTCAGTAATCCAGGGAACAAGAAAAAAATCTGACTTTTGAGAAAATGGTGACTAGCAGAAAGGTAGGGAGAGAGAGAGTGTGAGAGCGCAAGGAAGTGATAGAGGAGTGTGTGGACTCGTGTGGTGTGTGTGTATGAGCTAGGGATAGTTAGATTCTGCAGGTCTCCTAAGGGGCTGCTAAACCGGGCAGTCTTAGGCGGCGTTGTCCCTCTCCCTGCGCAGACACTCCTGGGCGGCCAGCACAGGCACGGTACCCACGCCATCTTGGGAAACAGAGCTGTTTCAGATTAGGATCCTGGCCTCAGCACCACCCAGTCTGATCTCAGACGCATACCAGGACCCTGCATCCACTGGGGACAGAGACCTGTGATCACAGCTACAGACCTGTGGGCACCAAAAGTTCAGAAATCCCCTCAGCAGATCCATGAGTAACGGAGCCCATCCCCACTTCCTGCAGGCTTGCAGGCAGAGCCCGAGTAACAAACTGATAGACCCACCCCTTGCCAGGGCCTCAGTGCTCCAGGATCTTAAGCCTGTAAGTGCATGAGCACCTAGGAACTGATCCCTCATAGGGCCGGCTTCTGAGACCTGGGCTGGGAGCAATCGCGTGAACACTGGGAATTTGTCTGGCGTATCACAGGACCAGGGACCCCGATTCTCTGGGCAGGAGGCAGCACCAAGTACCAGGTACTTAAGTTTGTTTTTATCACCTGCGCCTGAGATCCTGATTCCCTGTGCATTCATACTAAGAGCCAGTGACTCCAATTCCTGGTGCAAGGTCACACAGGGACCCTAATTCTCAAGGCAAGGGTGTGGGAAGCAACAGAGACTCTGATACTGGATTCTGGGGAACTCTGATGCCTGGCACATGCTTGGGGGCTCTGGTTTTCAACACGCTTCAGGGGGGTCGCTATTTCAGCATGGTGCCGGTAGGGTCCCTGATTCTAAGGGCGCGTACGAGGCCACATTGAGTGCTGACAACACTGACTCTGAGCGAGCCTGGTTCCCACCAACCAACCACAACCACACATCTTAGTGTCAGAGCTCTTCAGTGACACTAGGGGGGTAGCAGGCTCCCACTGCCCACGGTCCAGGCCCACGCAACTCGACGTTTGAACCATCGGGAGATAATCAGAATGAAGAGATGAAACAACACCCAGAGGAAAGACAATGAGGAGTCACCAAGAAAGGACATTAATGAAGTGGAAGCATGCAACATGACAGAAAAAGAATTCAGAATAATGGTTGTACAATTCATTCACCGGATGGATGAGAAAATCAACAACCTATGCAAGAATCAGGAAGAAGTGAAAAATGATATAGCTACAATCAAAAACTCCATGGAAAGTTTCAACAGCAGACTAGAAGAAGCAGAGGACCGAATTAGTGAATTAGAAGATAAGGCAGAGAAAAAAGCTCAATCTGACAGCAACTGGAGAAAAAAATTAAAAAGCAAGAGGAGAGCCTAAGGGAGCTTTGGGACAACTTGAAATGAAGTAACACACGCATAATAGGGCTGCAAGAAGAACAAGAAGAGCAGCAGGATTAGAAAATTTATTTGAAGAAATAATTTCAGAAAACTTCCCAGATATGGGGAAGAAAAAATTTACACAAGTACAGAGAGTCCCATGCAAGGTGAACCCCAAAAGACCTACACCAAGAAACGTCATAATAACGATGGCAAATGTACAAGACAAAGACAGAATCTTAAAGGCTGCAGGAGAGAAACAGAGAGTTACCTACAAAGGATCCCCCATCAGATTATCAAATGATTTCTCAACAGAAACACATCAGGCCAGAAAAGAATGGACAGAAATTTACAAAGTGATGCAAAGCGAAGGACTGAATCCAAGAATACTCTATCCAGCAAGGCTATCATTCAAAATTGAAGGGGAAATAAGAAGCTTCACAGACAAAAAAAGTCTAAGGGAGTTTACCACCACCAAGCCAGCAATGCAAGAAATGCTAAAGGGACTGGTGTAAAAAGAAGAAATAAAAATCCCAGAAAGAAAACAGCCACAAAAAAAAAAAATAAAAATGGCTACAAACAATTACCTTTCAATAATAACTTCAAACATAAATGGACTAAATGGTCCAATCAAAAGAAATCGAGTGGCTGAATGGAAAAAAAAAAACAACAAAAAAAACATGACCCATATAGTTGCTGTCTACAAGAGACCCACCTCAGAAGAAGGGACTCACACAGACTGAATGTGAAGGGATAGAAAAATATCTTTCAGGCAAATGGAAATGAAAAAAAAATGGTGGGGTGGCAATACTTATATCAGACAAAATAGACCTCAAAGTGAAGGCCATAACAAGAGATAAGGAAGGCATTTCATAATACTAAAGGGATCAATACAACACGAAAATATAACCCTGATAAACATATATGCACCGAATGCAGGAGCACCAACATACATAAGAAAACTCCTGGAAGATATCAGGGGAGATATTGACAACAATATAATCATAGTAGGGGACTTTAATACACCACTGTCATCACTGGATAAATCAAGCTAGACAAAAACTCAGCAAAGACACAGCAATCATAAATGAATCACTAGATCAGATGGACTTAATTGACATCTTCAGAACTCTTTATCCCAAAGCCACAAAATATACGTTCTTCTCAAGTGCTCATGGGACATCTTCAAAAATAGACCACAAATTGGGTCACAAACAAAGTCTCCCCAAATTCAAGAAGATTGAAATCATACCAAGCAGCTTCTCAGATCACAAGGCCATAATATTAGAAATAAACTACAATAAAAACAACTCAAAATACTCAAACACTTGGAAGCTCTATCGCATGTTATTAAACATTGATTGAGTTACCAATGAGATCAAAGAAGAAATTAAAAACATTCTGGAAACTAATGACAATGAAAACACAACAATCCAAAACCTTTGGGACACAATGAAAGCAGTGCTGAGAGGGAAGTTTATAGCTCTACAGGCCTATCTCAACAAACAAGAAAAAATGGTAGTAAATCATCTAAATCTACAGCTCAAAGAATTAGAAAGAGAGCAACAAGAAAAGCCCAGAGTGAGCAGAAGGAAGGAGATAATAAAGATTAAAGCAGAAATAAATGAAATAGAGACCAAAAACACAATACAGAAAATCAATGAAACCAAGAGCTGCTTCTTTGAAAGGATAAACAAGATTGACAGACCTCTAGCCAGGCTCACCAAGAAGCAAAGAGAAGAGACCCAAATCAACAAATTCAGAAACGATAGAGGCAAAAAAACAACAGATCCCACAGAAATACAAATGATTGTTAAAAAAATACTATGGATAACTCTACTCCAACAAACTAGACAACCTGGAGGAAATGGACATATTCCTAGAAAAATACAACATTCCAAAACTTAATCAGGAAGAATCTAAAAATCTCAATAGGCCAATAACTATGGAAGAAATTGAAGCAGTCATCAGAAAGCTTCCAGCAAGCAAAAGCCCAGGACAAGACGGCTTCACAGAGGAGTTTTACCAAACATTCAAGGAAGAACTAAAAACTATCCTCCTCAGAATACTACAAAAAATCCAAGAGGAAGGAACACTTCCAAGCTCATTCTATGAAGCCAGCATCACCGTAATACCAAAACCAGATAATGACAACACAATAAAAGAGAATTACAGGCCAATATCCCTCATGAACATAGATGCCAAAATCCTGAACAAAATCCTAGCAAATCGGATCAAGCAGTTCATCAGAAAGATCATACATATAAATCAAGTAGGATTTATCCCAGGGATGCAAGGATGGTACAATATCCACAAATAAATAAGCGTGATACATCACATAAACAAATTGAAAGAAATAAACCACAAGGTCATAGCAATTGATGCAGAAAAAGCATTTGACAAAATTCAACACCCATTTTTGATGAAAACTCTCAGCAAGGTGGGAATTGAAGGATCATACCTCAACATAATAAAAGCCTTATATGACAAACCCACAGCCAACATCATACTCAATGGACAAAAACTAACACCATTTACCCTAAGAACAGGAACAAGACAGAGATGCCCCGTCTCACCACTCCTGTTCGTAATAGTACTGTAAGTATTTGCCATTGCAATTAGACAGGAAGAAATAAAAGGCATCCAAATTGGAAAAGAAGAAGTAAAACTGTCCTTATTTGCAGATGACATGATATTATACTTAAAAAACCCTAAAGACTCCATAAATAAACTATTAGACTTAATAAAAGAATTCAGCAATGTAGCAGGATACAAAATTAATGCCAATAAATCTATGATATTTCTATACACCAATAGTGAATGTGCAGAGAGACTAAAAAAGCAATCCAATTTACCATCGCACCAAAAAAATTAGGCTACCTAGGAATAAACTTAACTAAAGAGGTAAAAGACCTCTTCTTAGAAAACTACAGGACGTTGAAAAAAAAGATAGTGGAAGACATAAAGAGATGGAAGAACATACCATGCTCTTGGATTGGTAGAATCAACATCATTAAAATGTCCATACTTCCCAAAGCAATCTATAAATTCAAGGCACTTCCCATGACAATACCAATGGCAAATTTCACAGACCTAAAAATACTATCCAAAAATTCATCTGGAATAAAAATCGACCCCGAATAGCTGCAGAGATCCTGAGAAAGAACAAAGTAGGTGGGATCTCAATACCAGATATCAAGCTGTATTACAAAGCCACTGTTCTCAAAACTGCCTGGTACTGGCACAATAACAGACATATAGATCAATGGAATAGAATAAAGAGCCTAGAAATCGGCCCGAAACAATATGCTCAATTAATATTTCACAAAGGAGGCAAGAACCTACAATGGAGTCAAGATAGTCTCTTCAATAAATGGTGTTGGGAAAATTGGACAGAAATATGCAAGAAAATGAAATGAGACCACCAACTTACACCATACACAAAAATAAACTCAAAATGGATTAAGGACTTAAATTTACGACAGAAAACCATGAAAATTCTAGAAGAATACAAAGGCAACAAAATCTCAGACATATGCCGAAGAAATTTCTTCACTGATACAGCTCCTAGGGCACTTGAAACTAAAGAAACAATGAACAAATGGGACTACTTCAAAATAAAAAGCTTCTGCACAGCAAAAGCAACCATCAACAAAACAACGAGAAAACCCACTGTGTGGGAAAACATATTTGCCAATGACATATCTGATAAGGGCCTAATCTCCAAAATTTATAGATAACACATACAACTTAACAAAAGGAAGATAAACAATCCAATCAAAAAATGGGCAAAGGACCTAAATAGACACCTTTCAAAAGAGGACATTCAGAAAGCCAAGAGACATATGAAAACATGCTCAAAGTCACTAATCATCTGAGAGATGCAAATCAAAACAGCAATGAGGTACCATTTCACACCGGTCAGACTGGCTATCGTCAACAAATCAACAAACGACAAGTGCTGGAGAGGATGTGGAGAAAAAGGAACACTTGTGCACTGCTGGGGGGAATGCAGACTGGTGCAGCCACTATGGAAGACCCTATGGAGTTTCCTCAAAAAACTAAAAATGGAACTCCCATTTGACCCTGTGATCCCACTTCTAAGAATATATCCCAGGAAACAAGAAACACCAATCAGAAATGACATATGCAGCCCTATGTTCATAGCAGCACAATTCACCATAGCTAAGATCTGGAAACAGCCTAAGTGCCCATCTGTAGATGAATGGATTAGTAAACTGTGGTACATCTACACGATGGAATAATATTCTGCTGTAAAAAAGAAGGTACTCTTACCATTTGCAACAGCTTTGATGGAACTGGAGAGCATTATGCTAAGTGAAATAAGCCAGTCAACGAAGGAAAAATACCACATGTACTCACTCATTTCTGGATAATAAAGACCATTATAAACTTATGAACAAAAATAGATACCAAGGCAGAGCTGCCTCGAACAGACTGTCAAACTACAGCAGGAAGGCTGGGGAGAGTGGGAGGGCAGGAGGGGGGTGGGTAAGAGATCAACCAAAGAACTTGTATGCATGCATATAAGCATAACCAATGGACATAAGACACTGGGGGGTAGGGGAGGCCAGGGGATTGTCAAGGGCGGGGGGAAAAAAGGAGATATATATGATACTCTTTGTAATACTTTAAGAAATAAAAAAAGGAAAAAATGTGGAAGGATCAAAATACCAGATATTAAGATATATTATAATGCCACCATTCTCAAAACTGCCTGCTACGGGCACTAGAAAAGACATATACACCACTGAAACAGAACAGAGAACCCAGAAGTGGACCCAAGTCATTACGCTTTATTGTTAATTTACAAAGGAGGCAAGAGCATACAATGGCGTCAAGACAGTATCTTCAATAAATGATGAAAATCAGACAGAAATATGCAAGAAAATGTAACCAGACCACCACCTTACACTATACACAAAAATAAACTCAAAGTGGATAAAGGACTTGAACGTTAGTTGGGAATCTATATAAAAAAATCTTAGCAGATTGCATAGGCAGCAAAATATCAGACATATGTCCTAGCATATCTTTACTGACACAGTTTCGAAGGCAATGCCCACAAAGGGGAAAATAAACAAATGGACTACATCAAAATAAAAATCTTTTGCACGGCAAACTAAATCCTGAACAAAACAACAAGAAAGCCCACTGCATAGGAGAACATATTTGCCAGTGGTATCTCTGATAAGTGTTGAATTCCAAAGTTTACAGGGAACTCACACAAATTAACAATAGGAAGATAAACAATCCAATTAAAACATCGGCAAAGGACTTAAATGGACACTTTTTGAAAGGGGACCTACATAAGGCCAAGAGACATAGGAAAAAATGCTCAAAGGCACTAACAGTCCAAGAGATGCAAATCAAAAGGAGAGAAGTACCAGTCCACACCAGTCAGAATAGCTGTCAGAAGAAAATAAAAAATAAAAAACCACAAGTGCTGGAGAGGATGCGAAGAAAAAGCAACCCTTGTGCACTGCTGGTGGGAATGCCGACTGCTGCAAAAATTGTGGAAAACAGTATAGAGTTTTCTCTAAAAATTGAAAATGGAGCTCCCATTTGATTCAGTACCCTCCCTTCTATGTATATATATATATCCCAAGAAATGAGTAACATTAATCAGGACAGATATATGCAACTGTATGTTCATACCAGCCCAATTTTCAATAGCTAAGATTTGGAAACAGTCTAAGTGCCCATTAGCAGATGCATGGATTATAAAACGGTGGAACACCTATACAATGGAAAACTCTACTGCTATAACAAAGAATGAACTCTTATAATTTGCAACAGCATGGATGGACTTGGAGAACACTATGCTAAGCAAAATAAGCCAGTAACAGAAAGATAAATATCACATTGTCTCACTCATTTGTGGAATATAATGAACTATGCTAAATGATGAGCAACAAGACATCCAGACACAAAGAAGAATCGATCAGACTGTCAAACCTCAGAGTAAGGTGCTGGAGGCAACGACCAACAGTAGTTAATACATATACATATACATATACATATACATATACATATACATATAGATATACATATACATATACATATACATATACATATACATATACATATACATATACATAAACATATCCTATCCAATAACAGACAAAGGTGTTAATTAACCGTACCTCTGACATGCTTCCCATTGTCTCATCAGGGCAATATACAAATTAACTGCCAACCATGATGTTGGTTGGCAGCCAGGCAGCTGAAGCGAACCGGAGGCATTCTTGCCCCAGTGAAGGAAGAAGCCAAGGTTCCCTGCCTGCCACTGCTGGGCTGTGTGCTTGCACTCTAAGCAACTATGTTGCAATTATAGACACTAAACAAACGCCATGCTTTCAGCCAGCCGGCAGAGCTGGAGTTGCAACAGACTTTTGATAATAGAACCCTAAGAAACCCAGATACCTGCTTTCAGCAGCCGAGGCCTCAGCGCTGGAGCCAAGCCTCAGAGGTAAATTTGGCTCTCAGTTCCAGTGACAGCCATAGAAGGTAAACAAATCCCACAATTAAAAAGAAAAAACGGACAGGTTGGGCGCTTCAGTCACCCGCCAACCTGAAAACGGCCCTCAGCCCCTCTCCCAGACTGGCCAGGCACCACAGTGGGGACCCCGACCCTGAAGGGGGTGTGTCCAGCTGCAAACAGCTATCATCCCCTCATCCAGGCTGGCAAGGCACCCAAACGGGAACCCCACCCTGATCCAGGACACCCTTAGGGGCAATCCAGCCAGCCCCCACCATGCACCAGGCCTCTATCCTACATAGTAAGAGGGTAATATGCCTCCCAGCACCGGGATGAGCAGAGAAGCAAGGCCTCTCGAAACCGGGATCAGTGGAGCCTGCCAGCACCTGGATCAGTGGAGCAGTGAATGCTCACTGCCCCTGTGTCAAGCGAAGCCGCAAGGCCTCCCAGCAAAGGGATCAGAGGAGCAGCAAGTCCTCACTGACACTGTGTCAAGCGGAGCTGCGAGGCCTCCCAGCACTCTGATTAGCAGAGCCGTGAGTCCTCCTGGCCCCTGGAGCAGCCTGAGGGGGGGCAGTGCCCAAACCCCATGATCGCCATGCATCTCTGTGTGTGACAGGGTGAGGCACCCAACCTCCCCATGGGCCCTATTCTGTGTGTGAGAGGGTGGAGCCACAACCACCTCCTGGGCCCTGCGCTGAGTGTGAAAGGGGGTGGTGCTCCAACCCCCTGATCCGAGCTGCTCTGTGTGTGGCAGGGGGCGGTGCCTCAACTCCCCTAATGGCCCTATTCAGTGCATGACAGGGGGGAGCTCCCAAACACCCTGATTGGCCCTGCTCTGTATGTGACAGGGTATGGAGCCCCAACCCCCTTGATGGGCCCTGCTCTGTCTATGACAGTGGGTGGTGCTTCTACCTCCCCATCAACCCTGCCTTGAGTGCTACAGGGGGTGGCACCCCAACCCCCCAATCGGCCTTACCCTGAGCATGATTGGGGGTGGCATCACAACCTCCCGATCCGCCCTGCTCTGTGCATGACAGTGGGCGGCGTCCCAACTCCCCAATCGGCACTGCTTTAAGCCAGACCAGAGGTTGCACCTAGAGATTGGGCCTGCCCTCTGCCATATGGGAGCAGGCCTAAGCCAGCAGGTCGTTATCTCCAGAGGGGTCCCAGATTGTGAGAGGGCACAAGTGGGGCTGAGGGACACCCCTGCATCAGTGAACAAATTTTTGTGCACTGGGCCTCTAGTATATATATACATACACACACACACATATACCTACATACATTTATGTATATGTATATGTATATGTATATGTATATGTATATGTATATGTATATGTATATGTATATGTATATGTATATGTATATGTATATGTATAGGTATAGGTATAGGTATAGGTATAGGTATATGTATATGTATCTCCCATAGATGGCTAAAGAACTTTGATATTCAGCAGGGCTGAAAATCAGCATTATATTACCCTGCTGTTGGCAAAATGGCTGAAGGTAATCTCCTAACCTGATAACCCTTTTAATGTTTTGCAAACTTGACTGCTGATATGCCTGTTTGCTTTGCTAAAGGGCATATATGAGAAACGTAAAGCCGAGTCAATAAAAGCTGATGGGTACTGGGTTTCAGAGAGCTTCTCCGCTAGAAAGAAAGGTCTCTGCCTGGCTCCCAAATGTCTTCTAAATTTATATTTGTTGTCTAGTGTATTCATTTTTGTGCACCTCCTTTCCCATATCCTGAATCCTTGCTGCAAAAGGTTGCAGCATTCTGGCGCCCAATATGGGACATCTGGAGAAGAAATTTCACCAGAGTGAAAAAGGAAGACATTTCACCAGAAAGCTGAGAAGGAGGGGAAAATTCTCTGTGCACAAAGCCCATGCCAGCTTTGGAAACTGTGAAACATAAAGTGGGTGGAAAATCTTTTATTTCTGCCAGGCTATAATGAGGAAAACTTTGAGTATAAAGCAAAAAAATAAATAAATTAATTAATTAATAACAACAACAACAATAATAATAATAATAATAATAATAATTGTAAACATTTACTTGCATGCTCAAGGATAAAGAAATTAAAATATCAAAAGATACTTTCTTAAATCAGGCTCAAGGAAAAAAGGTAACCTTCTCATCTTAAACTATGTGGGCTCTTGTTCGCACTGCACTATGCCTAATTCGTATTGGGGATCAAAAGTCTGTAATACCTAAGCCCTGGTTCCTCCACCTTTAGTGTGGAAAGGCTCAGCAGCTAGAAAAAATGGGGTTAACAGTCATTTTAAAAAAGGACTCTTTAATGCTTTGTCTGAAAATTACCATATGACACCTTGGGACAGGCAGATTTTATCAAAAATAACTTTAGAGTACAGTCAGTGCCATGAAGAGCAGAATACGATAAGACCCATGAAAACTACTCTGATTTATGAAGCCTTGTCTCTATGTTATGGGCACTTGTCTGTTGATTATTATCAATCTGTCTTGGTTTTTTATTGTTAGTCTATTAAGCATGCGTTCAATTTAATTTAATAAGAAAAGAAACAGTAGACAGACAGGTCATTATTAATATCTAAAACACCTCCCAACCCATTAATTACTAGTCTTTTGGTGATCCCGTAAATTGTATGCCCACTCTCGAGAGTGTTATTAAAAGCCTCATTTTATTTCCCAGACCGTCATTTGAAATTTGGATAGATGAGACATTCCTCACAATTTAAGGGATATCTCTGGGGTTTCTGTACCCGTGAAGAGAAAAACACTAGCTTATGGGAAGTCGCATCCCACCCGATTTTGGGTGGCCTCTTGGACTGACCCCTATCTCCTCACAGATGGTATAGTACAAACCCAAGACTGTTTTTCTTTATAAGATGGAGAAAATGACACAAGGAAAATATACAGGCTGTGTTTAGGCAACAAGATTAGTGTTTCCATAATAAGGGGCAGTTCTTAAATAATAATGGACCATATTCCAAGGTTAACATTAAAGCCAATGAGAGCCAGTAAGTTTTGTCTGCTGCAAAATTTGCCAAAGTAAAACGCCTTAGATGGTGATAACTGGCTTTGGAATCTCAAAATTGTTAATAGTTAAATAGATAGATATAACTAAAATGAAGGCTTTGTGGCAAAGCTTTTCAGTAATAATGATAAATTAATATATTGATGGTGAGGGTGCAGTCACTGAGGAGAGGCTGACTTCACTCTCTGTTGGAGGAAAGGACCAGTGGATCTTCTCCCTGTAAAAGCAGAGAACCTGGCAGAGCAACCTTATATCTAACTTCTGAAGGAAAAATGTGGTGGTTTTAAAATTCAAATGCCTACAGGCCTTCTTCCCTTCTCCCACTACTTCTTTGGCTTCCTCATATGTGTAAACACACACTTCTAAAGTTTTGGTAACTTAAAAATTTGGAGTTGGTTACATTAAGGAATAAAACTTGTTAAATCTCTAAATGTTTTGAAATAACAAACTACTGAAAGATTAATTTGAGTTTGCCTAGAATGAAAAAATAAAGGACAGATTTGAATGTATTAATTAAATAAGTCTTTGTTAATTTTATTGGAAATATATCCTTAAAAATGTGAATGTATTACTAATCTAAGACATGCTAAGTATTTAACTTGTCACCTAAAGTTTAAGGCTTCCAAGAGTTAAAAGTTCAAATTAAATTGGGAGAAATTATATGGTTGTAATGATAAAATGCATAAAGTATAGAAATTCATTATCAAGAAAAATAGATAGAGAGAAAACCAAGATGGCGGCATAGGTTAACGCTGGAGATTGCTGCCTCGAACAACCACTTCAAAAAACAACTAAAGACGGAACGGACATCATCCAGAACCACAGGAAGGCTGGCTGAGTGGAAATTCTACAACTAGGAGGAAAGAGAATATCATACCCAGACTCAGAGGAGGCGCAGTGCTGAAGTGAAATACTCAGGTGTGGAGTGTGGGCTGAGCGGGCTGGCAGCGGAGGGCACGGTTGTTGTTTTCAATCGGGATGGGAGTTTCAGACTCTGAACTCCAGATCCGGGCGAGTCTCTAGGGACACAGACTCAAACGGGAGAAGCGGGACTGTCTGGCTTCGGTCAGAACTCGAAGACAGCTTTCTCTCTGAGGTTTGCAGCGGTTGCTGGGACTCTGTGAGGCAGATCCCGCAGGGATGACGGAACTGAGAGCAGCCATAACTGCTTGCTGGGGCACGCCCTGTAGTTCCTCGGGGATCCGCCCCGCCCAAGCCCTGCACACAGCCATTTGCGGGATAGCCTCAGGCAAATGCTAGATTAGCACCGCCCTAGAGATCCAGCACAGAAGCTCTCCCACTGCAGACACAGCAGACTCTCATAGCCAGTTAGCCTGGAGGTCAAATCACCCCCGGTATTGCCAACAACAATCAAGGCTTAACTACAACAAGACTGTGCACAAAGAACACTAGGGGGTGCACCAAGAAAGCATAAGAAATGCGGAGACAAAGAAACAGGACAAAATTGTCCATGGAGGATATAGAGTTCAGAACCACACATTTAAGGTCTCTCAAGAACTGTCTAGAAGCCACCGATAAATGTAGTGAGAACCTCAAGAAATCTAATGAGACCCTCCATGTTGTGATAAAGAACCAACTAGAAATTAAGCATACACTGACTGAAATAAAGAATATTATACAGACACCCAACAGCAGACCAGAGGAGCGCAAGAATCAAGGCAAAGATATCCGAAGAAGCAGAAAACACCCAACTGGAAAAGCAAAATGAAAAAAGAATCCGAAAATACGAAGATAGTGTAAGGAGCCTCTGGGACAGCTTCAAGCGTACCAACATCAGAATTATAGGAGTGCCAGAAGATGAGAGAGAGCAAGATATTGAAAACCTATCTGAAGAAATAATGACAGAGAACTTCCCCCACCTGGTGAAAGAAATAGACTTACAGGTCCAGGAAGCTCAGAGAACCCCAAACAAATGGAATCCAAAGAGGACCACACCAAGACACATCATAATTGAAATGCCAAGAGCAAAAGACAAAGAGAGAATCTTAAAAGCAGCAAGAGAAAGAAACTCAGTTACCTACAAGGGAATACCCATACGACTGTCAGCTGATTTCTCAACAGAAACTTTGCAGGCCAGAAGGGAATGGCAAGAAATACTCAAAGTGATGAATACCAAGAAACTACAACCAAGATTACTTTATCCAGCAAAGCTATCATTCAGAACTGAAGGTCAGATAAAGAGCTTCACAGATAAGGAAAAGCTAAAGGAGTTCATCACCACCAAACCAGTATTATATGAAATGCTGAAAGGTACCCTTTAAGAAGAGGAAGAAGAAGAAAAAGGTAAAGATACAAATTATGAACAACAAACATGCATCTATCAACAAGTGAATCTAAGAATCAAGTGAATAAATAATCTGGTGATCATAATAGAATCAGGGACATAAAAAGAAAATGGACTGACTATTCTTGGGGGGGAAAGAAAGGGGGTGTGGGAGATGGGGGAAGAGACTGGAAAAAAATTGGACAAAAATGGTGCACCTATAGATGAGGACAGTGGATGGGGTGTGAGGGCAGAGGGTGGGGCGGGAACTGGGAGGAGGGGAGTTATGGGATGAAAAAAGAGGAACAAATGTAATAATCTGAACAATAAAGATTTAATTAAAAAACAAAACAAATTGAAGAATAAAAAAAAAAAGAATTCCTGTGATTTCTCTGGAAAAAAATAATAGTACAAAATATATTGTAGTACTTATGTGTACCATGTGTGGTAAAATTTCATCCTAGGATATAATATTTAATTGGATTGATTAAAAAAGAGGAATAATTCTTTGGTCTGAACCAAATTTTTAATATAAAAACCAGTTTAAATTTAATTGATCTATTTTAGAATACTTACAACAAATGTATAATGTAATGTTTGGGTTACACATATTTGTGATAGTCTTTCCATGTTAAATTTCAAGACTTTAACCAAGAAGTAGCATTGAAACTTTCCAAGTGCCCTGGGATAATTCAAGGGTTTACTCTTCTTAAAAGAAATATTTTGGAAAAGAAATATTTTTAAACCAATTACGCCAATCTTATATTCTTGAAATCACTTGAAGCTTCATCAAATAAAAATTAATAACTGTGTTCACTTTACATACACATATTTTAAATGTTATAAAAGTATCATCCTCTAAGGGAGGGCAGGACAAAGTTGCTGAATACTTCTTAAGCAACATCGGATTATTCAGCAGCAGAATTTTAACATGGGGGCCCTGACAGCCTGATCTTTAGATAGGCCAGGGGGTAGTGCAACATCTGGACTTCATAGGTCAAATTTAGAAGTTTACTTACTTTGCTTTCTCAAAAAAGATGCATACTTTAGTCACTTAACAAATTAGCTTTTTACAATATAATCAAGGTCTCATATAAACTCAGTTATACGAGAAGCAGATATTTGATTAGCAGTTGGTTCTGACACAGTCCAGAGTAAAATTTCTGTACCTATGCAAATGAGCACTAGCCAAAAGAATGCTGTTTAAAAGTAAATTTTAAGCTTAATAAAAAGGAGAATTTTTTTAAATCTCTTCTGCTATTTACAAGGTAAACAAAGAGTTATTATTCAAACATTAAATCTCACCATTAATAAGAAACCATAAAAAAAGAGAGTTACTTTTACTTAATCTGAATGCACTGCAGTATTCGCCAGCATACGTCTCTCTTATAGGTATTTCTGAAAAGGAACCAAGTTTGTAGCTCTATTTAAAAGAAAGAAAAAGGCTTTTAAAAGAAACTCCCTAATTGTGGCCTAAAATTTCTCTGGAAGAAAAAACGGAAGGATATTCCCTTCAAATATCTAGAAAACTGTAATTAAAAATAAATGTATCAGGCCTCAGAAAGAAAAGTAAACAATTTGCATTTTGCCTCCTTAAAGAAAGCTTATGTCAATATACTCAAAGACTGATAGCAGAAACCCTATTAGTGTCATTTACTGTCCCCACCCAATGACAAAGGAAGTTAGGAAAGAAGCCTTATGTTAGACTGATTTAAATTAGCAAATGAAAATAAAAGAATATTCAGGGGAACTTAGTTGTAATAGGCAGAAACCTATTCCTGGAGCAGTCACTGTTTTTACTGATAGTTCATCTCATGGTAAAGCTGCTTGTAATGCAACTGGAGGCCCGGTGCACAAAAATTTGTGCACTCAGGGTTGGGAGAGGAGGTCCCTCAGCCTGGCCTGTGCCCTCTCACAGTCTGGGACCCATCAGGAGATAAGGACCTGCTGGTTTAGGCCTGCTCCCGGGTGGCAGAAGGCAGGCCTAATCCTAGGTGTAACCCGTGGTCGGGCTCAGAGCAGGGCCCATTGGGGAGTTGGGGCCCCGCCTCCTGTCATGCACAGAGCAGGGCGGATTGGGAGGTTGCGATGCCACCCTCAGTCATGCTCAGGGTAGGGCTGATTGGGGGGTTGGGGCACCACCCCCTGGCACACTCAAGGCAGGGTCCATAGGGAGGTTGCAGTGCCACTCCTGTCATGCACAGAGCAGGGCCTATCAGAGGGTTGGAGCTCCGCACCCTGTCACACTGATCCCGGTGCTGGGAAGCCTCCCTGCTCCGCTGATCCCAGGGCCAGGACGCCTCTCGGCTCCCCTGATCCCTTGCCCGGAGGCCTCTCGGCTCCGCTGATCACCGGGGCGGGAGGCCTCTCTGCTCCGCTGATCGCGGGGCCTCTGACTCCGCTGATCACGGGGCCGGGAGGCCTCTGGACTCCGCTGATCACTGGGGCTGGGAGGCCTATGGACTCTGCTGATCACCGGGGCTGGGAGGCCTCTCGGCTGATCACCGGGCCGGGAGGCCTCTGGACTCCGCTGATCACAGGGGCCAGGAGGCCTCTCGGCTCCGCTGATCACCGGGGCCGGGAGGCCTCTCGGCTCCGCTGATCACCTGGGCCGGGAGGCCTCTCAGATCCGCTGATCACCGGGGCCGGGAGGCCTCTCGGCTCCGCTGATCACCGGGGCCTCCAACTCCGCTGATCACCGGGGCCGGGAGGCCTCTCGGCTCCGCTGATCACCGGGGCCTCCAACTCCGCTGATCACCGGGGCCGGGAGGCCTCTCGGCTCCGCAGATCACCAGGGCCAGGAGGCCTCTCGGCTCCGCTGATCACCTGGGCCGGGAGGCCTCTCAACTCCGATGATCACCTGGGCTGGGAGGTCTCTTGGATCCGCTGATCACTGGGACCGGGAGGCCTCTCGGATCCACTGATCACCGGGGCGGGGAGGCCTCTCGACTCTGCTGATCCCAGGCCCTGAGGCCTCTCTGCCCTGCTGCTTCAGGGCTGTTTGTCTTCGCTCTGCTTGGAGCCTGAGTATGCAAATTAACCGCCATCTTTTAGCTTCTATAATTAAAACATTGTATCTTTTGGAGTTGTTGCTTCAGGAGCTCAGAGCCCTGCAGCTGCGGGGATCCTTGACTTTCTCCATCGCTGGGGCAACCAAGCCTCCTATTCTCAGCTGCCTGGCTGCCAGCCGCCATCTTGGCTGACAGTTAATTTGCATATCTCGCTGATTAGCCAATGAAAAAGGTATCAGTTGTACGCCAATTACCATTTTTCTCTTTTATTAGTATAGGATGAATTCAGATCAAGTCATTCAGACCAGTCATACTTCTGTGCAAAGAATCGAATTAGAAACGATCAACGCTGACTTGCAGGATTTCCAAAAGCCTCTTCATATTATCTATGAACTGTGCCGGGGTCCAACCCCAGCAGGTCCAGGGGTTCCCAAAGGCGTAGACAGAGTCGGTGAAGAAGGAAGGAGATGGAGACAGTGTTCAGTTGATCAGCAGCCTAGCCAGGATCTCCAGCCAGGATCTCCAGCCAAGTTCTGCTCTGGATCTCCAGAGAGGTTCTGCTTCGAATCTCCAGCCAGGTTCTGTGTCCATGTTCTCTTGCTAGGTTCTCCAGGTTCTCCAGCGAAGTTCTGCCAGTTTCCGTACAGGATCTTTTGCCATGTTCTCTCCAGAGAAGTTCTTCTGTCTCTAGGTAACGTTCTGTGTAGGTTCTGTGCCTAGGGTCTGTCTCTCTTGGTTCTGTCTTCTAAGTTCTGTGTTCTAAGTTCTGTATCCTAAGTTCTGTGTCTTGCTATATTGTTACATCTGTATTTATACCAGTTGATTCAATCCTATCAATCTCTATTAAAAGGTTAGGGCGTTTTTTATCTGCATTCCGGGGAGTAAAGATTATGTAGCTTAAGCATGATTGTTAGTAGTTAAAGTGATTAATTACCCGCCTGGCACTTAGTTAAGAGGTTTTATTCCCTCCCTAACTTCAGGGGAATATCCCTACCTGGGGAAACAACCTTTCTCAGAGACCTTGGTTAAAACACATAGTGCCAAGAAGCTGAGCAAACATATTAAGAACAGTATGCCATATATGCCAGGTCCCGTGAAAACAGCAAACACAGACCGGCTCCCGGCAGATCTGCCTATGCTGCCAGCCTGGTAAACAGAACTGCAACTACTCAATTTAAATGGCTGTGACCTACGCCTATCTCTACTATTTGAACAAGTCCTCGTCCTTTAACGAAAGGAAATGAATATGCCTATCAATTAGTTATTTTAAAGAAACAGGTCAGGGGAATCTCATCAACTTTTACATTAGTCTGCCAAAATATTGTACAGCAGACAAAACAGATTATCAAGAAATGTCCCCCTTGCATGTTATATCTGCTACAAGGGCCTCTAAATCCCAACTTGAAAAACAAAAGTGGGGGAATAGTGAAATCTCCTATAAGTAGACTACACAAAGCCTTAATTACTTTTAATTTTTCCCTTTAATGCTCATGGCAAGACACCTATGGAAAGACACTAGTGAAAGAGTAAGCTAAAGGAAAATGTTCTGGTAAAATGGAAAGATACTGAGTCTGGTTTATAGAAGGGTCCCTTTATTAACCTTTGGTTGAGGATATACTTGTGTCTTTCCAGAAAACTTCTCCAATTCCTGCAACATGAATCTGAGAGAGGAACTGACCAGACTACTGCAACCACAGATAGCAGTGGCCCCAAGCAAAACGCTGAGGAGTCAGAGGAAAACATCCAGAGATGGGGGATGGTGAAGACGGCTTGCCATGCTAGCACTCATCAGCTGTGCATTGGTGCAGGTTGCCCATGACAAAGCCAAAAAAGGTCAGACATGCATTGTCATTTCTCACCATTTGTACACCATCCAGAACTCGAACATCATTGCTGTCATGTCACAAGCTAACAGTGACTGGGAAAGGGATCCATAAAAATCTAATGGCTCCAAATGAAGCCTACTATGAATGAATTCCTTAAATACCTGACAATGATATTTAGAAGGACATGAAAGAACTCAATCTTTGTCGTCGAATCTCCCTATATTTCCTTTTTAGAATAACCACTAGTGTCTTTCTTTCTTGTTCTTCTATGTTTGCTTCCAGTCTGAAGATGCAGCATGAAGTCCTAAAAGGATATGAGCCCAGCTAATGGCATACACCTTTCTAAATTAATTAAGAAAGCAAAAAGGGGGAAATTTGGAGGAAAGACCAACAGTAGTGAACATATCAATGAGAGAAGTCCCACAGAAGGCGAATGGACTTTGATATTCAGCACGGCTGAAAATCAGCATTTTGTTACCCTGCTGTTCGCAAAATGGCTGAAAGCAACCTCCTACCATGATAATACTTTTATGGTTTACCAAAATTTACCATAAACATGCCTGTTTCTTTTGCTAAAGGGCAAATGTGTATTCAAGTAAATAAAAGCTGATGGGTCCTGGGTTTCAGAGAGCCTCTTTACTAGAGAGAAATATCTTCACCTGGCTCCCCATGCCTTGTAAATTTGTAATTGTTTTCTAGTGTATTCATTTGAGTTCATCCACTTTTCCCGATCCTGAATCTTTGCTGCAAACGGTTGCTGCAGGGAAGGTAGGGGAAGGTGGGGTTAGGGGGAGAGATCAACCAAAGGACTTATAGGCATGCATATAAGCCTGACTAATGGACATAGACACCAGTGGGGGTGTTGACATGAGTAGGACGTAGGGGGGACAAATGGGGGATAACGACACATATGTAATACCTTAATCAATAAAGAAAAAAAAAGCCCTAGCTGGTTAGGCACTGTGGATGGATTATTGGTCTCCAGACTGAAGGGTCCCAGGTTTGATTCCGGCCAAATACACATGCCTGGATTGTGGGCTTGGTCCCCAGTGTGAGGCATGCAGGTGGCAGAGGATCAATGATTCTCACTCATCATTGATGTTGCTATCTCTCTCTCCCTCTCCCTTTTTCACTGAAATCAATAAAAAATATTTCAAAAAAAAAGATGAAAGAGATGAATGAAATAGTGCCAGAGTAAAAAAAATATGTTTTAGAATACAGTAGAAGGAATCCTATTATTTTCAGATATTTAATAATTCCTACAACTTTTCTGATTAAATAGGTTTGCACTGTTTTGGTAATATTATATTTAATTTTTTTTCTTAACATATTAATTTTTATTGCATGTAACACTATATTATAAAAGTCTAATATGCAAATTGTCCCTTCAAACAGGAGTTTGACCAGGAGATCAACCATGGGGTGGGACTGTGTAGCTGTTGTCCCGGCTGCACCCTCAAGCCAGCCACACACTGTTCTGTCCGCCCCCCCCCACCCCCTGCAATGATTGAGGACCCGTCCGCCAGTAAGCTTCCCACAACCCCTTTCCCTAGCCTTCATCTTCCCCCATCTGATCCCCCACTCGATCGGGGTTGGGCCAGCCAGCCAAACACCTGCATCGCCTTCCCCTGGCCAACCCAGCGATTGGGGTGTGCAGGCCAGACACCACGCATGCACGAATTTGTACACTGGGTCTCCAGTATTAGTATATTTAAAATAGTTTTTCTTGGAATATTAATGCTTATTGCATGTACAATTATTACATTTAAAATAGTTTTTCTGGAAATATTAACATTTATTGAATGTACCATTATGATGGTAAAATCATTTTTCTTAAAATATTAAAAAAGTAAATACAAAAAAGAGGGACAGTGTATCAACATGGATTAAAAGGAATGCATTCCTCACTCTGGTGTTATCTACTTATTACCTCACTCATTAGAAGCTGAAGAATTATTTCCTAACAATGAAACAATAAGATAGTGTTCAGTACAGATGCCCATCCACTACTCACTTTCCACTTGGCTTCCTGAAATTAAGGTGCAGCATTCATTTTAAAACAGCTCATTACTCTAATCCATGAGAGGCTGTACAATGTACCTTGACTTCACATCTCAGTAGTGCTTTGCCTTGGAATAGAATGGGCAGGTTTTGTAGGTGGAGGATCCCAACTTCTTGAAGATGGAGCCCTTTTCAGTGGAAGGAAACCCATCCAAGGAGCCACTGCTGTGAAGATTAATTGTATGTCTACCATCCTCTGTGTTATAAATAACATCATTCTACTTGAGTAGGGTCAACATTTTTTAAATGGTCAAGTCTGGTTATTGTGTATAAATCTTTCCTAAACAGGATCATGGTCATAAGCATGCTGGTTAGCCCAAAATGATAAAATACTATCTTGTCATGTCTTCAGTACAGTGCTCAGAGTTATTGAAAATCAGTTTGGATAACCTAGAAAAAACTGAAGCAGCATTATATATACTTGCCAAAAATAAAACAAAACACACACACACACACACACACACACACACACACCCACATCGGAATTTGAATGCAGAGAATCCAGATATAGTAAGGGAAAGAAGTTTAACATACAAGAAAAGAGTCTCAACTAGTCTTCAATTTAGTTTCATCTTAATTAAATCTTTTAAAACATGTAATGTCTTAGAAGAAAATTAAAATATACCGTCAAAACATGATGCATCACAAAAAAGTGTTATTGAGCATATGTTATTATATAATGCCTACAGTTCATTTATAAAATAATTCTTTGATCAGAATACTATACTCTATTTTAATAGTATTTAAAGAAAACATGTTGAATAATACATAATTAAAAATCACTGTTTTCATTTTTATTTTATTTATTTATTTATTTATTTATTTATTCTTGATTTCTTTAATTGCTTAAAGTATTACAAAGGGTATTACTTATGTGTACTTTTTTTCCCACGGCCCTTGACAATCCCGTGGCCTCCCCTACCCCCAGTGTCTTATGTCCATTGGTTATGCTTATATGCATACATACAAGTCCTTCAGATGATCTCTTACCCCCCTTCCTCCTGCCCACAACCCTCCCCGGCCTACCCGCTGCAGTTAGACAATCTGTTTGAGGCAGCTCTGCCTCTTTATCTATTATTGTTTAAAAGTTTATAATGGTCTCTCTTATCCATGAATGAGTGAGATCACGTGGTATTTTACCTTCATTGACTGGCTTATTTCACTTAGCATAATGCTCTCCAGTTCCATCCATGCCATTGGGAATGGTAAGAGTTCCTTCTTTTTTACAACAGCATAGTATTCCATCGTGTAGATGCACCACTGTTTTCTAATCCATTCATCTAATGTTGGGTACCTAGGCTGTTTTAAGATCTTAGCTATGGTGAATTGTGCTGCTATGAACATAGGGGTGCAGATATCCTTTCTGATTGGTGTTTCTGGTTTCTTGGTATATATTCCTAGAAGAGGGATCACAGGGTCAAATGGGAGTTCCATTTGTAGATTTTTGAGGAAACTCCATAGTGTCTTCCATAGTGGCTGCACCAGTCTGCATTCCCACCAACAGTGCACGAGTGTTCCTTTTTCTCCACATCCTCTACAGCACTTTTCATTTGTGGATTTGTTGATGATAGCCATTCTGACAGGTGTGAGATGGAACCTCATTGTTGTTTTGATTTGCATCTCTCATATGATTAGTGACTTTCAGCATGCTTTCATATGTCTCTTGGCTTTCTGAATGTCCTCTTTTGAAAGGTGTCTATTTAGATCCTTTGCCTATTTTTTGATTGGATTGTTTATCTTCTTTTTGTTAAGTTGTATGAGTTATCTATAAATTTTGGAGATTAGGCCCTTATCAGATATGATATTGGCAAATATGTTTTCCCATGCAGTGGGTTTTCTCATTGTTTTGTTGATGGTTTCTTTTGCTGTGCAGAAGCTTTTTATTTTTATGTAGTCCTATTTGTTCATTTTCTCTTTAGTTTCAAGTGCCATAGGAGCTGTATCAGTGAATAAATTGCTTCAAGGTATGTCTGAGATTTTGTTGCCTTTGGATTCCTCTAGAATTTTTATGGTTTCCTGTCATACATTTAAGTCCTTTATCCATTTTGGGTTTATTTTTGTGTATGGTGTAAGTTGGTGTTCTCGTTTCATTTTCTTGCAAATTTCTGTCCAATTTTCCCAATGCCATTTATTGAAGAGACTATCTTGGCTCCATTGTATGTTCTTGCCTCCTTTGGCAAACATTATTTGAGCATATTTGCTCTGGCCGATTTCTGTGATCTCTATTCTGTTCCATTGATCTATATGTCTGTTATTGTGCCAGCTCCAGGCAGTTTTGAGAACAGTGGCTTTGTAATACAGCTTGATATCTGGTAGTGAGATCCCACCTACTTTGTTCTTTCTCAGGATTGCTGCAGCTATTCGGGGTCTTTTTTTATTCCAGATGAATTTTTGGAGAATTCATTCTAGATCTGTGAGGTATGCCATTGGTATTTTAATGGGAAGTGCGTTGAATTTATAGATTGCTTTGGGTGGTATGGACATTTTAATGATGTTGATTCTACCAATCCATGAACACGGTATGTTCTTCCATCTGTTTATGTCTTCCTCTATCTCTTTTTTTCAACGTCCTGTAGTTTACTGAGTAGAGGTCTTTTACCTCTTTAGATAAGTTTATTCCTAGGTAGCTTAATCTTTTTGGTGCGATGGTAAATGGGATTGTTTTTATAATCTCTCTTTCTGAAAGTTCACTACTGGTATATAGAAATGCCTCAGATTTCCTGGGGTTAATTTTGTATCCTACTACATTGCCAAATTCGTGTATTAAGTCAGTAGTTTTTTTGATGGATTCTCTAGGGTTTTGTAAGTCTAATATCGTGTCACCTGCAAATAAGGACAGTTTTACTTCCTCTTTTCCAATTAGGATGCCTTTTATTTCTTGTTCTTGTCTAATTGCAATGGCTAATACTTCCAGTACTATGTTGAACAGGAGTGGTGAGAGTGGGCATCCCTGTCTTGTTCCTGTTCTTAGAGGAAATAGTGTTAGTTTTTGTCCATTGAGTATGATGTTGGCTGTGGGCCTGTCATAAATGGCTTTTATTATGTTGAGGTATGATCCTTCTACTCCCACCTTGCTGAGAGTTTTTATCAAAAATGGGTGTTGGATTTTGTCAAATGCTTTTTCTGCATCAATTGATATGACCTTTTTTTTTTCTTTCAATTTGTTTATGTGATATATCACGCTTATTGATTTGCGGATATTGTACCATCCTCTCATCCCTGGGATAAATCCTACTTGGTCATGTTGTAGGATCTTTCTGATGTACTGCTGGATCTGATTTGCTAAGATTTTCTTGAGCATTTTGGCATCCATGTTCATGAAGGATATTGGCCTGTAATTCTCTTTCATTGTGTTGTCTGTACTGTTATTTGGATGATGCTAGCTTCATAGAATGAGCTTGTAAGTGTTCCTTCCTCTTGGATTTTTTGTAGTATTCTGAGGAGGATAGGTTTTAGTTCTTCCTTGAATATTTGGTAAAACTGCCCTGTGAAGCCGTCTGGTCCTGGGCTTTTGTTTGCTGGAAGCTGTTTGATGACTGCTTCAATTTCTTCCATAGTTATTGGCCTATTGAGATTTTTAGATTCTTCCTGATTGAGTTTTGGAATGATGTATTTTTCTAGGAATTTGTCCATTTCCTCCAGGTAATCTAGTTTGTTGGAGTAGAGCTGTCCATAGTATTTAACAATCATTCGTATTTCTGTGTGGTCTGTTGTTACTTCGCCTCTATCGTTTTTGATTTTGTTTATTTGGGCCCTCTCTCTTTGCTTCTTCGTGAGTCTGGCTATAGGTTCATCAATCTTGTTTATCCTTTCAAAGAACCAGCTCTTGGTCACATTGATTTTTTGTATAGTTTTTTTGGAATCTATGTCATTTATTTCTGCTGTAATCTTTATTATCTCCTTCCTTCTGCTCACTCTGGGGTTTTCTTGTTGCCCTCCTTCTAAATTTTTGAGTAGTAGATTTAGATGTTTTACTAGCATTTTTTCTTGTTTCTTGAGATAGGCCTGTAGAGCTATTAACTTCCCTCTCATGACTGCTTTCATTGTGTCTTATAAGATTTGGATTGTTGTGTTTTCATTGTCATTAGTTTCCAGAATGTTTTTAATTTCTTCGTTGATCTCATTGTTCACCAAATCAATATTTAATAAAATGCTATTCAGCTTCCAGTGTTTGAGTAATTTGAGTTGTTTTTATTGTAGTTTATTTCTAATATTATGCCATCGTGGTCTGAAAAGATGCTTTTTATGATTTCAATCTTCTTGAATTTGGGGAGAGTTTTCTTTTGACCCAATATGTGGTCTATGTTTGAATCTGTCCCATGAGCACTTGAGTAGAATGTATATTCCAAAACTTTGCTGTGAAGTGTTCTGAAGATGTCAATTAAGTACATCTGATCTAGTGAGTCATTTAGGATTGCTATTTCTCTGCTGATTGTTTGTCTAGACGACTTATCAAGTGAAGTCAGTGGGGTATTAAAGTCCCCTACTATGATTATATTGTTGTCGATCTCTCCTTTGATATCTTCCAGGAGTTTTATTTTTTTTATATATTTGGGTGCTCCTGCATTGGGTGCATATATGTTTACCAGGGTAATATTTTCTTGTTGTATTGATCTCTTTAGTATTATGAAGTGGCCTTTCTTATCTCTTGTTATGGCCTTCACTTTGAGGTCTATTTTGCCCAATATAAATATTGCTACCCCAGCTTCCTTTTCCTTTCCATTTGCCTGAAAGATATTTTTCCATCCCTTCACTTTCAGTCTGTGTGAGTCCCTTCTTCTGAGGTGGGTCTCTTGTAGACAGCAGATGTTTGGTCATGTTTTTTTTTTTTTTTTTTTTTTTTTTTATCCATTCAGGCACTCAATGTCTTTTGGTTCGAGCATTTAGTCTGTTTACATTTAAAGTTATTATTGAAAGGTGTTTGTTTGTAGCCATTTCTATTTTTGTGTGTGGCTGTTTTCTTTCTGAGCTTTTTATTTCTTCTTTTTACACCAGTCCCTTTAACATTTCTAGCATTTGGTGGCTTGGTGCTGATAAACTCCCTTTGCCTTTTATTTATTTATTTTTTTTGTCTCTGAAGCTTCTTATTTCCCCTTCAATTTTGATTGATAGCCTTGCTGGATAGAGTGTTCTTGAATTCAGTCCTTTGCTTTGCATCACTTTGTAAATTTCTGTCTATTCTTTTCTGGCCTGATGTGTTTCTGTTGAGAAATCATTTGATAATCTAATGGGAGATCCCTTGTATGTAACTTTCCATCTCTCGCTTGCAGCCTGTAAGATTCTCTCTTTGTCCTGAACATTTGCCATGGTAATTATGATATGTGTGTTGGTGTGGGTCTTTTCGGATTCATCTTGTTTGTGACTCTCTGTGCTTGTGTGATTTTTTCTTCCCCACCTCAGGGAAGTTTTCTGATATTATTCCTTCCAATAGGTTTTCTAATCCTTGTTCCTTTTTCTCTTGTTCTGGAACCCCTATTATTTGGATGTTGTTTCATTTCATGTTGTCCCAAATCTCCCTTAGGCTCTCATCCTGTCTTTTAATTTTTTCTGCAATTGCAGTTCAGTTTGGGTGTGTTATGCTTCCTTGTCTTATAATTCACTAATTCGTTCCTCCACTTCTCCTAGTCTACTGTTGATACTTTCAATGGTGGTTTTTTTTTATTGCAGCTATATCGCTCTTCATTTCATCTTGGGTCTTACATAATTTATTGATATTTTCATCTGTCTCTTCTAGCGTTTTGCATATCTTATTGATTTTTTCATCTGTTTCTTCTTGCTTCTTGCATAAGTTGTTGATTTTTTTCTCTATCTGGTTTATGCACTCTAGGACCCTTATTCTGAATTCTTTTTCTGTCATGTTGCATGCCTCTGTATCACTTAGCTTATTTTCTGGGGAGTCCTCCTTTTCTTTCCTTTGGGGGTTTCTTTGTCTACCCATGTTTGACCTCACTGTCATATCTGGACATTGAGTCGTTCAATGGCTGCTCCCTGCATGGCAGTGGCTCCTTGTGTTGTTGTTGCTCTTCAGGCGGTTGCAGTAGCAGCTTCTCCTCAGTTGGCAGCAGCTCCTCTGGTGGGTGCTGTTCAGAGTGTGGTGGCTCTTCTGACTGGTGGGGGGAGGCTTCACGTACAGCTGCTGTTCCTCAGACAGAGGGTGTGGTGCTCAGGAGGCTGCTGTTTCTTGGATCTACTGCGTTGATTTAAAGGGAGAAAATACAACACAACAAGGCACCACCACGTACCAGGCACTGAACACAAATATATTCACGGTAGTAATAATCCCAAATAAAGGTGACCACCCAAATTAAGAGAATTAGGGGATAAGGAAGAAAGAAAATTATAAAGAGAAAAAAGAAAAGAAAATAAAAATAGAAAAATAAAGGAGTGAAAAAATGAAATTTGGAAAAGGAGGGGGAAAAAGAGGAAAAAAAAAGAGCAAAAAGAAAGAATGAAGTAGAATAGGGGATGAGACTATATATAGGAGGAGAAAACTCCTATAGAACCACCACTAATCCCAACAAATGCCTGCAACAGCTCCCTGGAGATGAATGCAAACTAGAAACAATAAATAATATCAAGAGAGGGAAGGGAAAACAGAAGCACAAAAATAATCGGGGGGAGGGGGGGTGGTGGGGTTGTACGGTGGAAAAAAACCAGCAGAAAAAAAAAAGCAAAAAAGCCTCACAACAAGACCTAAAAATCACCCACGTACACACAGACACACAGACAAAAAAAACAAATAAACAAACGAACAACAGAAAAACCCCAATATACTCAACAATCAAGCAGACAGCAATAAAACAATAGAAAGATAAAAGAAGAAAAAAATTGGATAGTGAAGAAAGATAAGGGATATATGTATAAGGATTTAGAGCAGTGGATTGGAAATAGGATATATAAGTAGGGTGAAATTTTGACAGGAGGTAAACAGAAGGAATAGGGAAAATCTAAAGCAGGAATTGGGTAAGAGAAACAGGACAACAAAAGGGGAAAAGTGAGGGAGAGGGCTTTATCATAAAGGTAAAATTGAGGTAGGGAAATTTGATGCTAAAGGAACAATGAAAATAGAATGGAGAACACTAATCCCAAAATAAAATAAAGAGAAATTAAAATGGCACTTTAAAAAATGGTAAAATGGTAGCAGTAATAATACTGGTTAAAAATAAAAATGTAGTAATTAAAAGGGTAAAATCAGATGTTGGAAAAATAAGAAAAAAATTGGTTTCTTAGTTATAAGGTGAAAAAGGAAAAAAAAAATTGCAGTAGTGAAGGTCCTTCGGTTATTCTACTCATCAGTCTGGCTCGCCTTCGTCCTGCCAGGTATTCAGGAGAGTGTTGAATTTCCCGGAGATTCACTGTTCCTCTGTGTTGTAAACCACAATCCTGATTTTAAAGCAGGCCGTATTAGTGTCCCAGACTGCCTTAATTTGTATTTAGCTAAGAGTCAGTTTGTGGCTCAGCCTCTGGGAGGCAGTGTTTTTGGGTTGGCCTCTGAGGCTATATGGCTTTTCTTTCCAGTAGCAAGGGTTTATTTTCTCGATTGCACTTAAAACTGGTTTGGGGAGGTCAACTGTCCAGAGCTGGTTCTTTAATCATTACCCTGCTCTGTGTTATTGCTGGGATTGAAAATCCCTCTATAGGCCAGATCCTGTTAAATCCCAGGAACTGATCAGATTATTTTAATCCTTGATCTCCTTCAGGGTGGAATCTGGGTGTGGCTGTGCTTCTTACCTTCGGGCTAGGTAGAGGAGTCCCACCATCCGGAAAGAATGACTGCCCAGATCCTGGGTCCAGGGGTGTTTCAGCACACAATTCGCTGCCACCTCTCCCGGCCCTCCCTCTATCCTAGCCACTCCCCAGATTCCATGTGTCTACACCTTCTCCTTCTCTTCAGCACAGGTGAGTGTCTGTATCCGAATTGCCTTATGAACAGGATTCAGTGAAAACAAACAAACAATTGCAGGCCGCGGAAACGGGGAGTGCTGAGTTTCTGTAAGCTCTTCTTTTATTGGCACTGCATGCTCTGGTCAGCTCTTTAGGCTGCCCCCTTTAGGCTCAGTCCTGCGTGGTCACAGAACCCAGATGTCAAATCCCCCTGTGCCAGGAATCCCTGGGATCTCCTTTCCCCAGTCAGGGGCTGTGCCTGTCCCAAGGGACTCGCCTGTCTGCCATGTGGTCTCCCTTTGAACCTCTGGGTTCAGAGGTGTGGCAAACTTTCCTTCCCTGATCCCTTTTTTTGTTTTGTTTTGTATTGTATTTGTTTTTTTTACCTTTCTAGGAGAGTTCTTCCCTTCCTGGCCACAAACCATCTCACCAGCTGAGTAATTTCGCAAATTTGGGGTGGGTGTTATTAGTTTCAGCTGGTTACTCCATTTGATCCAGGACACGACCTGGGACATGTCTGCCTATATCACCACCATCTTCGGAATCCATTTTTATAGCTGTATAATACTTCACTGTGTGAAAGCATTTTTTTTTCATTTTTAAATAGAAAATAGGCTTATCTTCCAATTTTGTAATTTGTATTGTGAAAGAAGAACTATGAGCATCCTCATATGTGGCCAAATATGAACTGGAAAACTCTTCTCAGTATCACCTCAGTGGTAAAAACAGGTACATCCGCCTTCATCTTGCACAAACTCTGCAATAACACTTTAGGAAATTTGCCGTGAAATGTCACACACCTAATTATCACAAATGAACACTAAATATTTGAAATTGGGAAAACTGGTTAATATGAAACCAACTTTTCCTGCTAAATATATATTGAAATGAATATACCTTCCTTTCATAGTCAGTAAAATAAGTAAATAGATAAATTAATTACAAGACAACTTCCCTGAAAATAGCTCATCAACATTTTCATTCATGTTTCATATTTCTTATATACAAGAAAGAAAGAAAGATCAATAAACGTGGTGAATCATTGGTTTTTAGCCTTTTCCTGAGTCAGAGACCCCTTGGTGAATCTATTGAATACTATAGACATTTCCCTTATGTAGTTTCCAAATGAAAGTTCTCTACAGCAAACATAGGTACAAGATCCTCTTATCAAAATGATAATAGAGATTCTTATTTTACACAGTACAGGGTTGCACATTCCTATACTCAAATCTAGTATTTCAAATCCAATTCTAAATAATGAAGTGCGTGTCCTTTAAGTTTATATAGTTAGACTAACTTTTATTACAGTGGGTATTTTCCAAGGTGAACTGATGTCCTTTTTTCAGACAAAAGAAGTGTACTCTCAGAACAAATTATTGTAGTTCAATAAGTATGAATCTTCACTTTAAACCTACATAGCTTCTTGTTCCTAAAGTGTAATATTCTAACATAAGATCAATAGAATTGAGTTCTTCGGAGAACTGTTGAAGTGACAAGAGGCAAACATAATGCTAAAATAGACTGAATTTAGCTTGAGGTTTAAATTCTATCCCTGTAAGTCATTATGAGTTTTTTTTTACACATTACATATTTCATTCATTATTATAAGTGCTATACCTCTTTAGCAATTACAAATCATAATGATCATCAGTATACATTCTCAATCTAATGAATGGTATCATTTCTATTGCTTTGAAAGCTATGAATGAAATTGAGGTGTATTTCTTCATTGAATGTCACTGTTTTCACATAAATAATGGTTTCATGCTCATATCTTTTATTTTTTAATTTTTTAAAAAAACATTTGAGTTACTGACAGTTTCTGCACTCTTTATTGAATTTATAGGAGTTAATATGATCACATAGGCTTCATGTACAGAACCCTATGATAACTTATTTGCGTATTGCATTATGTGTTTACTAAGTCAGATCTCCTACTATCCCTAGATTTTGAAACATTACCTAAGTTATTTCCACCTGAGGGATATCCTTTTGCTTCTCTTACTTCCTCCTCTTTCACTTCTCAGACTTCTTATATCACCTCTATTTCTTGATGGAAGTGGTGCCCTCTCCCCACCCCCACTTTGAAAAGATGGTTTCTTGGTGTAGTCTACTTTAATTGTTTTTCCACCTACAGACTAAACAGTACACATAATATGAACACTACATAACATTTAACCTGAACAAATGAACAACTGTTTGAAACCTACTTATTATTGCAACTAAAATCAAGATCTACCTCAAATTCTTCTCCCAAACAAAGCATTTCCTTCAAAAACGATAGAATCCTTTTTCATGGTAAGTTTATGAAACACTTCATTATTGACAATATTCCATTGAAGTATTCAACACAGAACCATATATGTTGGTTAATAAAAGTTCTCCAAAGACCTTTAGTAATAAGCACTAAAATGTCTCACATTCCAGGAAAAAAAAAAAACACATACATTCCATTCTTGTCTTTTAATAGGCTTATTCTTGGTTTTCTGGAGAGAGAGAAAGTTAGAGGGATAGAGAGATGGAAACATAGATGAAAGAGAAATATATTGATCAGCGGCTTCCTTAAATGTCTCATACTGGTGGAGCAGCCAGCATTCTAGGCATGGGTCCTGACCAGGAATAGATGATGAGACATCTTACTTCACAATTCTATGCTCAACCATTGAGTAATACTGACTGGGCAATGTGGATTACTTTTTAGAATGTGTCCGTTACTCCATTTTTGTTTTGACAACATCTATTTCATTTTTTCCAGGGTACATGTCTTACATAAACTATTTTTTAAAACAAAAATCATTCATTCAAAATGATTAGGTACTTTATTCCTCCTCTACCAACTCTCAGATTTCTTACTTTTATTATTTCTCTAGTTAAAATGAAAGAAAAAATGTCCAGTATGACTGCAACTCTGTATTTACATAGTTCTGAATTGTTTCTTCATTCTATTTCTAACAGGCTTCTTGCACAATCTTTAGTATTTTTATGTTATACACTGTTTTGTTAAATATGGTTCTAAGAAAACAAGCCATCTTGAAGGAGAGAGCTGCTATGACTAGGAACCCAGCCTCACCTCCACCCAGAAGGGCCTCAGACATCACCTGAGATCCTAGAGCCACTCTGGCCAAAGACCATTTATGGCAACAGCAGACCCACGGACACTGGGACTGCAGCCCCCAACCACCTCCACTACCTCCTGTGAGTCTTGGAGTGCACAATTGAATTGCCGATCCACTCTGTGGCCATTGGCCACTCGCACCCTGGCACCTGGGTTCTGCAATGATAGGTAAAATGGTGATACAAAAAAACAAACCCCAAAGGAGAGAAAAGGAGGAATTGCCGAGTAGGGAAACTCAACTAAATGGAGGCATACAATATGTTCGAAAAAGAATTCAGAATAAGGGTCATAAAGTTCATACACCAGATGCCTGGGAAATCCACAACTTATGTAAGAATCAAGGAAAAATGAAAAAATTGATAATAGCTACAATAAAAAATACAATGGAAGGTTTCAGTAGTAGACTAGAAGTAGCAAAGGATTGAATCCGCGATTTAGGAGACAGGGAAGTGTAACACACCATGAACAACACAATCTGAAGAGCAATTGGAGAGAAAAAATAGAAATAGAAAGCAGTTGGATATCCTAAGGGAAATTGGTGACAACATGAAACAAAGTAACATGTGTATATTAAGGGGGTCAGAAGGACAAGATGAGGAACAAGGATTAGGAAACCTATCAGAAGAAATAATCGCAAAACCTTCCTCATCTTGCGAAGAAAAAGTCACACAAGCACAGACAGTTCCAAACAAGATGAACCCAATAAGACCTATACCAAGACACATTGTAATTATAATGGCAAACAATAACGACACAAACAGAACCTTAAAGGCTGCAAGAGAGAGACAGAGAGTTACCTACAAAGGCTCTCCTGTTAGATGATCAAATGATTTTTAACAGAAACACATCAGGCAGGAAGGGAATGAAAGGAAATATACAAAGTGATGCAAAACAAGGGACCACATCCAAGAATACTTATCCAGCAAGGCTATCATTCAAAACTGTAGAGGAATTCAGTGTCTTCATAGAAAAAAAAAAAATCTAAGGGAGTGTTTCACTACTAAACCATCAATGCAAGAAATACTAAAGGGACTGTTGTAAAAAGAAGGAATAGAAGAGACAGGAGAAACCCAGGCATAAAGAAAAAAGTGGCAACAAATCAGTACCTATCAAAATAACCTTAAACCTAAATGGACTAAACACTCCATTCAAAAGATATAAAATGGCTAAAATTATAATAAAACAAGACCCATATGTATGCAGTCTATGAGAAACCCACCTCATAATAAGGGACTCACAGGGACTGAAAGTGGAAGGAGAGAAATATGTTTCAGGCAAAGGGGGGGAAAAACTAGGGGATCAATAATTATATTTGAAAAAATAAATCTCGAGAAGCCAAGATCGCAGCGGAATAGGCAGACCAGTCCCACGGCTTGTCCTGGAGCAAATGGAGTGTGCAGCTGAAACTAGTAACACCCACCCAGAATTGGCGAAGTACACTCAGGTGGTTAGACAGTTTACAGCTGGGAAGGGCAGAGTTCCTCTGGTAAGGTAAAAACCAGGGATCTGGCAGGAAATTTGCCACACCTCTGAGCCCAGAGGGTCAGAGGGAGACCACGCAGCACACAGCCAAGACTCTTGGGACAGGCACAGCCCCTGACTGTGGAAAGGAGATCCGCGGGATTGTTGGTACAGGGGGATTTGAGATCTGGTTTTCATAATTACAGAGGACTGAGCCTAAAAGGAGCAGCCTGAAGCACTGACCAGACCATGCAGTGCTGGTAAGAGATGAGCTTACAGAGACTCAGCCTGCCCTGTTTCTGTGGCCGGCATTTGTTTGTTCCTTTTCAATGAACCCTGTTCATAGGACATTTTGTATACAGACACTCACATGTGCTGAAGAGCAGGTGAAGGTGTGGACAAGTGGAATCTGGGGAGAGGCTGGGAAGAGAAGGTGGGCCAGGAGAAGTGGCAGTAAATTGAATGCTGAGTCACCCCTGAGCCCAGGACTTGGGCAGCCATTTTCTCCTGAGGCTCTAATTCCTCCCTCCAGGCCCCAGGCAAGGAAAACAGCCACATCCAGATTCCGCCCTACATGAGATGAAGGATTAAAATAATCTGATTAGTCCCTGGGAGTTATCAGGGTCTGGCCTATAGCAGGGCTTTCTGTCCCAGCAATGACAACAACAACAACAACAACAACAACAACAGCGAAAAGCACAGATATTCCTGAAAACTGGGATCTGAAGCCAGCCTAAGGAATGACATTTCAATTTTTCATGTTTATTTTTTTTTATTATTATGTTGTTAGCAATTTTTTGCATTTTTCATTGTTCACCTTTTTTAGTGTTTGTTCCCTTATTTCCTACTTTTTTCACATTCTTTCTTCAACCACATGAGCTGCAGTATGTGAGTGGCACGCGCTTGTCCAGGGAACATCAGCCCTATGAGCAGCCTGCCTCGAGCCAAAGAGCAGCAGCCTCATGTGACCTGCCCCTGTCCAAGGAGCAGCAGCTGTGTGAGCAGCCTGCTTCCCTGTCTGAGGAGCAGCAACCACGCGAGCAGTCTGACCTCTCTGAGGAGGAGCAACTGCATGAGCAATCTTCCTATATCTGAGGAGCGGCACCCCTGCGAAGCCTGCCCCCATCCGAGGCGCAGCAGCTTCGCACACCCTGCACTAGTCTGAGGAGCAGCAGCTGCACAAGCAGCTTGGCCTGGTCCAAGCAGCAGCAGCCGCATGAGCACTCTGCCCAATCTGGGGTACAGCAGCTGTGCGAGCAGCCCACCACCATCTGAAGAGCAGCAGTTCTGCGAGTGGTCCGGCCCCATTCGAGGAGCAGCAGCAGCCCAACCCGGTCCAAGGAGCGGCAGTCATAAGAGTATACCACCCACATCTGAGGAGCGGCAGCCCTGCACAGCATACACCAGTCCAAGGAGCAGAGCCACAACAGCCTGCACCTGTCTGACGAGCAGCAGACCAGTAAGTGCCACATCCCTGTCGAGGAGGAGCAGCCTCGCCTGCAGCTCACTCCCGTCCAAAGATCAGCAGCCTTGCACTCAGCCTTGCCAGCAGCCCATCTCCGTCTGAGGAGCAGTAGACCTGCAATCAACGTATCCAAGTCCTAGGAGCAGTAGCCCCACAAGTAGCCCACCACATCAGAGGAACAACAGCAGCATGCAGCCAGCCCCCATCCAAGGATCAGCAGCCAGGTGAGCATTCCGCCCCAGTTCAAGGAGTAGAAGCTGTGTGTGTGGCCCACCCGCATCCAAGGAACAGCAGCCTTGTGATCAGCACATCCTTGGTCTGAGGAACGGCAGCTGTGTGTGAAGCCTACCACAACCAGCCACAGGAGCCACCACAGCTGTGAACAGCACCCACCAGAGGAGCGGCTGCCAACTGAGGAACAGCAGCTATCACAAGTGCTTGAGGAGCAACCACAGCCCGAGGAGCCACTGCCACCCAAGGAGCAGCCCCTGAGTGACTCAACCTCTAGATATATCGGTGAGATCAAACATGGGTAGAGAAAGAAACCCCCAAAGGAAAGAAAAGGAGGACTCCCCAGAAAAGCAGCTAAGTGAAACAGAGGCATGCAGCTTGACAGAAAGAGAATTCAGATTAAGGGTGCTAGAATGCATAAACCAGATGGAGGGAAAAATCAACAAGTTATTCAAGAATCAAGAAGAAACGGAAGAAAAAATAAACAACTTATGTAAGAATCAAAAAGAAATGGATTAAAAAAATCAATAAATTATGTCAGAAACAAGAAGAAATGAAGAGTGATATAGCTGCAATAAAAAACACCACTGAAAGTTTCTATAGTAGATTAGGAGAAGCAGAGGGCTGAATTAGCGAATTAGAAGACAGGGAAGCAAAACACTCCCAAACTGAACTGCAATTGTAGAAAAAAAATCAAAGACAGGAGGAGAGCCTAAGGGAGCTATGAGACCGCATGAAATGAAACAACATGCGAATTATAGGGGTTCCAGAACAACAGAAAGAGGAACAAGGATTAGAAAACCTATTGGAAGAAATAATATCAGAAAACTTCCCAGATGTGGGGAAGAAAAAATTCACACAAGCCCAGAGTCCAAAACAAGGTAAACTCGAAAAGACCCACACCAAGACACATCATAATTACCATGGCAAATGTTCAGGACAAAGAGAGAATCTTGAAGGCTGAAAGAGAGAGACTGAAAGTTACATACAAGGGATCTCCCATTAGATTATCAAATAATTTCTCAACAGAAACACATCAGGCCAGAAAAGAATGGACGGAAATTTACAAAGTGATGCAAAGCAAAGGACTGAATCCAAGAATTCTCTATCCAGCAAGGCTATCAATCAAAATTGAAGGGGAAATAAGAAGATTCACAGACAAAAAAGGGCTAAGTGAGTTTATCATCACCAAGCCAGCAATGCAAGAAATGCTAAAATGACTGGTGTAAAAAGAGGAAATAAAAAGGTAAGAAAGAAAACAGGCACAAAAAATAGAAATGGCTACAAACAAGTACATTTCAATAATAACTTTAAAAGTAGATGGAGTAATGCTCCAATCAAAAGACATCAAGTGGCTGAATGGATAAGAAAAACATGACCCATATATTTGCTGTCTACAAGAAACCCTCAGAAGAAGGGACTCACACAGAATGAAAGTGAAGGGATGGCAAAATATTTTTCAGGCAAGTGAAAATGAAAAAAATAAAAAGCTGGTGTAGCAATAATTATATAGGACGAAATAGACCTCAAATTGAAGGCCATAACAAGAGATAAGGAAGGCCACTTCATAATACTAAGGGGATCAATACAAGAGGATATAACCCTGATAAACATTTATCCACCCAATGCAGGAGCACCCAAATACATAAAAAAGCTCCTAGAAGATATAAAAGGAGAGGTCGACAACAATATAATCATAGTAGGGGACTTTAATACCCCACTGATATCACTTGATAAGTCGTCTAGACAAATTATCAGCAAAGAAACAGCAATCATAAATGACTCACTAGATCAGATGGATTTAATTGACATCTTCAGAACATTTCACACCAAAGCCATGGAATATATGTTCTCCTTAAGTGCTCATGGGACATTTTCAAAAATAGACCACATATTGGGTCACAAACAAGTTCTCCCCAAATTCAAGAAGATTGAAATTATACCAAGCATCTTCTCAGATCATGATGGCGTAATATTAGAAATAATCTACAATAAAAACCATACAAAATACTCTAACGCTGGAAGCTGAATAGCATGTTATTAAATATTGATTGGTTTACCAATGAGATCAAAGAAGAAATTAAAAACATCCTGGAAACTAACAACAATGAAAGAACAACAATCCAAAACCTATGGGACACAATGAAAGCTTTCCTGTGAGGGAAGTGCATAGCTCTACAGGCCTATCTCAAAAAACAAGAAAAAATGGTAGCAAATCATCTAACTCTACATATCAAGGAACTAGAAAGAGAGCAACAAGAAAACCCCAGAGTGAGCAGAAGGAAGGAGATAATAAAGATTAGAGCAGGAATAAATGACATAGAGACCAAAAAAAAACAATACAGAAAATCAATGAAACCAAGAGCTGGTTCTTTGAAAGGATAAACAAGATTGATGAACCTCTACCCAGGCTAACCCATCCTCTAAACAATAAAGTATTTTTTTAAAAATGTGTTCCTAGAATTATACCTTTTAAATATAGTAATTTGATTAACATACATACCTAAATTTTCCAGTCTCCCAATAACTTCATGATGGTTGATCTTTTAGCTAAATCAACATGGCATGTGTAAACATAACTCAGGTCACTGTAATTGCTCCACATAAAACCCTTTGGATGTCTGGAATTATTTTTGTAAACAAATCTGAAGTCACATATTCCACCAAGATGTCTGACACTGATGGGCAGCGACACAAACTAAACAGCCACTGGACACAGTTCCCACCTGAAGGAATCACTTGAGCTTTCTGGGTCCAAAATGTTTTCCACAGATTTATACACCACGGCCTCCTTTCCGACATTTGAGATTCAAGAAACATCCCTTGATGCCCTGAATTTTATGAATAGAAACACTATCTCCTACCAATATAACTTCTAAAAATAATTACCCCCTATATTTTTCCTCTTATCTTTTTTTATGCATGATTGTACTTATTTACATTTCCTTGCATGTTTGTTATTTTTACCATAGAAAAGAAGTGCCCAATAAGTAGGGATTTTGTCTTATTCAGAATCATTGTGTAGGCTACAAAACACCACTTGAAAGAAGACACTTAGGAATGATATCTACACAAACTACTTTTCTTCTGCTTAGAAACTAGGGAAACAACATCAACCATTCTTCATAAATCAAATAAATGGACTTCTGAACTCAAGAAAAATCATGAGACACATCCAACTCTTGGCTGTTGACAAACCCTAAAAGACAAAGGTAAAGTAAAGGGGTCAATATGTACTGACCCCCTTCGATGTATCATAAAACAGGCTCTCCAAATAAAGGCCAGGGACATAAGTGAGTTATGTACTAAAAGTCATTGAAGATCAACAACTTAATATATGGCATAACGAGTACACACACAAATTAACTTAAATATAAGATCAAAAGTGTAGCCAAAGCACAAACTTGGTTATTGACATAGAAATCTGCATATGTTACCTTGTCCCAGGGAAGAGTGATTCTTAATAAATCCAAAAGAACGTGGCTTAAAATAATGGTATGATATGTTGCAAATATCTGAAAATATAACAGAACCAAAGAAAATATGTACCCCAAACGATGCCCGGATGGTGTGAATTTCAGGGTTATATTAAGGAATACTTGTACAACGATCTCCGACAACTTTGAAGGATATGGGACACACATTGGCTAGATTTAAGATCAAAGAGAAATAAGACTATTTCCTTCACTAGTACATTAAAGACTCAATGAAAGGAACTCTTATCCACTACTTTAAAATAAATCAGGATATATACATTTTACAAAAATCAGTCTTGTGGCACGATTCAAAAATAACCAGAGAAAAGTTAGTTAGGGAAGTTAAGGTCATTTAGTTATGGCACACCCAATGTCCTAACTCACATCAGTTCCTGTCATGAAGAACTAAATACCTAGTCCACTTGCTGTGTCTCTGTGATGGTTGACCATCCAAATGTGACCTGGAGGTCACTGTCCTATTACTGGACAAAGAACAAGCCCAAGTCCCTTGCTCAATCCCCAGTGGGGGACAGGGAGATGGCAGCCGATCAGTGATTCTCTCTAAACATTCATGTTTCTGTCTCCCTCTCCCTTGCTCTATGAAATCAATACAAATACTTTTTTTAAAAAAAGTGTTCCAACTAGAGGGAAAAGGGACTACACATACCATATTTTCAAGACCTTTTTTTTATGCTATGGATATGTGTGCATCAATTATATTAGCTTTTTACCAACAGTGACCTGATTTCCGCTGACATTATATGTCTGGGGTGGGCAGGCTGTTCTAAATTAGAAAGTGCTTTGAAGGCTTAAAGCAGGATTCCATTTGTATTCATATACTAAAATAACTAAGCTTAATGTACTCTTTTGATACACAAAACGGACATTTCAAAATCCTTCCAACCCCACAGTCCAGCACGTTTGTAAAAAAAAAAAAAAAAAAAAAAAAAGAATCGTGATGACTAAATAATCATGGCTCATATGGCATTATGAAACTTTAAAGACAAGAAGAAGGAAACCTGGAAATACTATTACTTGAACCACAGTGCTAGAATTTTATTAAAAGACTTACTTTTTATTTTTTTAAATGTTTTATTGATTTATTTTACAGAGAGGATGAGAGAGGGTTATCAAGTTCGAAACATTGATCAACTGCCTCCTACACACCTGGGGATGTCCTGCAACCAAGGTACAAGTCCTTGACCAGAATTGAACCAGGGACCTTTCAGTCTGCAGGCTGATGCTCTACCCACTGAGCCAAACCAGTTAGGGCAAAAGACTTACTTTTTCATTCATTTCTTTGGCAGCATCTGTCTCATCTTCAGAATTCTCAAAGGTAATAAAAGCAAAGCCTCTGGACTTGTTTCTTGCTACCTCCTTTATCAAACCTCCTGGAATTTAGAATTTTAAATGCCACATGCCACTTAAAATTTAACCTCTTAGAGATATTTCAATTTCTCTAAGTTTTTGAGAAATTCTCTCAGAGACACTTAATCCTATATAATAAAAGGCTAATATGCAAATTGACAGAACAGTGGAATGACCAGTCACTATGACACACACTGACCAAAAGAGGGCAGACACTCAATGCAGGAGCTTCCCCCTGGTAGTCAGTGCACTCCCATAGAGGGAGCACACCTCAGTGAAAAACCAAGCCCACAACTGGCGAGTACAGCAGTGGTGGCTGGATCCTCTCCCATCTCCATGGGAGTGCTAATGATATTGGACTGACGCCTTAGGCGCACTTCCACTGTCAGACATCTCCCAGGGGCTCCCGAACTGCCAGAGGGCTTAGGCCAGGCTGAGGGACCGCCCACTGAGTTGCATGCACTAGGTCTTTAGATTAATATAAGGGACACAGTATAGTACCAATCTTCTGAAACTTGGTAAAAAAAAAAGAAACAAAGCATTTTGCATCCTCATTACCTTCCCAAAAATCTGTAGGGAATAAACGCCACAGTTAATCTGTCTTATGGCATTCCATGAACCAACCCCATAATAAACTCACAATGTCTTACTTTTCCTCCTTATTACCTGGGACTGTAACATGATTGCAAGGAGGTAGATTAATTCCTGGGCAAGTGGAATAGAGAAACTGAGACAAGAAAACCAATCCTGGTCAGATTGTACAGCCTGTAGAAAGTCCTTAATCCTCCCTAAACAAGGACACTTGAGAACAAGTGGTTAATACAGGGGTGGGCAAACTTTTTGACTCGAGGGCCACAATGGGTTCTTAAACTGGACCGGAGGGCTGGAACAAAAGCATGGATGGAGTGTTTGTGTGAACTAATCCATGTTAACACTGCTGCTGGTGAAGGAGCGGAGGGGAGAGCAAGAGAACCCTCCGCTCTTTCGGCTCCACGGGCTGGATAGAACAGCTGAGAGGGCCGTATCCGGCCCGCGGGCCATAGTTTGCCCATGGCTGGGTTAATATCTCTCTTCCCACATGAGAGACTATTCAGCAAAATCACCCTGGAACTTCCAAGGTGTGAGTGAGAGAGGAGGATGGACAGAGGGGCAGTTTTGTCTTGCCCACAAAACAAACCAGCCTGCTGTCTTGGGGAAGGGATGAAAGGGGACTTTATCTCACTCACTAAGCAAAGAATCAACAGCCTTGGGACTTGCCAAGATAAAAATTGTCAGACAATCTCATCAACTCTGAGACAGCTATGGCCAGTAAAAGGAGTCCTTGAAATGCAGTCTGCCCCCTCCCTGCCAGCCCCTCATGCAAGGGCAAAGCCTGGGACTTTCACCCACTCTCCTTCCCCGCCTCCAGAAGACACACTTAGGAAGAAACTAAAGGGCGATTTCTGGAAACAAGCCTCCACACACTCCACCAGGAGTCCTATACACGCCCATCCATGTTTACAGGGGAACTTCCTGGGCCTTTGGACAGGAAGCAGCCTGACAGGGAATGAGTGTCCATTACCCATCTCGCCAGCCGCAGGCCACAGCACAACTCTGCATTCTCCTCTTCAGGCTTGACTTCCTATATTGTTGCCAACATTCTGAGGCCCTCACCTTTTGTCCTCATGCAGTGGGAAGCCATGGCTCAAAGCTACGCAGAGAGGTGTGGCCCTCTAGTGGCTGGCATGGCCTGGCTCCAGAAGCAGGGAGACTGAGAATCCTGGATGTTATCATTATGCCAGAGTGGCTGCACAGGCAGCAGGGTGGAGAGTCCCCTGCTAAATGCAGGAGGGAAAGAGGACCTCCTGGGGAAGGTTGCAAGGCGTGGAGACCAGCATTTGTTGTCTTTCTCTCTCAGGGCATCTGTCTGCTTTGCTCGTGTGCATATCATCTCTTAGCACCCATCCATTCTCTGTCTTGCATGCATCATCTCTTTACTCATTATCTGTCCTGGGTGCCAACCACCAGGCATCACCCACCTGCCATCCTCTGTCATGCCTTGTCTATGTCTCCCTCGTCAGTTGCTAAGATTAGTAATCCTGGGCCACTTTGTGAGTGCTGTGAGTTTCCCTTTTTACCCAGGCATCCCAGTCCTCCATTTTATACTGTCTACTTCTCCCCTCCCAGGGGCTGTAGAAAGGGTTAAAGAGAATAAAACAGGGCAGAGAAAACCTTATTTTGCTTAGCAGATATCTTGTAGCAAGCTTGCAGCCTTGAGCACAGCATAGCCCAGATAACCAGAAGACACCTGGCATAGGAGGAACCAAGGACAGACCAGACCCTCATGTCAGCAGAGCGGCTTGCAGCCAGCAAAATAAATAAAAATTCTCTCTCTGCTCTCATGACTGATAACTTCCTCTGTCTCATCCCACCAGCACCCAGGTATCAAAGTCTCTTTTGATACATCTTGTACCCCAAGACATCCCACCTCACACAGGAAGAGCACTCATGGACAAGATGAGGGTGTGCCTTTCACCAGAGGATCCACTACCAACCGCCATATCCTGGCAGAATCCCTGTCTGGAACAGAGGACATCTGCTTCCCAATACCTGCGAAGCTTAAGCACAGGCAGAGGGCCCACAGGAGGAATATCACACCCACCTGCATGTGGTGGTGAGAGGAGGCCACTGGGCCCAAGCCTCCAAGACATCCCAGGGCATGGTGTTTTCCCAGTCTCAGGGGGGCTGTTGCTCTGAAGCTCTTGGCAGGGTCCTGTCTCTAGATGGTCAATGTCAGTTCCTGTTGCTACATACTTTGACCCTCAGTCTGGGTCAGGGAACAGCCTGGCACAGTTAATATGAAAGATGAACATCATGCCTGAGGGAGGGATGAGCAAGGAGCAGAGGAACAGGATACAGGTAGGGGAAAGCTGGGGGCCTCTGTGTTATTGCAGAAGCAGTGAGCAGATCTCCCTTTATTAAAGTCAACACCACCACTCTGAAAACTAAAACTGGGGCTCTGTACCATAAGGACCTCCTCAGGTAGGAAGTTGGGTCACCAGCCTCTTTCAAGGCCCCTACCAAATCTACACCTGTGTTGTGGCCCTGCAGCCTCTCAAACTCTTTTCACCTTAGACATTGGTGCATTGGGATTTTCAGTCACTTTTAGGTGCCTGGAGAATTTTTTCAATGTTGGTTTTATTATATTTAATTGGCATTTGTGTTTTGTTGCTAATCCACATTAGAGGATCTTTTCTATTATTGACCTTTTTCAACAGAAAACATGGAAGGGAAGGTGTGAGGAGAGGTAAAGAGAGAGGGAGAGGGAGAGGTAGAGGGAGAGGGAGAGGGAGAGGGAGAGGGAGAGGGAGAGGGAGAGGGAGAGAAGGAAACATCCATTGTTTAACTACAAGCCAGGAACATGGCCTAGACCTGGAATGAAATCCGGGATCCTCCAGTGCCAAGGCTGGTGCTCCACCAACTTAGGCACAGCAGCCAAGGGGGTAATTTAACATTTTTAATCAGAAGGAGCATTGGACAGCATGAACCATAGAAATAACATGAAGGTCAGAATTACAGCCCATTTCTAGAGAATGTGCATTCATATTCATTCATAATCAATTATTTAAGTTAAAACATTATTCTTCAGCTGTATTTTAAATGAACGTAAGCTCCATTGTCTACCTCAGCCTCATTGACACCTTTTTAGCTTAGGCAGGTGAAACCATAGGTTTTCAAAATAGTTAAGACTTTATTAGTGTCCTGTCATACTGACATAAAATTATTCATAAAGAGGTTCAAGTATTGTTATTTGGTCACTGACTTTACAGGAGGCTCACTTGGAGCACCACCAGCAGGAAGGCCCCCTCTGACTTATTGTGGTTCAGTCCCTGTGATGATTATTACAGCCACACAGGAGATGGGTATGATGGGGGCACAGCAATTACTGCAACAGCCGATGAGACACCCTGGTAAGAGGTCCTGAGTGTGGTGCTGGCGGCGATCACAGGATACACCATGTACGCAAGAGAGAGTGAATCATGCACTACAGTAGCTCACCTGACTGGGCACTCGGGGATTCAGGGGGGAAGCTCCTGTGACAAAAGAATTAGACACTGGATTTAAAAATGATAAGGTACAGACAATATTTTATTGTAAAGAATTTGGCTTCTGTTATTTAAGAATGACTAAAAGCAAATGGTAGGTTGGGGGAAGCATCAAGAATTGTAGGTAACATTATGAAGTCTCAGGATTGGAGGCAAGGTTTGAATTATTCAAGGTTGTTTCATAAGTGCTGATTTAAATTACAATATACTTAAATGTTTAAATTTTACATATTTTATTGTTAAAATATTCAGAATATAAGCACAACCAACAGGCCAACAGAGGCAAGACACTGGGAGTGTGTGACGAGAACAAGTAACTAGGGAAATGGAGGCCGGGGGGAGGTCAGTAGAAAAAAAGAAAGAGACATATGTATTACTATTTGTAAAACCTTAAACACTAACATTACAAAAAATTTTCAGAAGAAAGTGTTCTGCAACATGGGATTTCTTGTCAGATTTTACTACAAACACATAAAAGCAATCTCATTGGATGGTGAGTTATATTCATGGCCCTAAATTTCCCAGGGTGTCTATGACCAAAAGTGCAAAAAGTCTTTGAAGTGAACTGCATACAAAATGAAGCAGTGTGTTATTTCGTCATGGCATGCTGCCCTGTTTTCCAGTTAGGGAGGGTAAACAAATGAGGTATTCTCCTTGGAAACATAAATGGATACAAGGATTGAAGAACCTCTGACAAGGCTGCAAAACAAGGATTCCTCCAGCTCTGTGGCCCACACTTTGCACCCTAAGATACTGATAAGGAGCAGGCCTCTCGCACTGGCCCCAGGAGGAACAGGAGACCTTAGGGAAATAGGAGATGGTGGTGAGCAGCCATGGAGCAATGCGGTGTGGCAGCACAGCAGCCTAGGCCTCAGCATGAGGAAGATTCGCAGACACCTGTGGAAAGAAGTATAGGAAGAACATGTCATGCCAGCCCCTGTTGAGGGGCAGGTGTCAAGGCCTGAAGGTGCTGTGAGCAGCCTAGAGGGAGAGTTCAGAGGAGTGGCTCAAAGAATCTGCTTGACTCTGAGTGACAGTGGACATGCACACTCCCTCCTCCTGCCTAAGCCCCCCTGCCTGAGCTGGAATTGCACTGCCCTTGTTGGACTGGTAGTTCCTGCCTCAGGCACATACCCTAGGGACCTGGTGTTACAGGCTGTTTCCCTCCCAGCATCCAGGTGTCCCCGTGAGAGAGAAGTAATGGCCCAGGAACCTGGCAGTACACCAAGGGAGAGCTCAGGCAGCCCCTCCTCACCCGTCCTGTCTGCTCACTGGGCCCATCATCCTCTCATAGTACTTCAGGGGATTGAACCACAGGTCCTTGTTGATGATCTGGTAGGGCAAACAGACCTGGGTCAGGGGAGTACTCGGACCCAAATAGAAACGCAAGCAGCAGGCAGACACAAGAAGCTGTATGCTGGCATGGCCAGTGACATCCCACCTCAGCAATCCTGCCTGATCCTGCCACACTGTGGTCAGAGAACCAGTAGAAGAAGCTGGCGCTGCTGTCCTGGAGCCTGTGGCTGTAGGCTTCTCATTCACAATGCTGGGACCACTGAATGGGAGTGGCACGGGACACCCTGTATCCTGTAGGAGATGGGTATGTGAAGCTGCGCAAATCGCCTTCCAACCCTGCCCACCACCAGCTGCAGCCCTTGCAGGGAGCTTCCGCTTACCTGTGAGGGTGATGAGATACTCCTTCACAATCATATGGTTGCAGAAGTAGGGGTTGCTGCGGTAGCACAGGTTAATGGTGCAGCAACCCCAGGGATGCCTGACTTCCCTCACCTGCAGAAGGAAAGTGGATCCACGGATTGAAGTCGCAGCCCAGGGCTTCTGCCTGTAGCTGTTTTCAGGGACAGGCCATTTCCCCACCTGCCTTCCACCACTCCTTGGAAGAGGAGGCCTGACCTTCAAATCAATCATGTGCCCGTGCATGTTGTCATCTTTGACGCTGGACATCGCCAACAACTCTGGGTGGTTGACAAACTGCTTTGGGTCACAGAGCCTGCACCCTGGGAGCTGGGCATGGACCAGCTAGAAAGAGCAGCCCGGCCTGGACTCTCCTTCCCTTAAGGCCACTCCTTCACCATAAAAGGCAGAAAGGGGCACTGCACCACTCTGTTTCCTGACAGACCCTGATGCCCACCAGATTGTTTTGTGCTGAGGGCTTGACAGGTTACACATCACACATTCCTGCTTCTGACTAAGGAATTGGACATACAGATGGCCTGTAGGGCAGCATTAGTTAGTCCCAGAAGAGCCCGTGCAACACAGCCCTGTCTGTGGGCATCAGCCCCTGGTGTATGCGTGCATCTGCCTTGGAGCTCTTCCTTTGGACTCCCAGGTACCGCTTCTATGGTGCCTGTATAAGACAGAGGGTGTCTCCAGGATCCTGGGCCAGACTGAACGCACTGCCCCGAGCTTGTCCTCAATGTTCTTTTCTATGGGAATCATCCCGGCTTACACCATTCTCCTGCACTGTCCCATGCTCCTTGTGATCCTCCTCCTCTACCCTCAAGGATACAGCTGTGAGCCAGAACCCAGGGATGCGCCGGAACTTGAGGCTTCTCCATTCGAAAAAGGGCTTGAGTCCTGCACATGAGCCGAGACAAGGCCCTGCTGGCTTGCTGGTTCACAGGCTCCATCTCTAATTGGACGGCCTGGAGCACCTCCAGAGGGGACCAGGTGAACTTGGCACCAGGCCCTGACTGGGCCTGCTCCTGCTGCACTTGCTGATCTTCTTCTGGAATTGCCTTGGCCTAGGACTGTGTCTCCACCTGTTCCACTGCCTTCATGTGGCCCTCCCCTCCCCCTGTAGGACAAACTGTTCCCCTGCAATTAATTGCTCCTCCATCCACCCCTCCTCCTGGTGGTCACTCCCTTGCGGGTCACCTAGAGCCTGTGCCTCCAGCCTCAGCTCTTCACTCACCACCTCCTCCTGCCTTGCCACCTGCAGATCTAGGAAAACCTCCTCCCCTGCCCACATGGCCTGCCATGGCCTCTGTCCTGCAGAAGGCCCTCTGTCCACAGGACAAACTGAGCCTGTGCCTGCAACTCCTCCCTCAGGCCCTCCTTGTCTTCCCCTTGCTCCTTACTCTGGGTTCCCTGCTGCACCTCACTCTCCTCTCCCTGCATACTCTGCTCTGCAACCACCCAGTCCTCCCCTTCCTGCACTCAAGATAAAGCCAAGCCTGCTGGCCTGTGTCCAACCTCAGCTCCAGGGTGTCAGCCTCCCCAACCTGCAAGAAGTCCTCCAGTTCCAGCCCCAAAGGTGTCCTCTGAACCTCCTGTGCCCTTATGTCCTGGGTATCACCACTTTCCTGCATCGAGGTGAAGCTCAAAGCCTCCTGGGCCATCCTTCTCGCCCTGTCTTCCTGGCACAAAGGCCCTGGGGTGCACTTTGAATCCTCAGGGGCCCTGCAGTTGAAGACTCCCTAGTGGAGCTGAGAGGAAGCATGCTGCCACCAAGGAGCTTCTCTGTCTCCCAAATTGCTGCTTTAGAAGACAGGGCAGAGACAAACAGGGAACAATACAATCTGAATAGCAATTGGAGAAAAGTTAGAAACCGGGAGGAGAGCCTAAGGGAGCATTGCTACATCATGAATGAAATTAATTTCTGTATAATAGGTGTGTCAGAAGAACAAGAAGCGGAATAAGAATTAGGAATCCTATTAGAAGAATCAATGACAGAAAACTTCCCTGAAATGGGGAAGCAAAAACTCACATAAGCACAGAGTCTCAAACAAGATGAGTACACATTTTTGTTACAATGGTAACAGCACAAACAGAATCTCAAGGCTGCAAGACACAGTCAGAGAGTTACCTGCAAAGTATCTCACATTAGATTATCAAATGATTTCTCAACAGTAACACATCAGGCTAGGAGTGAATGGGAGGAAGTATAAAAATTGGTGCAAAGGAAGGAACTGAATCCAAGATTACTCTATCCAGCCAGGCTATCATTTAAATTTGAAGGGGATTTCAGGAGCTTCACAGACAAAGCAAACAAACAAAGAAAAAGGCTACGGGAGTTTATGACTAAGAAGAAATGCTAAAGGGTCTGTCATAAAAAGAAGAAATAGAAGGGTAAGAAAGACCATAAGGAGAAAGAACAAAAATGGATAAAACAAGTACCTATCAAGAATTATCTTAAACATAAATGGACTAAATGCTCCATTCAAAAGACATAGAGTGGCTGAAATGAGAAGGAAACATGACCCATATATATGCTGTCTATAAGAAACCCTCCTCAGTACACGGGACTCATGCAGACTGAAAGTGGACAGATGGAAATATGGTTTTTAGGAACAGGGAAATGAAAAGAAAGCTGGGGAAACAAAACTTAGACCTGACAAAATAAACCCCAAAGTGGAGGCCATCAAAAGAGAAAAGGAAGGCCACATCATATAACTAAAGGGGTCAAGATTACAAGACAGTGTAACTCTGATAAACATGTATTCATCCATTGCAGAAGCACCAAATACATAAAAAAACCCAAAAAACTGGAATATATCAAGGGAGAGATCAACATTAATAAAATCATAGTAGGGGGCTTTAATACCTCATTGACACCACTGGATAAATCCTCTATGCAAAAAAACAAATCAGGAAAGAAACAACAATCCTAAGCAACTCACTAGATCAGACAGACTGAATTGACATCTTCAGAACATTTCACCCAAAAGCTACAGAATATACATTCTACTTAAGTGTACATAGGACATTTTCAAAGATAGACCAGTTGAGACACAAGCAAGCTCTCTTCAAATTCAACGAGATGGAAGTCATATCAAGTACCTTCTCAGATCACAATGCCACACTCCTATATAATAAAGAGGTAATATGCAAATTAATTGCCACATCATCACAAGATGGCTGTCTATGACCAGACTGGCAGGGTGTTAGCGAGGGACAACCAAACGACTGAACACGCAGGCTGCATGGGGAGACCAGACTGGCACGGGGGTTAGTGAGCAATGACCAAATACATGGACAGCAGGCTACGTGAGAAGAGCAGGCCAACTGGGGCTTAATGAGGGACAACCAAACAACTGAACAGCAAGTTGTGTGGGAAAATAGGCTGGCGGGATGGGGGGTTTGGTTGCTCCAGGCAGAGAAGGGGGACAGTATGGGCCAACCAGCCCAGCAGGGGAGCAGTTGGGGGCGGCCAGGTCAGCGGGGGATGTGGCAGTAAGAGGCGACCAGTCCAGCAGCGGTACAGTTAGAAGTGACCAGTGTGGAAAGGCGGGGTGCAGTTGGGGGCAACCAGGCTGGCAGGGGGTATTTGGGGGCAATTAGGCCAGCAGGTGCAGTGAAGGGATATTAGGTTAGTGGAGGGGCAGTGGGTGGTGACCACGACAGCAGGAGGGGCAGTTAGGAGTGATTAATCTGGCACGCAGAGGCAGTGAGTGTCCAACAGGCTGACAGGGTTTGGGGGGAAGTTAGGGGTGACCAGGTAGGCAGGCAGGTGAGCAATTAGGAGCCAGTGGTCCTGGATTGGAGAGGATGTAGGCTGGTCTGAGGGAACCCCTGCCCACCCCTGCCCCCCACACAGACACACATATATAAACATTCACATTCTCAGGACAGGCCCCATGGCTTCTGTTGAGCAGTGCCTCCATCTTGAAAAGGCCAGCTGTCTTCTGTCTGACCACGGCATGTCTATGTGAGTGAATGCCCAAGCCAAGGGAATTGAGAGCCTCAGGGTCAGGAGCTCATGTCAGGCCCCTGCAGTCCTGTAGTGTACAAGTTCCCTATTTTCTGGCCAAATTACAAGACTTCTCATCAGAAGTTTGTCATTCTTCCCTCCTCCTCCCAAAAAACACCCTGAAAGAATGGAACAACATCGAAAGGCCTTCTAAGGCCTGGTGTATCCTCTTCTGTAGCCCTGCCTCTTTCCAGGCAGGCTGAAATGCAGGAGATGCTGCTTCCACAGCCTCTTGTGATCTCTTTGCCCAATACTATTACAGTCCCCTGCTACCAACAACAAAAAGATAGCAACATCTTTCCAGCTTCTGTATGGTTCTTTAATGTCTTTGGTGTTCCCACTAAGATTGTTGTTTCAATACATCCTTGAAGCTCTCATTAGCATCATTGAGAAAACTTATCACCATTGTCTTGAATTCTGTATGCAGTAGTTGGCTTGCTCGCATTTCATTCCTTTGTCTCTGCATCTTGGGTGCTTCCCTGGTTTTTTTCTATGTACTCGGTAGATTTTCTGTGCCTGCTGACTAGGTAGAGTGTCCTTGTGTCATTGCTGTTCTATAGGGCCTAGTGGCTCAGCCTGCCCAGATACCTGAGCTGGCACCTCCAGGTGTGCCTGTGTGGGCTGTGTGTTCAGTGTTGTTGTAGGTGAGCCTTGATTGCTATTGGCATCCCTGGGTGGAACTGACCTGCAAGCCAATTTGCTGTGAGGACCAGCTGAACCACAGTGGGAGAGGTGCTGTGCATGAGACCCTCCTATAGAGCAGGGCTTGCTTCAATGGGGCTTTCGTGCTCACTGAGTCTGCCCCTGGAGTGTGTCGCTTGTGGGTGTGTAGAGCTGTAACCTGGTAGGTTTGGAAGCTATGCAGCAGGTGCACTGTCCCTGGGGCCTCCCAGGAGGGGCAAAGTCAGCCACTGCCTAGGGAAACCCTGCAGGAGCTAGGGGGCTGTCTGGAGATGCCTGCTATTTGCATTGGGCTTGGAAATGCCCAGGAGAGACCCAGCATGAAGCATTGCAGATTGCGGCTAGTGCTGGATCTTGGGTTGTTTTTAACATTTTTTTCTGATGCCAGCTACTGCTTGTTTTATAGGTGTTAGAGAAGTCTGAAGCCTGAGCCAGGCCAGGCCATGCATACAGAAAACCTGCTACAGACAGCTTGGTTGGAGCTGCCAATTAGATGGGTTGGGGTCTCAGGAAACCACTAAGGTGGAGGAAAAGGTGTGGGCCATATATGTTGATTGTTAAAAGTTACTCAAATGCCTCTAGAAATAAGCAAATTTTTACATGTCTCCCATATGATGAGAGATTACATGCATTGCCCTCTCTTCATTTTTGCATTGTCAGGTTTTATTCATTTTAAAGTGTGCACAGGTGGTCTACAAGTGTGCACTAGCTTGGAAATAAAGTATTGAATCATTCGTTCAGAGTGATTGGTTATTTTACTTATAGTCTGTATTATTTTTATTATTTCTCCGGTTAAAATGCTAGAAGTAAAACTTCTCCGTTTGAATTGCATGTCTTTGCTTACAGTTTTAAATGATTTCATCTTTTCTATTTTGAAATAGAATCCTTACATAATCTACAATATGTTTACATCACTCAGCTATTTTTACTTAAATGGGTCCATGAATATAACATTTTAAACTGTATTATTTTCATTATCGTAAGTGCTTAAATTCCCTCATGTCCCAAAGTCAAGTTGGCTGTGTAAACCTAACTGATGGGATAGTAACTGATCCACATAAACAACTTTAGTAAGAAAATTTGGTATTACTTTTGTAAACAAATCCCAATAAGTTTTCTGCCACACAGGGGCTCTGATACAAAGTGACAACCATAAGAGCCATTCACATATTCTGGGTCTAAAATATTTCCTCGAGATCTATGCACCTCTGCCACATTCCCAACATTCAAGATTAAGCTAATACCCCTTGGTTCCCTTGATTTTTTATGAATAAAAGCGTTTTCTAGTGCCCCCACTGATTCCACCTAAATTACTACCCATATTTTCCTTCTCAACATTCTTGTGCATAATAGTACTTACTTCCTTTTCCTTGAATATCTGTTCTCTTTACCACAAAACTCATTGCTCAATAAAATAGGGGGTTTGTCTTATTCAGAACCATTAGCACTCAGAAGGCAAGCCTGTGAATATCTGTTGAAAAAAGAAATTGAGGAATAATGTCTACACAAACTACATTTTGTTGTGCTTAGAAAGTAGCAATAAGGGAATGATCATAAATTATTCTTCATAAGTCAAATAAATGGGTCTTTGAACTCAACAGAAATTATGAGAAAATCTAATTATTAGCTACTACAAAACCCTACATGTGAAGGCAGAGTATAAAGGTCAATATGTAACAAGCGCCTTCAACGTACCAGAAACCAAAAGGACATTGAGCAAATTAAAAGGACAAGGAGGAATCACCTCACTCCTGTCAGAATGGGTACCATCGACAAATGACAAGTGCTGGCAAGGTTGTGGAGGAAAGGGAACCCTAGCACACTGATGATGGGAAAGCAGACTGGTGCAGCCATAATGAAAAACAAAATGGCATGTCCATAAAAAAATTGAAAACGGAACTCCCATATGACCCTGCCATCTCACTTCTAGGAATATATTTTAGGAAACCCAAAACACACATCAGAAAGAATATATGTTCCCCTATATTCATAGCAGCACAATTTACAATTGCTAAGATTTGGAAAGCACCTAAGTGCCCTATCAGCAGGTGAATGGATAAGACAAACAAACTGCTGTACATTTACACAATGGAATACTACTCAGCAGAAAAAAGGAAGAACTCTTTCATTTGCTAAGCATGCGTGGACCTATAGAGCATTGTGCTAAGGGAATAAGCCAGCCAGAGCTAGACAAGTATCACATGATCTCACTCTCATTTGGAATCTCATGAACAAAATAAATTGATTTAAAAATGGAGGCAGAGACATGGAAGCATGTACAGACTGTAGAAACTCACACGGTAGGCAGGGGAGGGTGAGTGGGTGATGGCTGCGAGATAACCAACAAAGGACCTTGTGTGAATGTATTCACAACCCACAGGAGCAGACAATGGGGGCGGTCAGGGCCTGGGGAAGGGAGCTGGAGTGGCCTGGAAGGGTCGCTGGGGTGAAGGAAACAGACATATGTAATACTTTCAACAATAAATATTTTTTAAAAATAACTGCCATGAAAAAAAAAAAACCAGAAAGAAAAAGGACATCTTATATGTTTTCAGTGGACAGGGGCTGGGTATACTTTAGGAGGACAGGGGCTTGATGTTAGCTCCCGTTCCATAGGTTCTCAATACCATTGACTTGAATAGTCACTTACATTGCAATTTTCTCAGACACCTACCCTTGTCAGCACAGAAGACAGGTGACGATTTCAAGTTGCCATCACTGCTAAACCAGAAGCCATGGAAGTGGACCCAGAAGTTAGCAACCCTGATCATCATGGTTCACTGGCCTCGGATAGCTGACATGAGCTAACCTCTAGGCCAAGCTCCATGGGATTCTCATTACCCAGAGACCTGTGGGGAGGCGAAGGTTCCAGGCTCTGTCAGAGGTCTTCTCTGGGCATCGAAGGTGGCTTCCATCCCCTCTAAGTCCCAAGGCGTTCCTACCAAGGTGGGGAAAACATTAAGGAGAGCTTGCTGTCAACACCTCTCAAAAATGGACTGGTGTCTGTCCGAAGGTGTATCAGTGCTTTCAAAGAAGAAAGCCTTTACAATGGGCCACACATCTTTGCCCAAAATAAGCCTTTCTGGAGGAAGTTAAAGGATCATGAAGTGGATCAGAGGGTCCCGGGCTCTGGTCATGAGCTGGGGAGGGAGGACAGGAGTAGGAGCAGATCATGGTGCTCGGTATTCACTATCTAAGGCCACAAGGGGTCAGCAAGGGCCTGTAGTTAGGAAAGGTACTTTCCTTGTTATCCTTTGCTGTTTAGAGTCTCATTAGCTGCGTGATGAGCCATTCCTAAGTGGGACACAAAGAAGGTTTACTGTTTATGTCAAAGTTTATTGTGTCAGGATAATTCCTTTTCTGGAAGTGCCAGCAAGATTCTCCCATCAGAGCAGGATCCAGAAGGGGTTGAGGGAGAATTACCAATCTCCAGCTCTGCCTGTGGTCCCTGAGAAGGGCAGGAATTGGATTGGACTAACCCCAGCCATCCTGCGATGTTCTTGTTACCTTTGTCGCACACAGCAATGGGGGGATGTCCTAGGATTCCTCTGCCTTCAGCACTGTAACTCCTACAATAGGAAAGTAAGGACACCCCAAGGCAGGCTTGATTCCCTCAGGTCTGTCATTGGGCCCAGTCTGTCCTGAGTCAGAAACACACGGATGGGGCTCAGGCAGGTTTACAGCTGTGAGTATGGGAAACACAGAGTTTATGCCTGTATTATTATTTATTAATCATGGAATTCTTTTCCATATGAACAACTGTAAATCTATGTTTGCCCAACCCTAGATATATGCCCAGCCGTTGTGAGGAATTGACTCTCACATGGTTATTGATTACAGAGTTAGGAAAGTCCCATGAGCTGCCCTATAAGCTAGAGAGACAGTAAAGCTGGTGTTGCCATTCAATTTCAGTACAAAGGCCTGAGAACGAGGGGTGAGGACGATGTGAATTCAAGTCTGAGGGCAGGAGAATGTGAGATGCGATGCCCCCTTCAATCCTTGAGACAAAGTGGATGTGAGTTCCTTCTTCCCTGGCCTTTTGTTCTGCTTAGACCCTCAAGTGGGTTGTTTGAGCTCAATCTCACGGGAAGGGCAATGTGTCTTCTATACTGAGTCAGCCAATGAAATGCTGGTCACATCCAGGAACACCCTCACAGACACATCCGGAAATAATGTGTAATTGGGGAACTCGGTAGCCCACTCAAGATATCCATAATATTAATCTTCAGAGAATGAGGACCTTGCTACAATATGGCACTTTTACTGCTAAAACCGGGAAAATTCTGGAAAAGTGGGAAGAGTTGGTCACAGTGGAGGTTTTCTAGTGCTTACGCCTACTCACTGAGATGTCCAAACAGTTCTTGTCATTGTATATGCACAGCAGAAATACATATGTGCCAAGTAGAAATTGGATTGGCTCATCGAAATATCACAAACACCTTGAGGGGCCTTGACAAAAGGAGGACACACCCACCCGGTATCTCTTTCCTTGTGCGGAAAAGGGAGCCATTTTGGAAAAGCTAGGATCAGGGGTCCTCAAACTTCTTAAAAGGGGGGCAGTTCACTGTCCCTCAGACTGTTGGAGGGCCGGACTATAGTTTTTTTTTTTTTAAAAAAAAACTATGAACAAATTCCTATGCACACAGCAGCAGCAAAAACATCCAGAGGGCCGGATAAATGTTTTCGGCGGGACACATGTGGCCCCCAGGCCATAGTTTGAGGACCTCTGGACCAGGTGATGGGGAGACAGGCATTGTGAGAACTGCCTCCAGATTTGGAGTCCATTGCTCTAAGGGACAGGACATGCTCCGTAAAACAGAGTTGCAACTCCAGACCTTTACTGGTCAGCTTCCTTGGATATGGTGTCACAATGAGGTATCCCAAAAGACTGAGAGCACCTAACTCTCCTCAGTCCCTCAGCAACACAGTCACCGTTTCTCAGTTGCTCTTCTTTCAGCAGCAGGCCCAGAGAGGGACCGCCCACTGAGGAGGGCCATCCTGCCAAGAGAGCCTGGACACACAGAACTGAGGAGGACAACAGTAGAAGAAAATCCATCTCTGGCGCTCTGCTCTGCAGTAGAGATGAAAGCACTTAAAGTGGAGATGCTCCTGAGAACGGTAAAATGGCCCTATGCATGCAGGCCCTCTTCTCCCCATGACTGCAGTTGAAGAGTTGGAAAGAGTTGCATATTCTGGGACTCTGACACACAGGTAAAGAGGAGACTGTCACTGTCCCAAAAGAATAAACTAGAGAGATGGTTTGCGTGCCATGGTGAGAGAGGCACCTGCAATGTTGCTCCAGCCCATTGTGAATGAAAGCTGTGGAAGCATCTTCAGAGCAGGAAGGGAGCGATGAGCACAGGGCCAGTTTAGTTCCCACTGTCCCATGAGCTGGCACCACGGTGTAAAGAGTATCACTCCTTATATGTGAGCAACAGTAGTGGTCAGCCTCATCCTCCAACTGCAGCCCAGGCATGGTCAGCATGGCCGTGTTGTCAGACTTGGGGCCAGGGAAGTGCTCAGGGATTCCTGAGGGCCCAACGCTGACCCCATAAATCAGGAGGGTAGGGTCCATGTCAAAGACATAAACGGTACCAGAGACATAAATGTAACACCCAGTGCCATCACTGCTTCCAGCAAGCAGATGGTGACCTACTTTCCAGGTGTTCCAGACACTGAAGGCACACAGGACACAGGACCCTGAAAAGACCAAGAACACAATCTGGTGAGCCAACCTGAGAGAATGGGAATAGTTTGACATGTTTCTTCTCACTCAGGACACACTGAGACCTGGCCCCTAGAGCCAACACTGGATGCCCCTGTCGTACCTCCTGTGGTCATCAACGTGGTTCTTGTCTGAGGAATTGAGGACTTCCCTCATGTGGTATTAGGAGGAAGGTGAGGTCAGTGACTGAGGTTGTCTAGGAAAACATCCAATCGCTAAGTTACCCAAGAACCAAGGGCAAATCTGGACCCTTTCATTCTTTCTTAGCCTTTTCCTTGACACTCTCAGTTGCAATGAGTCCTCATGTCCCCCTTGTCCCAACCTGCATAGTGTCTGAGGCTCAGGGCCCTTTATTGCCACTTCAGGAAGTAGAAATATTGGGAAGTTGAAATGTTGGGACGCATCAGACATAGAGCATGCCCCTTTGTGGCAGACACAGACTCAAGGGAATCTCCTGGTAAACACCAATGAGGACTTCATACAGGTCAGGGGTAAACAACAGCAAGTTTCCTATCCAAATCAGGACAGCAGCGCACTCTGGAGGCCTCAGGTGATTCTACTGGAGCACCAGAAAAGGCAGCTGAGAGGGAGGTGGCAGACTCTTCTCTGTCTGCTTCTCTTACTCTTTCAAGTCCAATCCAGCTCAGTACCTGTCCCTCGATAACTCCTACATGCATCTGAGCTCTGTTACCTTTGTATCCCACTTTCTTCCGCATGGGCTGTCACCTGCCACATGAGGTGGACCAAACCGAGCCCTTAGGACCATTTTGCTTGTTTCTAAGTAGTTTTGGCAGAGGGTTAGTGCTCCTGAGGTAGTTCTTTGCCTTGCTTGAGGAGACATTAGAAGTTGAGTAAAATCAATTGCAGGAGGAGAAAAGGATGAAAAAAATGGGATCAAAGGAAGACAGAGTGACTTCCCAGAGTTGAAGGTCACAATACCCATGATGAAGAGAAAGCTCAGTAGGATTGATTGCCACTGAGAGGAAAACAGGAAGTGGGATTCTGAGTTTGAGATTCTGGGAGTTGACTTGGCAAGGAGTCCTATCCCAGGTCTTCTCCTAGGAGTGTGGCAGGATGTCAGTTGGGACACACAATGTTTTTCGCCATGCCCCCTACATGATCCACTGAGAATCATTACCTCTGAGCCATGTGACTTATGGAGGCAAAATCTGACTCATGCACAGAGAGATGGTTGGCGTGGTGTATTCTTCTGGATAGAGTTGGATTTGGAGAACAGAAAAGTCAGAACTGAGTGGTCCTTTCCAGATTGACATGGCACTGTCCTCAGGTAATGACTGGAACTTCTATGGATCAAGATGCTCCCACAAAGTTAGGGCACAAAGTTTGCATTGTAGTTCAGCACAGACATTCTGAAGAGCAAAGGGTGGTGACACCTTGGCTAAGGGAGGTCAGACATCTGTGGTTGGGTAGAGCGGTGTAAATTGGATATGTTTGGCAGTGACAATATTCTATGTGATACCATGGCTTCAGTGTCAGTGCCTAAACCTGTATGGGCTCCATTAAGTCAGTTTCCACAGTAATGTCTTTGGTGTGAGATAACAGTGAAATGGTACTAATCCCTGACCTGTTCAGAAATCCATCAGCTGGACCTGTGGACCAAGTAGACTGAATCCTCATCTCCTGGGAAAAGTTTGGGAAGCCCTGGGCACATTCCAGTTATCCTCATCCTTCCTGCAGGAAGCAGACCTCTGACCTTCATGGAGTTCCACCTTGTCCTCGTTCATTGCGCCTTGTTCTGTCAGGACCACAGGGCCCAGAGCCAGTGCTGCAGGAGTAACCACTCTCATTTAACACCCTCCTCTACCCATGTGCCCACATGATAACATGTGACATATACATGCTAAGCATGAAGACTGCCAGAGTAGGCAAAAGGACTACTTGCAACAATAGTTAATAACCAATGAGCTAAACAAATACATTAAAACACACTAATATTTATTCCCAAACCCATACTTTCAGGTCAAAGATACACAATAATTTCCTTTCAGAATGCCAATTAGGAAGAAAGATTAAACATCTGGAAATAGTACATGATAAAGAGAGAGGCACCTGACATGGAGGTTCTGGGACATATGAAAGGTCATGCCCTGTGGTGCTGAGTCTCTGACTGAATCTTATGGGAGAACAGTGCTGGCTACATTGGCCATAGTGACACCTAAAACACTTCTAATCCCTTCCATCAAAAAATGACACTTCTTCCACATCGGATAAAAATTAAACAGGTGTCCAATGGTGTTACTTAAGGAATGCAGGGACCATGTCTACCATCAGGGACTCCAAATACCCAGGGAACAGTGTGCTTCTTACTCTAGCAAGGTCTCATTAGAGAGACCCTGATCACCCAACAGCTTGTCCTGGTTCTCCTTGTAATAGCCCCTCTTATGAAATAGTGACTACCTTCTCAAAAGGAAAAGGTGGTCCACCTTTGAGGAGAAACACTAGAAGGGCCAATGGGGGCTCCCACAGTCCTATGCACATCGAAATAACATGCAACCTATGGGCCTTGCTGTTACAGTCAGGGGCCACAAACAATCTCAGATGCCAAGGTGGAGGGTCAGCAGAGCCATTACTCTCTGGTTCCTATTGGTGTCCGGCAAAGGGACATTGCTCCCCCCCACACACACACACACATACACACAAACACAAACACACACACCCTACATGCAGGCTCACCCCTCTGACCAGCTTTACACAGGGTGGGCCTGGGACTCAGGATCTTCTCCGCGTCTTCATTAGCATGGACCCTTTCCCACTGTGGTGTGACATGACTTGAGAGGGTCCACGTGGGTCACAGTTGCAGCTTAGACGATTAAAGCATGATTGTAAACAAAGCAGTACTTGGAAAAATGTCACCAAGTGACTTAAATGGAGAAAATTATAGCCAAGATTTAACTTCCAAGTAGGGTGATCATCCATGTCATTTCTAAGAGCTGACATCTGCAGGGCTGAAAGTCAGAGAGGACTTACAGCCTTTGGATCATGAGGTCACACACCAGGGCTTGTGGCACCTTGGCCCAGCTTCCTTTAAGAGTTCTGAACTTCTTGGCCTGATAGTTACGTGTACTTGTACTGCTTGATGTACTTTAACTGGGATTATCATTGTAAAAGTGTGGCAGCATCACGGAAATCTTCGGGGACCCCTGAGGAATGGGGCCACCTCCCACAGATTCAGCAAGAACCAAGCAGCCATGGGGTGCTTCTAGAAGCATCCTTTTGGGACCTGAGCACAGAGGTGATTCTGAGAGGACACAGGACCTTTCACTCAAACCCCAGCCTCAAACCTTCCTTGGTTCTGGCAAGTGTTGGGAGCATAGAAAGAGAGAAAATCAAATTGGAAGGAGTGGAGAAAGGAACAGAAGGAAATAAAATGTTTCCTTTATTCTCATTCCCACTTCATTTGTGGAGAAATGAATCCAGGTGGTCTGAACAGCTATGAGAGGCTAAGGGATTTAAAGTGAGGATTTACCAGAGGATTGTGGGAAATCTACCAAATAAGCACATGAGGGGCCTCCTTGTGGCCTCCGTCAGTTACAATGAAAGGTTTGAATGAGTGGTCATCTGGATGCACAAAACACAAGTAAAGACAACAAGCCAGTAACAGAGAGCTTCCTTTGGGATTGTGTGTGAGAGAGGACACTATCTGAAGAAAATAAGCTTTGTTCTCAATGCTTTGGGGAGGAGCGAGGACAGAGAGAGAATGAATTTTCCTCAGGGCCATGTTGCAGGAGTCCCTGCTCAGAGTGGGGAAGCATCTTCAGAGCAAGGAAGGAGCTCGTGATCCCAGAGCAGGTGTTGGTCTCACTTTCCCACAAACTTGCACCACTGTGGATAGTGCCACAGCTCATGTGATGAATGACAGTACTAATCAGCCCCATCCTCCAATGGCAGCGCAGGCCTGGGCAGTGTAGCTGTTTTTCCACATTTTTGGCAAGAGAATAAATAAGGGATCACTGATGGCCATTTTGGGGTTTTATAAACCAGCAGTATAGGGACATGCCTGGCCATTCTTTGTACCAGGAGACATGATCATAACCACTAAAATCAACACCGTGTCTACCGCAGGTGGAGGAGACTGACTGTCCCAGAGCCCTAGACACTGAGTGAGGCTGAGTCAGGGCGGACTGGACCCAGGACCCTGAAAACAGCAAAAACACTCACTGGTGGGTGCAGTGCTGGATACCTGGTGAACCTGAAGAGGAGGCAAAGAATCAGGCCAAGGTGAACCCTCGGCCCCTTCCATGGAGGCCTCACCTGGGCCCTGAGTGAGGAGGGTGAGCAGGAGCAGAGGCCAGGTCATGGTGGAGCTACACCAAGAATGCTGCCTTCTGACACCCAAAGCCTGAGCCTGGATCCCCACACTTCTCTTATCCTCTCCCCTCCCTCAGAGGAGGGAGGGGTCTCCATGCAAATCTGCTTCCTTCACCTTCCTCACCACATTCCACTCCAAACTGACCTGGAGTCTACTTATGCCTGCAACCCTGGAAAGAAGAGCTTTACCAAGAATGAAGCTCTTGCCCTGGCTGGGTGGCTTAGTGGGTCACAGTATCATCCTGGTATGGCAAGGTTGCCTGTTTATTCCCGTCCAGTGCCCATACAGGGATTCACCAATGAGTGCTTATGTAATCAGAACAAAAATTCCATGTTTCTCTCTCTCCTCTCCTCTCTCCCTAAATTCAATCAGTAAATGCTTTAAAAAGAGTCAAACTCTTTAATTTACTCTAAGTAAGGTCAGACTGAGCCCAGGAAAGCATGCAGAAGTCGAGCCAGTCAGGGGATACCTACCTTTTCTCGTGGGGGAGTCCTGGTGTCTCCTGGATAAGCTATCCCAGGACTTCCCCTTTGTGTGGTGTGGGCAAAGGTAAAGACAGCTTGACTGAATAAAGTTCAGGCTCTCCATTTCCTGGGTGTCAATGGCAGAGATGGGGACTGCATATTGCCCTCCGCCCCTTATTCCCCTTAGTGAAGGTCGCTCCTCTGCATGGTTCCATCCTCTGTCTTTGCAGTGGTTTTATTCTGAAGCTGAGCCCTTGCATGTATTAGCTCTTTTGAGAGATGATGTATCGGGCACAACAGTTTGGGGACCTCATGGGCTCGCAGGGAAGCAGCACTTCAAACTTCATCCCAGGATAGCATAAAGCCCAGCAAGTACCTTCCCCACATCCAGACTCTTGTGCCCCTAGGGTCCTAAGACTGTACATCCCCCTGGTGGCCCAAGACTGTGAATTCCTCAGGGAAGGCAGCTGAGGGGAATGGGGTGATTCCCCGATTACTTCCTTCCCATCTTCTGTCCCTTCCAGCTCAGTACCAGGTCCCCTGGCCCCTTCAATTTCCCGGTGAGTCCATTGCCCTTTGTCCGTCAACTTCCCTGTACTGGAAGGTGTCGCCTCCCACACCAGGTGGCCCAGATGCTATTCTCAGGGCTGATTAGCATGTTCTACCATGGACTGGGTACAAGGGTGCTGCTTGTGAGGCAGCTCTTGGCTCAAGGTTGAGGACACATAACCTAAAACCACTGAATAGGAAGTTTGGATGAGAATCATGGTGCCAGGTGAGTCAGACTGATTTGTCAAATTGTGAGGAGAAAAGATATTGCACAAAGAAGAAAAGGCTCTGTGGGATTGAGAAGTCCCAGGGGCTTAGAATAGCAGAAGTCAAGGTGAGAGATGGGCTGGTTCCTTGTGGAGATTCCAGGGAGAGTCTGTTTCCTGGCTCCTCCTGTTGCTAGGTCGCCAGCATTCCATGGCTGTAGCTACATGACTCCAATCTCTGCTCTGTGGTCTCATCTCCTGTTCATCTTCTGTCCCAAACTCTGCCTGCACACTTTGGTAATCCACTGTATTAGTCAGGGTTCTTCAGAGCAGCAGGAGGTTATGAGGACTTGGCTGGTGTGATTATAAAGACTGAGAAACCCCAAGATCTGCAAGCTGGGGGCCCAGGAAAGCTGTTGGTCTAATTTGGCCTGAGACTGAGGACCTGAGAACCAAAGGAGCTGATGGTTTAAGATCCAGTGTGAGGACAGACGCCTGTGAAATGAGATGTGATGCCCCAGCCCTGCGGTGATCCATGAGTATAGGGGTGAGTTCATCCTTTTGTTCTAGTCAGATTCTCAGTGCATTGATGCTGTGCACATAGGGAGGGTGATATCCTTTTAGGGTCCACCACTTCAAATGCTAATCTTCTCTGGAAACTAGCTCAGAGACACACCCAAAAATCATGTTTATTTGGGCTCTGTGCTGTCCTGTGGGCTGTGAAACCAAGGCACACAATTAACAATCCCAGTCCCCATCTCAAAGCCTTCATCCCATCTGCAAACTCCCTTTTGCCTTATTAGGTAACATTCCCAGATCCCAGGGATTAACACCAGGATATCTTTGTGGCCTCATTACTCAGGCTCTGGAACCACGCTTTCAGTTCTGCACAGTGACACACACACACACACACACACACACACACACACACACACACACACGCACGCACACGCACACACACACAAGGCTCGAGAGGCTATTCTCAGGATGTTTTGCACAGTAGCACATGGAGGTGTTCCAGACACAGGAGCTACCCCAAACCAACTTTTAAACAGTCTTTAAATTGCCCTGGTTGTCCTTCTGTTAAAATACTTTTAATATTAATGGAAACCTGAGAGTCTGTTCCCACTGCTTAGGACTGCACACAAAGCAAGGGAAGGATCTAGAAATATCCATCAGTATAACCTTGCTCACAGTCTAGCTTCTGCAGCCCTCACTAGTGCATCCCATTGAAATATGCCTTACCATAAACAAAAGAGGACATTTTCCTTCAGCAATCAAAGACATTTTAGGACGTCACTTATGAATTCCCAAACTGGATCCCACGTGGTTCTTTGTTTAAGGAATTCCTTCCCTCCCATCATGGGCAGGAAGAGGCTTTCCTTGTGGAGCCTGGGTGACATCTGTTGGCACCTCTCAACTTTCTGCCTTTCCTTCCTTGATGTCTAAGGAGGCATTGGGCCCAGCCCCTACCTGGCATTACAGAATTGAAGGACAGGTGATCAGGGTGTGACTCCACCTGAGAGAGGAGAGGCTCCCCCTGGTCCCTGTGAGGCTCTGCTCCAGGAGGGGCAAGGAGATTCCTCAAGTTGGGACTGATGGCTATACTCTGAGTTTGGGAAAATACTGAAGGGAGAAGAACCGGTACACAAGGCTCCATGAGCACAAGCCCAAGTTTGTTCAGAAGTTGCTCATAGACTCCACATTCATGACACCTGTGGGTGGATGAATTTATTCATGCTTTCCTCTAGGCAAATCAGGTGAATGCAGTTAGGAGGAAGTTGCTCACCAGACAAAGCCCCATGCTATCTTTTGATAGATGGGGCAAAAGAGCCAATTGGGAAATATTTCATCAAGATGGAAAGGACACTGTGCCAAGCTTGGTACGAGGGCAGTGGGTAGGGCCTTGGGGAAGTCAATTCTGTACAGAGCACAGGATTTGTCTCTCCAACTCTCCCCCAGCTCAGTCCTCATGAAATATTGACTGATTGTTGTATCAAAGGAGACAGAGAGCCTAAAGAAAGTTCTCATCTGTGGTATCTCTTGTGGTAAGCTTCTTTTTCAAGGGGCCACCAAACTGGAGTAGTTTCCTCGTGTCCATGATGAGAGGTGAGAGGAGTTCAGAGAGAACTCCAGCCATGGAGACATAAATGTCCCTGCACACAGGGAAGCAGGAATTAAGTGAGCAGGGATCCTGGGAGCTCAGGCAGGTTTGCTCTCATTTTCCCCAGTTGCTTGTGGCAGTGTGGTAAGTTCCACAGATGGGTTATAAAACAATGACATCAGCCCCCTTCCAGGCTGGAGCCTAGAGATGGTCACAGAGGCTGGAGTGCCAAACCGGTAGCCAGAGGGATAGTCTGAGATCCCTGAAGTCTACAAACTGACAGGATCCATCAGGAGTTGAGAGGCAGTGCCCCTGCCTTATTGGTGCTAGGCCACCTCATTATAACCCACACTCCTCCCCACCCAGTGTCACTGGCTCCTCTAGAGCTTCTGCTTCAGAGACCTGAATGCTGAGGGAGGTTGAGTCATGAAGAGACAGTTCATGAACTTGAAAATGAAGACAAAGGCACAGACAGATTGGCACATCCAGGACCATGGCTCCAGGTGAGCCTCAATGAAATAACTGGTCACCCAAGAAACAAACTATGCCTGTGCATTGATCAAGGGTGGTGAGGAGCACAGGAGCACAGCCATGCTAGAGGCTCTCAGAGAGCCTCCTGAGCCCAGAGCTGGACAGGGCAGCCTACCCCTGAGGTTATTGGTCTCAGCAGGCTGTCCTGTGTTGGAGGTGGAGGTGGGAAGGTGTTCAAGCCTATTCATTCAGAGGCCGTCTCTGAGCCTGGGCATCGTCACTGTCACCCCTCACTTCAGACTCCTAAAGGTGCGACCTCAAAGAGTGTCCTGCCTCCTCTGACCTGGCCAAGAGGGTGTGTCTGGTATATATGTTTAAAAATAAATCTGGGAGGGGCTCCCCATGGAGAAAGGGCCCTTGAGCAGAGTTACTCAAGGCAAAGAGCTGAGACCACAGTACCCCATAAGTGTGAGCCAGGGTTTGTTCCAAAGTTCCACAACTGTCTAAACCAGTGTTCTCAATATTCCTAATGCTGGAGACCCTTTAATAAATTTCCTCATGTTGTGGTAACCCCCAACCATAAGGTAATTTTCGTTGCTACTTCAAAACTGTAAGTTTGCTACTGTTATGAATCGTGATGTAAATATCTGATATGCAGGATGTATTTCCATTGTTCCTGACCCAGAGGTTGACAACTGCTGGTTAACAAACATTCATGATAACTGTGAATAATTCACTTTCACATCTATGGGTGCAAATCAAATATTAGTTAGGAGCAGTTTAGGGCGCCCGGAGCCTCACTCCACACCCCACACTCACACCCCACTTGGAGGTTTGGCAGAGCCCAGAGACCTCTGCTCAGCACAAACCTTAGTGAGCCCTGGACTGAGGTTGGGGACACTGGGGCCCAAACAAAGGTTCCCTGCTGAGTCCCTAATTGTGGCTGCAGCTTCCACACCAGCAAACAGAGCTGCAGCATCTACCCTTGCAGTGTCTCCCTTTGACCAGTACTTGCAGCATCTCCCCTGGGACCAGTTTCACCAAGAGCAGCACCTCCCCACCCCTGGAAACAAGGTACCCAGCCTTATAGTACCTGCTGTGCTGCACATAGCAGATGGTCAGGGCCTCCCTGTCCAGTACGGTAGCCACAAACCTCATGTGATGATTAAGCTCTTGAAATATATCCATTGCCCTTGAGGAGTTGAGTTTTTATTTTAATCTAGCTATCAAGGTAACATATACTTTGGTTATTGTCTAGAACACTTTGGGTGTGTGAATGGATCTATTTTATCAAATGTTAGGAAATGCAAATACAGACCCAGCATTCCTGATTTAAAAAGATACAATTTAGCACTCAATCCTTAGTGAGATGGCCTGTGAGAGACATCAAACTAAGAGGACTTTGTGCAAAACATGAAGGTAAAATACCTCATTAATATTTTTGTGGCTGCTTGGTTCTTCTAGACTGGGTGAATAGCCAAATTAACAGACAGAGATTAACAGAACATCAGGGGTTAGTACATGTGCAAGAAGGTTTCACATAGAATTGATGTAGCCATAAAATTACAAACACACTGAGGCAACATTGGGTATATGACATTTTTAAAGTTTTTAAAACAAGTTTTTTATTGATTTCCCACTCCAGAGGAAGGAGTGCGAAAGAGAGGTTGCAACATCAACAATGAGAGAGAATCATTGATCCTCTGCCTCCCACCGGCACCACCCAGCCCATGCAGATGAATTCATTTTCCTACCATGTGCCCTGACAGGAAAATGAATCCTGACGCCTGGCTCATAGGTCCATGCTCAACCACTGAGCCAGGTGGACTGGACTATATACTATGTATTTTGAACAAAGGAGAAAGTGGGGAGATTATTTCTCAGAAGTCAGAATGGGCGATTTGCAGGTAGTTGAGGAAGAACAGAACACACCTGTCAGGAAAGTTAAGAAACCATGAGACACGGGTTATCTAGCTGACTGACACCAGTCTAAACCCTCTTAGCCAATAGTTAAGAAATAAAGAAAACAAAGATTCTGCCACCCTAAAGCTGCCTTTGGGGATATTTATTTTCAGCTGTTTATTTAGAAGCCCAAGAGTCAGAGAGAACCTTTGGGCAACCCCAACCCGCTATGCCCAAAAGATTCAGAGAGAGAGAGAGAGAGAGACCTTCTTCAGAAGTTTGTTGCATTTGCCTGATTGGAGTGAAACATGGTAAATAAGAGGGCTTCAGCAGATGTCTATTAGCTAGATATCCCTCCTCCCCTGTGATATCATCAATCAGGAGTGTGGGAGAGGTTCCTAGACATTGTTGGTCCCAGGAGGCAGGGTTATAAATTCCAGTGGCTGCTGTGTCCAGTGCTGGAATTGGTGGCAGTTCAGCTCACCAGCACACCTCCTGAGCCCACAGCTGGACAGGGCAGAGGCTGGGTCCAGGCTGGCTGGGCCCAGGGTCTGGAGAAGAGGTGGAAATGCAGAGGGGGATGACTCAGGTGAACCTGGAAGGGAGGGAGAGGCGTCAGTCCAGGTACCCACATGAACTGTCCTTGGGAAAGGTCACCTGTGTCCTGAGGAGAGAGAGGGCAATAGAGCCCAGCCATGGGGGAGACCCCTCAGGGCTCTCCACACTGACACTCTGACAACTTGAAAGGACACTCACCACTGACTCTCTCATCCCCTCTCCAACCAGGTTCACAGGTGAGGAGGGATCTCCATGGAAATTGTTCCTGAGCTCTCAGGATTCTAAGTCCTTTTGTTCCAAGCTTGAGACTTAGCAACCAGGGGAGCAACCAGTGGACAACCTGTCCAAGTAGGACTGGACCAGGACTGGTGGGGCAGCCTACATCTCCTTCCCATGAAGTTGCTTTGAGGCCAGGCCAAGGCCCTGGAGCTGTAAGAGCACCGCCTGTCAGTGAGCAGCTGGCCTTCAGCTGAGAGTTCTCCACACACCCAACCTCTCCCCCAATAGTTACTCACATGGGGGGGGGGCTCTATCCTCTTCAAGTCCAGTCTCTGGGAGGCCCAAATCTGGGAGAAGGGATGCCACCCAGGGATGAAGGTTCCTGCCTTTCCCTCTGGGCTCCTGGATAGCTACGCCAAAAGAATTTTCAAAAGGTGTGGTTCACAGAAATTGGAACACACACTGTGGTGAATACACTCTGGCCACCCTGAAATCTCTCCAGGACATTTCACATGGACTATTCCTGCAGTGAACTGGGCATCCAGAGGCCATTGCAGGTGCCCGTAAGGAAATCAGGAGCCTGTTGTACAGTGGATGTCATGGAAGCACAAATCAGCCCCAAATGCCTTCTTGATTTGCCCTCCCTGCTTTGGACCCCTGTTTATTCTTTCTTGTCGTAGTGTCTTCACCTGAAAACAACAACTGACAGCATTAAAGTTCAGAATGTCCTGACATGAGTCTGGCTACAACATCAAAAAGCTATGTTCTCCTTAGTAAGTAAGGGCTGTATGTTTTCTCTATGTCAAGCATGCTTAGTTTGAGATTGCAGCTTCTTTCCCCCTTAGGCTTACTGTACGTGATTGTAGAAAAAAGTATGTACCCCTTTCACCTCATCTCTATTTTATCCCCTCACAGGACAGGCTAGCAGCGGTGGGCAAACTTTTTGACTCGAGGGCCACAATGGTTTCTTAAACTGGAGCGGAAGGCCAGAACAAACGCATGGATGGAGTGTTTGTGTGAACTAATACATGTTAACACTGCTGCTGGTGAAGGAGCGGAGGGGAGTGGGAAAGAACCCTCCGCTCTTTTGGCTCCGAGGGCCAGATAGAACACCTTAAGGGGCCGGATCAGGCTAGCAGGCCGCAGTTTGCCCACCGCTTGCTGGACTCAGCCTCTCTCAGCTGTGCAGGAGTGTGTGTGCGCACACACACTCACACACACTCACCCACACACATAACACACAGAAGCTCCTTCAAAAGCATCCAGCTTCCCTCTCTTCCATCACTGAAGGGTTTTTAAGTCACAAGGGTGATCATTACAATGCAGTGCTGGTTGACTGACACTTTTAATGTTTCTAAAATTAAAATAGCAGTTCACCACTAGTCCAGGAGAGGCAATTGTGATAGAGAACCTTGTAAAAAATACAGGAAGATAATTTACAATAACTAGCATTATCATTGTTAGTGGACATGTGGACTGCTTTAAGAGGTTCATAAATATGAATTGCTGATTTCCCAGGAGAGTGGGGCCCGGGAACTTTAGTCCCTCTTCCTTATGCAGGCTTACTGTCGCCTAGGAATATGGCGAACATTATGAGGCTATGGGTGAAGCAATGGAATAAATGAATGTTATATTCACATTTAATTTTACAAGAATAGGGTTGCATTATGTAATCAGTCAGGTGGCCTGCATTTTGCTTTTCATATAACAGATCACGTCGTTTTAGTGCATCAACCTCTGCAATGCTGATAAGCAACCAGATCATCATGAACATAAGGGTGGACAAACTTCAAATAGATTCCCTTTGAAATTCACCTTCCAGGATGCATCCATTCCCCTCTGTGTCACTCTATGACCCTCCCCTGTGCCCCAGTGTCCCTTGCATTCTCAAATTGGCCAAGCACTTTACTCTCTCAGAAATTGTGCAGTCTGTCCTCATGCCCTGAACAGGATCATTCCAAGCCCCTGGTGGCCCCTCCTTGTACAACACTCAGGCAGAAGTCTTCCTGCCTCTGTAACTTTCCATACCAGCCCCATTGTTTTCTTGACAGAATTAGTTACAAAGTGCCATTTGTAGATAATGGTCTTGTTGGGTTTTCCTGTGTGTGTGTGTGTGTGTGTGTGTGTGTGTGTGTTTGTGTTTTCTGTTTTCATCCTAAACTCTGTGAGGATAGACTGTGTGTAGCTCTGAGCATGGCATTAGCAGCCACTCCAGGACAAATAGTTGCCAAATGCATCTAGGAGAGAGGGGGGATGGCTATGCTGAATCTCTAGTTCCCAGGTGAGTTGTTTCTGTTTCTGTTTTTTATCTGCACTGCTCTAGGTGACAATCTCAGATCCACTGGGGCTGAGAGCAGTCGCCTCATTTGTCCTCATTCCTCCATCTATGTAGCTGGAAACTTTAAACTCTGCTAGTTCATAGGCATGGGGAACGTCTGGAGGAATGGCAGGGTAGGGACCCACAAGAAGCCAGCCTCACCACCCTGCTGTTATGCTCCACCCCCACGACCACCCCATAGCCTAAGGTGAAGAGATGCAGGGTCACCTGCATGACAGGGACACAGTGTCCTCTGCCCACTCTCCCTCTCAGATAAGGTCTCACAGTTTGTAGAGTCTGAATATTCCCCAAGTCTGAGTGAGGAAGAGCAAGGCAGCACAATGTGTCTGAGGCTGCCTGTCACTACTTGAGCCAAGTTAAGCAGAGACAGGGTTGAGCCACACAATGAGTGTTTATCCAAGGATGCAGTCAGTATGGGGAGAGCAGTCACTCACCCTGGAAATTCGTCTCTCAGCCTCTTGGGGGAGAAAATAGCTACCTGTAGCTGCCAGCTGCAAGTGTCACATGGAAAGGGGAGGGGAGGGCCTGCTGTCTGGCCTTCAGGAGCTCAAAGGCAGACCACAAGGTGGCTAATCTGTTACTACATTAGGAACAGCTCAGCCCCTTCCTGGGATGAGATTGGAATGGTCAGCCTTCCTGAGAAAGACCCCAGGAGGGGGTCAGGGTGCGGACACAGCTGCCAAATGAAAGCATGTCCTGTGCATGGTCTCTTCCCAAAATGCAATTCTTTTCTGGGCAATGGGCCATGGAGGCAGCCTATGTTTTCAGTAGAGCCTGTTTCAACCTCCAGTGTCCCAGGGCCTCGTATTTATAGTTTGCAAGTAATTATTAAACAACTGCTGGTCTATTCTTATTACAAGCCCTTCCCCACTATCAGAAGCTGATTTTCAAAGACCCCCAGCAGATGCCTCAGGCCAGCTTGGATGACAGGGATGGGCCTCCGCTTTACTCTTCCCCTCTCCCTCTCTCCTCACAAGCCTGACTTTTGTCTCCTAAAGAAACTATGGACAAACAGGCAGCAAAACCTGTCACACTGAGCATGCCAGGCCCCCTGTACCCCCTGTTGGCACTACCTGAGAGGAGAGCCCTGGGTTAAGGTTCAGCTAAGGGGCAGCTCTGCCAGCGCCTGAGCACCAGGCTGTGGCTGGTGCCTCCCCACCTCTCCTCAGCTTTGTTGGCCTGCTCCTCCTCAGGAGCCTCCTGCCCACTCTGTTCTGCTTCCAGGCCCAGGGGTGACTTTGCCAAAGGGATTTGTTGGTGAGAGGAGAACCCCTTCATGAGGGGGGAGGAAGGCAGGGAGGCTGCCATCACCTGAAGGCTTAGGGGAGGTGAGCAGAGCAAAGGATACATTTGGGGCTTGTCAAAGAGCTCTGGTGACCCAAACCTCAGGGGAAGTCTGAGTAGAGCACCTGTGGAGAGAGACAATGTAATTGCTTCTGGCCAGCTCTCCTCTGCCCCGGGGGTTACTAACATGTCCCCATCCAGACAGCAGGGACAGTGGACCAGCCCAGAGCAGGGAGCTCTTTTCCAGACAGAGGGCTGCTGTGGGTGGGAGTGGGGCGCCAAGCCTGGCCCAGGGAATGGGGTAGGTAAGTGGCAGCCACAACCACAGAGGGAAAGGGGTCCCCAGAAACACAGACCATGGGTGGCGAGTGGGAGGTTAGCTGTGGGTCGCGGTCTCCTGTTTCTCCCTCCACATCCGCGATTGCCCCCACCCTCATGACTGGAAGCACAGGCTCCCCCTAACAGCCACCCACCCTCTGCAACCCCTTGCAGCCTGCTGGGTGTGGCACAGGGGCCCATGTCCTCACCTTCTCTGGGCCTGTTAAAACACGCCCCCCCCCTCCTGCCCCCTGATCTTGGTTTGTTCCTGATCTCATGATCTCGCGTGATTTCACCCCCAAAGGAACCAGTGCACAGTCCCAGGAAGCTTGAGAGGCGCCGCCCCCTACCTCTTCCTTCCCGCCAGCCAGCCCCCCTGCTGTGCAGGAGTCCCAGTGGTGAGGAGCACAGCCTGTGGAAAAGGTAAGCACACACTCTGGGTTCTTGCTGTCTCCTGGGGTGAACTTGCTGTCTCCAGGAGTGAACTTGCTCTAGTCACTGGTAACCCGCAGCCCCTCCCCTGCCGGCTTTTTCCATCTGAAAATGAGTTTCCACCTGGTTGGAGTGAAGGCCTGAGTTCCAAACCTGGCTGGCAGGCGTGAGGCCTTCCGCTTGCTGCGCCAGAGTGGGAGCTCGCTGAGGGGACTTACATGCAAAAATTCATGGAATTCCAGCGTCGGCCCTTATTGTGTGACCTCAGCTGGCCGAGTTTGCACTTGACCAAGGGCGCCCCCGCAGCCCCAGGCGCCAACTCCCCTGGGATCTGGCTCCTGAAGTCTGTGGGCTCTCAGGCCAGCCCAGCCCTGCTCAGGGCGAGGGGGACAGGGAAGGGGCAGAAAAGTGGCTGCTGGACGGTGGGCAGTGTCCAGGAGGGAGAGGTCGCTTTCCGCAGAGCACCAGGCCCGTCACTCATCATTGTCCTCTGGTTCAGCTGGTGAGAAAGCGGTGGTCAGGCTGGGAGATAAGAGGTGATTCCCACTGAGAGCAGCAGAGCCCTCTCCTGGTGTGAGTGTGCATGTGCCTGAGTGTGCCAGAGTGTGAGTGTGTGAATTCTCACCTGATGATATGTTCCTGGGTTCCTTTTCTTTCTTTCTTATTACTGATTAAGGTATTACATATGTGTTCTTATCGCCCACTCTACCCACACCCCCTCCCCCACCACGCAAGCATGCCCTCACGCTCACCCCCTGGTGGCTGCATCCATTGGCTAGGCTTATAGGCATGCATACAAGTCCTTTGGTTGATCTCTCCCCCTTAGCCCCACCCTCCCCTACCTTGTCTCTGAGGGTGATGGTCTGTTCCATGCTTCTCTGTCTCTGGATCTGTTTTTGTTCATCGGTTTATGTTGTTCATTGTAATCCACAGATGAGTGTGGTCATGTGATATTTATCTTTCTCGGACTGACTGACTGGCTTTGCTTAGCATAATGCTCTCCCGCTGCATCCATGCTGTTGCAAATGGTCAGTGCCCCTTCCTTTTTTGTGACAGCATACTATGCCAATGTGTAGAGGTACCACGGCTTTTTAACCCACTCATCTGCTGACCAGCACTTAGGCTGTTTCCAAATCTTCGCTATTGTAAATTGTGCTGCAGTGAACATAGAGGTGTATGTATCCTTTCTGATTGGTAATTCTAGGTTCCTGGGATATATTCCTAGAAGTGGGATCATTGGGTCAACTGGGAGTTCCGTTTTCAGTTTTTAGAGGAAACTCCATCCTGTTCTCCATAGTGGCTGCACCAGTCTGCATTCCCAGCAGCAGTGAAGGAGGGTTCCTTTTTCTCCCCATCCTCACCAGCTCTTTGTTGATTTGTTGATGATAGTCATTCTGACATCTTTGAGTTGGTACCTCATTGTCCATTTGCTTTGGGTCTCTGGCAAATTGCATCACTAATTTGAGTTAGATTAGTGACTCTGAGCATGTTTTCATGTGTCTGTTGGCCTTCCTTTGTCCTCTCTGGAAAAGTATCTGTTTAGGTCCATTGCCTATTTTTGTGATTGGTTTGGTTATCTTCCTTTTGTTAAGTTGTATGAGTTCCCTGTAAATGTTGGAGATGAAACCCTTATCACAGAGAACATTGGCAAATATGTTCTCCCCTGCAGTGGGCTTTGTTGTTGTATGTTGATGGTTTCTTTTTTTTTTTCCTATGAAGAAGCTTTTTATTTTGATGTCATCCCATTTGTTTATTTTAACTTTATTTTCCATTGCCCCAGGAACTGGGTCGGTGAAGACATTGCTTCAGCATATATCTGAGACTTGCTGCCTGTGGCTTCCTCTAATATTTTTAGTTTTCCGTCTTATGTTTAAGTCCTTTATCCATTTTGAGTTTATTTTTTGTGTATGGTGTAAGCTGGTGGCCTAGTTTCATTTTCTACATGTATCTGACCGAATTTCCCAGCACCATTTATTGAAGAGACTGTTTTGTCTCCATTGTATGTTTTTGCCTCCTTTGTCAATATTAATTGAGCTTAGTGGTTTGGATTGGTTTCGGGGTTTCTATTCAATTCCATTGGCCTATATGTCTATTCTTGAGTCAATGTCAGGCAGTTTTGAGAACAGCGGCTTTGTAAAACAGCTTGATATCTGGTACTGAGATACCTCCTACTTTGCCTTCTTTCTCAGGATCGCTGCAGCTATTTGGGGTTTGTTAGTTTTTTAAATTTATTTCATTGATTTTATACAGAGAGTAAAGGGGAGGGATAGAGAGTTAGAAACATCCATGAGACAGAAACATGGATCAGCTGCCTCCTGCACACCCCCTACTGGGGATGTGCCCCCAACCAAGGTACATGCCCATGATCGGAATCAAACCTGGCACCTTTCAGTCTGGAGGCAAACGCTCTGTCCACTGAGCCAAACCGGTTTGAGCTCAGGGTCTTTTTTTTAATTACAGATGGATTTTTGGAGAGTTCATTCTATGTATGTGAAATATGCTGTTGGTATTTTAATGCGGAGTGTATTGAATCTATAGTTCCCTTTGTGTAGTATAGCCATTTTCATGATGTTGATACTACCGAGCCATTAACATGGCATGTTCTTTCACCAGTTTTGTCTTCCTCTATTTCTTTTTCAAAGTCTTGCAGTTTTCTGAGTAGAGGACTTTTACCGTCGTAGTTAGGATATTCCTAGGTATCTTAATTTTTTTGGTGTTGTGATAAATGAGTTTTTTTCAAACTCTCTTCTGTAAGTTCACTATTGGTGTATAAAATGCCATAGATTTCTTGGCATTAATTTTGTAGTCTGCTACATTGCTGAATTCACTTACTAAGTTTACTAAATTTTTGAAGGAGTCTGGGGTTTTCTATGTACAGTATCATATCATCTGCAAATCATGACAATTTACTTCTTACTTTCCAATTTGGGAGGCATTTATTTCTTTTACTTGTGTGATCACTGTGGCTAGCAGTTCCAGTACCATTTTGAACAGAAGTGGTGAAAGCAAGCATCCTTGTCTTGTTCCTGTTCTTGAGGGAAATGGCTTTAGTTTTTGCCCATTAAGTATGATGTTGACTGTAGGTTTTTCATATAAGGCTTTTATATGGGGAGGGATGATTCTTCTATTCCCACTTTGCTGAGTGTTATCAGGAAAGGCTGTTGCAATTGGTCAAATGACTTTTCTGCACCAATTCATATGATTGTGTGGTTTTTCTCTCTCAATTTGTTTATGTGCTGTATCATGCTTATTGATTTGCGGATATTGTACCAGCCTTGAGTCCCTGGGATAAATCCCACTTGGTCATTGTGTATGATCTTTCTAATGTAATTCTGGATCCAGTTTGCTAGAATTTAATTGAGGATTGCAACATCACTGTTCAACTGGAATATTGGCTTGTAAGTCTCTTTCTTTGTGGTGTCTTTTTCTGGTTTTCAGATTATGGTAATGCTGGCTTCATAAAAAGACCTTGGAAGCGTGCCTTCCTCTTGAATTTTTCAAAGAGTGTGAGAAGAATTGGTTTTATTTCTTCTTTGAATGTTTGGTAAAACTCCCCTGTGAAGCCATCTGGTCCAGGGCTTTTGTTTTCTGGAAGCTTTTTGGTTACTGTTTCAATTTTATCACTAGTTTTCGGCTTATTCACATTGTATGCTTTTTCCTGATTTTGTATTGGAAGCTTGTATTTTTCTAGGAATATGACTATTTTATCCAGATTGATGAGGGATGTTTAATGAACCAAAGACCCAGAGGTGAGACAAGCACACAGGATGATTGATGCCAGACAGAGGGCTACACCTCGCTCATGCATGTAGCAAACTATGCCCTCTCACCATTGTTTTTATTGGGGTTTGGTACAAGGTCAGTGCATCAGCAGTTAATCAATTAAACATTGTTTTGTTCTATATTATTACAAGAGCTTATTGATGACAACTTGCAGCTGTGCCCTCCCTTTCTGTTCTACACCCATGACGATTTAATCCTAGCCTTTCTCATGGAGGAAATGTTCCTGGAACTCAAGATTTTGTACAATGTTGACCCAGTGCGAATCACTTCCAAGTCACGCTGTGCTCCTGATAGAACATTCACTTCTTCTTGGCAGGATTTCAGATCCTCGTTTACAAATGTCCAGCTACGAATCCCCCTTTTTTTCTTGCTTCATTTGATGGAGGATCAGAGATAACACAGCTGTTTTTCTCTTAATTAGTTGCTTTATTTTCCTGAGTCCTTGGAAGACTAAATATAAAATGATACAGAGATGGAGTATTAATAATAGTATTCCAGAAGAAGCTCCTAAAGTGGCTTGTAAATGGGGTATAGGATTTAATTGTTGCAACCCCTTAACCATATATTAACACATTTTGCCCAGTTAATTTATGCAATTTCTTTTGAAATATTTTTTGTATATGAGATTGTAAATGTAGACTTTCTTTTGTTAGATTTTTATGATTGAACAAATGTTTTTTAAACTTTTCCCATGGAAACAGATTTTCATTCTAAGGTACAGGAGTAATGCAAATTGATGAATAATTCTAGTTATATTTCATATGCATTTGTCTTTGCAGACTTACAATTTGATCTTCTATCATTAATAAAAATCGTAATCAAACAGGCTTGTACAAAGGCGGTTTTATTAGCATTACATTGTAAGGTGTAATTCCAAGAGTTATTTTTATAGATTTGCTTATTTTATGCAAATCTATGCTTTCAGAGAATGTAAGGCAGACCCCAATTTCCATAAGTCAGATTGAACAGGATGTCCTTCTTGATGAGGTGTTTGGGGGGGGGGGCAAATTCTCCATCAAGCCATACAATGCTCTCATTTTCTTGCATGGATATGGACTTGTTCTCTCCCCTATGCCATCGTAGATCAGCTCAATTGGCTTTAGAACGGGCAGAACCTGAAGGACTCCAATCAATGACGCTTCCATAGGAAGTATTAGATAAAAACCGAACTGTCTCTCCTCGACAGGAGTCCCAATGGACCCAATCGGACAAGATAGTAAACGTAGGAACATGACATGGTAGAAGTAATGGAGGAGTACTCTTCTTATTCCAACTAACCTTTATAAACCCATGGTCTCTCAGAAGAAACAAACGCCTGTTTTTTTGTTTCAGTAGTAGTGTTTTCAAAATGTTCAGCAGGGCTTGTGCCTGTATTGTTGAACAATGGTCTCCTTGACCTAAGCATATTGGCACTCCCTGCGATCCAGGGGTATGATTTTCTATGACTCTATGGTCCTCTTCTGGTTTTAATGGACCTCGATCATCATAAGGTCCGGGTAAGCAATTTGAGTCATTAACATAAATTCGAACCTTTGAATCCAACCAAGAAACACCTCTATTCAGTGGGGGATTAGGAATGTAAGCCCAGTATGTATGATTCTCAGCATTTACCTGAGTGGTTCTTAGTGCAAGCATAGCAAGGAACAAAGTCTATGGCGTCACTTCTTTTCCATGACACCAAACCAGTTGTTCTCCCTCTTGGGTAAGCTTCTTCAACAGACCCAAGGTTGGTACAGATGAATGTTGCGTTGACCATAGAGCTTTTCAGATAGGACGCCCCGTCAACGTCATCTCTGAGAATCCTTGGTCAGGTCACTTAAGTAGAACTTCCTTTTGGTTCCCATGTCTCCGCTTAAGACGCCTCTCAGGAAGCCAGAAGTTTTCTTTACCTGTGGAAATATAAGCATAACCTTGCCCCCATCGTAGGATCCATGCAGGATCCCACTACTGAGAGGACTCATTATGATAAAACACAGGTTGATTGAATTCATGTGAATCCTCCTTTTCCCAATGTCGCTGAGCAGCAGTACTGTCAGTCTCATCTTCATTTAAAAAAATTAAAGTAAATAGAGCTGTTAATAGTCTTCATTTAGGGGATTCTCCCCCTTTTTGTTCTTTGAGCATTTCCTTTAAGGTGTGAATTTGTCTTTCAATAATAGCTGGTCCTGTATTGTTACAAGGGATGCCAGTGATGTGAGTGATATGATGAAATTGAAAAAAATGTTTGACATTTGGTAGATAGATATGCAGAACCATTGTCAGTCTTAATATTTTGAGGTATTCCCATTACTGCAAAAGCTTTTAGTAAGTGAGTAATTACTGCATATTGAGAATCAGTGACAATATTTACAGCTTGAGGAAAATGTTGTAGTAATAAAGCAATGGAAAATAGTTCTGCGCATTGTACTGAAGTGTATGGAGAGTGAATTACCTTTGTTAGCTGTTGAAAATGAAAACCCGAGCTATTCCTAACTTGTTAGCTTTGGTATAAACAATAGGGCCTTGAATTGGTTCGTTTGCTATAATATGATTAGGCCATATTCATTGAGATTTCCTAAGAAATTGTAACCTTTTATTTGTAGGATAATGATTATGTATTTTCTCTAAAAAATGAGCACAAGCAGTTTGCTAACTGTTGCATATTTGAAACAATTTTTGAATTTTTTTTGACAGTAAAAGGTACTATAATTTCTTCTGGATCTAAACCACATAATGGTCTTAATCTTAATCTTCCCTTGTAAATAATTTGGCAAATTGTTTCAATATAAGTCTGTATTTTTTCTGTGATTTATGAGGCAAGAAAATCTACTCAATAACATTACTATCTTGAACAAGTAACCCTGTAGGAGAATTCTCAGTGTGGAAAATCACTAATTTAAAATTGTCTGTGGAAAAATTCTATTTAATTGTGTTTGTGGAATATGCTGTTCTATCCAAGTTAATTATTTTTCTGCATCAGGGATTAAAACACGTGGGCTATTTAATTCAGATGGCCCCTTTAGTATTTGAAATAAATTAGTCAATTGATAAGTAGGTATACCAAGGCTGCGTCTCAACTAATTAATGTCTCCTAATAACATTTGAAAATCGTTTAGAGTCTTTAAACTGTCTCTTCTAATTTGAACCTTCTGTGGAATAATGGAGACATCTGTTAATTTTTGCCCCAGATATTTCCATGACTCCTGCCATTGTTTCTTTTCTGGGGCTACTTCTAATCTATAGTCTTAGAAATTTTCAAGGAGGTATTGGTAAATCTCCTGTAATTGTGATTGAATTTCAGAAGCTATTAAAATATCATTTATGTAATGATAAATTAGAGTATTAGGAAAACTTTTTTGACTATTTTTAAAGGTTGATGCACATATGCCTTACATACAGTGGGGCTGTTGAACATTTCTTGTGGTAAGACGTTCTATTGATACCATTGAGTGGGGTGAGCCTGATTGAAAGCTGGGACAGTAAATGCAAATTTCTGATAGTCTTGAGGTTGTAAAGGAGTAGTGAAGAAACAATCTTCGTGCCTCTTCCTGAGAGATAGCCTTTTTAACAGCTGTTGTTAATCTTGACAGAAAGTCAGTGTAAGGCTCCCCCGCTTGTTCAGTAATTTTAGTAAAAGCGGGAGGGGCCTTTCCAGGTGTATTCACTCTCTGCCAAGCTCTTAAACAACATAATTTTATCTGAGTGATATGCAAATCTGAAAAAGATGCCTGTGCTTGCAATTGCCCATCCTGTCCAGACCCAGTTAATTCCTGAAATGTTGGTCCTGGAGGCTGTTTTGCTGCATTTTCTCTAGCCATAACATCTGCTTCCCCTCTCCACTATGTTTTAAATTGTAAATATATTCCTGGATCCAGTAGAGTTTTGGCCAAAGCTTCCCAATCTAGGGGAATTAGCAAAAATTCTGAGGCATACATAACTAGTAAGTAATCCCATCACAAAGGGAGAATGCATGCCATAAGAGTTAATTGATTCTTTTAAAATTTTGAGCAATTTAAATTCATGAGGACAATGAGCCACATTAACATAACCATTTGTATATTGGGGATATTGTTGCAGGTCCTGTGGCATTTGCTGCCACTGTATCAGAAATGCAAGGAAATCATCATCTCTTCTCCATGTGGGAGGAACAATCTCATCTCCAGGTTCTAAATCGAATAATATTTTGTTTATTTCAGTAGGCAAGGGCAGCTGGAACTGCCTCTGTGCCCCAATGAATAATGTGGTGAGTCTGGAGGAGGAGCCGTGGGAGTTACTCCGGGCTCCTCCGACAGTGGCTGTTGAACTGGAAAAGCATTTTTGATTAATTCCTGTCACTTATTAGTGGGTTTAACATGAGGCAGTGGGATAGCACATATTAAAGCCTTTATATGAATCAGCAAATCTTTTAATAACTCTTGTTCGTCATCCCTCGTATTGCTTTTCTTTTTTAATCTCTCCTGTTCACTAGAACTAGAATCAGTGCTACTAGTTTCACTTTCTGACAAATCCTGGATGCCCTCTTTATCAGTCTCGTCTATATCTTCATATCCCTTCAACTTCCATTCAAAATCTTTCCTTTTTTGGCCCGTATTATTTTCATGAGGCAAAGAAGATAATGGTCTATTAGGCATGTCTTTATCAGTTTCACAAGCAGAGTGAGAAGGAGAGCTAGTAACTTTAACTGGAGTGGCCTTATAATCTGATTTTGACTGCAAAGATTTAAGAGCCATAGTAATCAAAGTACACAAGGACCAAACTTCCTTTCCTATAGGATCTCCATTCTGATGAGCGTGACGTAGCGCCTAAACAATCTGTTTCCAAACCTTTAGATTTACCTATTTCTGCCTGTTGGCTCAAACCAATAACAATGCCTTTTTATTTCTCTAGCTAATTTCCTAAAAGTGTCTTGAGACAGACTAACCCCAGTGCTTTAAAGCACTGAATGCAGCAGAGTCATATATTGAAACTCTGCCGTTGGGAAGTTCCCCATTGAGCTGCCTGGCTTGCCAAACGTTTTGCATAAACCATTGTGGACTTCTTCCCTTTCAGTCTTGTGCATTCCCAGTACTCACCTTAAGATCCCTGTTCGGGCGCCAAGTATTGAGGGATGTTTAATGAACCAAAGACACAGAGGTAAGACAAGCACACAGGATGACTGATGCCGGACAGAGGGCTACAGCTCGCTCAGTCATGGAGCAAACTTTGCATTCTCACCCCTATTTTTATTGCCGTTTGGTACAAGGTCAGTGCATCAGCAGTTAATCAATTAAATCTTGTTTTGTTCTATATTATTAAAATAGTATATTAAGGACAACTTCTAGGTGTGCCCTCCTTTCTGTTCTACACCTACAACTGTTTAATCTGAGCCATTCTCAGGGAGGTAAATGTTCTTGGAACTCAAGATTGTGTGCAATGTTGACCCAGCGTGGCTCGCTTGCAATTCCCGCTGTGCTCCTAATAGAACATTCACTTCTTCTTGGCAGGACTTCAGATCCTTGTTTACAAATGTCCAGCTACACAGGTTGTCCATTTTGCTAGAGTAGAGTTGTTTGTTGTAATTTTTTACAATCCTTTGTATATCTGTGGGGTCATTTGTTACTTCACCTCTTGCATTTATAATTTTGTTTATTTGGGTCATCTCTCTTTGTTTCTTGTTGAGCCTGGCTAGCGGTTCATGATTGTTGTGTATCCTTTCAAAGAACCAGCTCTTGGTTTCATTGATATTTTGTATTTTTTTGGCCTCTTTGTTGTTCCTTTCTGCTCTGATCTTTATTACCTACTTCTTTCTGAGGACTTTGGGCATTTCTTCTTGCTCTCTTTGTAATTGATTAAGTGGCAAGGTTAGATACTTCATTTCCATTTTTTTCTCGTTTTTGGAGGTAGGCCTTTAGAGCTATGAACTTCCCTCTCTGGACTGCTTTCATTGTGTCCCATAGATTTTGGATTATGTGTTTTCATTGTCATTTGTTTCCAGGATGCTTTTCGTTTCTTCTTTGATCTCTTTGGTAACCCAACCATTGTTTAATAGCATGCTATTTAGCCTCCAAGTGTTTGATTTTTTCATTGTTTTTATTGCAGTGGATTTCCAGATTTATGCCATTGTGACCTGAGAAGATGCTTATTATGATTTCTATGCTCTTGAATTTGAAGAGACGTTGCCCGTGTCCTAATCTGTAGTCTGTTTTTGAAAATGTCCCCTGTGCACTGGAGAAGAATGTATATCCAGTAGCTTTGGGATGAAATGTTCTGAAGATGTCAAGTCCATCTGAACTGAGAGTCAATTAGGGTTGCTGTTTCTTTGGAGGTTTTTTGTTTAGAGGATTTATCCAGTAGGGTCAATGGGGGATTAAAGTCCCTGACTATGACTATCTTGCTATCTGTACCTTAATACCTTCCAGAAGTGTGTATTTTATGTATTTGGGTGCTCCTGTATTGGGTGCATATATGTTTACCAGAGTTATATCTTTTTGTTGAATTGCCCCCTTTAGTATTATGCAGTGGCCTTCCTTATCTCTTGTTATGGCCTTCACTTTGAGTTCTGTTTTGTCAGATATAAGTATTGTCATCCCAGCTTTTGTCTCATTTTCATGTACCTGAAACACTTTTATTTTCTATCCCTTCACTATCAGTCTGTGTGAATCCTTTGCTCCGCGGTGGGTCTCTTACAGACTGCAAATATATGGGTCATGTTTTCTTATCCATTCACCTACCTTGTGTCTTTTGATTTTAGAGCATTTAATCCATTTACATTCAATGTTGTTATTGATATGTACTTGTTTGTCATCATTTTTATTCTTTTATTTTTGTTTCATCTTGCCTTTCTGTTTCTTCTTTGTACAGCAGTCCTTTTCGCATTTCTTGCATTGCTTGCTTGGTGTCAATAAACTCTCTTAGCACTTTTTTGTCTGTGAGTCTCCAGATTCCATCTTCAATTTTGAATGGTAGACTTGCTGGGTATGTATTCAGTCCCTTGTTTCACATCACTTTGTATATTTTATTCCATCCCATTCTGGCCTGGTGTGTTTCTGTTGAGAAATCAGTTGATATTCTAATGGGAGATCCCTTGTAGGTAACTTTCTCTGTCTCTCTCTGACAGCCTTTATGATTCTTACTTTGGTATTGATGTTTAATTATAATGGGGCTTGGTGTTGGTCTTTTTGGGTTCATCTTGTTTGGGACTCTATGTGGTTCTTGCACTTGCATAGTTTTTTCTGGCCAATATCAGGGAAGTTTTCTGTTATTATCCCTTCCAACATGTTTTCTATTCCTTGCTTCACTTCTTCTCCTTCTGGTATCCCTATGATGCGGATGTTGTTTTGTTGGGTGTTATCCCAAAGCTCCCATAGGCTCTCTTCTTGCATTTTAAACTTTCTTAATCTGACATGTTAGTTGCCTCCATTTCATTTAACTCCTTTTCTGTTGATTGCACTTTATTCATTCCTTTGGGGATTGCTTTTTTGTCTCCCTATGTATTGCTGTAATATTTGCATTGTATCTGTGTGCTAGGTTCAACTGCTTTGCTACCCAGGTTCTTTTCGGTGTGTTTCTACTGGTGTGATCTCTCAGGTCTTCTGGGGTAGGTAATCTAGTGGAGCTCCCTTCTTGAGCTATTTGGATTCTCTTGAGGTAGTTGGATCTGGATTGTTAGTGTCTTATTTGTGGATGAAGTGTTATCATGGGTTAGCAATGTGACTAACCCCCAGCATTGTTTTGCAAGGTGTTTTGGATGTGATTATTGCTCCGGCTCTTGTGGAAAAAGTTGTCTGAAGTCTACTTGTTATGTGCTCACTGTTTGTTCCCAAAGACCATTGCCTGGGATTAAGGAGTCATGGGGCCTGCGGCTCAGGAACTGTGACTTTAGCTGGTGTCTTGTGACGTTTGCTGGATTAGCATTACTCTGAAACTCAACTTGTGGGCCCAGTGCCCATGAGTGTGCGGAGGCGGGTATCTCGTAGTTTGTGGTTGAGGCAGTGGGATTCTGGCCAAAGTGATTTCCCTCTCTGAATCACGAAGGAGTTTAGGATCCAGCAGCAGACTGTCCTGAGGTTGGAAACCCGGCACGGATGTGGGGCAGTGCCGTGGATACTACTGAGGGAGCCATGCACCCTTGGTTGGAAAGGCACATGCCCAGTGATCACACACAGAAGGGCCCAGGAGCTGTCTGCAAGGGGTGTGTGCTTCTGTGGCCCACACACTGGATCAGAGTGATTGTGCTGTGCCTCTGGCCCGTGTAGGTAGAAGTCACATTTCCTGCTTTGGGGGATGAGCTACCATAGTTGGAATTGGATGCCCAATGCCTGCTTACAAAAGTGCCCAAGTATCATCTACTGGGGCACTCGGCTCAGGGGGTCCTTGTGCTGGAGCGACGCTGCTGTGGGGACTGGATGCCAGTATGTTGTGCCTTACAGCAGGCTCAGGGGACTTGTGTGCTGGATGGGTGCAGTGCAGTGACCAGAGGTCTGCAGATGGAAAGGAAGAAGTCCGACTATCTTCTGCTGGGTTGTTCAGCCCTTGGTTGGATACTAGTGTGCCCAACCAGCCAGGGCACATCTCCAGTTTTCAGATTCCTCCATGGTGTTCTCAAAGATTTTCACAGGAGCCCATGGCTTCCTTTGTACGTGCATTAACTGCTATTTCCTTGTTTGGGGACCATTTGGTTCTTTCTCTGACCTAGGTTGACACAGGTGACTGAGACCATGGTCCACCAGGGTAACCAAGCACTGGAGGGCGTGAGGCCCTTCTGAGCTGAACCAGAATGGATGGAAGAAATCTTCAGGTGAGCTGGTTACTGGAGCTTCCTTAGGTGTCTAGAGAAGCCCTGCGCCTCTTCCATTCTCATCATCAGGGAAATAGTTGGGATCTGCATCCTCAGGCCCCTCCTGGGGGACCAGAAACAGGAGCAGCCGTTGTATTCTCAGGTCATGTCCCCCCAAAATCATTTGTTCTCCTGCCTTTTCATGGGGTAAAAGAGAGCGAGCGCGAGACAAGAAGCTGTAGTGTGTTAGGGATCCCATGGTCAGGCAACTCTGCTTGGAGCAGGGCTGGCATGAGAGCCCACAGACTGACTTAACTGGTGTTTGGTGTCAGGTAAGTTTTGGACTCTTCCCCTGAGCTTGCACCACTTAGGGTAAGGGATGGTTCTTGAAACAAAGTAACAGTAGTGCCCAACCTGTCCCCTGGCTACAGCCCAAGGAGGTCAGGGACACCTGGGAGCTAGAGATTGAGGATGGAGAGGCCTCGGCCTCATGCATTGCGAGTATCAGGCCTCACACAGATGCTGCTGGTACTAAGGTCACCTGGTGGTACCCTCTCGTGTTACTAGTGTCTCAGCCACATTGAGAGTGGCTATTTCAGGACATACTGGTCCCAGGATCCTGAGAGGAGAGGTCAAGGCCATAACTGCAGGGTAATTTGAGGCAGAGAGAATTGTCAGCCCTGGGCTGCCAGAAGGTGCCCTCCTTAGTATAATCCACCTGTGCAGAGGATGAGGCGGCGGGGCATAGCGGAGCTCAGGCAAAAAGGGAGACACCCTGGAGCTATGCCTCCTGTGGCCCCAGCGCTGAGCTGGGTTCCCCACCCCTTCCTTTTCCTCTACATCAGCTGTGGGAGGGGCCTCCATGCATAACTGCTACCCTTCCCAGATCTTGTGTGTGACACCTCATCAGTCAATTTACATACTTGCAGATCATTCCTAGTTCTCCCTGGGAATATCACACCATCACCTCCCCCATCCTCCTGAAGACCTGACCGGGTCCCTACACCATGGCTGAGCATGGACCTGCCGAGCACCTGGATTGTGGCAGGTGATTGTCACCTAAATGGGCACTCCTGCTGTCTGCACATGACCCTGATGGTGACCACCACTGCCACACATAGAGTGGCATGTTCCCATTCTCCAGTGACTTCTCTAGGCACACTCCCATCAGGCTGGCCCAGGTGATGGCCATGGGAGCCTTACATCAGGAACCAGGACCTTGTTCTTGTGTCACCGTCCCATGACTCACTCAGAGATACGAGTGCAGGCAACCAATTCAGGCCTCAGTTACTGCACATGGAAAAGGTAGTCAGTTGATGGCCCCGGCCAAGGTCTCTTGTCTGGAGAGCGAAGTAATGAGACTTGGAAAGTGAAGTGCTTCCGTAATTTCTTAAATTCTGCCAAACATGAGGAATTACTTTTACTCATCATCATGACTCTGACCCAGCTTCAGGTTCACAATGGCCAGCTCCCAAAGGAGTGTAAATGAGCAACATGGTTATGACTAAAAAAAGGATGGAGAGGTCCCAGGGCAAGCCATGAGGCCTAAGAGCTTCACACTAAAGGAAATCTCCCAGAGACAGGTGCCCACATAGGCAGCAGAATGGATGGGACCTTGGAAGCTTATCCAAACCTAGAAAGCAATGTGACAGTTGACCAAGGCATGGGAAAGACTCTCACTCTGTGTGGAAAGTTGTATGAGCAGAAGACCCGCAAGTCATTTTTAAACTACTCTTGAAGTAGTTTGCATAGATGCATGTCAGTTTTCTAATTCTCAAACATTTAAAATCACAGGGTGCTAAATAGTGATTTTACTACTTTATTTATTTGCATGTATTGTATGTTTCTAACAGTTTTGAATGTTGTGATAAAAATTTGTAATAGCCATTGAAAAATAACAACTTTTCCTATGGTTATTAGGATTGCTGGGCAGGGTATTAGCTGGAGGTACCATTCTGTGAGGCGTGCTCTACAGTGCAAAGCAAGACCACCCTGTGATTTACTCATTTTCCATCCCAGTTGTTTTGTTTTTTCGTTTGTCTACTCTGTCAAGTGAGGGTTCGTGCCTAAGAGATACTCTGAGGAAGACCGTGACGTTCCCAGGAGGTGTCCCTGCAGATCACCCGGAATAGCAGTGACTGCACTTTAGAGACTCAGTAAATGTTCTTGAGTAATCAAGGATTAAAGAGAGAGAGGAGAGGAGTCTGTCTTTGGCGGGCCAGGATCAGCCGACCCGTGGACATCCCTGAGAACATGTCCACTCTGTGCCAGTGCCTCCTGCCAGCCCTCCAACAGCGTCCTTGGCATTCAAGGGCTAGACCCAGGCATGTCCTGGATGTGAGGCATGTTCTCCTTGGGGATAAAGAAAGAGAGGCAATCCCTTGTTTAGGTCTAGATGTCATTTGGTCTGAAGTGAAACCAGGTCTTGTTGAGGACAGGCAGGTCAGGTCATGTCAGCAGAGACTTGTGAGTTTGAAAAAGGCACAGAGGACAAAATAAGTCAGGAAGCCAGCTGGAAGGGTGTCTGCTCAAAGGCTGGGTTAAGAGAGTGGACGATGGGAAAGCCCATGCATGGGGACTGGTCCCCAGGGTCTCTGAAAGCCCATAGAGGCAGGGCTTGCTCTGGAACCCTGGAAGCGTATCCGCTGCCTCTCTGGTGCCTCTTTCGATCCAGAAAGGCAGCTGGGATGTTGATTTTCTTTCTGTACACTGTAGCTTGTCACGTTCTCCAACACAGCTCAGAAGAATTGGGGAGAACTCCTGATTTCTGTTATCAGTGGGTGTCCCCAGCATCAGGTTCCTGATGGGCTGAATGATATTCCACGGTTGCATAAAGAGGGTCCCAGACTTGGAGCACATTCTAAGGACCCCCTTCCTTAAAAAGCGGTCACAAGGGCAGATGACCTGGGATCGCAGTAGGGATTTTGTGACTGGAGAAGGCGGTTGCACAGGACGGCCCTACTCATGGGCTCAGAGGCTACTGTGTCCTGTACATAAGTGAGGGACATGATGAGAGCAGGTGGCAGGTGACCAGGATGTGGTGAAAACATCCCCCAAATTCATGTGTGGGTGCTGGGAGTCGGCACAGCCTGTCCAATACTGGGCAGGAAGTTCTCCTGCCCCCAGTGCCACAGCACATGCCCTGGGAAAGCAGGCTCCGTATGGGGGGGCGGGGCTGGATAGAGGAGTATTTCTTGCTCGTGAAGAAGGCATGTTTGGCTCAGACTTTGTTTCTAGGTCATTCTAAGTAGTCCCTCCTGCCTCCTTGTACCTCCAGGACACTGGGATCTCATAGAAGTTTCCTGAGCTTGGGCTCCTACAATTTTCCAGTTTCTGCCAGTGCATGTAATGTTTGTGTTAAAGAGAAAATCTCACCCCCAGGTGGCACCACTCAGGCTTTAAGCCCATGATACCAAGTCTAGACTCAACTGCTGACCTCATTACAGTTTGAACCTCTTCCAGAAACCTCATCAGCCAGTCTGCAATTTTCAGGTCAACACCACTGTGGTAATCTCTTACGTGGTCCCTCTGCCTGGAATATGAAAGTTGTTTGGGCATCACAATGCAGGGCGTACAGAAGAGCCTACAGAAAATTTGCCCCTCTCTTCCTCTGTCTCTCTCTCTCTTTGCCCCCCCTCTCCCCCTCCCCGTGCTCTGTAGCTCTCTCTCTGTCTGGGTCTCCCTCGATTTCATAAGATCCAATGTGTGACTCAGTACAGCATGGGGATATCCCAAACTATGGCAGATCCTTACATGCCAAGTACAGCTTCAAATCTTCTGAAGGGGAAGGTGTATCTGTGCACTGTGCTTTGTCCTGAGAGAGGACATCTTCCCTCACAATCTGAGTAAGAGTTTTAGGCCTGGGCCCAAAAGGAGCTTTTTGAAGCCAATTTGCATGGATTGTTCCCTGGGGTTGAGCAAACATTAGTTATTTATACAGACTTTGGCAGTCATGTTTAGGGCCCCGGCCCCTGGAACTTGGCTGGGACTAAGCTGCTGCCTGTGTAAGGTTGGGATGTGGAAGAGGATGCCTGAGCTAAAGAGAATGCCCTCTGTAGCAGCTCCTTGGTAAGGATACACAGGTCTTTTTGCCCACATTTATTTTTCTCTGTGCCTCCGAGATTCCCAAGAGCCCACGACTCTCAGCCCTCAGTGGCTTTCAAAAGTGTATGTCACATCCCAGGTTCAGCTGCCACACCCCTCCTCTGGCCTCTCCACAACCCACATTTTCACATTTAATTTTCTCAAGCCAGGTTGCTGAGCTGATCTGGTTTTTCTGAGAGGAAATGCCCTTTACCTCCCCAGAGGGAGGGTGACAGAATCTCCTGCCTATACTCCCCGTCAGCTTGGGTTTAAGGGATCCACCCAGTTTCCTTCTTCACCGCTAGCCTTTTAAGTTCTTAAGTTGATGCAGTCAGTGTCTTTGAGTTTCCCCAATGTTCACCTTGTCCTGGGTAATTCCCTAGGTCCCATTCCAAACATGCAGCCCCTCCCTTCTCCTGATCAATCCCTAGATGTGATTTTGGCCTGACCTGCTCTGGGGAAGGCTTGCTCTCAAAATATGGAAGACCAACTATCCCTCTGTTCCTCTTTGAATGGGCACGGGGTTTGCAATTGTAAGTAACCTCAAATCTCAGGGACTGTTTGGTACTCAATACTGTTGCATTGAAATTCTTTTTCTCTGGAGATGATACCACTGTCTCTCTAAAGGGGTGTTAATGGGAACACTAGGGAATTTTGATGTGGCCCCAACACCCCCATTAAGTCTACTTCCAGGCTGGTTTCCTTTTCTTTTCCTTTCATGAATGGACCTAGGGTTCAGTTGGAGGTGTGGAGAGTGCAAAACCCCATCATGGTTAAATGCCTAGAGATCCAGGACTAAGGTTTTGCTCTCAGGTGGAAGTAGCCATTTCAGCTAGGACCTCAAAAGGAAGGTGTGGTCAGACGGGGTATAATGGCTTCTGAGGAGGCCGAGGAGGGAACAGAAGCTAGAGCGTGAGAGTCAATGTCCAGGTCTGAGCACAGGGCTCCCTGCACCACGCCGCTCTGGTGAGTCAGGAGCCTAAGGTGGTCCCCAAGGACCTGCAAGCCAACAACCCAGAGATTTGTCCTTTTTTCCTTACAAATGAGCAGACTTTGCCTTTGCCTCTGGATGCAGGTGTGCCTTAATCCAAAATGTTTTGATTTCTGTTTTGATGTTTGCCATTCATAGAGGTTCACAGGGCAAGTTTTCCCTGTGTCTGAAAGTCGAGTATTGCTAAGGAGCCAAAGTGGCAAAATCCTTTTTGTAGTTTTTTAGAGGCCGGGCTGTGTGTGTGAAAACCGGTATTAATGAAAGTCTTTCATAACAGCCAATTGATGTTTAGAAAGAGAGGAAGGGAGTGGGCAGAGAAAGAGAGAGAAACATTGATGTGAGAAACATCTATCAGCTGGCTCCTGCCCACACCCTACGGGGGCTAGGAATGTAGCCCTCAAGTGACATTTGGGGGGCACGAGAGGATCCTCAACGCAGTGAGCAACACTGACCAGGCTTTGCAGTCTCTTATTGAGAGGAGCCTTAGTTGTGACATGTGAGCCCTCTGTTGTCATAGATAAAATGGTCATTCTAATATTCATAGAAGGGACACACAGTAAAATGTACATGTTGGAATTAACGGTTATTTTTCTCACCTCCAGCTCCCCCATGCTTCAGAAAACGTTTGTGCTGCTTTTATATTCCTCATTTAAAATGTGTCAAAGGCCTCAATGGTACCCATTGTGTGGGTGTTCCTTAATCTTCCCCATCTATTTTATTTCCTGGAACTTAGCAAGAGGCAGTCCTGGGCCACGGGCTGCTCCCTACTCCAGGTGTTTTCAGTCCTTCAGTGATCCTCAGAAATGTTTTCCCTGGAAAGGGTGGGATCATCTCTCTGGTTTCCCAGTCCTCACTTCACAGCAGAATTGCAGCTAGCCAGTGGGTAGATGCGGAAGGGGTCCAGTGGTCATCTCACCCCTCCTTGGTGCCTGGTTCTTGTCCTTCCAGTGGCAGAGTAGAGGCAGGGCTGAGTGGCTTTGCAACCCTAAGCAGAAAACGGAGTTGGGGTAAATTGGGGGTGCTCCAGTTGTTGCCAGAGCAGTGCCTTTGGCCCTCAGCTGGTCCCTCTGGAGGGAGAAGGACCGGGGTTGCTCATGCTCAGCCTGACAAGATGCCTTGCTCCCGGCTGTCTCCCAGGATCTCTTTCATAGCAGCTTCATGGGGATGAGCCTCCCAGCTCCACGCAGACTCCTGGAACTGGCATGTCAGAGCCTGTTGCGGGATGAAGCCTCGGCCATCGCTGCTCTGGAGTGGCTTCCTATGGAGCTCTTCCCACCTCTTTTCATCACAGCCTTCACTGGGAAGCACAGCAGAGTCCTGAAGGCCATGGTGCAGGCTTGGCCCTTCCCCTGCCTCCCTCTGGGGGCCCTGATGAACCATCGGCAGTCTTACCAGGAAATCTTGCAGGCTGTGCTCGAGGGACTCGATGCCATGCTTGCCCAGGACCCTCGACCCAGGTATGGGGGATTCAGTAGCCAGGTCGCACCCTGGGGATCTGAGCAGTTACAGCTGGGATCTGGGAGTGGGCAGGGCTAAAGGGAGAGCTGAGGCAGGCCTTGGAGCCACTGCTAGGGTCATTCTAGGAACAGGCTTCGGATATATACGGCTGATGAAATTGCCGAGGTTGACTGAAGGGACACGAGCCCACTCCTTCCTGGTGGCACCTAAAGGTACCAGGAATGGGGACCATGAAGGATCCCAGTAGCACCAGGAGCAGTTGATTCCTGGGGCATGGAGTCAAAGTCCAGTGCGGTGTCTGGCCCAGCTGCCCAGATGCCTAGCTCATGGTCTTACTCATTGTTATCTTAATGCATCCCAGCATATCTCCTATTTTCTCCACATGAGATGTAAACTGCAGGTGCTTAATTTACAGAAGAGAGTTCATTTGGAGTTCTGGATGGTGTGGGCAGGTACCAGAGCCCATGTGTGCTCACTGCTGGAGCCTGAGGCCCTGCAGCCCATGAGGAATAGGAGGAAAGTACACAGCTTAACGGCCAGGCCAAATCCACCCTTGGCCCCCGTGGAGGTGTTAATAGACCTTTGCCTCAAGAAAGGTGTCCTTGATGAGTCCCTCAGCTACCTGATTAAGAAAGTCAGCGAGAGGAGAGGTTTGCTGCACCTTTGCTGTAAGAAGCTGAAGGTTTTTGCGATGTCGAAGCAAAACACTAACATCCTGGATATGGTGCAGCTGGACTCTGTCCAGGATTTGGAGGTGAACTGTACCTGGAAGCTGTCCACTCTGAGGAAGTTCGCTCCTTACCTGGGCCAGATGGGCAATCTGCGCCGGTTCCTGCTCTCCCACGTCTTCACGTCTTCTCACACCACCTTGGAGCAGGAGGAGCAGTGTGTTGGCCCGGTCACCTCTCAATTCCTCAACCTGCCCCACCTCCAGGAGCTCAATTTGGACGATGTCTCCACCCTCAGAGGCTGCCTGGACGAGATCCTCAGGTAAGGGGTGGCGAGCTTTCCCTGCCAACCAGAGCGAGTCCCTTTCCATTTCAGTGCACAGTGACAGGCTCTCCATTGTGCCGTCCCTCAGCAGTGCTAGAGTGCCTGAGCCACTAGACGGGCCACACAGTCAGTGTCTTGTTCAACGCTCTGTCACCTTGCATGTTGAGACATAACCCCCCAGACAAAGGTAGGACGTATGCACTAGGACAGAGGCTACTAAAGGGACTCCTTGCTAGGAATTGGCATAATGGAGGCTTCGGGCCAGGGGATGGTAGCTTTGGGCATCCTTGTAAGTGGTGTCAAAGGGAAGATGATGCAATAGAATCTAGTGAGGATTGCAATGACAAGGGGAAAGCCAATAAGAGGTGAGGTTTCAGGGGTCAAGTTCCGCACTTAGAGATTTGGCCTTGGCAGCCTTTCACTCCAAACCTGCCTCAGTCACCTGCCTGCCAAGGGTTGTCATAGGCTCTCACAAATGGAATCCGTGGTAAATGCAGGATTCCGGAGGGAGGCATCATGAAATGGGATAGGTGGTTTGTAGACAATGCAGTGATCTAAGTTCATGGTGGGTGGCAGCCCTCGCTGGATGTTGCCTGACTGTGCCTAGGTTAGCCCTTTCTGCAAATCTGCCAGAGGCCTCATTGGGCTAAGAGATGATGGTGGCAGGGGTCTAGGCTGTGGCTGGAAGGAAGCCCGAGTTGCAGGCATTTCAGGACATGTCTCCAATATTAAAATGCACTGGTTGCCTCCAGCTTCAGACCCTGGGTCAGGCTCCTTCCTGATCTCCTCCCAACTTACCTCCCACCTTTATGTTCACAACACCTGTGTGTTTGGGCTGGGGGTGTATGATATGCTCCACTTGACGGATGAGTAATTGGAGTGTGTGAGGTTTCATCCAGTTGAATCCATCACAGAGAAGATAACAGATGGAGAAAGATTCCACTCAAATTTGCTCTGACTTGAATGTCACTTTTCACTGTGCAACATCCTGGGTTTGATCATCATCCGGAACACTGTAGGCTTTGGTGACATGGGCCTCTTTACCTGAAGGCCTGCATCATCCTCACCTGCCTGTGCCCACCAGATCCATCCCCCACATGTAACTGCTCTATGGCTCCCCAGGTGCCTGAAGACCCCCTTGGAGACCCTGTTCATCACTAACTGCCTGCTTTTCGAAAAAGACTTGAGACATCTCTCTCAGCACCTGAATGTCAGCCAGCTGAAAGGCCTGAGTTTCAGTGGGCTAAACCTGACCACTATCAGTTCTGGGTCACTCCAAATTCTGTTAGAGAGAGCCTCCCCCACTCTCCAGGACCTGGACTTGGATGAGTGTGGGATCATGGACCCCCAGTTCCTGGACATCCTGCCAGCCCTGAGCCACTGCTCCCAGCTCACAACCCTAAGTTTCTGTGAAAACCCCATCTCCATGACCATCCTGGAGGACCTGTTTCACCACATCATCGGGCTGAGCAAGCTGAATTGCGTGATTTATGCGGCCGCCCTGGAGAGTTATGAGGAAATGAGCAGCACGATCAACCTGGGCCAACTTGCCCAGATGCATGCCGTGCTGAAGCATATGCTGCAGGAGTTCGGTTGGCTTGGCATGGTCTGGCTCTGTGCTTATCCCTGTCCTCACTGTGGCTGTAGAACCTTCCATGAACCAACTCCCATTCTGTGATCCTGTTGCTTGAGTGTCTAGCTGGGTGCACATCTCATAGGCTTTACTCTGGGCACTTGGGCACTGAAGCCCAGACATAAGTGTACCGTTCAGGAACACAGCAGCCAGTTTCAGACAGCTACTCAGGGTTGGGGGGAAATGCTCCCAGGGGACTGGATGGTTTATTTGGGGATATTTGTCCTAAGGAGTTAGAAATATGCACCTGTATCTCTCAGGGGGAGGGATTGAGGCTTGGGTGGTAGATGCGGGGATTACCTTTGCTTGAATGGTTGTGAATAAATGTCAGTAATAAAGAGAACTGGATGTTAACCACCTGATGTCCTCTATGACATGTTAGCCCGACTCTCCCACCTGCAGTTACTGGCCAAGTAAGAAGGCATGAGCATCATGATGCGCAGACACTAGGCTGGTTGAGGTTGGTTCCAGGAGATCACATCACCATTTATCCTTTCTGGTTTGGCGGTACTTTCTGGTGCACCGGTACCTACTCACTCACCTCTGTGACTGTTCAGTGGGTCAGCGCACACAAGGTGTGTCCACAGGGACTGGAACAAGTGGCTTACAGTGAGCACCACCGAGGTACAACTACTCTGGGGCTGTCACGGGCAACTCATCCAGGCCCTGAAAACAAACACTCCTCCTCACTGGGAGCCTCCATCGCTGGCCTGTGTCCACTCCATGGTAGGGCTTCCCTGTGCACAAGTCAGGCCCCCAGTACTGAAAGGGACATCAGCCTGCCAGGGAGCCAGAGCCCTGGCCTCACAAGTCCATGCCTGTCATTCCCCTGGATCCAGCCCCTTCTTGGATTCAAGTTCCTGTGGCCTGTAAACACATTTACATTCTTTTCAGCAAAATACTGAGCTGGAATAAACCTCTGCTTTGTTCTGTGTCCTGTCCTAAGAATAGGACATCCTTTGGTAGAGTATGGTCTAATGTTCGAAGACTTTCCCATCATGATCCTCCTTCCCATCAATCAAGTAGGTGGTAAAGCAACTCTGAGCCAGTGACATGCCCCAGGTCTGAAGAGTGGACAACCCCAAGCCAGTTCCCGGAGAGCATTTAAGTGGACACAGGTGAAGGTCACACTGGGGAGATGGGAGTATGGAGGACCACCCTGAGGGGCAATACAACCAAGTGAAAGGGAGATGTCCTAGTGTGCTGTTGGATACCACAGTCAATGGACAGTTAGCTGGCCAGCAAGGAACAGGCTCCCTGCCCAGTTGCCACTGCATTCTGGTCCTAGGCTGTCTCTGTTTGCTCACTGAGTGACCTGCCAGAGGAACACCTAGGGAGAAGGCCACACATCCAGGCCCAGGGGCAGGGCTCCATATGCCTGTATGTCTCCCTAAATGTGAGGAAGTCAGTCCTGCTTTTCCTCCTTCTACTGCCTCTCATTCAGTGCCAACCACTCATTTGCTTGCTGTTCTCTGCTGGGTGTCAGCAGCTTCCTAGCTTGTCACATAAAGCACCTGGCCCTTCGTTCTCTTTTTATTGCCATTCCTTTCTTTCTCTTCTAGTTTCCACTCTTCTGGCTTGGGCCCATTAGCGTACGAGCTCATTTTTCCGATTCTTAGTACATTTCTTATTGATTTCAGAGAGGAAATGAGAGGGAGAGATGGATAAAACATCAATAATGAGACAAAATCATTGGTTGGCTTTCTCCTGCACACCCACTTGGGGATCCAGGCATAAATTCCGGCTCCTGCTCCAACTGAGAATTGAACTATGTCCTCTTGGTTCATAGGCCTACTGAGCCACACTGGCCAGGCACACTTTGCTTCTTCTAGTGGGAAGAGAAAATGCTGAAGTCTCTGTAACAGTCGGTGAGCTCCCCACACCCACCAAAAAAGGGAATAAGAGAACAAGGGTCAGAAAATGTATATCTCCTACACCGAACACTCTCTTTCTCTTCCTCTCTATTATTCTTTCACCCTCTCCCTGTCCCTGTCTGTCTGCCTGACATGCACCTTTTCTTCTCATCCCCAACGTGACAGGGAGTAGTGTTCATAATGGGAATCAGAACCTCTGGCATTTGAAGAAAAGCATAAAAATTGGCAGGATCTGTGGGAGGAAGGGCAAAGGCAAATCATCCTGTGGTCTGGGTGTTAATTCCTCCACACATAGAGCTCGTGCCCATTACCTTGTGTGGAGATTCACCTGTGGGGCCAACTTATGTAAAGCTCTTGTCAGCATGTCCTCCTCTGGAATTGCCCACTGTTATTAGCATGATGGTATTTATTAACAATCAGATGCAAGATAAGGAAGAAAATAAAAGTCAGTGCACCCATGCCAGTGTGTCTAGGCATTGTCCTGTCCACCAGAAATTTTACCCATTTGATATCTGGCCAGGGCACATGCCCAGCATTTCGGTTAAGACATTTTCCATGCTCCTGGATGCCCACAATATTGAGGCAAGTTATGTCCATTTAATTTCAAAATTGACTGCGTCACTAACCTTAGAAATTTTATGCTACACTTTCAACTACATTTTGGACTCAGGAAAAGCCACATGTGCTAGTTGTGCACTTGGATCTATACTAATACTGGCAAGGTATCATCTGTGCATAGTAATATTTTATTGGGCCAGTACATGCCAAATTCATTCCACATATAATTTTATAATTTATCACCAATTTAGCATGGCTCTCTCCTAATGCTGACTAGTTTAAATGTATAACCTTAGTTTTGGTAATGATGGCAATATAAATTTTACTGCCTTTAGCTGTACTACGAGTATTTAACAACTCACGTGAAGAGCCCTGGATCTCCTTCAAAATATGAGAAATATTACATTTCCCATACATATTACTATTTTTTAGTGCTAATTCTTATCCCAACTGTCCACAAATGAGCCTTTAATTTATGTGCTCACTAGCACATCCAAAATTCAAATGGGTAGACTGTTTGTGTATATTCAACTGCAGAGGCATATTATTCTTAACTACACTGATTCCCTCAATGGTTTCAACTTTCCAACATAATTAATAGTGGGAGTCTCTATGTTAGACTTTAAGACATCTCTGTACTGATAGGAATGAGTCACGTTTGCCTTATTTTTTCACAACTATGTACACTCTGTGATTTGACAACTTGCAATGCCTGACTCTTGCAAGTGTGCCTTTCCACCCTCATTTTTATTAAAAACAGACCCTATGAACCCACACATATTACTTTTCAGCCTGTTGACAAAATACTTATATTGTATTTATTAAGATGTGTTCATTTGGTTGCCATATTTCCTCAACAAGCATATGATTCTTGGAATCACAAAATATATCTTTATGGATATACTAGTGGCCCGGTGCATGAAATTAGTTCACAGGAGGGTGTGTCCCTCAACCTGGCCTGCACTGTCTCTAATCTGGGAACCCTTGGGGGATATCCGACTGCCAGTTTATGAATTGAGCCTAATCCAGAAATCACATATCCCTCTTGAAATCCAGCACCACTGCCTCCTAACAGCTCGCCTGCCTCCTGCCTGCCTGATCTCCCCTAACCACTATGGCTACTGGACTGCTCACCCCCAACTGTCCTCCCAACCCCAAACCATGCTGCCCTTCTCGCCCCCAGCTATCGAACAGGGAGAGACTGATGGATACTCAGGCATCCTCCTAAAGGACCAACACACAAAATTCCCTGTGCTCTGGCAAAGGGAGGGTGAAGTGCACTGGAGCTGTGAGGGAAGAACCCAGGACTAGGGACTCAGGGGATACAGCTCAGAAGATAGACAGCCAAGTCTCCAGTTATTGTCGGTGAAAAATTTAGAGTGGAATTTCGGAGTCATATTGCAATTCAGTCCCGATTGTAAAACACTTTTCTCTAGGCCACTAAAGAGATTAAGAATGGCAATTGGTCTCCAGTAGAAGCCACTACCCCACCATGTTGAAAAAAATCTCTTGCCTGAGGATGACTGCCTACAGGGGCAATTCAAGTCAGAAGCCTACACGTGTGTAGCCAGAGGTGGTCTCCTGAGGCTTTGAGTCTTTGCCTGACCTAATAAGTCAGAAACAGCCTTTAACACTGTCCAGCATGACAGACTGAGAGGTGTAGAGCAGCGGTTCTCAACCTGTGGGTCGCGACCCCTTTGGCGTTCGGCCGACCCTTTCACAGGGGTTGCCTTAGACCAATCTGCATATCAGATACTTACATTACGATTCATACCAGTAGCAACATTACAGTTATGAAGTAGCAATTAAAATAAGTTTATGGTTGGGTCACAACATGAGGAAGTGTATTTAAAGGGCCTTAAGATGAAGAACCACTGATAGAGGATCTACATAACTCATCATCACAAACTCAAACAGAAAGCCAAAGTAGGAAACAAAGAAACAATCCCAAAATGAAAGAACTAGAGAATTCTCAGAAGAGAAAAATGAAGTAGAGATAAGAAATTTATCTGAATCAGAGTTCGGAGCAATCATGGTAAAAATGCTCAATAGCATGAAAAAAATTATATAGTAGCTATAAAAAAAGAAAAGTTCTAGGTTAAAAATATGACATAACACTAGTAAAGAACCAATTGGAAGAAATACACAGCATATTAGGGAAGCTGAGGATCAAATCAGTTAATTATTAGTCAGAGAGAAAATATCACTCAATTAGAAAAACCAGAAAAAAACAATTAATTAATAGGAGGACAGATTAAAGGAACTGTGAGAGTACTGGAAATGTAACAATATTAGAGTAATGGGTGTGCCCAAAGAGGGAGAAAGGGAGAAAGGCATGGAGAAGGTGTTTGAAGAAACAATGACAGAACACTTCCCTAACTTCTTAAAGGAAAATGTCACACAAGTGCAGGAACCACAGAGAACCACAAACAAGAAGAACTTAAACAGGCCCATTCCCAGACACATAATAATTAAAGTGCCAAAAATTAGCGGATTCCAAAGATGACAGCAATATAGGCAGACATGTCTCAGGTTGTCTCCTGGAACTAATGGAGTAAGTAGCTGAAACTAATTACACCAATCTCAAATTGGCGAAACTACTCAGCTGGTGAGACGCTTTGCAGCCGGGAAGGGCAGAGCTCCCCTGGAAAGGTAAAAAACCAGGGATCCAGGCAGTAATGTTTGCCAGACCTCTGAGCCCAGAGGGTTAGAGGGAGACCGCGTGCAGACAGCCGCGTCCCTTGGGTTAGGCACAGCCCCTTACTGGAGAAAGGAGATCTGCGGGATTCCTGGTGCCGCCAGGGGATTTGAGAGCTGGGTTCTGTGATCACAGAGGACTGAGCCTAAAGGGGGCAGCCTGAAGAGCTGACCAGAGCATGCAGTGCCGGTAATAGAAGAGCATGTAGAAAGTCTGCGGCCAGCGTTTGCTTGTTTATTTTCACTGAATCCTGTTCATAAGACATTTTGGATACAGACACTCACCTGTGCTGAAGAGAGGGAAAAAGTGTGGACAAGTGGAATCTGGGGAGAGACTGAGGAGAGGTGGGGGGCTGGGAGAGGTGGCAGCGAATTGAGTGCTGAGACCACCCAGGGCCCAGGATCGGGGCAGCCATTCTCTCCAGAGGGTGCGACTCACCTACCTGGCCTCCAGGCAAGGAGCACAGCCACACCCAGATTCCACCCTGAATGAGATCAAGGATTAAAATAATCTGATCAGTCCCTGGGAGTTAACAGGATCTGGCCTATAGAGGGATTTTCAATCCCAGCAACAACACAGAGCAGGGTAACAATTAAAGAAACAGCTCTGGATAGTTGACCTCCCCAAACCAGTTTTAAGTGCGAAAGAGAAGCCGTATAGCCTCAGAGGCCAACCCCAGAACACTGCCACCCAGAGGCTGAGCCACAAACTGACTCTTTGCTAAACACAAAATAAGGCAGTCTGGGATACAAATACAGCCTGCTTTAAAATAAGGACTGTGTTTTACAACACAGAGGAACAGTGTATCGCAGGGAAATTCAACACTCTCCTGAATACCAGACAGGAGTAAGTGCCTGGTACGTGGTGCCTTGTTGTGTTGTATTTTGTACCTTTAAATCAACACAGCTGATCCAAGCAACAGCAGCCTCCTGATCACCACGCCCTCTGTCTGAGAAACAGAAGCTGTAAGTGAAACCTCCCTCAACTAGCCAGAAGACCCACCACAGCTGTGAACCACACCAACCAGAGGAGGTGCTGCCAACTGAGGAGCAGCTGCTACCGCAACTGCATGAAGAGCAACCACAGCCAAAGGAGTCACTACCACCCAGGAAGCAGCTGCTGAATGACTCAACGTCTAGATATGTCAGTGAAATCAAACATGGGTAGACAAAGAAACCCCCAAAGGAAAGAAAAAGAGGACTCGCCAGAAAAGCAGCTAAGAGATACAGAGGCATGCAACATGACAGAAAAAGAATTCGGAATAAGGGTCCTAGAGTGCATAAACCGGACGGAGGAAAAAATCAATAACATAGGCAAGAAGCTAGAAGAAACAGATGAAAAACTCAACAACTTAAGAAAGACCCAAGAAGAAATGAAGAGCGATATAGATGCTATAAAAAACACCATTGAAAGTATCAACAGTAGAGTAGGAGAAGCGGAGGACCGAATTAGTGAATTAGAAGACAAGGAAGCAAAACACACCCAAACTGTACTGCAATTGGAGAAAGAAATTAAAAGACAGGAGGAGATCCTAAGGGAGCTTTGGGACAACATGAAACGAAACAACATACGAATAATAGGGGTGCCAGAACAACAGAAAGATGAACAAGAGGTAGAACCTACTCGAAGAAATAATATCAGAAAACTTCCCTGAGGTGGGGAAGAAAAAAGTCACACAAGCCCAGAGAGTCCCAAACAAGGTGAACCCGAAAAGACCCACACCAAGACACATCATAATCACCATGGCAAATGTTCAGGACAAAGAGAGAATCTTACAGGCTGCAAGAGAGAGACGGAAAGTTACATACAAGGGATCTCCCATTAGATTATCAAATTATTTCTCAACAGAAACACATCAGGCCAGAAAAGAATGGACGGAAATTTACAAAGTGATGCAAAGCAAAGGACTGAATCCAAGAATACTCTATCCAGCAAGGCTGTCATTCAAACTTGAAGGGGAAATAAGAAGCTTCAAGGACAAAAAAAGACTAAGGGAGTTTATCACCACCAAGCCAGCAATGCAAGAAATGCTAAAGGGACTTGTGTAAACAGAAGAAATAAAAAGCTCAGAAAGAAAATAGCCACACACAAAAAAAGAAATGGCTACAAACAAGCACCTTTCAATAATAACTTTAAACGTAAACAGATTAAATGCTCCAACCAAAAGACATCGAGGGGCTGAATGGATAAAAAAAACATGACCCATACATCTGCTGTCTACAAGAGACCCACCTCATTAGAAGGGACTCACACAGACTGAAAGTGAAGGGATGGAAAAATATCTTTCAGGCAAATGGAAAGGAAAAGAAGGCTGGGGTAGCAATACTTATATCAGACAAAATAGACCTCAAAGTGAAGGCCATAACAAGAGATAACGAAGGCCACTTCATAATACTAAAGGGATCAATAAAACAAGAAGATATAACTCTGGGAAATATATATGCACCCAATGCAGGAGCACCCAAATTCATAAAAAAACTCCTGGAAGATATCAAAGCAGATATCGTCAACAATACAATCATAGTAGGGGACTTAAATACACCACTGACACCACTGGATAAGTCCTCTAGAAAAACAATCAGCAAAGAAACAGCAATCTAAAAGGACTCACTAGATCAGATGGACTTAATTGACATCTTCAGAACACTTCACCATAAAGACACTGAATATACATTCTACTCAAGGTCTCATGGGACATATTCAAAAATAGACCACATATTGGGACACAAGCAAAGTCTCCCCAAATTCAAGAAGATTAAAATCATAAAAAGCATCTTCTCAGACCACGATGGCATAATATTAGAAATAAAATACAATGAAAACAACCCCAAATACTCAAATACTTGGAAGCAGAATAGCATGTTATTAAATATTGACTGAGTTACCAATGAGATCAAAAAAGAAATCAAAAATATCTTGGAAACTAATAACAATGAAAACACAACAATCCAAAACCTATGGGACACAATGAAAGAAGTCCTGAGTGTGAAGTTTATAGATCTACAGGCCTATCTTAAAAAACAAGAAAAAATGGTAGTAAATCATCTAACTCTACAACTCAAAGAATTAGAAAGACAGCAACTAGAAAACCCCAGAGTGAGCAGAAGGAAGGAAATAATAAAGATTAGAGCAGAAATAAATGACATAGAGACCAAAAAAACAATACAAAAAATCAATGAAACCAAGAGATGGTTCTTTGAATGGATAAACAAAATTGACAAACCTCTAGACAGGCTCACCAAGAAGCAAAGAGAGAGGACCCAAATAAACAAAATCAGAAATGATAGAGGCGAAATAACAACAGAACCCACAGAAATACAAATGATTGTTAAAAAGTACTATGGACAGCTCTACTCCAACAAACTAGACAACCTGGAGGAAATGGACAAATTCATAGAAAAATACAACATTCCCAAACTCAATCAGGAAGTATCTAAAAACCTCAATAGGCCAATAACTATGGAAGAAATTGAAGCAGTCATCAAAAAGCTTCCAGCAAACAAAAGCCCAGGACCAGACGGCTTCAAAGGGGAGTTTTACCAAACATTCAAGGAAGAACTAAAACCTACCCTCCTCAGACTACTACAAAAAATTTAAGAGGACAGAACACTTCCAAGCTCATTCTATGAAGCCAGTATCACCATAATACCAAAACCAGGTAAAGACAACACAATGAAAGAGATTTACAGGCCAATATCCCTCATGAACATAGATGCCAAAATCCTCAACAAGATCTTAGCAAATCGGATCCAGCAGTACATCGGTAAGATCATACACCATGACCAAATAGGCTTTATCCCAGGGATGCAAGGATGGTATAATATCCGCAAATCAATAAACATGATACATCACATAAACAAATTGAAAGAAAAAAAAACACATGGTTATATCAATTGATGCAGAAAGAGCATTTGAAAAAATCCAACACCCATTTTTGATAAAAACTCTCAGCAAGGCGGGAGTAGAAGGATCATATCTCAACATAAAAAAAGCCATACATGACAGGCCTACAGCCAACATCATACTCAATGCACAAAAACTAACACCATTTCCCCTAAGAACAGGAACAAGACAGTGATGCCCACACTCACCACTCCTGTTCAACATAGTACTGGAAGTATTAGCTATTGCAATTAGGCAAGAGGAAAAAATAAAAGGCATCCAAATTGGAAAAGAGGAAGTAAAACTGTCCTTATTTGCAGACAACATGATATTAGACAAACAAAACCCTAGAGACTCCATCAGAAAACTACTAGACTTAATACATGAATTTAGCAATATAGCAGGATACAAAATTAACCCCAAGAAATCTGAGGCATTTCTATACACCAATAGTAAACTTTCAGAAAGAGAGATTATAAAAACAATCCCATTCAACATCGCACCAAAAAGATTAAACTACCTAGGAATAAACTTAACTAAAGAGTTAAAAGACCTCTACTCAGAAAACTACAGGACATTGAAAAAAGAGATAGAGGAAGACATAAACAGATGGAAGAACATACCGTGTTCATGGATTTGTAGAATCAACATCAGTAAAATATCCATACTACCCAAAGCTATCTATAAATTCAACGCACTCCCCATTAAAATACCAACGGCATACTTCACAGATCTAGAACGAACTCTCCAAAAATTCATCTGGAATGAAAAAAGACCCCGAATAGCTGCAGCAATACTGAGAAAGAACAAAGTAGGTGGGATCTCAATATCAGATATCACGATGTATTACAAAGCCACTGTTCTCAAAACTGCCTGGTACTGGAACAAGAACAGGCATATAGATCAATGGAATAGAATAGAGAGTCCAGAAATCAGCCCGAACCAATATGCTCATTTAATATTTGACAAAGGAGGCAAGAACATACAATGGAGCCAAGATAGTCTCTTCAATAAATGGTATTGGGAAAATTGGACAGATATAGGCAAGAAAATGAAACTAGATCACCAATTTACACAATACACAAAAACAAACTCAAAATGGATAAAGGACTTAAATGTATGACAGGAAACCATAAAAATTCTAGAAGAATCCAAAGGCAACAAAATCTCAGACATATGCCGAAGCAATTTCTTCACTGATACAGCTCCTAGGGCACTTGAAACTAAAGAGAAAATGAACAACTGGGACTACATCAAAATAAAGAGCTTCTTCACAGCAAAAGAAACCATCAACAAAACAACGTGAAAAACCCACTGTGTGGGAAAACATATTTGCCAATGTCATATCTGATAAGGGTCTAATCTCCAAAATTTATAGGGAACTCATGGAACTTAACAAAAGGAAGATAAACAATCCAATCAAAAAATGGGCAAAGGATCTAAATAGACACCTTTCAAAAGAAGACATTCAGAAAGCCAAGAGACATATGAAAACATGCTCAAAGTCACTAATCATCCGAGAGATGCAAATCAAAACAACAATGAGGTACCATCTCACACCTGTCAGATTGGCTATCATCAACAAATCAACCAATGACAAGTGCTGGAGAGGATGTGGAGAAAAGGAATACTCGTGCACTGCTGGTGGGAATGCAGACTGGTGCAGCCACTATGGAAGACAGTATGGAGTTTCCTCAAAAAACTAAAAACGGAACTCCCATTTGACCCTGTGATCCCACTTTTAGGAATATTTCCCAAGAAACCAGAAACACCAATCAGAAAGGATATATGCACCCATATGTTCATAGCAGCACAATTCACCATAGCTAAGACCTGGAAACAGCCTAAGTGCCCATCAGTAGATGAATGGAATAGAAAACCGTGGTACATCTACAGGATGGAATACTATGCTGCTGTAAATAAGAAGGAACTCTTACCATTTGCAATGACATGGATGGAACTGGAGACCATTATGCTAAGTGAAATAAGCCAGTCAATGAAGGAAAAATACCACATGATCTCACTCATTCATGGATACTAGAGACCATTATAAACTTTTGAACAATAATAGATACAGAGGCAGAGCAGCCTGAAACCGATTGTCAAACTGCAGCGGGAAGGCCGGGGAGGGTTGGGGGGAAGGAGGGAGGGAGGTAAGAGTTCAACCAAAGGACTTGTATGGATGCATATAAGGATAACCAATGGACATAAGACACTGGGGGGTAGGGGAGGCCAGGGGAATGTCAAGGGCGTGGGGGGGGGAAAGGACACATATGTAATACCATTTGTAATACTGTAAGCAATAAACAATAAATAAAAAATAAAAAAATAAAGTGCCAAAAATTAAAGAAAAAGAGATAATTGTCAAGGCAGCAAGAGAAGAAACGTGTTTCCTTCAATAAAGTTCCAATGAGGGCTGACACCTGGTTTCTCATCAGAAACTCTACAGACCAGAAGGGATGACATGAAGTACTTACGGTACTGGAAAGCAAGGACCTGAGACCATGATTTCTATATCCAGTAAGGCTGTCATTCAAAATAGATGGTTAAAAAAAGAGCTTCCCAGAGAAGGAATGGCTAAGGAATACAACACCACAAATCCATAATTACAAGAAATCCTGAAGGAACTGCTGTAATGAGAAGAAGAAATGAGAGGGAAACCTAGGCATACAGAATTAAAATGGCAATAAAACAGTATCTATCAATAATAACTCTTAATGTAAATGGCCTAATGCTCCAATCAAAAGGCGTAGGGTTGCAGAATGGATTCAAAAATATGACTGAACTATATGCTGTCAACAAGAGACCCACCTCAAAACAAAAGACTCACACAGAATGAGAGTGAAGGGATGGAAACAATTTTGCATGCAAGTGGAGAAGGGAAGGGAAGGGAAGGGAAGGGAAGGGAAGGGAAGGGAAGGGAAGGGAAGGGAAGGGAAGGGAAGGGAAGGGAAGGGAAGGGAAGGGAAGGGAAGGGAAGGGAAGGGAAGGGAAGGGAAGGGAAGGGAAGGGAAGGGAAGGGAAGGGAAGGGAAGGGAAGGGAAGGGAAGGGAAGGGAAGGGAAGGGAAGGGAAGGGAAGCTAGACTAGAAATAAACGTATCTGACAAAATAGACTTTAAAATGAAGGCCATCACAGGAAAGGAAAGGAAAGGAAAGGGAAGGGAAGGGAAGGGAAGGGAAGGGAAGGGAAGGGAAGGGAAGGAAAGAAAAGCTAGACTAGAAATAAACGTATCTGACAAAATAGACTTTAAAATGAAGGCCATCACAGGGGACAACAATCCTAAACAACTCACTAGATCAGACAGACTTAATCAACATCTTCAGAACAGTTCACCCCAAAGATACAGAGTATACATTCTACTAAAGTGTACATGGGAGATTTTCAAAGATAGACCACTTGAGACACAAGCAAAGCCTCTTCAAATTAAGATGGAAGTCATATCAAACATCTTCTCTGATTACAAAGGCATACTACTATATAATAAAGATGTAATATGCAAATTATTCCTCACGCACTGACAAGAAGGCTGCCTATGACCTTGCTGGCTGGGGGTTTAGAAGTGAGGGACAACCAAATGACTGAACAAGCAGGCTGCATGGGGAGACCAGGCCAGTTGGAGCTTAGTGAGGGACAACCAAACAACTGAACAGCAAGTTGTATGGGGCAACCAGGCCTGTGAGCATGCTGTGAGGGGCAACCAGGCAGACAAGGGGGATGGTAGAATGAAACCAGCCTAGTAGGGGAGAAGTTGAAGGTGCCAAGGCCAGCGGGTGATGGGGCAGTAAGAGGTGACCAAACTGGCAGGGGGAGAGTTAGGGGTGACCAGTCTGGCAGGGGCTTAGTTGGGGGCGATTAGGCCGGCAGTGAGGTGGGGGGGCAGTGAAAGGTGACTAGGCTGGTGGACGGGCAGTTGACAACGACCAGGCTAGCAGGTAGGGGGCAGTTGTAGGTAACTTGGCCGACCACAGGGAAGTTAGGGGAGACCAGGCCAGCTGGTGGGGCAGTTAGGAGTTATTAGGCCAGCAAGTAGAGGCAGTGAGGTTTGATCAGGCTGTAGGTGGGGGTAATGGGGCAGTTAGGGGTGAACAGGCAGGCAGACAGGCAGGTAAGCAATTAGGAGCCAGCAGTCCCGGATTGGAGAGGACATAGGCTGATCTGAAGGGACACCACCAACCCTCATGGAAGAATTTTTTGCACCAGGACTCTAATATTAGATATAAACTACAATAAAAATTAACAAAAATTCAAATACTTGCAGGCTAAATGGTATGTTATTAAACAATGTTTGTGTTATGAAAATCATCAAAAAAGAAATTAAAAATATCCTGGAAAGAAATGACAATGAAAACACAACAATTCAAATTCAATGTTATACACTGAAAGCAGTTCTGAGTGGGAAGTTCATAGCATTACAGACACACACACACACACACACACACAAAACAACAACAACAACAAAAAAACAAGGAATAACATAAATGATCTAACTCTACAACTCAAAGAATTAGAAAGGGAGCAACAAGAAAAGCACAGACTGAGCAGAAGGAAGGAAATAGTAAAAATCACAGCAGAATTAAATAAAATGGAGACCAAATAAAAAATCACTACAAAATATCAATAAAAGCAAGAGCTGGTTCTTTGAAAAGATAAATAAGACTGATGAACTTCTTCCAGGCTCACCAGGAAGCACAGAGAGAGGACCCATTAAACAATCAGAAATAAAACAGGCAAAATAACAACTGACCCCAAAGAAATAAAAAGGGTTGTAAAAATACTATGAACAACTCTATTCCAACAAACTGGTCAACCTAGAACAAGTGGATGTATTCATAAAAAAGTACAACCTTCTAAAACTCAATCAAGAAGAATAAACAAATCTGAATAGACCGATAACCAGAAGGTAATTGAAGCAGTCATTGAAAAACTTGCAGCAACCAAAGCCCTGGGCCAGACAGCTTCACAGGAGGTTTTACAAAACATTCAAACTAAAACCTATCCTCCTCACACTTTGCTAAAAACTTCAAGAGGAAGGAACAATTCCAAGCATTGCCCTAATCCCAAAGCAGATGTAGATACTGCAAAGAAAGAGAATTACAAGCCAATGTATCTCTGATGAACATAGATTCTAAAATCCTCAACAAAATCCTAGAACCAGCATTACATCAGAAAGATCATACACCATGAGCACATGGACTTATTCTGGGCATGAAATGATGGTGCAACATCCCCAAATCAATACACATGATACATCAAATTGAGAGAGAAAAATAAACAAATTGAGAGATAAAAATCACATAATCATACAAATTGATGAAGAAAAAGAATTTGACAAAACCCAACACACTTTATAGTAAAAACTCTCAGCAAACTGGGAATCGAGGGATCATACCTCAACATAATAAAAGCCTTATATGACAAACACAGCCAACACTATACTCAATAGGCCAAAACAGAAAACAAGTCACCCAAGAACAGGAACAAGATGGGGATGCCCGCTGTCACCACTCCTGTTTGAGTGACTACTGGAAGTGCTACCATATTAATCGGGCTGCGTGTGGCATAACCAAATTGAGGGAAGACCAAAGGACTGGTTTGGGGCCGGACTGGCCAGACTGCACCAATGCGCAAATTTGAGCACTAGGCCTCTGGTAGAAAATAACTGCCCAATAAATGGGATTTTGTCTTATTCATAATCATTATGCAGGGTACTGTGTAGGCTAATAAATATCACTTGAAAGAAGACAGTTAGGAATAATATCTACACAAACTACATTTTCTACTGCTTAGCACTAGAGAAACAACATCAACTATTCTTCATAAATCAAATAAATGGACTTCTGAACTCAACAAAAATCATGAGACAAATCCAACTCTTGGTTGTCCACAAACCCTAAAACATAAATATAAAATAAAAGGATCAATATGTATTGACCTCCTTCAGTGTACCACAAAACAAGTTCTTCATTTAATAAATGAATTTGGTAATATAGCAGAATACAAAATTAACACCCAGAAATCTATGGCTTTTTGATACACCAAAAAATAATCCACAGAAAAAGAAACAAACAAAAACAACAATCCCATTTACAATTGCAACAAAAAAAAAAGACACCATGTTCCTGTATTAGTAGAATAAATCTCATTAAAATGGCCGAGCTACCCAAAGCATTCTACAGATTTACTGTAATCCCCATTAAAATATCAATGGCATATTTCACAGACCTAGAACAAAGTCTCCAAAATTCATATACAATAAAAAATAAAAAGACGAGAGAACCAAGATGGCGGCGATATAGGCAGACGTGTCCCAGGTCGTGTCCTGGAGCAAATGGAGCAAGCAGCTGAAGCTAGTAACACTCACACCGAATTGGCGAAATTGCTCAGCTGGTGAGAGGGTTTGCAGCCGGGAAGAGCAGAACTCCCCTGGAAAGGTAAAAAAAAAACAACCCAGGGATTTGGGCAGGAACGTTTGCCTGACCTCTGAGCCCAGAGAGTCGGAGGGAGACCACGTGGCAGACAGCCGTGTCCCTTGGGACAGGCACAGCCCCTGACGGGGGAAAGGAGAACCGCGGGATTCCTGGCGCCGCCAGGGGAATTGAGATCTGGGTTCTGTGATCACAGAGGACTGAGCCTAAAGTGGGCAGCCTGAAGAGCTGACCTGACCATGCAGTCCCAGTAAGAGAAGAAGCTTACAGAAACCAAGCCTTCCCCGTTTCCACGGCCGGCGTTTGTTTGTCTGTTTTCACTGAATCCTGTTCATGGGACATTCGGATACAGACACTCACCTGTGCTGAAGAGAGGGAGAGTGTGCTGAGGAGTGGAATCTGGGGAGAGACTGGGGAAAGAGGGGGAGCCTGGAGAGGTGGTAGTGAATTGAGTGCTGAGACACCCCTGAGCCCAGGACTGGGGCAGCCACCCGCTCTGGAGAATGAGACTCCTCCCCCCAGCCCCCAGGCAAGGAGCACAGCCACACCCAGATTCCACTCTGTACGAGATCAAGGATTAAGATAACCTGATTAGTCCCTGGGAGTTAACAGGGTCTGGCCTATAGGGGGATTTTCAATCCCAGCAACAACATAGCACCAGTAACTAACTATTACGCAGTCAGCTCTGGGCAGTGAACTTCCACTGGACAGAGAGGCCCTATAGCCTCAGAGGCCAACCCCAGAACACTGCCACCCAGAGGCTGACCCACAAACTGACTCTTTGCTAAACACAAAATAAGGCAGTCTGGGAAATAAATGTGGCATGCTTTAAAATAAGGACTGTGGTTTACAACACAGAGGAATAGTATATCGCAGGGAAACTCAACACTCTCCTGAATACCTGGAAGGTCTAAGGCGAGCCACACTGAAGAATAGAAGAAACGAAGGACATTCACTACTGCAATTTTTTTTTTCTTTTTTCATTTTTTAACTAAGTAACCAATTTTTTTTCATTTTTTTTCTGTTCTTTTTTTTTTCTTTTCTTCTTTTTCCATCACCTGATTTTACCCTTTTAATTACTACCTTCTTATTTTTAACCAGTATTATTACTGCTACCATTTTACCATTTTTTAAAGTGCCATTTTATTTTTTCTTTATTTTATTTTGGGATTAGTGTTCACCATTCTATTTTCATCATTATATTATTGGTTGTTTCTAGTTTGCATTCATATCCAGGGAGCTGTTGCTGGAATTTGTTGGGATTAATGGCTGTTCTATAGGAGTATTCTCCTCATATAAAAAGTCTCTTCCCCTCTTCCACTTCATTCTCTCTTTTCGCTCTTTTTTTCTTTTCTTTTCTTTTCTCGCTTTTATTTTCCCCCTTCCTTTTTCCCAATTTCATTTTTGCACTCCCTTTTTTTGGTCCGTACTTTTCTTTTCCTTTCTCTCTTTTATCTTTTTCTCTTCCTTCTTCCTTATCCCCTAATTCTCTTAATTCAGGTGGTCACCTTTAATTGGGGTTATTAATATCGTGAATATATTTGTGTATAGTGCCTGGTACGTGGTGCCTTGTTGTGTTGTATTTTGTGCCTTTAAATCAACGCAGCAGATCCAAGCAACAGCAACCTCCTGAGCACCACATCCTCTGCTGAGGAACAGCAGCTGTACGTGAAACCTCGCCCCACCAGCCAGAAGAGCCACCACAGCTGTGAACAGCACCCACCAGAGGAGCTGCTGACAACTGAAGAGCAGCTGCTACCGCAACCGCCCGAAGAGCAACCACAGACCAAGGAGTCACTGCCACCAAGGGAGCAACCACTGAACAACTCAACGTCTAGATATGTCAGTGAGATCAAACATGGGTAGACAAAGAAACCCCCAAAGGAAAGAGAAGGAGGACTCTCCAGAAAAGCAGCTAAGTAATACAGAGGCATGCAACATGACAGATAAAGAATTCAGAATAAGGATCCTAGAGTGCATAAACCGATGAGGGAAAAATCGACAACCTCTGCAAGAAGCAAGAAGAAACAGATGAAAAAATCGATAACATATGGAAGAAGCTAGAAGAAACAGATGAAAAAATCGATAACATATGGAAGAAGCTAGAAGAAACAGATGAAAAAATCAACAACCTAAGTAAGACCCAAGAAGAAATGAAGAGTGATATAGCTGCAATGAAAAACTCCATTGAAAGTATCAACAGGAGACTAGGAGAAGCGGAGGACCGAATTAGTGAATTAGAAGACAAGGAAGCAAAACACACCCAAACTGTACTGCAATTCGAGAAAAAAATTAAAAGACAGGAGGAGAGCCTAAGGGAGCTTTGGGACAACATGAAACAAAACAACATACGAATAATAGGAGTACCAGAATAACAGAAGGATGAACAAGGATTAGAAAACCTACTTGAAGAAATAATATCAGAAAACTTTCCTGAGGTGGGGAAGAAAAAAGTCACACAAGCCCAGAGAGTCCCAAACAAGGTGAACCCGAAAAGACCCACACCAAGACACATCATAATCACCATGGCAAATGTTCAGGACAAAGAGAGAATCTTACAGGCTGCAAGAGAGAGACAGAAAGTTACATACAAGGGATCTCCCATTAGATTGTCAAATGACTTCTCAACAGAAACACATCAGGCCAGAAAAGAATGGACTGAAATTTACAAAGTGATGCAAAGCAAAGGACTGAATCCAAGAATACTCTATCCAGCAAGGCTGTCATTCAAACTTGAAGGGGAAATAAGAAGCTTCACAGACAAAAAACGGCTAAGGGAGTTTGTCACCACCAAGCCAGCATTGCACGGAATGCTAAAGGGACTGGTATAAAAATAAGAAATAAAAAGCTCAGAAAGAAAACAGCCACACAAAAAAAGAAATGGCTACACACAAGTACCTTTCAATAATAACTTTAAACGTAAACGGACTCAATGCTCCAACCAAAAGACATTGAGTGGCTGAATGGATAAAAAAAACATGACGCATACATCTGCTGTCTACAAGAAACCCACCTCATTAGAGGGGACTCACACAGACTGAAAGTGAAAGGATGGAAAAATATCTTTCAGGCAAATGGAAAGGAAAAGAAAGCTGGGGTAGCAATACTTATATCGGACAAAATAGACCTCAAAGTGAAGGCCTTAACAAGAGATAAGGAAGGCCACTTCATAATATTAAAGGGATCAATACAACAAGAAGATATAACCCTGGTAAACATATATGCACCCAATGTAGGAGCACCCAAATTCATAAAAAAACTCCTGGAAAATATCAAAGGAGAGATCGACAACAATACAATCATAGTAGGGGACTTTAATACACCATTGACAGCACTGGATAAGTCCTATAGACAAAGAAACAGCAAAGATACAGCAATCCTAAATGACTCAGTAGATCAGATGGACTTAATAGACATCTTCAGAACACTTCACCCCAAAGCCAGAGAATATACGTTCTTCTCAGGTGCTCATGGGACATCTTCAAAAATAGACCACATATTGGGTCACAAGCAAAGTATCCCCAAATTCAAGAAGATTGAAATCATAAAAAGCGTCTTCGCAGACCACGATGGCATAATATTAGAAATAAACTACAATAAAAACGACCCAAAATACTCAAACACCTGGAAGCTGAATAGCATGCTATTAAATATTGATTGGGTTACCAATGAGATCAAAGAAGAAATTAAAAACATCCTGGAAACTAATGACAATGAAAACACAACAATCCAAAACCTATGGGACACATTGAAAGCAGTCCTGAGAGGGAAGTTTATAGATCTACAGGCCTATCTCAAAAAAACAAGAAAAAATGGTAGTAAATCATCTAACTCTACAACTCAAAGAATTAGAAAGAGAGCAACAAGAAAACCCCTGAGTGAGCAGAAGGAAGGAGATAATAAAGATTAGAGCAGAAATAAATGACATAGAGACCAAAAAAACAATACAGAAAATCAATGAAACCAAGAGCTGGTTCTTTGAAAGGATAAACAAGATTGATAAACCTCTAGCCAGACTCACCAAGAAGCAGAGAGAGAGGACCCAAAAAAATAAAATCAGAAACGATAGAGGCGAAGTAACAACAGACCCCACAGAAATACGAATGATTGTTAAAAAATACTATGGACAGCTTTACTCCAACAAACTAGACAACCTGGAGGAAATGGAAAAATTCCTAGAAAAATACAACATTCCAAAACTCAATCAGGAAGAATCTAAAAATCTCAACAGGCCAATAACTATGGAAGAAATTGAAGCAGTCATCAAAAAGCTTCCATCAAACAAAAGCCCAGGACCAGATGGCTTCACAGGGGAGTTTTACCAAACATTCAAGGAAGAACTAAAACCTATCCTCCTCAGACTACTACAAAAAATTCAAGAGGAAGGAACACTTCCAAGCTCATTCTATGAAGCCAGCATCACCCTAATACCAAAACCAGGTAAAGACAACACAATGAAAGAGAATTACAGGCCAATATCCCTCATGAACATAGATGCCAAAATCCTCAACAAAAACTTAGCAAATAGGATCCAGCAGTACATCAGAAAGATCATACACCATGACCAAGTAGGATTTATCCCAGGGATGCAAGGATGGTACAATATCCGCAAATCAATAAACGTGATACATCACATAAACAAATTGAAAGAAAAAAACCACATGGTCATATCAATTGATGCAGAAAAAGCATTTGACAAAATTCAACACCCATTTTTGATAAAAACTCTCAGCAAGGTGGGAGTAGAAGGATCATACCTCAACATAATAAAAGTCATATATGACAGGCCCACAGCCAACATCATACTCAATGGACAAAAACTAACATCATTTCCCCTAAGAACCGGAACAAGACAGGGATGCCCCCTCTCACCACTCCTGTTCAACATAGTACTGGAAGTGTTAGCCATTGCAATTCGGCAAGAAGAAGAAATAAAAGGCATCCAAATTGGAAAAGAGGAAGTAAAACTGTCCTTATTTGCAGACGACATGATATTATACATACAAAACCCTAGAGATTCCATCAAAAAGCTACTAGACTTAATACATGAATTTGGCAATGTAGCAGGATACAAAATTAACCCCAAGAATTCTGAGGCATTTATATACACCAATAGTGAACTTTCAGAAAGAGAGATTATAAAAACAATCCCGTTTACCATTGCACCAAAAAAATTAAGCTACCTAGGAATAAACTTAACTAAAGAGGTAAAAGACCTCTACTCAGAAAACTACAGGATGTTGAAAAAAGACATAGAGGAAGACATAAACAGATGGAAGAACATACCGTGTTCATGGATTGGTAGAATCAACATCATTAAAATGTCCATACTACCCAAAGCAATCTATAAATTCAACGCACTTCCCATTAAAATACCAACAGCATACTTCAGAGATCTAGAACGAACTTTCCAAAAATTCATCTGGAATAAAAGAAGACCCCGAATAGCTGCAGCAATCCTGAAAAAGAACAAAGTAGGTGGGATCTCAATACCAGATATCAAGTTGTATTACAAAGCCACTGTTCTCAAAACTGCCTGGTACTGGCACAAGAATAGGCATATAGACCAATGGAATAGAATAGAGAGCCCAGAAATCGGCCTGAACCAATATGCTCAATTAATATTTGACAAAGGAGGTAAGAACATACAATGGAGCCAAGATAGTCTCTTCAATAAATGGTGTTGGGAAAATTGGACAGATATATGCAAGAAAATGAAACTAGACCACCAACTTACACCATACACAAAAATAAACTCAAAATGGATAAAGGACTTAAATGTACGACAGGATACCATAAAAATTCTAGAAGAATCCAAAGGCAAGAAAATTTCAGACATATGCCGAAGCAATTTCTTCACCGATACAGCTCCTAGGGCACTTGAAACTAAAGAAAAAATGAACAAATGGGACTACATCAAAATAAAAAGCTTCTGCACAGCAAAAGAAACCATCAACAAAACAACGAGAAAACCCACTGTGTGGGAAAACATATTTGCCAATGACATATCTGATAAGGGCCTAATCTCCAAAATTTATAGGGAACTCATGGAACTTAACAAAAGGAAGATAAACAATCCAATCAAAAAATGGGCAAAGGACCTAAATAGACACCTTTCAAAAGAGGACATTCAGAAAGCCGAGAGACATATGAAAACATGCTCAAAGTCACTAATCATCCGAGAGATGCAAATCAAAACAGCAATGAGGTACCATCTCACACCTGTCAGACTGGCTATCATCAACAAATTAACAAAGGACAAGTGCTGGAGAGGATGTGGAGAAAAAGGAACACTTGTGCACTGCTGGTGGGAATGCAGACTGGTGCAGCCACTATGGAAGACAGTATGGAGTTTCCTTAAAAAACTGAAAATGGAACTCCCATTTGACCCTGTGATCCCACTTCTAGGAATATATCCCAAGAAACCAGAAACACCAATCAGAAAGGATATATGCACCCCTATGTTCAGAGCAGCACAATTCACCATAGCTAAGATCTGGAAACAGCCTAAGTGCCCATCAGTAGATGAATGGATTAGAAAACTGTGGTACATCTACACGATGAAATACTATGCTGCTGTAAAAAGGATGGAACTCTTACCATTTGCAACGTCATGGATGGAACTGGAGAGCATTATGCTAAGTGAAATAAGCCAGTCAATAAAGGAAAAATACCACATGATCTCACTCATTCATGGACAATAGAGACCATTATAAACTTTTGAACAATAATAGATACAGAGGCAGAGCTGCCTCAAACAGATTGTCAAACTGCAGCGGGAAGGCCGGGGAGTGTTGGGGGGCAGGAGGTAGGGGGGTAAGAGATCAACTAAAGGACTTGTATGCATGTATATAAGCATAACCAATGGACATAAGACACTGGGTGATAGGGGAGGCTAGGGGACTGTCTAGGGCGGGGGGATAAAATGGATACATATGTAATACCCTTTGTAATACTTTAAGCAATAAAAATAAAAAATAAAAAAAATAAAAAGACCCGCAATAGTCCCAGTAATCTTGAGAAAGAAGAACAATGTTGGCCGTTCACAATTGCGGATGTCAAGTTATATTTCAAAGCCACTGTTCTCAAGCTCGTTGGTACTGGCACAAGAACAGACGTGTACTAGTAGACCAATGGAACACACCTGAGAACATAGAAATAGACCTGAGCCTTTATGCCCAATTAATGTTTGACAAAGGAGGCAAGAGCATACAATGGAGTCAAGACAGTCTTTTCAATACAGGATGTTGGAGAAATTGGATAGGTACATGCAAAATAATGAAACTAGACCACCGCCTCACACCATAGAGGAAAATAAACACTAAATGGATAAAGGACTTAATTGTAAGAGGGAAAACATGAAAATCTTGGAAGAATCCATTGGCAGAAAAATATGAGATATATTACAAGAAGCTCTTTACCAATATAACATCTAGGGTAATGGAAAATAAGTAGAAAATAAACAAATGAGACAACATCACAATAAAAATCTTCTGCAGAGAAAAAGAAACTATCAGCAACAAACAGAAAACAAACAAACAAATAAACAAACAAACCAAAACATGAAAGCCCATGGCTTGGGAGAACATATTTGCCAAATTTTTCAATAAGCCTATCCTCCAAAATTTATAGGGAACTCGGCCATCTAAAAAAAAGGAAGATAAAGAATGCAATAAAAAAAATGGACTTGAATAGATTCTTTTGAAAAGTGCACATACAGAAGGCCAAGAGACATATGAAAACATGCCAAAAATCCTTAATCTTCCAAGAGGTGCAAATCAAAATGACAATGAGATACCATCTCACACTGGTAAGAATGGCTATCATCAACAAATCAACAAACCACAAGGGCTGAGGACAATGTGAAGAAAAAGGAACCCTCTTGCAATGCTCGTGGGAATGCAGTCTGGTACAGCCACTGTGGAGAACAGTACGCAGTTTCCTCAAAAAATTAAAAAGGAACTGCCATTTGATCCAGTACTCCCACTACTATGCGTCTATCCCAAGAAATTAGAAACACCAATCCGAAAGCATATATGCACCCATATGTTCATTGCAGCACAATTTACAATAGCTAAGATTTGGAAACAGACTAAGTGCCCATGAGCCGATAAATGGATTAAAAATGGAGGGGTACATCTACACAACAGAATACTACACTGCTGTAAAAAGGAAAGAACCCCTCCCTTTCCAAAAAGCATGGAAGGACATGGACAGCATTATGGGAAGTGGAATAATCGAGGCAGAGAAAGAAAAAATATCGCATTACCTCACTCATTTGTGGAATATAATGAACAACAGAAACTGATCAACACAAATAGATCCAGAGACACAGAAGTATGGGACTGACTGTCAAAATTCAGAGGAAAGGCAGGAGGCTAGGGGAGGTAAGAAATCAACCAAAGGACTTGTATGCAGGCAAATAAGCATTACCAAGGGACACAGACACTAGGGAGGTGAGGGCATGTGATGAGGGTGGGAGTGGCCAGGGAGGGCACAATGTGGGGAGAAGGAGACATATATAATACTATATGTAATTCTTGAAACAATAAAGAATATAAAAAGATGAGTTCCTAGAAATATACCTTTAAATACAGTACTTGGCTAACATACAAAAATTCCGCAATGTCTCAATAACTTCATGATGGTTGATCTTTTAGCCAAATCAATGTAACTTGAGTAAACATAGCTCAGGTCATTGTAATTGCTCCACACAAAACTCTTTGGATGTCTGGACCTATTTTTGGAAACAAATCTGAAGTCACATATTCCACCAAGATGCCTGGCACTGATGGGCAGCGACAAAAACTAAACAGCCACTAGACACAGTTCTAGAAACAGCCACCTAAAGGAATCACTTGAGCTTTCTGGGTCCAAAATATTATCCACAGAGTTGTGCACCACTGCTTCCTTCCCAATGTTTGACATTCAGCAAACATCCCTTGATCCCCTTAATTTTATGAATAAAAACACTATGCACTGCCCATACTACCTTGAAAAACAATTATCTCCCATATTTTTCCTCTTTCTTTTTTGTGCATGATTATACTTTCTTACTTTTATTGCGTATTTGTTATTTTTACCATCAATCTATCTATATATTTAAAAAGCCAGTGAATGGGATGCCCTAACAACCAGAACAACAGGTCCTATGAGGCCCACTATGGCCAAGGAACCAGCCAGCTCTGGGGGAGGCCTAGGCCAGCCAACTCTCCCCTCCCCCACTACCATCCCCAACCCTAATCTCAGTCCACCCCAATAGGGAGAGGCCGGCCTAGGCCAACCCTTCTGCAGCCCCTCTTTCCGCCCAGCCTCACCTCAGATGGGTCGCCTGACCCTAATCAGGGGCAGGGCAGGCCATACAACTGACTGTGGCCACTCCCCCTGGCTGGCACAGCCCCTAATAGACACCAACCACATGAATCGGCCACCACCCCTCCACCCAGCCAGCCCTTTCCCATTTGTCTTCCCCTGAGGTCAGGAGCAAGATTGCCTGGCCAACCACCTATGGCCTCTCCCCCAGGCAACTGGACCAGATCGCCGCTCCCCCCCCCACCCATCATATTTGGGAAAAGAGAGAGCCCCCTCTGAGGGCCGGCCCCATCCATGGTCAACCCGCACCACCCAGATCAACTTGGCACCTCACCACAGCCAGTCCCACCACCAATAGTGGGGCGGGGATTGATGGCCAACCTCCTACAGTCTCCTTCTCCTGACAGGCCTGGCCCTGATATGATTCATTGAGGCTGGGGCAACAAGACCTCATCTGTGCATGAATCCATGCACCAGGACTTTGGTAGAAAATAAGTGTCCAATAAATGGGGAGTTTGTCTTATTCATAATCATTATGCAGCACAGTGTGAAGGCTATTAAATATCACACGAAAGAAGGCACTTAGGAATAATATCTATACAAATTACGTTTTCCTCTGCTTAGAAACTAGGAAAACAACATCAACTATTCTTCATAAATCAAATAAATGGACTTCTGAATGCAAGAAAAATCACGAGACAAATCCAACTCTTGGCTGTCACCAAACCCTAAAAGATAAAGGTATAGTAAAGGGATCAATATGTACTGACCTCCTTCAATATATCATAAAACAAGCTCTCCAAATAAAGGACAGGGACATAAGTGATTTATGTACTAAAAGTCATTGAAGATCAACAACTTAACATATGGCATAATGAGTATACACACAAATTAACATAAATACAAGATCAAAAGTGTAGCAAAAGCGCAATCTTGGTTATTGATGTAGAAATCTGCATATGTTAACTTGTCCCAGGGAAGAGTGATTCTTAATAAATCCAAAAGAACATGGCTTAAAATAATGGTATGGTATATTGGAAATACAGTGGGGCCTTGACTTAGGAGTTTAATGCATTCTGCGATGGAGCTCATACCTCAAATTACCTGTATGTCAAATCAACAGTGAACGAGTGAGACACGTGATGCTGGGTTGATGTTGTGGTGTTCACTGTGAGGTTCCCTGCGCCAATTAGCGGTGGGGCATCGGAAGCTGGCTTGTAACCCAAATTTTAGCTTCCAACTCAAAGCAAACAGTCGGCCGAGAGACGGCTGGGATCTCGAAAAACTCATTTTTTAGTTGGGACACTCATAAGTCAAGGCCCCACTGTATCTGAAAATATAACAGAACCAAAGAAAATATGTTCCCAAAAAGAGGCCCTAATGGAGTGACTTTGAGGATACTATTAAGGAATACTTGTACATCAACCACAGGCAACTTTGAAGGATATGGGACACACCTACATTGGCTAGACTTTAAGATTAAAGAGAAATAAGACTATTTACATCACTAGCACATTAAAGACCCAATAAAAGGAACTACTTTAAAATAAATCAGGATATATACATTTTACAAAAATCAGTCTTGTTGCACGACTTAAAAATAATTAACCAGAGAAAAGTTAGGGGCGGGAAGGTCAATTAGTTATGACACACCCAATCTCCTAATCACATAATTTCCTGCCTTCAAGAACAAAATATCTAGCCCACCTGCTGTGACTCTGTAAGGGTTGAACATCCAATTGTGAGCTTGGAGGTCACCATTCCATTCCTGGTCAGGGGACAAGCCTAAGTCACTGGCTCAATACCCAGTGGGGGATAAGGAGATGACAGCCAATCAATGATTCTCTCTCGTCATTCATGTTTCTATTGCTCTCTCCCTCTCCCTTGCTCTCTGAAATCACTACAAATACTTTTTAAAAAATGCATACCAAATTTTCAAGGCCATTTTGTGAAAAGTACAGGGAAGTCACCTTTTCCAACTTGTCTTTGTGGACTTTTTTATGCTATGGAAATGTTTGCATCATTTGCATTAGCTTTTTACCAACAGTGACCTGATTTCTGCTGTCATTATCTTTCTAGGGGGCGGAGGTTCAGGCTGTTCTAAATTAGAAAGTTCTCTGAAGGCTTAAAGCCTGATTCCATTTGTATTCATATACAGAATTAACTAAGTTTAATGTAGTATGTTGCTATGCAGAAAGGACATTTCAACATCCTTCCAACCCCACAGTCCAGCATTTTGTGACAAAAAAAAAAAAAAAAAAAAAGTGATGGCTAAATAATCATGGCTCATATGGTATTATGTAACTTTGAAAATAAGAAGCGAACCGAGAAATACTGTTACTTGAACCACAGTGCTAGAATTTTATTAAAAGACTTTTCCGTTCATTTCTTTGACGGCATCTGTAGCATCTTCAGGATACTTAAAGGTAATAAAAACAAAGCCTCTGGACTTGTTTCTTGCTCTCTCCTTTATCAATCCTACCAGAATTTAGAATTTTAAATGACACATGCCACATAAAATTTATCCTCTTAGAAATTTTTCAATATCTCTAAGGTTTTGAGAAATTCTCACAGAGCCCCTTAATCCTATATAATAAAAGGCTAATATGCAAATTGATAGAACAGTGGAACAACCAGTCACTATGACACACACTGACCACAAGAGGGCAGACACTCAATGCAGGAGCTGCCCCCTGGTAATCCCTTAGCTCCCAAAAGGGAACAACACTCATGGAAAAGCCCAGCTCAAAACCCACAAGCATAGCAGTGATGGCAGAAGCCTCTCTGGCTTCCATGGCAGTGCTAATGATATCCGACTAATGCCTTAGGCCCACTTCCATATCCAGACATTCCCCAAGGGCTCCAGAACTGTCAGGGAGCACAGCCCTGGCTGAGGGACACCCATCCCTTGCCCCTAAGTGCACGAGTTTCATACATTAGGCCTCTAGTTTAAACAAATTGAGAGATATTCATATCAATTGATGCAGAAAAAGCATTTGACAAAATACAACACCCAATCCTATATAATAAAAGAGAAACATTCAAATTAACATGTAACATTCAAATTAATATGTAACATGTTTGCAAGTAGGTACATTAATTCTTGGGAAAGTGGAATAGAGAACCTGAGACAAGAAAATCAAGCCTGGCCAGTCTGTACAGCTTATACAAAGTCCTTAATCCTTCCCCGCCAAGGACACCTGAGCACAAGTGGTTAATACCTCTCTTCCCACATGAGAGACTATATAGCAAAATCACCCTGGAACTACTAAGGTGGGAGTAAGAGAGGAGGTTATACAGAAGGGGCAGTTTTGTCTTGCCCACTAAACAAACCAGCCTGCTGTCTTGCGAAAGGGGGGGAAAGGGGACTTTATCTCACTCACTAAGCAAAGAATCAACAGCCTTGGGACTTGCCAAGATAAAAATTGTCAGACATTCTCATCAACTCTGAGACAGCTATGGCCAGTAAAAGGAGACCTTGAAATGCAGTCTGTGCCCAAGATACTGGGCAGAGGAACCTTGAATCCTATACAATGAGAGATTGATAAATCCCCTTGAATCCCACCGGGCAAGCCAGAGTAGTTAAGAGCACACCTGTGCTTTACAAAAGGTGAATTTCCATAGTTAGGCCTACATTGCTTTTTGGAATAAATTTGCTAGCTTTGCTCTTTTACATAGTTCTTTGTGTTACTAAAATGCTGCTGACTATCGCTCTGCTAAATTTATTCTCATGTACATCCCAAGAACTGAGGGGCGAGTGGTAGGAAGTGCTCTCCCCTCCATTCAAGGGGCTGTCCAATTATATCATCTCTGGCTATGGGGTGCCCTATAACAAACTGATTAACTCATTTCTAGAAGTGCTTTCACAATGGAATAGAGAAAAATAAAGTTATAATAATACTTTGAAGAACACAAAGTAGTCTAACTTATGTGGTCCATGTTACTATTTGCTATGTGTTTATTCTGAGCAGGTAGGCATTCTAAGACATACCTTCTCTTAAAGGACCAAATTTCCCAAACACTCTTTCACTTGTTTTTTCATTGCTCTGTATACTCAGGCCTCCTACAAACAGCTTCCTAGGTCTCTCAACTTCCACTATTGTGCTATAAATGGTTAAAAATACACACATAGCAAAAAATTAGTTATAAGCCATAGTACATAACTTTTATTACACTGCCTTTCAAATATTCAAGTGAAGCAACATACACAAGCTTACTTTTAACAATGTGTATTTTTTTGTATCCTTATTATTGTTGAAAATATTACTGATCCCCTGCCCGATTTTGCCCCCAGAGTCCACTCTGCCAGGTTCCAGCCTTACCCTGGCCCTTCAACACCCTATTACCTGTGTCCAAGGGCAATGTATGTATGAATAAAGGTCCTTTAATTAATCTCTTCACAACACAGCTACCCCACTTCTTTTTGAAGTTCATGAGTCTTTTCCACGTTTCCATGCCTCTGGTTCTATTTTATCATTCAGTTGATTTTGTCATTGAATTTCACATATAAGTGCATGCAGTAATGAGATATCGGTCCTTCTCTGACTGGTTTAGTTCACCTACATAATGATCCCAGGATTCCTGCAGTCTCAAAGGAAAAGAGATCCTTATTTTTTATACCTACATAGTGTTCCAATCCTGGAAACATAGCACAGATTTTTTATTCACTCCTCTATTGTTGGGTACTAGGGCTGTTTCCCCTTCTTAGTTTTTGTAAACAATGATGCCATAAACACAGGGGTGCATATATTCTTTCTGAATGGTATTTGGGGATTTTAGGGTATCATTCCTAGACGTCCATCCCAGGATAAAACAGTGGTTCCATTTTTAACATTTGTGAGAATCTCCACCCTGTGTTCCATAGTGGTTACAAAAGTCTGCGTCCCCTCCAAACTTGCTGTTTATTGATTTATTCATGATGACCGTTCTGGCATGTTCCAGGTGGTACATCATTGTCATTTTCATTTCCAAGTCTCAGATGGTTAGTGATGTTCAGCGTTTTTTCATATGTGCCTTGGCCCTTCTTACATCCTCCTGGGAGAAGTGACTATTCAGGTCCTATGCCCATTTTTGCATGAAATATTTGTGTTCTTTTTATGAATTTGTGTAAGATCTTTATGTATTTTTGAAAAATGCCACCTTATCAGATTCATTATGGGCAAATATGTTTTCCCATAGAGTAGTTTCTCTTTTTATGTTGATGCTTGTGTCTTTTGCTGTGCAGAAGCTTTCTATTTTGATGCAGTCCCATCTCTTTAGTTTATTGTTTCTCCAGCCCTAGGCAAAGTGTCCGTGAAAACTCTGCTAGAAGAGTGAGATGTTGCTGCCTAAGTCCTCCCCTAGGATTTTTATGGTATCACGACTCATATTTAAGTACTTTTTTCCACTTATGGGTTTATTCTATAGTATAGGCATAAGTTAGAGATATAGCTTAATTTTTCTGCATATACCTGTCCAATTTTCACAACACCATTTATTGAAGATACTGTTTTTAATCCATTATATTCCCATTCACCCTGTGTCAAATATTAATTGAGCTTAATGGCTCTGAGTGATTTCTGAGGTGCCTATTCTGTCCCATTGGTCAAAATGTCAGTTTTTGTGCCAGTAGAAGACTCTTTAGTTAGCAATGGCTTTGTAGTATAACTTGATTTCCAGTATTGTGAGCCCTCCAATTTTGTTTTTCTTTCTCAAGATTTCTGCACCTACTCAGAGTCTTCTTTGGTTGCTTATACATTTTCCAGTATTTGTTTTGGATCTAGGATTTATGCTATTGTTATTTTAATAGGGATTGCCTGAGATCTACAGATTTCTTTGAGTTATACAGACATTTTAATGATGTTAATTCTTCCCACCTATGTACATGTTAAATGCTTGCATCTTTTTTGCATTTCTCTCCTATTTGTATTTCTGAAGAGCAACTAAGTTTGTTGCTCTCTTTAAAAGAAAAAAAAAAAGGCTTTTAAAAGAAACTCCACAAATATGGCCTAGAAAAACTCTGGGAGAATAAACAAAATGAGATTCCCTTCAATTATCTAGAAAACTGTAATTGAAAATAAATCTATTAAACCTCAAAAAGTAAACAAATTGCATTTTGCCTCCCTAAACAAAGTTTATTTCAATATACTCAAAACTGATAGCAGAAACCCAATTAGTGTCATTTAGTGTCCACATGCAAGAACAAAGGAAGTTAGGAAATAAGCCTTACTTTAGACTGATTTAAATTAGCAAATGAAAATAAAAGAATATTCAGGGGAACTTAGTTGTAATAGGCAGAAACCTATTCCTGGAGCAGTCACTGTTTTTACTGATAGTGCATCTCATGGTAAAGCTGCTAATACTGCAATGAATTCAGGCTAAGTCATTCAGACCAGTCATACTTCTGTGCAAAGAATTGAATTAGGAACTAACAAGGCTGACTTGCAGGATTTCCAAAAGCCTCTTAATATTATCTCTTATCTGCCTATGCTGCTTGCCTGGTACAAAGAACTTCAACTACTCAATTAAAATGGTTCGGTGACCAAAGCCTATCTATTCTATTTGAACAGGTCCTGGTCCTTGAACAAAAAGAAATGTATATGTCTATCAATTACTTATTTTATTAAAACAGGCCACAGAATCTCATCAGCTTTTATTTACATCAGCCTGCCAAAATAATGTACAGCAGGCAAAACAGGTTATCAAGAAATGTCCCCCTTGCATGTTACATCTGCTACAAAGGCCTCTAAATCCCAACTTGAAAAACAAAAGTGGGGGAATAGTGAAGAAATCTCCTGTAAGTAAACTACACCAAGCCTTAATTACTGTAATTTTTTCCCCTTGCAATGCTGATGGCCAGACACCTATGGAAAGACACTGATGAAAGAATAAGCCAAAGCAAAATGGTCTGGTTAAATGGAAAGATACGGAGTCTGGTTTATGGAATGGTCCCTTTATTAACCTTTGGTCAAGGATATGCTTGTGTATTTCCAGAAAACTCCTCCAAGCCTGTGTGGATTCTTGCAACATGAATCTGAAAGAGGAACTGACCAGACTACTCCAACCACAGATAGCAGTGGCCCTAGCACCACACTGACACAGGAGAAACATCCAGAGATGGGGGATGGTAAAGACACCTTGCCATGGAAGCACTCATCAGCCATGCATCAATACAGGTTGCCCTGGGCAAAGCCAAAAATGTCATTGTCATTTCTCACTGTTGTCCACCATCCAGAACTTGAACATCACTGCTGCATGTCACAAGGGGACAGTGACTGGGAAAGGGACCCATAAAGAACTAACAGCCCAGAAAGAAGTCTACAAAGAACTAATTCCTTAAATACCTGACAATGATAGGTATTTAAAGACATGAAAGGACATGAAAGACCTCAATCCTTTTCATTGAATCTTCCTACATTTCCTTTTCAGAATAACCCCTATTGCCACTCTTTCTTGTTCTTCTATGTTTACTTCTAGTCTCAAGAGGCAGATTGAAAAGTCTTAAAAGGATCTGAGCCCTGCAAATGGCCTAGACCTTTCTAAACTGATTAATAAACAAAAGGGGGCGGGAATTGCTGGGGTAAAGAAGAACAGTAGTGAACATATCAATGTGAGAAGTCCAATAAAAGGCAAATGGACTTTGATATTCTGCAGGAGTGAAAATCAGCATTATGTAACCAAATGCTGTTGGCAAAATGGTGAGTGCTCCTTCCTTTTTTGCGGCATGATACTATTTCAGTGTGTAGATGTTCCATGGTTGTTTAACCCACTCATCTGTTGATCAGCACTTGTTTGTCATATAAGGCTTTTATTATGTGGAAGGATGATTCTTCTATTCCTACTTTGCTGAGTGTTTTTATCAGAAAAGGCTGTTGCACTTGGTCAAATGCCTTTTCAGCACCAATTGATATGATTGTGTGGTTTTTCTCTCTCAATTAGTTTATGTGACATTTCATGTTCATTGATTTGCGGATATTGTACCATCCTTGCATCCCTGGAATAAATCCCACTTGGTCATGGTGTATGATCTTTCTAATATAATGCTGAATCTGGTGTGCTAGAATTTAGTTGAGGATTGCAGCATCAATATTCATCTGGAATATTGGCCTGTAAGTCTCTTCCTTTGTGGTGTCTTTTTCTGGTTTTGAGATTATGGTAATGCTGGCTTCATAAAAAGAGCTTGGAAATGTGCCGTCCTCTTGAATTATTTGACATAGTGCGAAAAATGTTGGTTTTACTTCTTCTTTGAATGTTTGGTAAAATTCCCCTGTGAAGCCATCTGGTCCAGGGCTTTTGTTTTTCGGAAACTTTTTGATTACTGTTTCAATTTTATCAGTATTTATGGGTCTGTTCAGGATTTTTGCTTCTTCCTGATTGAGTTTGATAACTTGTCTTTTTGTAGGAATGTGTCCATTTTGTTCATCTTGTCCAGTTTGTTATAGTAGAGTTGTTCATTGTAATTTTTTACAATCCTTTGTATATCTGTGGGGTCATTTGTTACTTCACCTCTTTCATTTCTGTTTTTCTTTATTTGGGTCCTCTCTCTTATTTTCTTGCTGAGCCTGACTAGAGGTTCATCAATGTTGTCTATTCTTTCAAAGAAACATCTCTTGGTTTCATTGATCTTTTGTATTATATTTTTCATCCCTACGTCCTTTATTTCTGTTCTGATATTTCTTATCTCTTCCTTTTTGTGTACTGCTTTTCTCTCTAGTGGAGTGGTTCTTGGAAACCCAGGACAAAACAGCTTTTATTTACTTGAATATACATTTGCCCTGTAGCAAAGCAAACAAGCATATCAAAGGTAAAGTTTGGTAAACAACAAAAGTATTGTCATGTTAGGAGGTTGCCTTCAGCCATTTGTTCCACAGCAGGGTAACAAAATGCTGATTTTCTGCTATGCTGAATATCAAAGTCCATTCGCCTTCTGTGGGACTACTGTTGGTCTTTGCCAAACATTTCCTCCTTTCTGTTTTCTTAATTAATTTAGAAAGGTGTATGCCATTTGCTGGGCTTAGATCCTTTTAAGACTTTTCACTCTACATCTTCAGACTAGAAGTAAACATAGAAGAACAAGAAAGAGAGACAATATTGGTTATTCTAAAAAGCAAATGTAAGGAGATTCAATGAAAAGGATTGAGTTCTTTCATGCCCTTTTAAATATCATTTTCAGGTATTTAAGGAATTAGTTCATAGTAGGCTTCTTTGTGGGCTGTAAGTTCTTTATGGGTCCCTTTCCCAGTCACTGTTCCCTTGTGACATGACAGCAATGATGTTCGAGTTCTGGATGGTGGACAAATGGTAAGAAATGCCAATGCAGGTCTGACCTCTTTTGGATGTGACAAGAGCCACTGACACCTAGGCACAGCTGAAGACTTCCAGCATAGCAAGGCATCTTCACAATCTCCCATCTCTGGACTCTTTATCCTCTATCTCCTCAGCATGTTGCTTGTGGCCAATGCTATCTGTGGTTGGAGGAGTCTGGTCATTTCCTCTCTCAGATTCATGTTGCAAGAATCCACACAGTCTTGGAGGAGTTTTCTGAAAATACACAAGCATATCCGCTACCTAAGGTTAATAAAGGGACCCGTCCATAAACCAGACTCCGTATCTTTCCATTAACCAGACCACTTCGTTTTGTCTTATTCTGACACCAGTGTAATTCCATGGGTGTATTGCTATCAATATTACAAGGGAAAAAATTTAAAGTAATTAAGGCTTGGTGTGGTCTACTTACAGGAGATTTCTTCACTATTCCCCCACTTTTGTTTTTCTTTCTTTTTTTTTTTTTTTTGCCTTTAATGATCTTTGATCAGGTTTTTGTTGGATTCTTTTTTTTTAATTGCTTAAAGTATTGCAAAGGTATTACATATGTGTCTTTTTTTTTCCCCGCCCTTGACTCTCCCCTGGCCTCCCTTATCCCCCAGCGTCCCATGTCCATTGGTTATGCGTATATGTATGCATACAAGTCCTTCGATTGATCTCTTATACCCCTCCATCCTGCCCCGCACAACTTTCACGGGCCTTCCCGCTGCATTTTGCCAATCTGTTCGAGGCAGCTCTGCCTCTGTATCTATTACTGTTCAAAAGTTTATAATGGTCTCTAGTATCCATGAATGAGTGAGATCATGTGGTATTTTTCCTTCATTGACTGGCTTATTTCGCTTAGCATAATGATCTCCAGTTCCATCCATGCCATTGCAAATGGTAAGAGTTCCTTCTTTTCTACAGCAGCATAGTATTCCATTGTGTAGATGTACCAAGGTTTTCTAATCCATTCATCTACTGATGGGCACTTAGGCTGTTTCCAGATCTTAGCTATGGTGAATTGTGCTGCTCTGAACATAGGGGTGCATATATCCTTTCTGATTGGTGTTTCTGGGTTCCTGGGATATATTCCTAGAAGTGGGATCACAGGGTCAAATGGGAGTTCCGTGTTTTGTTTTTTGAGGAAACTCCATACTGTCTTCTATAGTGGCTGCACCAGTCTGAATTCCCACCAGCAGTGCACAAGTGTTCCTTTTTCACCACATCCTCTCCAGCACTTGTCATTTGTTGATTTGTTGATGATAGCCAGCCTGACAGGTGTGAGATGATACCTCATTGTTATTTTTATTTGCATCTCTCAGATGATTATTGACTTTGAACATGTTTTCATATGCCTCTTGGCTTTCTGAATGTCCTCTTTTGAAAGGTGTCTATTTAGGTCCTTTGCCCATTTTTTGATTGGATTGTTTATCTTCCTTTTGTTAAGTTGTATGAGTTCCTCATAAATTTTGGAGATTAAGCCCTTATCAGATATGACATTGGCAAATATGTTTTCCCACGCAGTGGGTTTTATTGTTGTTTTGTTGATGGTTTCTTTTGCTGTGAAGAAGCTTTTTATTTTGAAGTAGTCCCATTTGTTCATTTTTTCTTTAGTTTCAAGTGCCCTAGGAGCTGTATCAGTGAAGAAATTGCTTCGGCATATGTCTGAGATTTTTTTGCCTTTGGATTCTTCTAGAATTTTTATGGTTTCCTGTCGTACATTTAAGTCCTTTATCCATTTTGAGTTTATTCTTGTGTATGGTGTAAGTTAGTGGTCTAGTTTCTTTTTCTTGCATATATCAGTCCAATTTTCCCAAAACCATTTATTGAAGAGACTACCTTGGCTCCATTGTATGTTCTTACCTCCTTTGTCAAATATTAATTGAGCATATTGGTTCTGGCTGATTTCTGGGCTTTCTATTCTATTCCATTGATCTATATCCCTGTTCTTGTCCAGTACCAGGCAGTTTTGAGAACAGTGGCTTTGTAATACAACTTGATATATGGTATTGAATTCCCACCTACTTTGATCTTTCTCGGGATTGCTGCAGCTATTCGGGGCCTTTTTTTAATTTTTTTTTATATTTTATTGATTTTTTACAGAGAGGAAAGGAGAGAGATAGAGAGTTAGAAACTTGGATGAGAGAGGAACATCGATCAGCTGCCTCCTGCGCATCCCCACTGGGGAAGTGCCCACAACCCAGGTACATGCCCTTGACTGGAATCGAACCCGGGACTTTTCAGTCCGCAGGCTGACGCTCTATCCAGTGAGCCAAACCGGTTTCTGCATGAATTTTTGGAGAGTTCGTTCTAGATCTGTGAAGTATTTCGTTGGTATTTTAATGGGAAGTGCGTTGAATTTAAAGATTGCTTTGGGTAGTATGGATATTTTAATTATGTTGATTCTACCAATCCATGAACACGGTATGTTCTTCCATCCGTTTATTTCTTCCTCTATCATTTTTTACCTCTTTAGTTGAGTTGATTCCTAGGTAGCTTAATTTTTTTGGTGCGATGGAAAATGGGATTTTTTTTTAGTCTCTCTGAAAATTCACTATGGGTCTACAGAAATGCCTCATTTTTCTTGGGGTTAATTTTGTATCCTGCTACATTGCCAAATTCATGTATTAAGTCTCGTAGTTTTTTGATGGAGTCTCTAGGGTTTTGTATGTCTAATATCATGTTGTCTGCAAATAAGGACAGTTTTACTTCCTCTTTTCCAATTTGGATGCCTTTTACTTCTTATTGTCTAATTGCAATGGCTAATACTTCCAGTACTATGTTGAACAGGAGTGGTGAGAGTGAGCATCCCTGTCTTGTTCCTGTTCTTAGGGGAAATGATGTTAGTTTTTGTCCATTGAGTATGATGTTGGCTGTGGGCCTGTCATATATGACTTTTATTATGTTGAGGTATGATCCTTCTACTCCCTCCTTGCTGAGAGTTTTTATCAAAATGGGTGTTGGATTTTTTCAAATGTTTTTTCTGCATCAACTGATACGATCCTGTGGTTTTTTTCTTTCAATTTGTTTATGTGATGTATCACATTTATTGATTTGCGGATATTATACCATCCTTGCATCCCTGGGATAAAGCCTACTTGGTCATGGTGTATGATCTTTCTGATGTACTGCTGGATCCTATTTGCTAAGATCTTGTTGAGGATTTTGGCATCTATGTTCATGAGGGATATTGGCCTGTAAATCTCTTTCATTGTATAGTCTTTACCTGGTTTTGGTGTTAGGGTGATGTTGGCTTCATAGAATAAGCTTGGAAGTGTTCTGTCCTCTTAAATTTTTGTAGTAGTCTGAGGAGGATAGGTTTCAGTTCTTCATTGAATGTTTGGTAAAACTCCCCTTTGAAGCCGTCTGGTCCTGGGCTTTTGTTTGCTGGAAGCTTTTTGATGACTGCTTCAATTTCTTCCATAGTTATTGGCCTATTGAGATTTTTAGATTCTTCCTGATTGAGTTTTGGAATATTGTATTTTTCCAGGAATTTGTCTACTTCCTCCAGGTTGTCTTGTTTGTTCGAGTAGTGCTGTAGATAGTAGTTTTTAACAATCATTTGTATTTCTGTGTGGTCTGTTGTTATTTCGCCTCTACCATTTCTGATTTTGTTTATTTGGGTCCTCTCTCTTTGCTTCTTGGTGAGCCTGTCTAGAGGTTTGTCAGTCTTGTTTATCCTTTCAAAGAACCAGCTCTTTGTTTCATTGTTTTATGTATTGTTTTTTTGGTGTCTATGTCATTTAGTTCTACTCTAATCTTTATTACCTCCTTCCTTCTGCTCACTCTGGGCTTTTTTTTTTTTTCTCTCTTTCTAATTCTTAGATGATTGTAGAGTTAGATGATTTAGTACCATTTTTTCTTGTTTTTTGAGATAGGCCTGTAGAGCTATAAACTGCCCTCTCAGGATTGCTTTCATTGCGTCCCTTAGGTTTTGGATTGTTGTGTTTTCATTGTCATTAGTTTCCAGGATGATTTTCATTTCTTCATTGATCTCATTGGTAACCCAGTTAATATTTAATAACATGCTATTCAGCTTCCAAGTGTTTGAGTATTTTAGGTTTTTTTTTTTTTGTAGTTTATTTCTAATATTATGCCATCATGATCTGAGAAGATGCTTGGTATGATTTCAATCTTCTTGAATTTTGGGAGACTTTGTTTGTTTCCCAATATGTGGTCTATTTTTGAATCTGTCCAATGAGCCCTTGAGTAGAATGTATATTCCATGGCTTTGGTTTGAAGTGTTCTGAAGATATCAATTAAGTCCATCTGATCTAGTGAGTCATTTTGGACTGTGGTTTCTCTTCTGATTGTTTGGGTAGAGGATTTATCCAGTGATGTCAGTGGTGTGTTAAAGTCCCCTACTATGATTGTATTGTTGTTGATCTCTCCTTTGATATCTTCCAGGTGTTTTTTTATGTATTTGGGTGCTCCTGCATTGGGTGCATATATGTTTACCACGGTTATATCTTCTTGTTGTAGTGATCCCTTTAGTATTATCAAGTGACCTTCCTTATCTCTTATTATGGCCTTCACTTTGTGGTCTATTTTTTCCAATATAAGTATTGCTACCCCAGCTTTCTTTTCCTTTCCATTTGCCTGAAATATATTTTTCCATCCCTTCAATTTCAGTTTGTGTGAGTCCCTTCTAATGAGTTGGGTCTCTTGTAGACAGCAAATGTATGGGTCATGTTTTTTTATTCATTCAGCCACTCAATGTATTTTGGTTGGAGCATTTAGTCCATTTACATTTAAAGTTATTATTTAAAGGTACTTGTTTGCAGCCATTTCTTTTTTGTGTGGCTCTTTTCTTTCTGAACTTTTTATTTCTTCTTTTTTTGTTTTAGATATTTAGTAATGGCCTGTCAATCTACTGTTTCTTTTCAAATTAAATTAAATTAAAGTAAATTAAAGTAAATTAAATTAAAGGCATGCTTAATAGACTAACAATAAATAACAAAGACAGATTAATAATAATCAACAGAAATGCGCCCATAACAAAGAGAAAACTTTTAATAAATCGGTGTGATTTTCATAGATCTTATCCTATTCTGCTCTTCATGGCATTGACTGTCCTCTAAAGTTATTTTAGCTAAAATCTGCCTGTCTCAAGGTGTCATATGGTAATTTTCAGACAAAGCATTAAGGAGTCCTTTTGTAAAATGACTGTTAACCCCATTTTCTCTAGCTTCTGAGCTTTTACACACTAGAGGTGGATGACCCAGGGCTTAGGTATTACAGACTTTTGATCCCCAATACGAATTAGGCATAATGCAGTGTGAACAAGAGCCCACATAGTTCAAGATGACAAGGTTACTTTTCCTCCTTGAGCCTGATTTCAGAGAGTACCTTTGGATATTTTAATTTCTTTATCCTTGAGCATACAAGTAAATGTTTACAATTATTATTATTATTATTATTATTATTATTATTATTATTATTATTATTATTATTATTTACTAGGGGCCCGGTGCACGAAATTCGTGCACTGGGTGTGTGTGTGTGGGGGGAGTGTCCCTCAGCCCAGCCTGCCCCCTCTCACATACTGGGAGCCCTCAGGCATTGACCCCCGTCACCCTCCAATCGCAGGATCGGCCCCTTGCCCAGGCCTGACGCCTCTGACAGAGGCGTCAGGCCTGGGCAGGGGACCCTCATTTCCCCCCATCACTGGTTCTGTCCCCAGCCCAGGCCTGAGGCCTCTGTCAGAGGCATAGACCCCCATCACCCTCTGATCACCTGATCGGCCCCTTGCCCAGGCCTGACGCCTCCGCCAGAGGTGTCAGGCTTGGACAGGGGACCCCCATCTCCCCCCGATCACTGGCTCTGGCCCCCGCCCAGGCCTGAGGCCTCTGGCCCAGGAATCATGCCTGGGCAGGGGACCGCCATCTCCCTCTGATCACTTGCTCCACCCCCCGCCCAAGCCTGACGCCTCTGACCCAGGCTTCATGCCTGGGCAAGGGGACCATCATATCCCCCCAATCCCCGGCTCAGCCCCCCGCCCAGGCCTGATGCCTCGGCCAGAGGAGTTGACCCTCATCACCCTCCGATCACCAATCACCCGATCGGCCCCTTGCCCAGGCCTGAGGCCTCCGGCAGAGGTTTCAGGCCTGGGCAGGGGACCCCCAGCTCCCCGCGGTTGCAGGCTCCGCCCCTGCCCAGGCCTAATGCCTCTGGCTGAGGCGTCCGGCTCGGGCAGCGGGGACCCACAGCTACAGCGGCCCCACTATCGTGGGCTCCGCTTTAGGCCCAGGCAAGGGACCCCTAGCTCCCGGGACTGCCAGCTTCGACCGTGTCCAGCTCCCATCGCTGGCTCCACCCCTACTTCCTGCTATCACTGGCCAGGGTGGCAAAGGCGCCTGATTCTCCGATCATGGCTGGGGGGCAGGGCAAAGGCGGACCCAGGGCCGCCTTTGCCCTGCCCCCCAGCTCTTAGCTCCCCCCTGGGTTTCTGATCACTGTCAGTGGCAGGGGGCTTCTTCCTGCTTTCCCTTTTGCCTCCCTGCATTGTGCCTACATATGCAAATTAACCGCCATCTTGTTGGCAGTTAACTGCCAATCTTAGTTGGCAGTTAACTGCCAATCATAGTTGGCTGTTAACTGCCAATCATAGTTGGCAGTTAACTGCCAATCATAGTTGGCAGTTAATTTGCATATAGCCCTGATTAGCCAATGAAAAGGGTATCGTCGTACGCCAATTACCATTTTTCTCTTTTATTAGTGTAGATTTTATTTTTTTTTTTTGCTTTATACTAAAACTTTTCCTCATTATAGCCTGGCAGAAATAAAAGATTTTCCGCCCACTTTATGTTTCACAATTTCCAAAACTGGCATGGGCTTTTTGCACAGAGAATTTTCTCCACCTCTTCAGTGCACTTCTCAGCTTTCTGGTGAAATGTCTTCCTTTTTCACTCTGGTGAAATTTCTTCTCCAGATGCCCCACATTGGGCGCCTGAATGCAGCAACCTTTTGCAGCAAGGATTCAGGATATGGGAAAGGAGGTGCACAAAAAATGAATACACTAGACAACAAATATAAATTTAGAAGACATGGGGGAGCCATGCAGAGACCTTTCTTTCTAGTGGAGAAGCTCTCTGAAACCCAGCACCCATCAGCTTTTATTGACTTGGCTTTACATTTCTCATATATGCCTTTAGCAAAGCAAACAGGCCTATCAGCAGTCAAGTTTGCTAAACATTAAAAGGGTTATCAGGTTAGGAGATTACCTTCAGCTATTTTGCCAAAAGCAGGGTAATATAATGCTGATTTTCAGTCCTGCTGAATATCAAAGTTCATTAGCCCTCTATGGGAGTTATATATATATACATATACATATACATATACACATACACATACACATACACATACACATACACATACACATACACATACACATACATACACATACACATACACATACACATACACACACATATATGTGCACTGGTTTGTGGGGGTGTCCCTCAGCCCCACTTGTGCCCTCTCACAGTCTGGTACCCCTCCGGAGATAACGACCTGCTGGCTTAGGCCTGCTCCAATGTGGCAGAGGGCAGTTCCAATCCCTAGGTGCAACCCCTGGTCAGGCTTAGAGCAGGGCCTATTGGGGAGTTGGGGCAGCGCCCCCTGTCATGCACAGAGCAGGGCAGATTGGGAGGTTGTGATGCCCCCCCCAGTCTAGCTCAGAGTAGGGGCGATTGGGGGGTTGGGGTGCCAACCCCTGTCACACTCAAGGCAGGGTTAATGGGGAGGTTGGGGCACCACCCGCTGTCATGCACAGAGCAGTGACCATCACGGGGGTTGGGGCTCCGTACCCTGTCACACACAGAGCAGGGCCGATCAGGGTGTTGGGGAACTCTCCCCTGTCAGGCATAGAGTAGGGCTGATAGGGGAGTTGGGGCAGCGCCCCCTGTCTCACTCAGGTCAGGGACGATAAGGATGTTGTGGCTCCACCCTGTATCACACAGAGCAGGGCCCATGGGGGTGCTGGGATGCCGCATCATGTCACACACAGAGTCACAGGGGGAACCGGAGCTGGGGGCGGGGGGACGCTGCCCGCTGTCACGCTGCTCCATGGGCCAGAAGGCCTTGTGGCTCCGCTGATCCCAGTTTTGGAAGGCCTCATGGCTCCGTTGACACCTGGGCAGTGAGTCCTCACTGCTCAGTTGGTCCCAGTGCTGGGAGGCCTCACGGCTTTGCTTGACACAGGAGCAGTGAGGCTCCACTGCTCCGCTGATCTCAGTGATGGGAGGTTCCGCTGATCCTGGTGCCAGGAAGCCTCACAGATCTGCTTATCACAGGTTCAGGAGGCCTCGCAGCTCTGCTGATCCCGGTGCTGGGAGGCATATTACCCTCTTACTATATAGGATAGAGGCCTGGTGCATGGGCGGGGGCCGGCTGCTTTGCCCAAAAGGGTGTCCTGGATCATCGTGGGGTTCCTGCCTGGGTCCCTGGCCAGCCTGGATGAGGGGATGATGGCTGTTTGCAGCTGGTCACACCCCTTTCAGGGTGGGGGTCTCTACTGGGGTGCCTGGCCAGTCTGGGTGATGGGCTGAGGGGCGTTTTCAGGCTGGGGGGTGACTGAAGCTCCCAACCTCTCCTTTTTTTCTTATTTTATTCTGGGATTTATTTACCTTCTATGGCTGTCACGGGAACTGAGAGCTGGTTTTAGCTCTGAGGCTCAGCTCCAGCTCTGAGGCCTCAGCGGCTGAAAGGAGGTATCTGGGCTTGTTTGGGTTCTATTATTAAAATTCTGTTGCAACTCCAGCTCTGCCGGCTGGCTGAAAGCGTGAGGTTTGTTTAGCGTCAACAATTGCAACATAGTTGCTTAGAGTGCAAGCTCACAGCCCAGCAGTGGCAGGCAGGGGATGTTGGCTTCCTCCTTCACTGGAGCAAGGTAGCCTCCAGTTCGCTTCAGCTGCCTGGCTGCCGGCCGCCATATTGGTTGGCAGTTCATTTGAATATCTCCCTGATTAGCCAATGGGAAGCGTGTTGGAGGTATGGTTAATTACCATGTTTGTCTGTTATTAGAAAGGATGTATATGCATGTATATTATGTATACATATGTATATGTATATGTATATGTATATGTATATGCATATGTATGTATATTAACTACTGTTGGTCTTTGTCTCCAACACCTTACTCTGAGGTTCGACAGTCTGATCGATGCTTCTTTGAATCTGGATGTCTTGTTAATCATCAGTTAATGTTGTTCATTATATTCTACAAATGAGTGAGACAATGTGATATTTATCTTTCTGTGACTGGCTTATTTTTCTTAGCATAATGCTCTCCAAGTCGATCCGGGCTGTTGCACATTGTAAGAGTTCATTCTTTGTTATAGCAGTTGCGTTTTCCATTGTATAGATGTTCCAGAGATTTGTAATCCGTGCATCTGGTAATGGGCACTTAGACTGTTGTCAAATCTTAGCTATTGTAAATTGGGCTGGTATGAACATACAGTTGCATATATCTGTCCTGATTAATGTTACTAATTTCTTGGGATATATATGCCTAGAAGAGAGAGTACTTAATCAAATGGGAGCTCCATTTTTAATTTTTTGAGAAACTCTATATGGTTTTCCACAATGGTTGCAGCAGTCTGCATTCCCACCAGCAGTGCACAAGGGTTGCTTTTTCTCTGCATCCTCTTCAGCACTTGTGTTTTTTTGTTTTTTTATAACAGCTATTCTGACAGGTGTGGATTGGTACTTCTCTCGTTTTGATTCGCATTTCTTAGACTGTTAGTGTCTTTGAGCATTTTTTTTGTATGTCTCTTGGCCTTATGTATGTCCCTTTCAAAAATTGTCCATTTCAGCCCTTTGACCATGTTTTGATTGGATTGTTTATCTTCCTACTGTTAATTAGTGTGAGTTCCCTGTAAGCATTGGAATTCAACACTTATCAGAGATACCATTGTCAAATATGTTTTCCTATGCAGTCGGCTTGCTTGTTGTTTTGTTCAGCATTTAGTTTGCCATGCAGCAGATTTTTATTTTGATGTAGACCATTTGTATATTTCCCCTTTGTGTGCATTGCCTTTGGAGCTGTGTCAGGAAAGATATGCTAAGACATATGTCTGATATTTTGCTGCCTATGCAATCTGCTAAGATTTTTTTATATAGATTCCCAACTAACATTCAAGTCCTTTATCCAATTTGAGTTTATTTTTGGGTTTGGTGTAAGTTGGTGGTCTAGTTTCATTTTCTTGCATGTTTCTGTCTGATTTCATCATTTATTGAAGAGACTGTCTTGACTCCATTGTATGCTCTTGCCTGCTTTGTAAATTAATAATAGAGTGTAATGACATGGGTCCACTTCTGGTTTCTCTGTTCTGTTTCAATGGTGTATATGTCTTTTCTAGTGCCAGTAGCAGGCAGTTTTGAGAATGGTGGCTTTATAATATAGCTTAATATCTAGTATTGTGAGCCTTCCATATTTTTTTCTTGTTCCCTGGATTGCTGCAGCTATTTTTACTCCATAGGAATTCTTGGACAGCTTGTTCTTTGTGAAATATTCTGTTGATATATTAATGGAGATTACATTGAATCTATAAATAGATTTGAGTAGTATGGATATTTTTTATGTTAATTCTACCAACCCATCAACACAGTATATTAGTCCATTGGTTGATATCTTTATCTCCGTTTCAATGTTCTGTCATTTTCCAAGTGCAGTTCTTTTACTTCCTTCATTGAGTTTTTTCCTTAATTCTTTTACTGCAATGGTAAGTGTGATTCTCTTCTTAGTTTCTCTTTTTGTGAGTTCATTCTTGGTGTATCAAAAGACATATTTTTGGGTGTTAATTTTGTATGCTGATACATGACCAAATTCATTTATTATGTGCTTTTCCGGTTGGGATGAATTTTATTTATTCATGAACACTCTGGTAGCACTTCCTGTACTATGTTGAACAGGAATGGTGAAAATTGGCATCACTGTTTTGTTCCTGTTCTTTTATGGGAAATGGTTTTAGTTTTTGCCTATTGAGTATGATGTTGGCTGTGGGTTTCTCATATATGGCCTTTATCATGTTGAGGTATGCTCCCTCTATTACCACGTTGCTGAGAGTTTTTATCAAAATTGGGTGTTGGGTTTTTCCCAATTCTTTCCTGTGTCTATCGATATGATCATGTGATCTTTGTCTCTCAGTTTGTTTATAAGTTGTATCATGTTTATTGATTTGTGAATATCATACCAGCATTGCATCCCTGGAATATATCCCACTTGATCATGGCATTTGGTCCTTTTAATATAATGATGGATGCAATTTGCTAATACTTGGTTGAGGACTTTAGTATCTGTCATCATCAGCTATATCAGCCTGTAATTCTCTTTCTTTGTAGTGTCTTTTCCTTGTTTTGGAATTAGAATAATGCTGGCCTCCTACCAAGAGTTTGGAAGTATTCTTTCCTCTGATTTTCTGAAATAATTTGAGGAGTATAGATTGTAGTTTTCTGAATGTTTGGTAGAACTCCCCTGTGAAGCTCTCCAGACCTGAGCTTTTGTTGGTTAGAAGTGTTTTGATTACTGCTTCTATTTCATTAGTTGTTATGAGCCTATTCAGGTTTCTTAATTCATTCTGAATCACTTTTGGTAGTTTGCATTTTTTACTGACTTCATCTATTTCATCCACATTGTCCAGCATTTTGGCATATAGTTGTTCATAGTATTTTCTTACAATCCTTTGAATTTCTGCGGTGCCAGTGCTTACTCCTCCACTCCTGTTTCTGATTTTACTTATTGGAATCAAGTGTGTTTGTTTCTTAATGAGTCTGGCTAATGGTTTATAAATTTTCTTTATCCTTTCATGGAACCAGCTTTTAGTTTCATTGAATTATTTGTATCTGTTATTTTTTCTGCTATAATCGTTATTTTTTCCTTCCTTCTACTTACTCCGGGCTCTTCTTGTTGGTCTCTTTCTAATTCTTAAGTTTTATGGATAAATAGTTAATTGCTGATTTTTGTTATTTTCTGAGATATGTCTATAGTGCTATGAACTTCCCTCTCAGGACTGCTTTTGCTGTTTCCCAGCGGTACTGTGTTCTTATTTGTTCATTTTCCAATTTTTCCAAAAATTCTATGATATTTTCTTGATCTCATTGTAACAAATTCATTGTTTATTAGCATGCTATTTAGCCTCTAAGTGTTTAAATGTTTTGGGGTGTTTTTACTCTAGTTGATTTCTTATTTCATTCCACTGGGATCCAAGAAGATGCTTGATATGATTTAAAACTTTTTGAACTTGTAGGGACTTGTTATGTGTCCTACCATATGGTCTATCTTTGGGAATGATCCATGTGCACTTGAGAAGAATGTATATTCTGCTCTGTGTGTGTGACATGTTCTAAAATGTCAGTTAAATCCATCTTATGCAGTGTGTCCTTTAGAGTCTATGTATCATTATTTTGTCACATGGAAGATCTATCCAGTGAAGTCAGAGGAGTGATAAAAGTCTGCTACTATGACTGTCCTGCTTTCAGGCTCTCTTTTAAAATCCTCTAGAAGTCTCTTAGTTTGTTTTTTGTTTGTTGGTTTGATTGTTTGATATATGTATATATATATATATATATATATATATATATATATATATATATATATATATATATATATATATATATATATATAGAGAGAGAGAGAGAGAGAGAGAGAGAGAGAGAGAGATAGATATATAGATATAGATATAGATATAGATATAGATATAGATATAGATATAGATATAGATATAGATATATAGATACCTGACTGGCACCAGTCTGAACCCTCTTAGCCAATAGTTAAGAAATAAAGGAAACCAAGATTCTTTCACCCTAAAGATGCCTTTTTGGATATTGATTTTAAGCTGTTTATTTAGAAGCCAGACATTCAGAGAGAAACTTTGGGCAACTCCTACCCACTCCTGCCCAAAGATTCAGAGAGAGAGACCTTCTTCAGAAGGTTGTTGCCTTAGCCTGATTGGAGTGAAACATGGTAAAAAAGAGGGCTTCAGCAAATGTCTATTAGCTAGATTCCCCTCTTCCCCTGTGACACCATCAATCAGGAGTGTGGGAGAGGTTCCCAGACATTGTTGGTCCCAGGAGGCAGGGTTATAATTTCCAGCGGCTGCAGTTCAGCTCACCCAGCACAGCTCCGGAGCCCACAGCTGGACAGGGCAGAGGCTGGGTCCAGGCTGGCTGGGCCCAGGACCTGGAGAAGAGGGGGAAAACAGAGGGGGATGACTCAGGTGAACCTGGAGGGGCAGGAGAGTCATAAGTGCAGGTACCCACATGAACGGTCCTTGGGAATGGTCACCTGTGTCCTGAGGAGAGAGAGGGGAGTAGAGCTCAGCCATGGGGGAGACCCCTCAGGGCTCTGCCCACTGACACTCTAACACTTGAAAGGACACTCACCACTGAATCTCTCATCCCCTCTCCAACCAGGTTAACAGGTGAGGAGGAATATCCATGCAAATTGTTCCTGAGTTCTGAGGATTCTAAGTCTTTTTTCCAAGCTTGAGATTAGCAACCAGGGGAGCAATCAGTGGACACCCTGTTCAGGCAGAACTGGACCAGGACTGGAGGGGCAGCCTGCATCCCCTTCCCAAAAATTTGCTTTGAGACTGGGCAAAGGCCCTGGAGCTGTGAGAGCCCCGCCTGTCAGTGAGCAGCTGGCCATCAGCTGAGTGTTCCTCTCCAAACAACCAACCTCTCCCCCAGCAGTTACTCTCATGGGGAGGGCTCCACCCTATTCAAGTCCAGTCTATGGGAGGCACGAATCTGGGAGAAGGGATGCCAGCCAGGGATGGAGGTTCCTGTCTTTCCATCTGGGCTCCTGGATAGCTACGCCAAAGGAATTTTTAAACCTTGTGGTTCACAGATAGCGGGACACACACTGGCGAATGCACTCTGGCCACCCTGAATTCTCTTCAAGACCTTTCACATTGGCTAATCCTGCAGTGAACTGGGCATCCAGAGGCCATTGCAGGTGCCTGTAAGGAAATCAGCAGCCTATTGTACAGTGGGTGTCATGGAAGCACAAATCAGCCCCAAATTCCTTCTTGATTTGCCCTCTCTGCTTTGGAACCCTGTTTAATCTTCCTCGTCTTAGTGTCTTCACCTGAAAACAACTGACAGCATTAAAGTTCAAAATGTCATGGCATGAGTCTGGCTACAACATCAAAAGGCTAAGTTTCCCTTAGTCAGTAAAGGCTGTATGTTTTATTCATGTCAAGTATGCTTAGTTTGAGAATGCAGCTTCTTTCCTCCTTAGGCTTACTGTAGGTGATTTTAGACAAAAGCATGTACCCTTTTCACCTCATCTCTATTTCATCCCCTCACAGGACAGGCTAGACTCAGCCTCTCTCAGCTGTGCAGGAGTGTGCATGTGCACACACACAAACACACACACACACACAAACACACAGCAGCTCCTTCAAAAGCATCCAGCTTCCCTCTCTTCCATCACTGAAGGGTTTTTAAGTCACAAGGGTGATCATTATAATGCAGTGCTGGTTGACTGACACTTTTAATGTTTCTAAAATTAAAATAGCAGTTCACCACTAGTCCAAGAAAGGCAATGTGATAGAGAACCTTGTAAAAAATACAGGAAGATATTTTACAATAACTAGCATTATCATTGTTAGTGGACATGTTGACTGCTTTAAGAAGTTCATAAATATGAATTGCTGATTTCCCAGGAGAGTGGGGCCCAGGAACTTTTAGTCCCTCTTCCTTATGCAGGCTTACTGTTACCTAGGAACATGGTGAACATTGTGAGGCAATGGGTGAAGCAATGGAATAAATGAATGTTATATTCACATTTAATTTTACAAGAATAGGGTTGCATTATGTAATCAGTCGGGTGGCCTGCATTTTGCTTTTGATATAACAGTCTTTTCAGTACATTAACCTATGCAATGCTGACAAGCAACCAGATCATCATAAACATAAGGGTGGACAAACTTCAAATAGATTCCCTTTGAATTTCACCGTCCAGGGATGCATCCATTGCCCTCTCTGTCACTCTATCACCCACCTCTGTGCCCCAGTGTCTCTTGCATTCTCAAATTGGTCAAGCACTTTACTCTCTCAGAAATTATGCAGTCTGTCCTCATGCCCTGAACAGGATCCTTCCAAGCCCCTGATGGCCCGTCCTTGTACAACCCTCAAGCAGGAGACTTCCTGCCTCTGTAACTTTCCATACCAGCACCTTTGTTTTCTTGACAGAATTAGTTACGAAGAGCCATTTGTAGATAATTGTCTTGTTGGGTTTTGGTGTGAGTGTGTGTGTGTGTGTGTGTGTGTGTGTGTGTGTGTTTTCTATTTTCATCCTAAACTCTGTGAGGAGAAACTGTGTGTAGCTCTGAGCATGGCATAAGCAGCCACCCCAGGACAAATAGTTGTCATATGCATCTAGGAGAGAGAGGGTAGGGCTATGCTGAATCTCTAGGTCACAGGTGAAATAGTGGAGTTGTTTCTGTTTCTGTTTTTTATCTGCTCTGCTCTAGGTGACAATGTCAGATCCACTGGGGCGGAGTGCACTGGCCTCATTTGTCCTCATTCCTCCTTCTATGTAGCTGGAAACCTTAAGCTCTGCTAGTTCATAGGCAAGGGGAATGTCTGGAAGAATGGCAGGGTAGGGACACACAAGAAGCAAGCCTTACCACCCTGCTGTTATGCTCCGCCCCCATGACCTCCCCACAGCCTATGGTGAAGAGATGCAGGGTCACCTGCATGATAGTGTCCTCTGCCCACTCTCACTCTCAGAAAAGGTTTCACAGTTTGAAGAGTCTGAATATTCCCCAAGTCTGAGTGAGGAAGAACAAGGCAGCACAATGTGTCTGAGGCTGCCTGTCACTACTTGAGCCAAGTTAAGCAGAGACTGGGTTGAACCACACAATGAGTGTTTATCCAAGGATGTGGTCAGTATGGGGAGAGCAGTTGCTCACGCTGGAAATTCGGCTCTCAGCCTCTTGGGGAAAAGATAGTTACCTGTAGCTGCCAGCTGCAAGTGTCACATGCAAAGGGGAGGGAGGGCCTGCTGTTTGCCCTTCAGGAGCTCAAAGGCTGACCACAAGGTGGCTAATCTGCTAGGACTTTAGGAACAGCTCAGCCCCTTCCTGGGATAAGATTGGAATGGTCAGCCTTCCTGAGAAAGACCGAAGGAGGGGGTCAGGGTGCAGGCACAGCTGTCAAATCAAAGCCTGTCCTGTGCCTGGTCTCTACCCAAAATGCAATTCTTTTCTGAATAATGGGCCATGCAGGCAGCCTGTTTTCAGTACAGCCTGTTTCATCTTCCAGTGTCCCAGGGCCTCGTATTTATAGTTTGCAAGTGATGAGTAAAGAACTGCAGCTCTATTCTTATTACAAGCCCTTCCCCACTATGAGAAGCTGATTTCCAAAGACCCCCAGGAGATGCCTCAGGCCAGCCTGGATGACAGGGCTGGGCCTCAGCTTTGCTCTTCCCTTCTCCCTCTCTCCTCACAAGCCTTACTTTTGTCTCCTAAAGAGACTATGGAAAAGCAGGCAGCAAAACCTGTCACACTGAGCATGCCAGGCCCCCTGTGCCCCCTGGAGGCACCACCTAAGAGGAGAGCCCTGGGTTAAGGTTCAGCTAAGGGGCAGCTCTGCCAGATCCTGAGCCCCAGGCTGTGGCTGGTGCCTCCCCACCTCTCCTCAGCTTTGTTGGCCTGCTCCTCCTCAGGAGCCTCCTGCCCACTCTGTTCTGCTTCCAGGCCCAGGGGTGACTGTGCCAAAGGGATTTGTTGGTAAGAGGAGAACCCCTTCATGAGGGGGGAGGAAGGCAGGGATGCTGCCATCACCTGAAGGCTTAGGGGAGGTGAGCCGAGCAAAGGCTGGATTCAGGGCTTGTCACAGAGCTCTGGTGGCCCAAACCCCAGGGGAAGACTGAGGAGAGCGAGCACCTGTGGAGAGAGACAATGTAATTGCATCTGTCCAGCTCTCCTCTGTCCCGGGGGTTACTAACATGTCCCCATCCAGACAGCAGGGACAGTGGACTAGCCCAGGGCTGGGAGCTCTTTTCCAGACAGAGGGCTGCGGTGGGGTGGGAGTGGAGCGCCAAGCCTGGCCCAGGGAACCAGGTAGGTAAGTGGCAGCCACAACCACAGAGGGAAAGGGGTCCCCAGAAACACAGACCAGGGGTGGCGAGTGGGAGGTTAGCTGGGGGTCACGGCCTCCTGTTTCTCCCTCCACATCCGCAACCGCTCCCACCCTCATGCCTGGAAGCAGAGGGTCCTCCTAACAGCCATCCACCCTCTGCCACCCCCTGCAGCCTGGTTGGTGTGGCATAGGCGCCCCTGTCCCCACCTTCTCTGGGCCTTTTAAAACACGCCCACCCCCCTCCTGCCCCCTGATCTTGGTTTGTTCCTGATCTCATGATCTCGCGAGATTTCACCCCCAAAGGAACCAGTGCACAGTCACAGGAAGCTTGAGAGGCGCCGCCCCCTACCTCTTCCTTCCTGCCAGCCAGCCCCCCTGCTGTGCAGGAGTCCCAGTGGTGAGGAGCACAGCCTGTGGAAAAGGTAAGCACACACTCTGGGTTCTTGCTGTCTCCTGGGGTGACCTTGCTGTCTCCAGGAGTGAACTTGCTCTAGTCACTGGTAACCCGCAGCCCCTCCCCCGCCGGCTGTTTCCATCTGAAAAGGAGTTTCCACCTGGTTGGTGTGAAGGCCTGAGTTCCAAACCTGGCTGGCAGGCGTGAGGCCTTCCGCTTGCTGCGCCAGAGTGGGAGCTCGCTGAGGGGACTTACACGCAACAATTCATGGAACTCCAGCGTCGGCCCTTATTGTGTGACCTCAGCTGGCAGCGTTTGCACTTGACCAAGGGCGCCCCCACAGCCCCAGGCGCCAACTCCCCTGGGATCTGGCTCCTGAAGTCTGTGGGCTCTCAGGCCAGCCCAGCCCTGCTCAGGGCGAGGGGGACAGGGAAGGGGCAGAAAAGTGGCTGCTGGACGGTGGGCAGTGCCCAGGAGGGAGAGGTCGCTTTCCGCAGAGCACCAGGCCCGTCACTCATCATTGTCCTCTGGTTCAGCTGGTGAGAAAGCGGTGGTCAGGCTGGGAGATAAGAGGTGATTCCCACTGAGAGCAGCAGAGCCCTCTCCTGGTGTGAGTGTGAGTGTGCGTGTGCCTGAGTGTGCGTGAGTGTGAGTGTGTGAATTCTCACCTGATAATATGTTCCTGGGTTCCTTTTCATTCCTATTACTGATTAAGGTATTACATAGGTGTTCTTATCCCCCACTGCCCCCACACCCCCAACCTCACCCGGCAAGTTTGCCCTCATGCTCACCCCCTGGTGTCTGCGTCCATTGGCTAGGCTTATAGTCATGCATACAAGTCCTTTGGTTGATCTCTCCCCCTTAGCCCCACCCTCCCCTACCTTGTCTCTGAGGGTAATGGTCTGATCCATGCTTCTCTGTCTCTGGATCTGTGTTTGTTCTTTGGTTTATGTTGTTCATTATAATCCACAGATGAGTGAGGTCATGTGATATTTATCTTTCTCAGACTGACTGACTGGCTTTGCTTAGCATAATGCTCTCCAGCTCCATCCATGCTGTTGCAAATGGTCAGTGCCCCTTCCTTTTTTGTGACAGCATACTATGCCAATGTGTCGATGTACCACGGCTTTTTAACCCACTCATCTGCTGACCAGCACTTAGGCTGTTTCCAAATCTTAGCTAATGTAAATTGTGCTGTAGTGAACATAGATGTGCATGTATACTTTCTGATTGGTTATTCTAGGTTCTTGGGATATATTCCTAGAAGTTGGATCACTGGGTCAAATGGGAGTTTCATTTTTAGTTTCTAGAGGAAACTCCATACTATTCTCCATAGTGGTTGCACCAGTCTGCATTCCCACCATCAGTGAAGGTGGGTTCCTTTTTCTCCCCATCCTCACCAGCACTTGCCTTTGTTTATTTGTTGAAGATAGCCATTCTGAAAGCTGTGAGGTGGTACCTCATTGTTCTTTTGATTTGCGTCTGTCAGATGATTAGTGATTCTGAGCATGTTTTCATGTGTTTCTTGGCCTTCCTTTTGTCCTCTTTGGAAAAATATCTATTTAGGTCCGTTGTCCATTTTTGTGATTGGGTTGTTTATCTTCCTCTTGTTAAGTTGTATGAGTTCCCTGTAAATGTTGTAGGTGAAACCCTTATCAGAGAGAACATTGGCAAATATGTTCTCCCATGCAGTGGGCTTTGTTTTTGTCTTGATGATGGTTTCTTTTGCTATGAAGAAGCTTTTTATTTTGATGTCGTCCCGTTTGTTTATTTTAAATTTATTTTCCATTGGCCCAGGAGCTGTGTCTGTGAAGAGATTCCTTCCGCATATATCTGATACTGCTGCCTATGGATTCCTCTATTATTTTTATAGTTTCCAGCTTTATGTTCAAGTTATGTATCCATTTTGAGCTTATTTTTATGCACGTTGTCAGTTGGTGGCCTAGTTTCATTTTTGCATTTGTCTGACCAAATTTCCCAGCATCATTTATTGAAGAGACTGTCTTGTCTCCATTGTATGTTTTTGCTTCCTTTGTCACATATTTATTGAGCTTGGTGGTTTGAATTGGTTTCTGGGTTCTCTATTCAATTCCAATGGCATATATGTCTATTCTTGTGCCAGTGTCAGGCAGTTTTGAGCACAGTAGCTTTGTAATACAGCTTGATATCTGGTATTGAGATCCCTCCTACTTTGTTCTTCTTTCTCAGGATTGATTCCGCTATTCATGGTCTTTTTAAAATTCCAGATGGATTTTTGGAGGGTTGATTCTAGGTCTGTGAAATATGCTGTTGGTATTTTAATGCGGAGTGCATTGAATCTGTAGATTGCTTTGGGTAGTATAGCCATTATAATGATGTTATTTCTACCAATCCATGAACAAGTTATGTTCTTCCATCTGTTTATGTCTTCCTCTATCTCTTTTTCAACATCTTCTAGTTTTCTGAGTGGAGGTTTTTTACCTCCTTATCGAAGTTTATTCCTAGGTATCTTAATTTTTTTGGTGGGATGATAAATGGGATTCTTTTTTCAATCTCTCTTTCTGTAAGTTCACTATTGGTGTATAAAAATGCCATATATTTCTTGGCGTTAATTTTGTAGCCTGCTACATTGCCGAATTCATGTATTAAGTTTACTAAACTATTGAAGGAGTGTTTGGGTTTTTCTATGTACAGTATCATGTCATCTGCAAATAATGACAATTTACTTCTTCTTTTCCAATTTGGGAACCGTTTATTTCTTTTCGTTGTGTGATCACTGTGACTAGGACTTCCAGTACTGTATTGAACAGGAGTGGTGAAAGTGGGTGTCCCTGTCTTGTTCCTGTTCTAGAGGGAAATGGTTTTAGTTTTTGCCCATTGAGTATGATGTTGGCTGTAGGTTTGTCATATAAGGCTTTTATTATGTGGAAGGATGATCCTCTATTCCTACTTTGTTGAGTGTTTTTATCAGAAAAGGCTTGCACTTGGTCAAATGATTTTTCTGAACCAGGTCATATGATTCTGTGGTTTTTCTCTCTGAATTTGTTTATGTGAGGTATCATGTTCATTGATTTGTGGATATTGTACCATCCTTGCATCCCTGGAATAAATCCCACTTGGTCATGGTGTACGATCTTTATAATGTAATGCTTTGTCCGGATTGCTAGAATTTAGTTGAGAATTGCAGCATCAATGTCCATCTGGAATATTGGCCTGTAAGTCACTTTCTTTGTGGTGTCTTTTACTGGTTTTGGGATTATGGTAATGCTGGCTTCATGAAAAGAGCTTGGAAGTATGCCGTCCTCTTGAATTATTTGAAATAGTGTGAGAAAGATTGGTTTTAGTTCTTCTTTGAATGTTTGGAAAAACTCCCTTGTGAAGCCATCTGGTCCAGGGCTTTTGTTTTTCCGAAGCTTTTTGATTACCGTTTCAATTTTATCAGTAGTTATAGGCCTGTTCAGGTTTTTTGCTTCTTCCTGATTGAATATTGGAAGCTTGTGTTTGTCTAGAAATGTGTCCATTTTGTCCCAGTTTTCCATTTGTTGGAGTAGAGTTGTTATAATTTTTACAATCCTTTGTGTATCTGCCGGGTCATTTGTTACTTCAACTCTTTCATTTCTGATTTTCTTTATTTGGGTCCCCTTTCTTAGTTTCTTGGTGAGCCTGGCTAGAGGTTCGTCATTTTTTTTTTCCTTTTTTCAAAGAACCAGCTCTAGGTTTCATTGATCTTTTGTATTATTATTTTTTTTTGGTCTCTATGGCCTTTATTTCTGCTCTGATCTTTATTATCACTTTCTTTTTTGGTAATATGGACTTTTATTGTTGCACTCTTTCTAATTATTTAGAAAGAATTACTTAATTTATTACCATTTTTTCCCTGTTTTTTGAGGTAGGCCTGTAGAGGTCTTACTTTCCTTTGCAGGACTGCTTTCATTGTGTCCCATAGATTTTAGGATTGTGTGTTTTCATTGTCATTTGTTTCCAGGATGCTTTTTATTTCTTCTTTGATCTTGTTGGTAACCCAACCATTGTTTAATACCATGCTATTTAGCCTCCAAGTGTTTGATTTTTTTTCATTGTTTTTATTGCACTTGATTTCTAGTTTTATGCCATTGTGACCTGAGAAGATTCTTATTAGGATTTCTATCCCCCTGAATTTGAGGAGACTTTGCCTGTGTCCTAATATGTGGCCTATTTTTCAAAATGTCCCATGTGCACTGGAGAAGAATGTGTATTTTGTAGCTTTGGGATGAAATGTTCTGGAGATGTCAAGTCCATCTGAACTGGAGAGTCATTTAGGATTGCTGTTTTTTTGGAGGTTTTTTGTTTAGAGGATTTATCCAGTGGTGTCAGTGAGGTATTGAGGTCCCCTACTTTGACACTATTGCTATCTATCTATCCCTTGATACCTTCCAGAAGTTGTTTTATGTATTTGGGCACTCGTGTACTGGGTGCATATATGTTTACCAGAGTTATATCCTCTTGTTGATTTGCTCCTTTTAGTTTTGTGTAGTGGCCTTCCTTATCCCTTGCTATGACCTTCATTTGAGTTCTATTTTGTTCAGATATAAGTATTGCCACCCCAGCTTTTTTCTCATTTCCATTTGTTGAAAATTTATTTTTCCCTCTTTCACTATTAGTCTGTGTTTATCCTATGCTCTGAGGTGAGTCTCTTGCAGACTGCAAAATATGGGTTTTGTTTCCTTATCCATTCAGCTGCCTTATGTCTTGATTGGAGCACTGAATCCATTTACCTTCAATGCTATTATTGTAAGTACTTGTTTGTCATATTTATTCTTAATGTTTGTGCTTCTTCTTGCCTTTCTGTTTCTTCTTTTTACTTCTATCCCTCTAGCATTTCTTGCATTGCTGACTTGGTGGTAATAAGCACTCATAGCCCTTTTTTGTCTGTCAATTTCCTTATTAATTCTTCAATTTTGAATGATAGCCTTGCTGGGTATGGATTCAGCCCCTTGTTTTACCTCACTTTGTATATTTCATTCCATTCCCTTCAGGCCTCGTGTGTTTCTGTTGAAAAATCTGTTGATATTCTAATGGGAGATGCCTTGTAGGTAACTTTCTGTCTCTCTATGGCAACCTTTATGATTCTAAATTTTGCATTGATGTTTAATTATGATGTGGCTTGGTGTTGGTCTTTTGGGGTTCATCTTATTTGTGACTCTGTGTAGTTCTTGGACTTGCATAGTTATTTTCTGGCCTGTATCAGGGAAGTTTTCTGTCATTATTTCTTCCAACATGTTTTCCCATCCTCCATCTGACTGGAAGAACTGGCTGGGTCTATAGACCAAGACAGAGCACAGACCTGCTGTGAACCTGAATTGCGGTTAGTGTTTGTCACCTAAATGGACACTCCTGCTGTCTTCCCATGACCCTGATCGTGTCCACCGCTGCCACACATAGAGTGGCATGTTCCCATTCTCCGGTGACTTCTCTAGGCACACTCAGATCAGGCTGGCCCAGGTGATGGCCATGAGAGCCTTACATCAGGAACCAGGGCCTTGTTCTTGTGTCACCATCCCATGACCCACTCAGAGATACAAGTGCAGGCGACTGATTCACTCCTCAGATACTGAACATGGGGAAGGAAGTAAATTGATGGCCCCTGCCAAGGTCTCTTGCCTGGAGAGAGAAGTAATGAGACGTGGAAAGTGAAATGCTTCCGTAATTTCTTAAATTCTGCCAAACATGGGGAATTACTTTTACTCATCATCGTGACTCAGAACCCAGCTTCAGGTTCACAATGGCCAGCTCCCAGAGAAGTGTAAATGAGCAACATGGTTGTGACCAAAAAGAAGATGGAGAGGTCCCATGGCAAGTCAGGAGGCCAAAGAGCTTCACACTAAAGGAACTCTCCCAGAGACGGGTGCCCAAGTAGGCAGCAGGAAGGATGGGACCTTGGAAGCTTATCCAAAACTAGTAAGCAATGTGACAGTTCACCAGGGCATGGAAAATATTCTCACTCTGTGTGGAAAGTTGTATGAGCAGAAGACCCGCAAGCGTGTTTAAACTACTTTTGAAATAGTTTGCAAAGATGCATGTCAGTTTTTAATTCTCAAACATTTAAAATCACAGGGTGCTAAGTAGTGATTTAACTACTTTATTTATTTACATGTATGGTATGTTTATAACAGACTTTTTTAATGTTGTGACAAAACTCTGTAATAGCCATTGAAAAATAACAACTTTTCCTATGGTTATTAGGATTGCTGGGCAGGGTATTAGCTGGAGGTACCATTCTGTGTGGCGTGCTCTACAGTGCAAAGCAAGACTAGTCTGTGATTTACTCATTTTGCAGTTCAGTTGTTTTGTTTGTTTGTTTGTTTGTCTCCTCAATTGAGTGAGGGTTCATGCCACAGAGACACTCTGAGGAAGACCATGAAATTCTCATGAGGTGTCCCAGCTGATCACCCAGAATAACAGTGGATGTACCCGTCGGCACTCAGTAAATTTTTTGGAGTAAATCAAGGATAGAAGAGTGAGGAGAGGTGTCTGGATTTGGCGGGTGAGGATCAGCTGACCCGTGGACATCCCTGAGAAGATGTCCACTCTGTGCCAGTGCCTCCTGCCAGCCCTCACATAGGGCATAGATGGATTTCCTGTCAAGTATGGAGACAGACCTTCTGTGACCCTGAGGCTTATGGAACCCTCTCCAGAAAACAATCAGTAGTGGAATGGGCTGTACAGCCTATGGCATCTGCTTTTCCTCTCAGCCACAATACTCTTCCTCTGGCTTAGAGTTGGAGATTTAGGGTCGGTGGATGACAGGGATGCAGTAGCAGGACCCATTCTCTCCTTCTCTGGTCAGAAGCATAATTCTTACCATCTGATGGGGCAGAAGTGCAGTCTTCACCAGAAGCATCCCTCTGCAGGCCTGAATGCCATGGTTGGGCCCTCCATTTCCCTCTAGACCTCTCCTCTTCTTTGTGTCCAGGATTGGTGTGTGCCATTCTCCACACCTTGCCCTGCACTCTCTATTGGAATGACTCAGTGCCTTTGGGATTGGGATCTGGGAATGTCACTGGCACCTCATCTACGCCAGGCCACCCCTGCATCCCAACCCCTCCCCGCCACCACCGCCGTCTGCATAATCAGGTAGATTATGTCTCTGATATTTAAGGGATGCAGATCTCAGATTCAGCAAGACTGGCCCATACACGCTGCCATTTCCCTTTTGTCCCTCATTCTGGGTTCCTCATGGGATTCTCCGGGCCATTTTCTGCCCTGTCCCTCTAGCCCAGAGTGAGTGCTCTTCCTCATGCACCTCCCCTGTGCCTCTAGAAGCACTGCCCTTGGCATTAAACAGCTAGACCCAAGCCTGTCTTGGATGTGAGGCATGTTCTCCTTGGGGAACAAGAAAGAGGGGCAATCCCTTGTTTAGGTCTAGATGTCATTGGCTCTGAAGTGAAACTAGGTCTTGTTGGGCACAGGCAGGGCAGGTAGTGCCAGCAGAGACTTGTGAGTTTGAAAAAGGCACAGAGGACAAAATACATCAGGGTAGGAAGACGTCTTACTGCAGAGGGAAAGAAGCCAGGTGGAAGGGTGTCTGCACAAAGGCTGGGTTAAGAGAGCAGACGATGGGAAAGCCCATGCATGGGGACTGGTCCCCAGGGCCTCTGAAGGCCCACAGAGGCAGGGCTTGCTGTGGAACCCAGGAAGGGCATCCTCCTGCCTCTTTGGTGTCTCTTTGGATCCAGAAAGGCAGCTGGGATGTTGATTTTCCTTCTGTTCACTGTAGCTTGTCACGTTCTCCAAAACAGCTCAGTAGAATTGGCGAGAACTCCTGATTTCTGTTATTAGTGGGTGTCCCCAGCATCAGGTTGCTGATGGGCTAACTGACATTCCAGGGATGCATAAAGAGGGTCCCAGACTTGGAGCACATTCTGAGGACCCCCTTCCTTCAGAAAAGGTCACAAGGGCAGATGACCTGGGATCCCACTAGAAATTTTGTGACTGGAGAAGGAGGTTGCACAGGACGGCCCTACTCATGGGCTCAGAGGCTACTGTGTCCTGTACATAAGTGAGGGCCATGATGAGAGCAGGTGGCAGGTGACCAGGATGTGGTGAAAACATCCCCCAAATTCATGTGTGGGTGCTGGGAGTAGGCGGGTCTGTCCAATACTGGGCAGGAAGTTCTCCTGCCCCCAGTACCACAGCACATGCCCTGGGAAAGCATGCTCTACATGGGGGTTGTTGATAGAGGAGTGTTTTTTGCTCCTGAAGAAGGCATGTTTGGCTCAGACTTTGTTTCTAGGTCATTCTAAGTAGTCCCTCCTGCCTCCTTGTATCTCCTGGACACTGGGATTTCATAGAGGCGGCCTGAGCTTGGGCTCCTACAATTTTCCAGTTTCTGCCTGGTGCATGTAATGTCTGTGTTAAAGAGAAAATCACAGCCCCCAGGTGGCACCCTCAGGCTAAAAGCACATGATACCATGTCTAGACTCAACTGCTGACCTCATTACAGTTTGAACCTCTACCAGAAACCTAAACAGCCAGTCTGGAATTTTCTGGTCAACACCCCTGTGATAATCTGTCATGTGGTCCCTCTGCCTAGAATCTGAGAGTTGTTTGGGCATCACATCACAATGCAGGGGGTACAGAAGAGCCTACAGAAAAGCTGGGCCTCTCTGTCTCTCTATTAGAGAGTCAGCGGACACAAGGTGCTTCCACAGGGACTGGAACAAGTGGTTTCTAGTGAGCACCACCGAGGTACAACTTGTCTGGGGCCGTCACGGGTAACTAGTCCAGGCCCTGAACTCAAACACTCCTCCCCACTGGCCTGTGGCCGCTCCATGGTAGGGCTTCCCTGTGCACAAGTCAGGCCCCCAGTACTGAAAGGGATATCAGCCTGCCAGGGAGCTAGAGCCCTGGCCTCACAAGTCCATGCCTGTCATTCCCCTGGATCAAGCCCCTTCTTCAATTCAAGTTCCTGCAGCCTATAAACACATTTACATTCTTTTCAGCAAAATACTAAGCTGGCATAAACCTCTGCTTTGTTCTGTGTCCTGTCCTAAGAATAGGACATCCTTTGGTAGAGGATGTTCTAGTGTTAGAAGAATTTCCCATCATGATCCTCCTTCCCATCAATCAAGGAGGTGGTAAAGCAACTCTCAGCCAGTGACAGGCCCCGGGTCTGAAGAGTGGACAACCCCAAGCCAGTTCCCGGAGAGCACTTAAGTGGACACAGGTGAAGGTCACCCCGGGGAGATGGGGGTATGGAGGGCCACCCTGAGGGTCAATACAACCAAGTGAAGGGGAGATGTCCTAGTGTGCTGTTGGATCCCACAGTCAATGGACAGTAAGCTGGCCAGCAAGGAACAGGCTCCCTGCCCACCTGCCACTGCATTCTGGCCCTAGGCTGTCTCAGTTTGCTCACTGAGTGGCCTGCCAGAGGAGCACCTAGGGAGAAGGCCACACATCCAGGCCCAGGGGCAGGGCTCCATTTGCCTGTATGTCTCCCTAATTGTGAGGAAGTCAGTCCTGCTTTTTCTCCTTCTACTGCCTCTCATTCAGTGCCAGCCACTCATGTGCTTGCTGCTCTCTGCTGGGTGTCAGCAACTTCCTAGCTTGTCACATACAGCACCTGTCCCTTCATTCACTTATTATTGCTATTCCTTTCTTTTTCTTCTACCTTCCACTCTTCTAGCTTGGGCCCATCAGCATAGGAGCTCATTTTCCCGTTTCTTAGTACATTTCTTATTGATTTCAGAGAGGAAGGGAGAGGGAGAGATGGATAAAACATCAATAATGAGACAAAATTATTGGTTGGCTTTCTCCTGCACATCCACCTGGGGATCCAGGTGTAAACTCCAGCCCCTGCTCCAACTGAGGATTTAACTATGTCCGCTTGGTTCATAGGCCTACTGAGCCACACTGGCCAGGCACAGTCTGCTTCTTCTAGTGGGAAGAGAAAATGCTGAAGTCTATGTAACAGTCGGTGAGCTCCTTACTCCCCCAAAAAGAGGATAAGAGAACAAGGCTCAGAAAATGTATATCTCTTACAGCAAACGCTCTCTTTCACTTCCTCTCTATTATTCTCTCTCCCTGTCCCTCTCCCTGTCCCGCTGTCTGACATGCACCTTGTCTTTCCATCTCCACCTTCACAGGAAACAGTGTCCATAATGGGAATCAGAACCTCTGAAATTTGAGGAAAAGTATACAAATGGGCAGGTTCTGAGGGAGGAAGTGCATAGGCAAAACATCCTGTGGTCTGGGTGTTAATTCCTCCACACATAGAGCTCGTGCCCATTACCTTGTGTGGAGATTCACCTGTGGGGCCAACTTATGTAAAGCTCTTGTCAGCATGTCCTCCTCTGGAATTGCCCACTGTTAATAGCATTGATAGTATTTATTAACCACCAGATGCAAGATAAGGAAGAAAATAAAAGTCAGTGCACCCTGGCCAGTGTGTCTGGGCATTGTCCTGTGCACCAGAAAGTTCACCGATTTGATTTCTGGCCAGGGCACATGTCCAGGTTGCAGGTTCAGTCCCCAGGCATCCAACATTCTCTCTAACAGGAATGCATGCTCCTGTGTCTATCTCTCTCCATTCACCTCTCTCTAAAGAGTTAATTTTAAAAAAAACCCGCCATATTAAAACATAATAGAAAACTCATTGCTGCATGTTGCCTCTAAAACCAAGTATCCTGCACTTGACGCTTTATTTGTTCTGGAGAGCACAACTGAGAAATCTAGCAAAATTCTTTATTGGAATCTGGACTTTTCCATCAAAATATTCAGAAAAGCATAGTATTAAGGCAATGAGTCTTAGAAAGCTTTGATAGAGACCACAGCTGTGAATATGGGCACAAAAGGGGCCTGGATAGGAGGTGACTGCTGGTGCACAGGCATCTTGTACATGAAGGCCCTATGGGCAGGGTCTCTAGGCCATCAGAAAGCAAGCGGGGAGAGTAAGGCACACATAGTAGGTTCCTTAATACTAGAATGTACCCCAGAGTCCAGCAATCTGCACAGCAGTCAGGCAGGCTGCATACAGGGAAGCTGGAGCACACAAATGTCAAAGGGAAGACTCTGAATAAAGAAGAGCCAAAGCCTGGCCTGCTTGTCTCAGTGAATGAGTTTCGACCTGTGAACCAGGAGGTCAGGGTTCAATTCCCAGGCCGGGACATGCCCATGCTTTGGGCTCTTAGCCCAGTAGATGTCTTGTAGGAGGCAGCCAATCAATGATTCTCTCTCACCATTGATGTTTCTAACTCTTTCTCCCTCTCCCTTCCTCTGTGAAGTCAATAATATATATATATATATATATATATATATATATATATATATATATATATATATATATATATATATATATATATATATATATATATATAAGTATGTACATAGCTTAGGGTTTTGATACCCTGAATATCCATTTAGAAATACAAGAAGGAGCCTTTTGTCATGGTCAGGATTTTTATGCTGTTCCTTCTTCCCCTTTAATCTTCCTTTCTAGTTCACTTCCCCATGGGATTGTATATAAAGTGGTCTATTTCATGCTGGGACATTTTGTATTGTTTGTCTTGTTGTATTTCTCTGTACTAGAATACATTATCAATACAAACCTACATTGGAGAAATTAGGCTGAGTAAATTTGGTGTCCAAATGGCTTTATTAAGTATTTCACCAATCCAGGAGCATACCAGCTGGCAATGAAAAAGGGGCTCACTGAGCCATACCATCCATGGTTTGTTCCACCCCACAATGTACAATCTGACAGGCTAGATTTTAAAATCCTTAAAAAGTTGAGGTCCCAGCTTCCAAAATTTTCAAGTAATTTCACATACACTATTTCAATAAAAACAATGTTAAAAAACCACACAGTATTGGGGTAATTTTTAAAATTGAAGTTGGAAGGCTTGTTGATAACTATACACTCAACAGTCCAAGAGGTGAGTTTTTAAAAACCTTTCCCATTCATGATGTTTGTTTATATTCACTAATAAAAATAGTGAGGATTCAAGATAACTCATAGTTTGAATGATCATACCCTTTGTGGTACATTAAATGTCAAATAGTTGCAGAGAAAGTGCATGAATAATTCTCCAATAAAATACATATCACAATGTAGGGGCGCTTTTGTTCACTCCATCCAGAAGCATAGTCAGGAAAGCTAACTGCTTCCATTTAAGTGGTAATCTCTGTTTCAATCTTAGTATAACCACTTCAGAAAGTGCTGATGTTATTTAAATAAGCAAAAGGATGCCTACATTTAGACTTCTTCAAACTTTTATATCATTCCGTATTCAATTTTTCCCTATTTATACTATTCCTTACAAGGTTGAGGACATACAAAATGTCACAGGAAGGAGGTCAAGAATTGTTTTGCAACCTTGGTAGAAGTTCCCCAATCCTTTTTTTTCCATTTAGGTTTTCTAAGGAGAATATGTAAAATTGTTTACCCTCCCTAACTGGAAACAGGGCAGCATGCCATGAAGAAGTAACACACTGCTTCATTTATTTTTTTATCATTATTGTTCAGATTATTATAGTTGTTCCTCTTTTTCCCCCATAGCTCCCTTCCACCCAGTTCCCACACCATCTTCTGCAATTACCCCCACACTGTCCTCATTCATAGGTGTATGATTTTTGTCCAGTCTCCTCCCATGCCCCCCACACCCCCAACATCCCTTTCCCCTGCAAGAATTGTCAGTCCACCCCCTCTCCATGCCCAATTCTATTATATTCACCAGTTTACTCTGATCAGATTTTTTATTCACTTGATTTTTAGATTCACTTCTTGGTAGATATGTATCTGTTGTTCATAATTTTTATCTTTTCCTTTCCTTCTTCTTCCTCTTCTTAAAGAATACCTTTCAGCATTTCATATAAAAAAATATGGAACGCTTCATGAATTTGCAAGTCATCCTTGTGCAGGGGCCATGCTAATCTTCTCTGTATCATTCCAATTTTAGTACATGTGCTGTTGAAGCAAGCACAGTTCTCTTTATTTTTAAAAACTATATGAATTATTTGGAAAAATTAAGATCTCAGTATGTTTTTAAAAGAATGAATGAATGCACTCTTTCATGAGCCAATAGTCTTCTTATTTTATTTGTTTATAATAGTCTTTATTAGCCATGAGTGAGTGAGATCATGTGGTGTTTTTCCTTCATTGACTGGCTTATTTCACTAAGCATAATGGTCTCCACTTCCATCCATGCCATTGCAAATGGTAAGAGTTCCTTCTTTTTTACAGCAGCATAGTATTCCATCGTGTAGATGTACCACAGTTTACTAATCCATTCATCTACAGATGGGCACTTAGGCTGTTTCCAGATATTAGCTATGGTGAATTGTGCTGCTATGAACATAGGGCTGCATATGTCCTTTGTGATTGGTGTTTCTGGTTTCCTGGGATATATTCTTAGAAGTGGGATCACAGGGTCAAATGGGAGTTCCATTTTTAGTTTTTTGAGGAAACTCTACAACTTAAAGAGTTAGAGAGAGAGAGCGACAAGAAAAGCCCAAACTGAACAGCAGGAAAGAAAATGAAGATCATAGCAGAAATAAATGACATAGAGACCAAAAAGCTACAAAAGATCAATAAGACCATGAACTAGTTCTTTGAAAGGATAAACCAGATTGATGAACCTCTAGGTCGGTGCACCAAGAAGCAAAGAGAGAGGACCGAAATTAAAAAAATCAGAAATGAAAGAGGAAAAATAGCAAAAGACCCCACAGATATAAAAAGGATTGTAAATAAATACTATGAACAATTCTACTCCAAACAGCTGATCAACCTTGAAAAAATGGACATATTTCTAGAAAAATACAACCTTCCTAAACTCAATGAGGAAGAAAAAAACATCTGACTATGCCAATAACTACTAAGGAAATTGAAGTAGTCAAAAAACAACAACAACAACAACAACAACAATAACAACCTTGCAGCAAACAGAAGCCTGGGCCAGATGGCTTCACAGGGGATATTTACCAAGTGTTTAAAAAATAAAATAAAACTAAGACCTTCTTCCTCAGACTATTCTATAAAATTCAAAGGAATGAGTATTTCCAAATACTTTCTATGAAGCCAGCATTACTCTAATTCTCAAAACCAGATAAAGACAATACAAAAAAAGAAAAATGCAGGCCAATATATCTCTGATGAACATAGGTGTTAAAATCCTCAACAAAACTCTAGCAAATTGGATACAACTTTACTTTGGAATGAGCATACACCATGACAAAGTGGATATGTTCTGGGGAAGTAGGATGATACAACATCCAGAAATCAATAAACATGATGCATCACATAAACAAATTGAGAGATATTCAAAGGAATTGATGCAGAAAAAGCATTTGATAGAATCCAACACCCAATCCTATATAATAAGACAAAAAACATGCAAATTAACCATCCCTCTGCTATGCTCAAGCCACACCTACATGCCACGCCCACAAGCCAGTCAGGAGTGAGTTTGATGGTGGCCATGGAGCTGGAGTAAGCAGGAGGCTTGGGTTGCTCCCGGCGATGGAGGAAGCCAAGCTTCCCGTCTGCTCTGGCAAGCGCTTGGCTCCACTCAAGGCTAGAAAGTTTCAATTATAGAAGATAAATAAATTCTGAAACCTGCTTCCAGCCAGCCTCTGCTCAAGGAGGGGCTTGGAGCCTCAGTTGCCAGGGGCAATGCAGGTTTCCAGCCAGACCTGGGCTCTGCTCAAGGCTACAAACTTTCAATTATAGAAGATAGATAAATCCTAGAAAAAGAGAAAAGGAGAGGCTGGGAGCGTAGGTTGCCCAGGGACCTGGCAGGCCTGAAAATGGCCATCAGCCCCTCACCCAGACTGGCCAGTAACCCCAGTGGGACTCTCCCACCCTGAAGGGGCTGTGAGCAGCCTGAAAAGGGCCCTGAGCCCCTCACCCTGGTTGGCCACACACCCATGTGGTGAGGGTCCCTACTGTTGGGCTTGGCCAGACTGCAAACAGCCATCAGCACCTCGCCCACGGTGACCAGGCACCTCAGTAGGGACCCCCCCAACCGTGAAGAGGATGTGGCCAGCCTGAAAACAGCCCTCAGCCCCTCACCCAGGTGGGCCAGACACCCCCACGGGTTGAGGATCCTCACTGGAGGGCTTCGACAGACTGCAAAATGCCATCAGCCCCTTACCCAGGCTGGCCAGGCACCCCAGCGGGACCCCCACCCTGATCCGGACACACTTCAGGGCAAAACTGCTGGCCCCCACCTGTGCACCAGGCCTCTGTCCTCCTATATAATAAAAGGTTAATATGAAAATTGACCCTAACAGCAAAACGACTGGGAATTACCAGTCAATATGATGCACACTAACCACCAGGGGACAGACACTTAATGCAGGAGCTGCCCCCTGGTGGTCAGTACCCTCCCACAGGCGGAGCTCTGCTCAGCCACAAGCCAGGCTGATGACTGCCAGCACAGCTTAGGCCTGCACCCTCTGGCAAGTGGATATCCCCCAAGGGCTCCCGGGCTGTCAGAGGGAGATATGACTGCCAGCTTAGGCCTGATCCCTCAGGCATTAGGCCTTAGCCAGCAGGTGGACATCCTCCAAGGGTCCCAGACTGCAATAAGGCACAGGCCACAGGCCGGGCTGAATGACTCCCCCCACCCTGCCTGCCCCACCAAGTGCACAAATTTTTCTGCACTGGGCCTCTACTTTTGATAAAAACTCTCAGCAACTGGGAATAGAGGGATCATACCCTCTATATGACAAACCTACAGACAACATCATACTCAATGGGCAAAAAACATTAAGAAGTGGAAGAAGACGGGGATGCCCACTCTCACAACTTCTGTTCGACAGAGTACTGGTAGTGCTAGACAATGCAATCAGACAAGAAGAAGTCAAACAAGGCATGCCCACTGGAAAAGAAGAAGTAAAACTGTCATTATTCGCAAATGGCATGGTAATGTCCATAGCAATACTTAAAGAATCCATCAAAAAACTAGGATATTTAATAAATGAATTGGGCAATGCAGCAGGATACAAAATTAACACCCAGAATTCTATGGCTTTTTGATACACCAATAATGAACTTACAGAAAGAAAAACTAAAAAACAAAAAACAAAAAAAATCTCATTTACATTTGCAACAAAAAGTTAGCATACCTAGGAATAAACGTAACTAAGGAGGTAAAAGACCTGTTCTTGGAAAACTACAGGAAATTTAAAAGGGATAGATGAAGACAAAAGCAAATAGAAGAACACACCACATTCATGGATTGGTAGAATTAACATCATTAAACGTTCATACTACCCAGAGCAATCTACAGTTTTAATGTATTCCCCATTAAAATACCAATGGCATATCTCACAGACCTAGAACAAAGTCTCCCAAAATTCCTATGAAATTAAAAAAGACCCCAAATAGTCACAGCAATCTTGACAAAGAAGAACAAAGTTGGTTGGATCACAATACCAGATATCAAGCTATGTTACAAAGCCATCATTCTCAAAACTGCCTATTACTGGCACTAAAACAGATATATAGACCAATGGAACAGAACAGAGAACCCAGAAGTCAATCCAAGCAGTTATGCTCAATTAATATTTGACAAAGGAGGCAAAATCATACAATGGAGTCATACTGTCTCTTCAATAGGACAAAAAGCACAGATACATGCAAAAAAAAAATGAATCTAGACCACCAACTTACACCATACACAAAAATAACGGAAAATGGATAAAGGATTTAAAGGTAAGTGGGTAACCATGAAAATCTTAGAAGAATCCATAGGCAGCAAAATAGCAGGCATCTGTCTCAGCAGTACCTTTAATGATACAGCTCCTAGGGCAATGGAAACTGAGGAGAAAAGAAACAAATGGGACGACATCGAATTAAAACGCTTCTGCAGAGAAGAAGCAGCCAAAAAATACAACAACAAACAAGGAAGCTCATTGCCTGGGAGAAGATATTTGCCAATGTTATATCCGGTAAGGACCTATTCTCCAAAATTAATTCTGAACTCATTCATTTAAACAAAAGGAAGATTAATATTCCAATCAAAAAGTGGGCATAAGACTTAGACACTTTTTCAAAGTGGACATCCAGAAAGCCAAGAGACATATGAAAACATGCTCCAAATCACTAATCATTCAAGAGATTCCAATCAAAAGGACAATGAGATACCATCTCATACTGGTCAGAATGGCTATCATCAACAATTCAACAAACAACAAGTGCTGCCAAGGATGGGGTGTAAAAGGAATCCTCTTGCATTACTGGTGGGAATGCAAACTGGTGTAGCAACTATGCAGAATGCTATGGAGTTTCCTCAAAAAATTGAAAAAATGGAGCTCCCATTTGAACAGCAATCGCACTACTAGGAACATATCTCAAGAAATGACAAACAACAATCAGAAAGGGCATATGCACCCACATATTCAGAAGAAAATCCAGTGAGAATGAAAGAAATGAGATGCAGATAGAAAACCAATGACCTGCAGACCCAGAGAATGAGCCCTTTTCTTGGCTTTGTTCTCCTAAGCCATGGATCTGCAAGAATGGAGGCTACGGCCGACTATAGCAATAGGCCTTCCTCTTGGCTCCAGCTTGTTCCTCAGAGACCTTCCAGGTTGGGGTGCCCTCTCTTACCCAGATCCTATGAACCTGTTTATTATTATATTTTTATTTCTCATCCCAGGATATGTTTACTGCTGAGAGAGAGAGAGGGGGAGGAGAGGGGGGGGCGGGGGAGGAGAAGAGGAGAGAGAGGGGGAGAGACTGATGGCAAGAGAGGGGTAGAGAGAGAGAGGGCGAGAGGGGGAGAAAGAGAGAGAGAGAGAGAGAGAGAGAGAGAGAGAGAGAGAGAGAGAGAGAGAGAGAGAGAGAGGAGAGAGATCCCTTTCTTCCCTTAATCACCCTGACCAGGAATCCAACACAAAACTGAGGTGAATTCCCTGACCTGCCAGACTAGCAACCTCTGGTGTTTGGGACCAGGCCCCAGCTCATGGAGACACCAGCCAGGACTGTGACTGTCCATTCTGGCAGGGGCAAATGTGTACCAGTCTTTAAGTGACACAGAAAGCCAATTCGCCATGTGCAAACTCTGGCGCTTGCATCATTGCGAAGAGCAGGTGGTGACAGCCAGAAAAAGGCCAGAGGATTATATATACTTCAGAAGCGGGGGCAAGGAGGAGTTTGCATGGAGTTTGGTGGCCAGCAGTGGTGCTGGCGAAGGGAGGGGCGGAGCAGAATGGGGTCAAGTGCAGTCTTGCTCACTGATTGAAGTTCATGTGCAAAGAGCATCTTGTGCATGGCCAGCACACCCAGCATAGCTGGTGCATCCTCCTTTCCATGAGGTGGCCCCAAACCCCCTGTGTAGGAGACACACCCTGTGAAACCAAGACTGTGCCTGAAGGATCCAGATAAGGGACCTGGGGACATGCAGTGAGCTCCAAGCACTGCCACCTGCTTGTTGGCAGCTGCCCAGTTCAGGACCAGTGCCATCTGGAGGTGGGGGGTTGAGGGGAGGGTGCGGGTCCTGCTGGGTCAGTAGACTGTGGATCTTGCCAGCACTTTGTGTCAGAAGTGTACACGCAGGGCCCTTCGGGTGAACACAGGAGCTTTTGTGTACCAGTGCAGGGCGGGGCATGGGAGGGACCACGCAGGCCAGGGCAGGAGGGGTGGCAAGGTAACCTCCACATTAAGCATGACGCTGTGCAGAAACCGAGGCCCTAGGAGACGAGGGCCCAGGTGCTGCTGGGGCGGAGCAGCTAATGGACGTGGACCTTCTCTCCCAGGTGGTGGAAGCTGAGGCTGGGGACAAAATGAGTGCGGCAGAGGAGGCGGAGTCCCAGGTAGAAGCAGAGGCGAAGCCTGAGGAGCAGCGAGCAGAGCCAGGGCCCAGTGGGACAACCACCCGGCCCACACTGGAGGCGCTGGCGGCCCTTCAGGTCCAGCTGAGCACTGAGAGCGCCAGAGCAAGCAGGGCCTACCTTCAGTTGAAGCGCAAGACCTCTCGGCGTAGAAAGCCCATTCTTGAGTGCAGAAGGGCCATCATCCAGTGCATCCCCAAATTCTGGGCCCAAGCTGTATCCTTTCCTGAGCCCTTCCGGCTTCACTGCTGACAAAGACCACAGGGAGTAAGTGGAGGAGGAGCCAGGAGAAGGTGAAGGGGAGGAGGACAGAGGAAAGGGCCTCCCCTCCCCAGTGGCACAGCACTGGGTGAAGCAAGGGCTCGCTTCTACGTGTCAGGTCAGGAAGTATGGGCACAACGTACCACACCACAATCAGATAGTGGAAGGACACCTTTTCTGGGCAGTGGAAAGATCCTTGGAGGTAGTGTTTTGTGTTTCTTCCTTTTTTGACCAAAAAGCTCAGTGTAAACACTCAGCTCGTTTTAACCAGGTTTAAGGCGAATCCTTCCAGTGTCCTCTTTCCACATATCACATGCCCATAGGAATTCCAGGCAGGCTTCCTCCCTCCTTCCACAGACACACACACACACACAGACAAAGGAGCAGAGGTATACACACACGCGCGCGCACACACACACACACACACACACACCCTTTTATTGCAACTCGTGTGCAAAAAAAGGCTTATTTCCAACCTGGAATGCAGCCTTTGTGACCCACACGGACCTCTAGAAGATGTGTGCTGCCACAGTTTCTGGATACCATACATTTCATGTAGGCGATCCCAAGGGACAAGGCCAGAGTACATGCAGACACCCTAAGCCAGTGGTTCTCAACCTTCCTAATGCCACGACACTTTAATACAGTTCCTCATGTTGTGGTGACCCCCAACCATAAATTTATTTTCATTGCTACTTCATCACTGTAATGTTGCTACTGTTATGAATCGTAATGTAAATATCTGATAGAAAGGATGTGTTTTCATTGTTCGTGACCCACAGGTTGAGAACCGATGCCCTAAGCACTGCTTCATCTGCATAGGCACACAGAGGACAGGGAGGGCTCAGAACATGTCTGGAAATGAACCCTCCGATTGTTAGGGCAGGTTCATGCTCAGGTGAACATGAACCCACAGGTACCATTGTTGTGAGCATGTGTGAAGAAAGGTAGGCGGTGAGGAGGTTGGAACAGGGGCAATGTCTGCCATCCACGGCCAACTCTTGTATGCCCCCAGGATAGCTCCGTGGCTTTTAGCTGCCCATTTCGTTTCATTGCCTCTGAGAGCTCCTTGACCAAAAGCAGATCCGGAACCACCCACAGATATCAGCCATCATCACTGACGAAGATGAAGACCTGCTGAACTACTTGATCAGTTTGGAGGTCAGACTGGGAGGCAGAGTGGAGCCTGGGATGAGGGCTTTGGCACCCAGTGGGACGTGTCCGAGCAGAAAGAAAGGGAGGGGAGGTGGGTGATTCCTGCAAGCAGGCTCACTCCAGAAGCTGGCAGGCAAGACACTTTACTAGTTGCATCTCTTGGCAGGTGAAGGAAGTGAGCCTTCCCAAATACCGCTGCAAGTTGATGTTTTACTTCCAGAGCAACCCCTACTTCCTGAACTACCTGATCATTAAGAAATATGATGTCAGCCTTGCAGGTGAGTGACAGTTCCCAGGATGGGCCTTTGGAAGAGCAGGAAAATGGTGGGTGGGTGTGGACATTGGACCGATGGGAATCCAGCCTTCCAACTTCCTTCCTGCAGGGTACAGGGCCTCTAGTTCCACTCCAATCCTCTGGCTCTGGGATTATGAACGTGGAGCCCCCAACCGCCGGCAAGATACAAGCAGTGTCAGCTTCTTCAACTGGTTGTCTGAACATACCCTGCCCGGGTCAGGCAAGATTGCTGAGGTGATTGATACTGCTCTGGCCACTGTCAGAAAATGTGATGGTGGAAGCCCCACGTGCGTGAAAAGCAGGCTAGCAGACTGGTCTGGTCCCCCTCTGCCCTGTGTTCCTTCCCAGATCATCAGCGAGGACCTGTGGCCCAATCCTTTGCAGTACTACCCCACAGACACAGGACCCAGAGGAGGGAGCTGCAGAGAGGACCTGTTGGAGAGGAGGAGCCCTCCTGCTGGGCATGAAAAGGTGAGTAGTTGCCCCTGTGAATCTCCTTAGAAAAGTAAATGTGGAAAACCAGGCCTGGGTAAATTGGAGGTACCCTAGTGCTCCAGGAATGAGTGTGAGAGCAGCAAAGGGAAACTGGGAGTCCTGGTGCCCACAGAATGTAAGCAGATGGGGGTGCTGTAAGCACCATAGCTTTCAGGATGACTGGCCTAGGGCCCTGGGCAACAAACATGGTTCTTCATCATGTTTCTGCAATCCTGTTGTCGGTGCTTTCGCCACCCACTTAGGCCTCTTGCCACTCCAGCGGAGTTCTACCTTCCCATGCCTTACCCCTTTTCAGTGCCTCTAATTCACCTTTCTTTCAGTTTTTATACCCACCGCTCAGTTCCCCTGAGCTGAGCCCACAATGTTGGCAATGGCAGAAGGATCTGGATGAGACTATTGAAGTCCTGGGGTAGGAAAGTTAAACAGGCCAGGAAATGGCACGGTGTACTGACTGTAGACATGTGCTTCAGAGGGGCCCAACACACCTTCAGGCACATGCCAGTGTCTGTGAATGTGGGTGTGTGTGTATAGAAGGGGACACTCCAGATTCAGAGGAGATGGAGCAGAACATCAAATATGGCCCCGAAGGACAGAAACGATGTGGTGTGTGGGCACACACCAAGGTTGGCTGAGGGATTCTGTCCATTCCCTTTACACAGGAGGAAAAGAGGAGAAAAGGATCGCCTGCGGAAGAGTCAGACAACATATGCCACCTAACATGAGTGTCACTGAAAGAACCATAAAGAAGCTTGCAAGGTGTTGCTGACTCTGCGTTGTTGGTAGCAGGGAAATGTAATAGTATTGGGCAAAGACCTCACAAGGGGCTGTGGGAGCAGCATCTCCAGCATTGGAAAGAGGCAGGGCTACAGAAGAGGAGACACCAGGCCTCGGAAGGTGTTCTGATGTTGTTCCCTTCTTTCAGGGTGTTGTCTGGGAGGAGGAAGGAAGAATGGCTGACTTCTGATGACAAGTATTATAATTTGGCCAGGGCACAGGGACCTTGTACACTACAGGAGTGCAGGGGGCAGACTTTAGATCCTGACCCTTAGGCTCTCAACTCCCTTGGCTTGGGTGGTCACTCACATAGACATGCCATGTTCAGACAGAAAACAGCTGGCCTTTTCAAGATGGAGGCACTGCTCAACAGAAAGCCATGGGGCCTGTCCTGTGAACGTGAAAGTTTACAGGTAGAGCCACCCTCCCTGTGTGGGACAGGCTTGCAAGGAAGTGAGCAGCGGTGTGGGGCAGAGGAGAGGAGTTACATGCCAGGGAGGGTGCTAAGGCCTGGGGTGTATGGAGGCAGGTGGAGACTGCAGCACCCTGCATGCGTTGCACTAGGGAAAGGGAAAAGGTCAAAACTATGTCAGACCAAAGCCTTCCTTGTACACAGGCAACCGCATAAGTCAATCAGAACATTCTAGAGGGGGGAAACCTCAACACAACAAAGTTTATTTTCCTGTCAAGCAAGAATGAAATGGGAAACCCATTCCCAAAGGAGGCAATCACATGAACAAAACTTGCCTTTTGTTAAAGTGGGGGACTGGCGTGCCTTTCTCCATTCCAGTTTTCACACTCAGCTTTTGGGGAGGATTTTGGTGTGTGAAAGTGGGTGGGCTTCCTCAGGAACCTGGGGTGTAGGGGCCAGGTTCATACACCAGGGCTGTGACTGAGGGGCGGAGTTGCACAGGGTGACACCCACTGCCCTGCCCTTGATTGGAGGAGACTTTTCAGGAGCCCATCCAGAGAGTGGAGGCTGGGCCTGGCCAGTTGCCTTCTGTATCACATGCTCACATGACCAGCGCCTGTGCATGAGCCCAGTGTGCACCAACTCAGCACACCAGGGCCTGGATGCATGCACTAGTGAGCGAGCACCTTGCCTGGACTCAGCAGGCTCTGCACCACCTGCTCCTTCACAGCACCAGTCTCAGAGCCAGGGGGCATCCAGAGTCAGGCTGTGTTGAGAGACTGAGGAGCTCCTGGGGGCAGTACGCTTCCTCTCAATTCCACTAGGGGGCCTTCAGCTGCAGGGGGCCTGAGGATTCACAGGGCACCCCAGGGCCTTTGCACCAGGAAGGACAGGGCAAGCAGGATGGCCAAGGAGGCTTTTAGCTTCACCTCGGTGCAGGAAAGTGGTGATACCCAGGACACAAGGGCACAGGAGGTTTGGAGGAAAGCTAAAGGCCTGGAGAGGGAGGATTTCATGCAGGTGGGGGAGGCTGTGATCCTGGAGCTGTGGTTGGATGCAGGCAAGAAGTTTGGCTAGATCTTGAGCGGGGGGGGGGGGGGCGGGCAAGGGAGGACTGGGTGGCTGCAGAGCAGTGTGTGCAGGGAGAGGAAAGTGAGGTGCAGCAGGGAACCCAGAGTGAGGAGCAAGGGGAAGACAAGGAGGGCCTGGGGGAGGAGTTCCAGGCACAGGCTCAGTTTGTCCTGTGGACAGAGGGCCTTCTGCAGGTGGTGCCATGGCAGGCCATGTGGGCAGGGAAGGAGGTTTTTCCACATCTGCAGGTGGGGAGGCAGGAGGAGGTGGTGAGTGAAGAGCTGAGGCTGGAGGCACAGGCTCCAGGTGACCCGCAAGGGAGTGTCCACAAGGAGGAGGGGTGGATGGAGGAGCAATTAATTGAAGGGGAGCAGTTTGTCCTGCAGGGGGAGGGGAAGTGCACCCTGGAGGCAGTGGAACAGATGGGAGAGGTGGAGCCTCAGTCCAAGGCCAAAGCAAAGCCAGAAGAAGAGGAGCCGGTGCAGCAGGAGCAGGCCCAGTCAGGGCCCGGGGCCAAGTTCACCTGGTCCCCTCTGGAGATGGTCCAGGCTCTCCAATTGGAGATGGAGCCGGTGAACTAGCAAGCCAGGAGGGCCTTTTGTCAGCTCAGGTGCAGGACTCAGCAGAGGCTCAAGCACTATTTCGAACGGAGAAGCCTCAATATCCGGCGCATCCCTGGGTTCTGGCTCACAGCTGTATCCTTGACGGTAGAGGAGCAGGATCACAAGGAGCATGGGACAGTGCAGGAGAATGGTGTGAGCGGGACTGGTTCCCATAGAAAATAACATTGCGGACAAGCTAGGGGCAGTGCACCCCAGTTTGGACCAGGATCCTGGAGTCACCCTCTGTCTTATACAGGCACCATAGTAGTGGTACCAGGGCGTCCAGTGGCAGAGCTCCAATGCAGAGGAATGCATACACCAGGGGCTGATGCCCACAGACAGGGCGGTGTTGCACGGGCTCTTCTGGGACTAACGCTGCCCTACAGGCCATCTGTATGTCCAGTTCCTCATTCAGAAGCATGAATGTGTGATGTGTAGCCTGTCAAGCCCTCAGCACAAAACAATCTGGTGGGCATCAGGGCCTGTCAGGAAACAGAGTGGTGCTGTGCCCCTTTCTGCCATTTATGGAGAAGGAGTGGCCTTAAGGGAAGGAGAGGCCAGGCCAGGCTGCTCGTTCTAGCTAGTCCATGCCCAGCTCCCAGGGTGCAGGTTGCTTGAACCAAAGCAGTTTGTCAACCACCCAGAGTTTTAGGCAATGATCAGGGTCCAAGAAGAAAACATCCTTGGCGACATGATCAATTTGAAGGTCAGTCCACCTGCTCCAGGGAGTGATGGAGGGCAGGTGGGGAAGTGGCCTGTCTCTGAAAACAGCTGCGATTTACACCCTGGCTCCACTTTCCTTCTGCAGGTGAGGTAAGCCAGGCATCCCTGTGGGTGCTGCACCATTAGGCATACTTCCGCAGCAACCCCTACTTCCATGACCATGTGATTGTGAAGGAGTATCTCATCACCCTTAAGAGTCACAGGAGGCTCTCTGCATGGGCTGCAACTGGTGGTGGGCAGGGATGGAAGGCAATGTGCCCATATTCACATACCCCTCTCCTGCAGGATACAGGGTGTCCCATGCCACTCCCATTCAGTGGTACCAGCATTGTGAACGAAAAGCCTACAGCCACAGGCTCCAGGACAGCAGCCCCAGCTTCTTCTACTGGTTCTCTGACCACAGCGTGGCAGGTTCTGGCAGGATTGCTGAGGTGGGATGTCACTGGCCATGCCAGCATATAGCTTCCTGTGCCCGCCTGCTGCTTGGGTTTCTATTCAGGTCCTTGTGCTCTCCTGTTTGCCCTACCAGATCATCAGCAAGGACCTGTGGCTCAATCCCCTGAAGAACTATGAGAGGAGGATGGCCCCCAGTGAGCGGACAGGAAGGGTGAGGAGGGGCTGCCTGGGCTCTCCCTTGGTGTGCTGTCAGATTCCTGGGCCATTACTTTTCTCTCACAGGGACACCTGGATGCTGGGAGGGATACAGCTTGTGACACCAGGGCCTCAGAGTGTGTGCCTGAGACAGGAACTACCAGCACAACAAGGGCAGTGCAATTCCAGCTCAGGCAGGGTGGCTTAGGCAGGAGGAGGAATGTGCATGTCCACTGTCACTCAGAGTCAAAGCAGATTCCTTGAGCCACTCCTCTGAACTCTCCCTCTAGGCTGCTCACAGCACCTTCAGGCCTTGACACCTGCCCCTCAACAGGGGCTGGCATGACATGTTCTTCCTATACTCCTTTCCACAGGTGTCTGCGAATCTTCCTCATGCTGAGGCCTAGGCTGCTGTGCTGCCACACTGCATTGCTCTATGGCTCCTCACCACCATCTCCTATTTCCCCAAGGTCTCCTCTTCCTCCTGGGGCCAGTGGGAGAGGCCTGCTCCTTATCAGTATCTTAGGGTGCAAAGTGTGGGCCACAGAGCTGGAGGAATCCTTGTTTTGCAGCCTTGTCAGAGGTTCTTCAATCCTCGTATCCATTTAGGTTTTCCAAGGAGAATACCTCATTTGTTTACCCTCTCTAACTGGAAAACAGGGCAGCATGCCATGACGAAATAACACACTGCTTCATTTTGTATGCAGTTCACTTCAAAGACTTTATGCACTTATGGTCATAGACACCCTGGGAAATTTAGTGCCATGAATATAACTCACCATCCAAACACATTGCTTTTATGTGTTTGTAGTAAAATCAGACAAGAAATCCCATGCTGCAGAACACTTTCTTCTGAAAATATTTTGTAATGTTAGTGTTTAAGGTTTTACAAATAGTAATATATATGTCTTTCTTTTTTTCTACTGACCTCCCCCCGGCCTCCTCTATTCCTAGTCACTTGTTCTCGTCACACACTCCCAGTGTCTTGCCTCTGTTGGTCTGTTCGTTGTTCTTATATTCTGAATATTTTAACAATACAATATGTAAAATTTAAACATTTAAGTATATTGTAATTTAAATCAGCACTTATGAAACAACCGTGTATAATTCAAACCTTGCCTCCAATCCTGAAACTTCATAATGGTACCTACAATTCTTGATGCTTCCCCCAAACCTACCATTTGCTTTTTGTCATTGTTAAATAACAGAAGCCAAATTCTTTACTATAAAATGTTGTCTGTACCTTATCATTTTTAATTTCAGTGTCTAATTCTTCTGTCACTGGGGCTTCCCCCCTCACTCCCCGAGTGCCCGCTCAGGTGAGCTACTGTAGTGCATGATTCACTCTCTCTTGCGTACATGGTACATGGTGTATCCTGTGATCGCCGCCAGCACCACACTCAGGACCTCTTACCGGGGTGTCCCATCAGCTGTTGCAGGAATTGCCGTGCCCCCATCATACCTATCTCCTGTGTGGCTGTAATAATCATCACAGGGACTGGACTACCATAAGTCAGAGGGGGCCTTCGTGCTGGTGGTGCCCATTTTTTTTATTGGGATGTTGATCTTCCTTTTGTTTAATTGGATGAGTTCAGTATGAATTTTGGAGAATAGGTCCTTATTGGATATAACTTTGGCAAATATCTTCTCCCAGGCAGTGGACTTCCTTGTTTTGTTGTTGTTCTTGTATTTGTTGGCTGCTGCTTCTCTGCAGAAGTGTTTTAATTTGACGTAGTCCCAATTGTTTCTTTTCTCCTCAGTTTCCATTGCCCTAGGAGCTGTATCAGTAAAGGTATTGCTGAGACATATGCCTGATATTTTGTCTTCTTCTAAGATTTTCATGGTTACCCACTTACGTTTAAGTCCTTTATTCATTCCCAGTTATACTTGTGTATGGAGTAAGTTGGTGGTCTAGATTAATTTTTTTGCATTTATCTGTGCTATTTGTCCAACACCTATAATTATTATGTTTATATTTTGGCTTTGGAATATATTTAATGAAACAAAATAAATTTTCCTCTATGTTAATTGAGTCATACTTTCTCTGAATCCGGCCTTTAAAAAAATCCCCTGGGGCACAGTCCCATCAGTTCTTTGATTTTCCTTCCACTGATCCCAAACCTCTGCTGTAGTCTGTGTCCTTTCAAAGGATGAAAGCAGACCCGGAGGCCTCAGAGCCGCCCACAGCATGCTCCTGCCCGCGGGAGGTGCAGCGCCCATCACCATCTGGAACTTGGCTACCAGGGACAGTCAAAGCCTGAGAATCAAAGTGGCAGCATGTCATCGCCTTCACTGGCCTGTCTGCAGAAGCACAAAACCAGTCCTCCCAGCCAGTGCTCTGGGGACCGGCCTTCAGGGCGATGTGGGGGCGCTGTCCCCTGGCAGCCAAGCATCCCAGGCCTCTCTTTTTACAGGCTTGGGCCAGGGCCTTCAGGGATCTCTGTGTCCATGGTATAAATCCGAATGAGATCAGACACAATGTTATCAATGATTGGCTTGGTAAGGTCGCCACTAAACACCTGCCACCATGGCTTCTCGGCCTTGGCCTTGGCGGGCACCCCATAGACATGCAGGGCCAGGTGGAGCACCGCCACTGCTATGTGCTGAGCCTGGATCTGGACGCACAACCCCCTGTGGTAGCTATCCCACAGCAGGTCCCAGGCAGTGACGGAGATGGGGGTCTGTTGCCAGCTGTAAGGATTCAGCCAGTTCTTGAGTGAAATCAGGTAGTGGAGCAGGTACCTGTGCGGGTGCTGAGTGGAGACTTGGAAGCGCAGTACCCGCAGCACAAGGAGCTCGCACTGCACAATGCTGTCCCGGATCACCCAGAATCGGGAGTCCATCTCCAAGGGTTCGCTGCCTGGGTGGAAGTACCTGTTGGACACGATGATGTCACGGTATTGCAGGGGCTGTTCTTCCACTTTGCCAGCCAAGTAAAGGGCAGACATGGCCACCAAGTAGGGGTCATAGGCGTCCACGTTGATCTCGCAGAAGAACGTATGGTAAATGGCACAGGCGGTGGCGAGGGGAATGGACTGCATCCCTAGCTTGACACCTGCCTCCATGATGAACCTTATCACACGGAAGTGCACCCTAGCCTGGGGTGAGGGCCACCACTTGGCGCCCAGTGCCATGTCCTCCTCTTTGCAGTTGTCCAGGCTAAGGTCCTCCATGGGGCCCTGCCCGGAGGTCCCAGACCCTGCGGAAAGGGAAAGCGTCTCCAGCCTGGTGCCTGTGCCAGCGGAGTCCTAGCCCAGGGCGCAGCCGCCCTGCCTCGCCCAGCTGCCCACCTGCCCCAACCTGCCCAGGCCGAACTGCCATCCAGGTTCCAACACCAATTATTGAAGAGACTGTATGAATGCATTCTATGCTTTTGCATCCTTTGTCAAATATTAATTGAGCATAATGGTTAGGGTCAACTTCTATGTTCTCTGTTCTGTCCCATTGGTCTTAATGTCTGTTCTAGTGCCAGTAACAGGCAGTTCTGAAAATGGTGGCTTTGTAATATAGCTTGATATCTGGTATTGTGATCCCTCCAACTTTGTTCTTCTTTGTCCAGATTGCTGTAACTATTTGGTGTCTTTTTTTAAATCCATAGGAATTTTTGGAAACTTTCTGCTAGGTCTGTGAGATACGCCATTGATATTTTAATGGGAATACATTAAAACTGTACATTGCTTTGGGTACTATGAACATTTTAATGATGTTGATTGTACCAAACCATGAATATGGTATGTTCTTCTATTTGCTTTAATCTTCCTCTATCACTTTTTTCAATTTCCTGGAGTTTTCCAAGAACAGGTCTTTTACCTCCTTAGTTAAGTTTATTCCTAGGTTTCTTAATTTTTGGTTGCACTGGTAAATGGCATTTTTTTTTTTTTTTAGTTTCTCTTTCTGTGAGTTCATTATCCATGTATCAAAAAGCCATAGAATTCTGGGTGTTAATTTTGTACCCTGCTACATTGCCAAATTCATTTATTAAATCTCCTAGTTTTTTTGATGGAGTCTTTAGGTATTTCTATGGACAGTACCATGCCATCTGCGAATAATGACAGTTTTACTTCTTCTTTTCCACTTAGCATGCCTTGTTTGACTTTTTCTTGTCTGATTTCATTGCCTAGCACTACCAGTACTCTGTTGAACAGAAGTGGTGAGAGTGGGCATCCCTGTCTTGTTCCTCTTCTTAGAATAATTGTTTTTGGCCAGTGAGTATGATATTGTCTGCAGGTTTGTCACCTAAGGCTTTTATTATGTTGAGGTATGATCCCTCTATGCCCAGTTTGCTTAGAGTTTTTATCAAAATTGGGTGTTGGATTTTGTCAAATGCTTTTCCTGCACCAATTGATATGATTCTCTCTCAATTTGCATCACATTTATTGATTTCTGGATGTTGACTCATCCTACTTCCCCAGAATATATCTGCTTTGTCATGGTGTATGCTCATTCCAATGTAATGTTGCATCGGATTTGTTAGAGTTCTGTTGAGGATCGTACAATCTATGTTCATCAGAGATATATTGGCCTGCATTTTTCTTTCTTCGTATTTTCTCTATCTGGTTTTGGGATTGGAGGAATGCTGGCTTCATAGAAAGCGTTTGGAAATAGTACTTCCTTTGAATTTTATGGAATAGTCTGAGGAAGAAGGTTTTAGTTTTTCTTTGAACACTTGGTAAAACTCCGTGTGAAGCCATCTAGCCCAGGCTTTTGTTTGCTGCAAGTTATTTTTGTGACTGCTTGAATTTCCTGAGTAGTTATTGTCCTAGTCCTATGTTTTATTCTTCCTAATTGAGTTTAGGAAGAGTGTATTTTTCTAGGAATATGTCCATTTTTTCAGGGTTAATCAGTTTGTTGGAGTAGAGTTGTCCATAGTATTGATTTACAATCCTTTTTATATCTGTGGGGTCTTTTGCTATTTTGCCTCTTTCATTTCTGATTTTGTTTACTTGGGTCCTGTTGGTGGGCCTAGCTATAGGTTAATCAATCTGGGTTATCCTTTCAAAGAAATAGCTCATGTCTTTATTAATCTTTTGTGCGGTTTTTGGTCCTGATGTAATTTATTTCTGCTGTGATCTTCATTATTTCCTTCCTGCTGCTTAGTTTGGGCTTTGCTTGTTGCTCTCTAACGTTTTAAGTTGTGGGGGTTAGATAATTTGATAACTATTTTTCTTGTTCTTTTAGTTAGGCCTGTAATACTATGAAGTTCCCTCTAAGGAATACTTTCAGTGTGCCCCATAGATTTTGGATTTTTATTTTTAATTGTCTTTTATTTCCAGGATGATTTTAATTTCTTCTTTAATCTATGTGGTAATCCAGTCATCTATCTTTGTACTTAAAATCCCTGTGACCGGAACGGCAGAATGACCAGAATGGCTGGTGGCTATGAGTTTCATTGCGGCAGCCTACCAGCCTTATCTGGGCCACAATCGGCCATATCCCTGACCAGCCTGGCCTCCCCTCTGCCCCCAACCCCCCAGTCGGGGTGGGACTGAGAAGCAAACCACCCACAGCCTTTCCTCCTGGTCAGCCACACCCCCTATGTGCGCTAACACCCAGATTGGAGGCATGGCCTTCTGGTTTACTGCCAATGGCCACTAACCGCTGCCAGCCTGGCCCCATGTGCCCCCATCTGGGGAGGCTGACCAGACTGCTTCCGTACAGGAATTCATACGCTGGACCTCCATTTATTTAATAAAAGACTATTTAGCCTCCAAGTATTGCAATTTTGTTATATCTTATTGTAGTTTATTAGTAATATTAGAGGCCCAGTGAACGAATTTTGTACACTTGGCGGAGTCCCTCACCCTCTGGGAGTCTGGGAGACCTCAGGGGATGTCCAAATGATGGCTTAGGCTTAATCCCAGTTGCCAAATATTCTTAGCGCCTCTGTGGAGGTGGGAGAGATTCCTGCCACTGCTGCTCCACTTGCCAGTCATCAGCACTGCATCCAGCTGAGTGGTGCTGCCCTTGCGGGAGCTTACTGACCACCAAGGGCAGCTCTTGCATTGAGAGTCGTCCTCCTGGGTGTCAGAACACATCATAGCAATTGGTCTTATCTCTTTTTTATGACCATTACTTTGAGATTTCTTTTTTTCTTTTCTAAATTGTTTTATTGCTTAAAGTATTACAAAGGGTATTACATATGTCTCCTTTTTCTTCCCCTCCCTGACAATCCCCTGGCCTCCCCTACCCCCCAGTGTCTTATGTCCATTGGTTATGCTTATATGCATGCATACAAGTCTTTCGGGTGATCTCTTACCCTCCCCGCCTGCCCCCCAACCCTCCACGTCCATCCCGCTGTAGTTTGACAGTCTGCTCGAAGCTGCTCTGCCTCTGTATCTATTTTTGTTCATAAGTTTATACTGGTCTTTATTATCCATAAATGAGTGAGATCATGTGGTATTTTTCCTTCATTGACTGGCTTATTTCACTTAGCATAATGCTCTCCAGTTCCTTCCATGCTTCTGCAAATGGCAAGAATTCCTTCCTTTTTACAACAGCATAGTATTCCATCGTGTAGATATACCACGGTTTTCTAATCCATTCATCTACTGATTGGCACTTAGGCTGTTTCCAGATCTTAGCTATGGTGAATTGTGCTGCTATGAACATAGGGGTGCTTATATACTTTCTGAGCTCAGAGGTTTGGCAAACTTTCCTGCCCAGATCCCTGGTTTTTACCTTAAAGAGGAACTCTGCCCTTCCCGGCTGCAAACTGTCTCACCACCTGTGTGTACTTTGCCAATTCGGGGTGGGTGTGATTAGTTTCAGCTGCACACTCCATTTGCTCCAGGACAAGCCCTGGGACACGTCTGCCTATTCTGTCGCCATCTTGGCATCTTGAGATTTAATTTTTCAAATATAATTATTGATCCCCTAGTTTTTTCCCCTCCTTTGCCTGAAAAGTATTTTCTCTCCTTCCACGTTCAGTCCATGTGAGCCCCTTATTCTGAGGTGGGTCTCTCATAGACAGCATACATATCGGTCTTGTTTTATTATAATTTTAGCCATTATATATCTTTTGAATGTGGTGTTTAGTCCATTTAGGTTTAAGGTTATTTTGATAGGTACTGATTTGTTGCCACTTTTTTCTTCATGCCTGTGTTTCTTCTGTCTCTTCTATTCCTTCTTTTTACAACAGTCCCTTTAGCATTTCTTGCATTGATGATTTAATAGTGAAACACTCCCTTTGATTCTTTTTTTCTGTGAAGACATGGAATTCCCCTATAGTTTTGCATGATTTCCTTGCTGGATAAGTATTCTTGGATGTGGTCCCTTGTTTTGCATCACTTTGTATATTTCCTTTCATTCCCTTCCTGCCTGATGTGTTTCTGTTAAAAATCATTTGATAATCTAACAGGAGAGCCTTTGTAGGTGACTCTCTGTCTCTCTCTTGCAGCCTTTAAGGTTCTGTTTGTGCTATTATTGTTTGCCATTATAATTGCAATGTGTCTTGATATAGGTCTGATTGGGTTCATCTTGTTTGGGACTGTCTGTGCTTGTGTGACTTTTTCTTCCCAAGATCAGGAAGTTTTTGTCATTATTTCTTCTAATAGGTTTTCTAATCTTTGTTCCTCATCTTGTTCTTCTGACACCCTTATTATACACATGTTACTTTGTTTCATGTTTTCCCCCATCTCCCTTAGGATATACACCTGCTTTCTATTTTTTCTCTCCAATAGCTGTTCAGATTGTGTTGTTCAGGGTGTGTTACTCTGGCCTGTCTCCTAAATCACTGATTCAATCCTTTGCTACTTCTAGTCTACAATTGAAACCTTCCATCATATTTCTATTGTAGCTATTATCATTTTTTTTTCATTTTTCCTTGATTCTTACATAAGTTGTGGATTTCCCATGCATCTGGTGTATGAACTGTATGACCTTATTCTGAATTCCTTTTTGAACATATTGTAGGCCTACATTTAATTGAGTTCCTCTTATGGCAATTCCTCCTTTTCTCTCCTTTGTGGGTTGTTTGTTTGTATCCCAATTTTAGCTATCATTGCAGAACCCAGGTACCAGGGTGCGAGGGGCCAATGGCCATAGAGTGGATCGGCAATTCCATTCAATTGTGCACTCCAAGACTCACAGTAGGCAGTGGCAGTGGTGGGGGGCTGAGTCCCGGTGTCCATGGGCCTGCTTCTGCTGTGAAAAGGTCTTTGGCCAGAGTGGCTCTATGACAGCAGTGGGCAAACTACGGCCCTCGGGCCGGATCCAGCCCGTTTGAAATGAATAAAACTAAAAACAAACAAACAAACAAACAAAAAAACAAAACAAAAAAAAACAACAAAAAAAAACCCCGTACCCTTTTATGTAATGATGTTTACTTTGAATTTATATTAGTTCACACAAACACTCCATCAATGCTTTTGTTCCGGCCCTCCGGTCCAGTTTAAGAACCCATTGTGGCCCTCGAGTCAAAAAGTTTGTCCACACCTGCTCTAGGATCTCAGGTGATTTCTGAGGCCCATCTGGGTGGAGGTGAGGCTGGGTTCCTAGTCATAGCAGCTCTCCCCTTCAAGATGGCTTGTTTTCTTAGAACCATATTTAACATCAAACAGAGTAGTAACTTAAAAATACTAAAGATTGTGCAAGGAGCCAATTAAAAATAGAATGGAGAAACAAATCAGAACTATGTAAATACAGAGTCGCATACATACTGGACCATTGTTTTCTGTCATTTTAACTGAAGAAATAGTAAAAGTAAGAAATCTGAGAGGTGGTAGAGGAGGATTAAAGTACCTAATCATTTTGAATGAATGATTGTTTGTTTTAAAAAATAGTGTATGTAAGCGGGTGCACTGGAAAAAATGCAATAGATGTAATAAATGAAGTAACAGACACATTCTAAAAAGTAATCCGCATTGCCCAGTCAGTATTGCTCAATGGTTGAGGATAGAATTGTGAACCAAGAAGTCTCATCATCTATTCCTGGTCAGGACACATGCCCAGGGGGCTGGCTGGTTTGCCAGTATGAGACATTTAAGGAAGCAGATGATCAAAATATTTGTCTTTCATCTATGTTTCCATCTCTCTATCCCTCTCTCCGGATAACCAAGAACAAGCATATTAAAAAACATGAATGGAATGTATGTGTTTTCCCCTGGAATGTGAGGCATTTTACTCCTTATTACTAGAGGTCTTTGGTGGACTTTTATTAACCAACATATATAGTTCTGTGTTGACTACTTCAATGGAATATTGTTAATAATGAAGTCTTCAGTAAACTTACCGTGAAAAAGGACTCTATCTTTTTTGAAGGAAATGCTTGGTTTGGGAGAAGAATTTGAGGTAGATCTTGATTTTAGTTGCAATAATAAGTAGGTTTCAAAGAGTTGTTCATTTGTTCAGGTTAAATGTTATGTAGTGTTGATATTATGTGTACTCATTTTAGTCTGTGGGTGGAAAAACAATTAAAGTAGACTACACCAAAAAACCATCTTTTCAAAGTGGGGGTGGGTATAGGGCACCACTTCCATCAAGAAATAGAGGTGATGTAAGAAGTCTGAGAAGTGGAAGAGGAGGAAGTAAGAGAAGCAAAAGGACATCCCTCAGGTGGAAATAACTTAGGTAATGTTTCAAAATCAAAGGATGGTAGGAGATGTGACTTACATAAACACATAATACACTATGCAAATGAGGTATCATAGATTTCTGTACCTGAAGCCTATGTGATTATATTAACTCCTATAAATTCAATAAAAAGTTCAGAAACTGTCAGTAACTCAAATGTTTCTAAAAAATTAAAAAATAAAGATATGAGCATGAAACCATTATTTATGTGAAAACAGTAACATTGAATGAAGAGATACACCTCAATTTCATTCATAATTTTCAAGGCAAAAGAAATGATACCATTCATTAGATTGAGAATGTATACAGATGGTCAATATGATTTGTAATTGCTAAAGAGGCATAGCACTTATAATAATGAATGAAATATGTAATGTATGAAACACTCCTAATGACCTTACAGGGATAGGATTTAAACCTCAAGCTAAATTAAGTCTATTTTAGCATTACTCTTTCCTCTAGTCACTTCAACTCTTCTCTGAAGAACTCAATTCTATTGATCTTATGTTAGAATGTTACACTTTGGGGATAAGAAGTCATGTAGGTTTAAATTGAAGACTCATACTTATTGAACTACTAAGAATTTGTTCTGAAAGTACACTTCCTTCGTCTGAAAAAAGGTCATCAGTTCACCTTGGAAAATTCCCACTGAAATAAAAGTTAGTCTAACTATATAAACTTCAAGGACACACACTTCATTATTTAGAATTGGATTTGAAATACTAGTTTTGAGTATAGGAATGTGCAACCCTGTACTGTGTAAAATAATAATCTCTATTATTAATTTGATAAGATGATCTTGTACCTATGTTTGATGTAGAAAACTTTCCATTTGGAAACTACATAAGGGAAATGTCTATGGTATTAAATAGATTAACCAAGGAGACTCTGACTCAGGAAAAGGCTAAAAACCAATGATTCACCAAGTTTATTTTTCTTTCTTCCTTTCTTTCTTTCTTTCTTTCTTTCTTTCTTTCTTTCTTTCTTTCCTTCCTTCCTTCCTTCCTTCCTTCCTTCCTTCCTTCCTTCCTTCTTTCTTTCCTGTATATGATGAATATGAAACATGAATAAAAATGTTGAGCTATTTTCAGGGAAGTTGTCCTTTAATTAATTTATCTATTTACTTATTTTACTGACTATGAAAGGTAAGTATATTCATTTCAATATATCTGTAGCAGGAAAAGTTCGTTTCATATTAACCCGTATTCCCTATTTCAAAGATTTAGTGTCCATTTGTGGTAATTAGGTGTGTGACATTTCAGGGGAAATTTCCTAAAGTGTTATTGCAGAGTTTGTACAAGATGAAGGTGAATGTTCCCGATTTTCCCATCTGGGTGATACTGAGAAGAGTTTGCCAGTTCATATTTGGCCACATATGAGGATGCTCATAGATCTTTTCCATGACGAAATACAGAATTGGAAGATAAGCCTCATTTCTTCATTTCTATTTGAAAATGAAAACAGTGATTGTTAATTATGTATTATTTAACATGTTTTCTTTAAATACTATTAAAATACAGTACAGTATTCTGATCAAAGAATTATTTTATAAATGAACTGTAGGAAGTATATGATAACATTCATTAAATAATACTTTTTTGTGATGCATCATGTTTTGACATTTTATATTTTAATTTTTAACTATGACGTTATATGATTTAAAAGCTTTTATTGAGATGAAATTAATTTAAAGACTAGTTGAGACTTTTCTTGTATCTTTAAAATAACTTATTTCACTTAGTATATCTGGATTCTCTGCATTCAAATTCCGGTGTGTGTGTGTGTGTGTGTGTGTGTGTGTGTGTGTGTGTGTGTGTGTGTGTGTTTTGTTTTGTTTTGTTTTTGGCACATATATATAATGCTGTTTTAGTTCTTTTTCGGTTATCCAAAATGATTTTCAATAACTCTGAGCACTGTACTGAAGACATGTAAAGATAGAATTTTATCATTTTTGGCTAACCAGCATGCTTATGACCATGATCCTGTTTGGTAAAGATTTATACACAATAACCAGACTTGACCATTTATCAAATGTTGACCCTACTCAAGTAGAATGATGATATTTATAACATAGAGGATGGCAGACATACAATTAATCTTTACAGCAGTGGCTCCATGGGTGGGTTTCCTTCCATTGAAAAGGGCTCCATCTTCAAGAAGTTGGGATCCTCCACCAATAACACCTGCCCATTCTCTTCCAAGGCAAAGCACTACTGGTTTGGGAAGTCAAGGTAAATGGTACAGCCTCTCATGGATTAGAGTAATGAGCTGTTTTAAAAGGAATGCTGCACTTTAATTTCAGGAAGCCAAGTGGAAAGTGAGTAGTGGATGGGCATCTGTACTGAACACCGTCTTATTGTTTCATTGTTAGGAAATAATTGTTCAGCTTCTGATTAGTGAGGTAAGAAGTAGATAACACCAGAGTGAGGAATGCATTCCTTTTAATCCATGTTGATACAGGGTCCCTCTTTTTTATATTTACTTTTTTCATATTTTAAGAAAAATGGTTTTAGTGTCGTCATGATACATTCAATAAAGTTTAATATTTCCAGAAAAACTATTTTAAATGTAATTAATTTTACAGGCAATAAGCATTAATATTCCAAGAAAAACAATTTTAAATATAATAATACTGGAGACCCAGTGTACAATTTGTGCATGGGTGGTGTCCGGCTTGCACACCCCAATCGCTGGATTGGCCAGGGGGAGGGGATGCAGGTGTTTGGCTGGCTGGCCCCACCCTGATCGAGTGGGGGATCAGATGGGGGAAGGTGAAGGCCAGGGGAAGGTGCTGTGGGAAGCTTACTGGCTGGGGGGGGGTCCTCAATAACTGCAGGGGTGGAGGGGGGGCGCGGACAGAACAGTGTGGGGTTGCCTGGGGGGTGCAGCCGGGGATGCTAGCCAGACAGTCCCACCCCATGGTTGATCTCCTGGTCAAACTCCTGTTTGAAGGGACAATTTGCATATTAGTCTTTTATAGTATAGTGTTACATGCAATAAACATATGTTAAGAAAAAACATTAAATATAATATTACCAAAACAGTGAAAAACCTATATTATCACAAAAGTTGTAGGAATTATTAAATATCTGAAAATAATAGGATTCCTTCTATTATATTCTAAAACATACTTTTTTTAAACCTGGCTCTATGTTAATCATATGTATATGCTTTTATTTTTTGAAATATTTTTTATTGATTTCAGTGAGAAAGAGAGAGGGAGAGAGTTAGCAACATCACTGATGCGTGCACAGCTCACACTGGGGATCAAACCCACAACCCAGGCATGTGTCTTTGGGCAGAATCAAACCTGGGACCCTTCAGTCTGGAGGCCAATAATCTATCCACAGTGCCTAACCAGCTAGGGCTATTTTTTCTTTATTGATTAAGGTATTACATATGTGTCGTTATCCCCCATTTGTCCCTCTTCCTCCTACTCATGTCATCACCCCCACTGGTGTCTGTGTCCATTAGTCAGGCTTATATGCATGCCTACAAGTCCTTTAGTTGATCTCTCTAACCCCACCTTCCCCTACCTTCCCTCAGCAACCTTTTTGCAGCCTAGATTCAGGAACTGGAAAAGTGTATGAACTCAAATGAATACACTAGACAATAATTACATATTTAGAAGGCATGGGGGTGCCAGGTGAAGACATTTCTCTCTAGTAAAGAGGCTCTCTGAAACCCAGGACCCACCAGCTTTTATTTACTTACACATTTGCCCTTTAGCAAAGCATACAGGCATATCAATGGTAAAGTTTGGTAAACAATAAAAGTATTATCATGGTAGGAGGTTGCTTTCAGCCATTTTGCCTACAGCAGGGTAACAAAATGCTGATTTTCAACCATGCTGAATATCAAAGTCCATTCCCCTTCTGTAGGATTCTCACATTGATATGTTCACTACTGTTGGTCTTTGCTCCAACATTTCCCCCTTTTTTGCTTTCTTAATTAATTTAGAAAGGTGTATGCCATTAGCTGGTCTCAGATCCTCTTAAGACTTTTCATTCTGCATCTTCAGACTGGAAGCAAACATAGAAGAACAAGAAAGAAAGACAATAGTGGTTACGCTAAAAAGGAAACTTCGGGAGATTTGAAGACAAGGATTGAGTTCTTTCATGTCCTTCTAAATATTATTGTCAGGTATTTAAGGATTTCATTCATAGTAGGCTTCTTTTGGGGCCATTAGTTTTTTATGGATCCCTATCCCAGGCATTGTTAGCTTGTGACATGACAGCAATGATGTTCGAGTTCTGGATGGTGGACCACCGGTGAGAAATGACAATGCAGATCTGACCTTTTTTGGCTTTGTCATGGGCAACCCGCACCAATGCACCAATGATGAGTGCTAGCATGGCAAGGCGTCTTCACCATCCCTCATCTCTGGATGTTTCTCCTCTGACTCCTCAGCGTTTTGCTTGGGGCCACTGCTATCTGTGGTTGCAGTGGTCTGGTCAGTTCCTCTCTCAGATTCATGTTGCAGGAACCACACAGGCTTGGAGGAGTTTTATGGAAACACACAAGTATATCCTCGACCAAAGGTTAATAAAGGGACCCTTCTATAAACCAGACTCTGTATCTTTCCATTTAACCAGACCATTTTGCTGTGGCTTATTCTGACACCAGTGTAATTCTATGGGTGTCTTGCCATCAGCATTACAAGGGAAAATTTTAAAGTAATTAAGGCATGGTGTAGTCTACTTACAGGAGATTTCTTCACTATTCCCCCACTTTTGTTTTTGAAGTTGGGATTTAGAGGCCCTTGTAGCAGATATAACATGCAAGGGGGATATTTCTTGATAATCCGTTTTCCCTGCTGTACAATATTTTGGCAGGCTGATGAAAATAAATGCTGATGAGATTCTGTGGCCTGTTTAATAAAATAACTAATTGATAGGCGTATGCATTTCCTTTTGATAAAAGACCAGGACTTGTCCAAATAGTATAGAAAGGTGTCGGTCACCGAGCCATTTAAATTGAGTAGTTGCAGTTCTGTTTACCAGGCCAGCAGCATAGGCAGATCAGAGATAATATGAGGAGGCTTTTGGAAATCCTGCAAGTCAGCGTTGGTCGTTTCTAATTCGATACTTTGCACAGAAGTATGACTGGTCTGAATGACTTGGTCTGAATTCTTTGCATTATAAGCAGCTTTACCATGAGATGAACTATCAGTAAAAACAGTGACTGCTCCAGGAATAGGTTTCTGCCTATTAAAACTAAATTCCCCTGAATATTCTTTTATTTTTATTTGCGAATTTAAATCAGTCTAAAATAAGGCTAATTTCCTAACTTCCTTTGTCATTGGGTGGGGACAGTAAATGACACTAATAGGGTTTTTGCTATCAGTCTTTGAGTATATTGACATAAGCTTTCTTTAAGGAGGCAAAATGCAAATTGTTTACTTTTCTTTATGAGCCCAAATACATTTATTTTTAATTACAGTTTTCTAGATATTTGAAGGGAATCTGCTCCTGTTTTTTCTTCCAGAGTAATTTCTAGGCCACAGTTAGGGAGTTTCTTTTTAAAACATTTTTCTTCTTTTAAATAGAGCTACAAACTTGGTTCCTTTTAAAAAATACCAATAAGAGAGAGGTATGCCGGCCAATTGTGCAATGCATACAGATTAAGTAAAAGTAACTCTCTTTTTTTATGGTGTCTTATTAATGGTGAGATTTAATGTTTGAATAATAACTTTTGTTTACCTTGTAAATAGTAGCAGAAGAGATTTAAAAATTTCTCCTTTTTATTAAGCTTAAAATTTACTTTTAAACAGCATTTTTTGGCTGGTACTCATTTGCATAGGTACAGAAATTTTACTCTGGACTGTGTTAGAACCAATTGCTAATAAAATATCTGCTTCTCATATAACTGAGTTTATATGTGACCTTGATTATATTGTAAAAAGCTAATTTATTAAGTGACTAAAGTATGCATCTTTATTGAGAAAGCAAAGTAAGTAAACTTATACATTTGACCTATGAAGTCCAGATGTTGCACTACCCCCTGGCCTATCTAAAGATCAGGCTGTCAGGGCTCCCATGTTAAAATTCTGCTGCTGAATAATCTGATGTTGCTTAAGAAGTATTCAGCAGCCAAACCGGTTTGGCTCAGTGGATAGAGCGTCAGCCTGCGGACTGAAGGGTCCCAGGTTCGATTCCGGTCAAGGGCATGTACCTTGGTTGTGGGCACATCCCCTGTAGGAGGTGTGCAGGAGGCAGCTAGTCGATATTTCTCTCTCATCGATGTTGCTAGCTCTCTATCCCTCTCCCTTCTTCTCTGTAAAAAATCAATAAAATATACTTTTTTTAAAAAAAAAGTATTCAGCAACTTTGTGCTGCCACCCCTTAGAGGGTGAAACTATTATAACATTTAAAATACGTGTATGTAAAGAGAACACAGTTATTAATTTTTATTTGATGAAGCTTCAAGTGATTTCAAGAATATAAGATTGGCGTAAATTGGTTTAAAAATATTTCTTTTCCTAAAATATTTCTTTTAAGAAGAGAGTAAACCCTTGAATTATTCCAGGGCACTTGAAAAGTTTCAAAGCTATCTCTTGGTTAAAGTCTTGAAATTTAACATGGAAAGACTATCACAAATATGTGTAACCCAAACATTATATTATACATTTGTTGTAACTATTCTAAAATAGATCAATAAAATTTAAACTGGTTTTTATATTAAAAATTTGGTTCAGACCATAGAATTAATCCTCTTTTTTAATCAGTCCAATAAAATACTATATCCTAGGTTGAAATTTTACCACACATAGTACACATAAGGACTACAATATATTTTTACTACTAAGTTTTTCCAGAGAAATCACAAGAATTATTTTTCTTGATAATGAATTTCTAAACTTTATGCATTGTATCATTACAAGCATATAATTTCTCCCAATTTAATTTGAACTTTTAACTCTTGGAAGCCTTAACTTTTGGTGCTAAGCTAAATACTTAGCATTTCTTAGTTTAGTAATACCTTCACATTTTTATGGATATACTAGGGGCCCGGTGTACGAAATTCGTGCACTGGGTGTGTGTGTGTGGGGGGAGTGTCCCTCAGCCCAGCCTGCCCCCTCTCACATACTGGGAGCCCTCAGGCATTGACCGCCATCACCCTCCAATCTCAGGATCGGCCCCTTGCCCAGGCCTGACGCCTCTGACAGAGGTTTCAGGCCTGGGCAGGGGACCCTCATTTCCCCCCATCACTGGTTCTGCCCCTTGCCCAGGCCTGATGCCTTAGCCAGAGGTGTCAGGCTTGGACAGGGGACCCCCATCTCCCCCCGATCACTGGCTCTGGCACACTCCCAGGCCTGAGGCCTCTGGCCCAGGAATCTGGCCTGGGCAGGGAACCCCCATCTCCCTCTGATCGCTTGATCCACCCCCCGCCCAAGCCTGACACCTCTGACCCAGGCTTCAGGCCTGGGCAAGGGGACCATCATATCCCCCCAATCCCCGGCTCAGCCCCCCGCCCAGGCCTGATGCCTCGCCAGAGGAGTTGACCCTCATCACCCTCCGATCACCAATCACCGGATTGGCCCCTTGACCAGGCCTGAGGCCTCCGGCAGAGGTGTCAGGCCTGGGCAGGGGACCCCCAGCTCCCCGCGGTTGCAGGCTCTGCCTCTGCCCAGGCCTAACGCCTCTGGCTGAGGCGTCCGGCTCGGGCAGCGGGGACCCACAGCTACAGCAGCCCCTCGATCGCGGGCTCCGCTTTAGGCCCAGGCAAGGGACCCCTAGTTCCCGGGACTGCCAGCTTCGACCATGTCCAGCTAACATCGCTGGCTCCACCCCTACTTCCTGCTATCACTGGCCAGGGCGGCAAAGGCACCTGATTCCCCGATCATGGCTGGGGGGCAGGTCAAAGGCAGCCCCAGGGCCGCCTTTGCCCTGCCCCCCAGCTCTTAGCTCCCCCCTGGGTTTCCGATCACTGTCAGTGGCAGGGGGCTTCTTCCTGCTTTCCCTTTCGCCTCCCTGCATTGTGCCTACATATGCAAATTAACCGCCATCTTGTTGGCAGTTAATTTGCATATAGCCCTGATTAGCCAATGAAAAGGGCATCGTTGTATGCCAATTACCATGTTTCTCTTCTATTAGTGTAGATTTCCAAAAAAATTAACAAAGACTTATTTAATTAATAGATTCAAATCTGTCCTTTATTTTTTCATTCGATTCAAACAAATTAATATTTCAGTATTTTTTTATTTCAAAACATTTAGAGATTTAATAAGTTTTATTCCTTAATGTAAGGAACTCCAATTTTTTAAGTTACCAAAGACTTTGGAAAAGAATGTTTAGACATATGAGGTTGCCAAAGAAGTAGGGGGAGAAGTGAAGAAGGTCTGCAGCCATTTGAATTTTAAAACCACCACATTTTTCCTTCAGAGATAACATCTAAGATTGCTTTTCCAGCTTCTCTGCTTTTACAGGGAGAAGATCCACTGGCCCTTTCCTCCAACAGAGAGTGCAGTCAGCCCTCTCCTCAGTGACTGCACCCTCACCATCAATATATTTATTTATAATTATTACTGAAAAGCTTTGCCACAAAACCTTCATTTTAGTTATATCTATCTATTTAACTTTTAACAATTTTGAGATTCCAAAGCCAGTTATCACCATCTAAGGCGTTTTACTTTGGCAAATTTTGAAGCAGAGAAAACTTACTGGCTTTCATTGGCTTTAATGTTAAACTTGGAATATAGTCCATTATTATTTAAGAACTGCCCCTTATTATGGAAACACTAATCTTATTGCCTAAACACAGCCTGTATATTTTCCTTGTGTCATTTTCACCATCTCATAAAGAAAAACAATCTTGGGTTTGTCCTATCGTATCTGTAAAGAGATGGGTGTCAGTCCAATAGGCCACCCAAAATCGGGTGGTATGCGACTTCTCTTAAGCTAGTGTTTTTATATTCACGGGTACAGAAATCCCAGAGATATCCCTTAAATTCTGAGGAATGTCTCATCTATCCAAATTTCAAATGATGGCCTGGGAAATAAAATGAGACTTTTAATAACACTCTCGAGAGTGGGCATACATTTTACAGGATCACCAAAAGACTAGTAATTAATGTGTTGGGAGGTGTTTTAGATATTTACTAATGGCCTGTCCATCTACTGTTTCTTTTCTTATTAAATTAAATTGAATGCATGCTTAATAGACTAACAATAAACAACCAAGACAGATTAATAATGATCAACAGACAAGCACCCATAACATAGAGACAAGGCTTAATAAATCAGAGTAGTTTTCATGGATCTTATCCTATTCTGCTCTTCATGGCATTGGCTGTCCTCTAAAGTTATTTTAGCTAAAATCTGCCTGTCCCAAGGTGTCATATGGTAATTTTCAGACAAAGCATTAAAGAGTCGTTTTATAAAATGACTGTTAATCCCATATTCTCAAGCTGCTGAGCCTTTCCACACTAGTGGTAGAGGACCCAGGGCTTAGGTATAACAGTCTTTTGATCCCCAACACGAATTAGGCATAATGCAGTGCGAAAAAGAGCCCACATAGTTCAAGATGACAAGGTTACTTTTTTTTCCTTGAGCCTGATTTCAGAGCGTACCTTTTGATATTTTAATTTCTTTGTCCTTGAGCATACAAGTAAATGTTTACAATTATTATTATTATTTTTTTTTTTTTGCTTTATACTCAAACATTTCCTGATTATAGCCTGGCAGAAATAAAAGATTTTCCGCACACTTTATGTTTCACAATTTCCAAAGTTGCTATGGGCTTTTTGCACAGAGAACGTTCCCCACCATTTCACTGCACTTCTCAGCTTTCTGGTGAAATGTCTTCATTTTTCACTCTGGTGAAATTTCTTCTCCAGATGTCCCACATTGGGCGCCAGAATGCTGCAACCTTTTGCAGCAAGGATTCAGGATATGGGAAAGGAAGTGCACAAAAATGAATACACTAGACAACAAATATAAATTTAGAAGACATGGGGGAGCCAGGCAGAGACCTTTCTTTCTAGAAGAGAAGCTCTCTGAAACCCAGTACCCATCAGCTTTTATTGACTTGGATTTAGGTTTCTCATATATGCCCTTTAGCAAAGCAAACAGGCCTATCAGCAGTCAAGTTTGCTAAACATTAAAAGAGTTGTCAGGTTAGAAGATTACCTTCAGCCATTTTGCCAACAGCAGGGTAAAGCAATGCTGATTTTTCAGCCCTGCTGAATATCAAAGTTCATTAGCCCTCTATGGCAGATACATATACATATACATATACATATACATATACATATACATATACATATACATATACATATACATATACACATATGTATGTATATGTGTGTGCGTATATATGTACATATATGTATATATATATGTAATATATTACATATATTACATATATATGATAGAGTACCAGTGCACAAAAATTTGTGCACTGGTTGGGGGGTGTCCCTCAGCCCCACTTGTCCCCTCTCACAGTCTGGTATCCCTTGGGAGATAATTACCTGCTGGCTTAGGCTTGTTCGAGCTGGCAGAGGGCAGGCCCAATTCCTAGGTGCAGCCCCTGGTCGGGCTTAGAGCAGGGCCAATTCGGTGTTGGGTACCGCCTCCTGTCATAAACAGAGCAAGGCGGATCGAGAGGATGGGATGCCACCCCCAGTCACGCTCAGGTTAGGGCTGATTGGGGGGTTGGGGCGCCACCCCCTGTCACACTCAAGGCAGTGTTTATGGGGAGGTTGCGGCACCACCTGCTCTCACGCACAAGCAGGGCCCATCAGGGGAGTTGGGGCTCCATACAATGTCATACACAGAGCAGGGCTGATCAGGGTGTTGGGGAGCTCCACGCTGTCATGCACAGAGTAGGGCAGATAGGGGAGTTGGGCACTGACCCCTGTCACACTCAGGGCAGGGCCAAGAGGAGGTTGTGGCTCAACCCCGTCACACATAGAGCAGGACCCATGGGTGGGTTTGGGCGCAGCACCCTGTCACACACAGAGCCGCAGGGCGATCAGGGGTTTTGGGCGCTGCCCCCTGTCATGCTGCTCCAGGGGCCTGGAGGCCTCGAGGCTCCGCTGATCCTAGTGATGGGAGGCCTTGCAGCTGTGCTTGACACAGGGTCAGTGAGGCCTCACTGCTCCACTGATCCCAGTGCTGGGAGGCCTCGCAGCTGTGCTTGACACGGGGGCAGTGAGCATTTGCTGCTCCGCTGATCCCGGTGCCAGGAGGCCTTGGGGCTCCCCTGATCCCGGGTTTTGGAGGCCTCGCGTCCCTGCTCATCCCAGTGCTGGGAGGCATATTAACCTCTTACTATATAGGAAATAGGCCTGGTGCACAGGTGGGGGCTGGCTGGATTGCCTTGAAGGGTGTCCTGGATCAGGGTGGGGATCCCGTTTGGGTGCCTGGCCAGCCTGGATGAGGGGATGAGAGCTGTTTGCAGCTGTTCACACCCCATTCAGGGTCGGGGTCCCCACTGGGGTGCCTGGACAGTCTGGGTGAGGGGCTGAGGGCCATTTTCAGGCTGGCGGATGACTGAAGTTCCCAACCTCTCCTCTTTTTTATTTTTTTATTCTGGGATTCATTTACCTCCTATGGCTGTCACTGGAACTGAGGGTTGGCTTTAGCTCTGAGGCTCAGGTCCAGCTATGAGGCCTCGGCTGCTGAAAGCAGGTATCTGGGTTTGTTTGGGTTCTATTATCTAAACTCTGTTGCAACCCCAGCTCGGCCGACTGGCTGAAAGCGTGGGGTTTGTTTAGAGTCTATAATTGCAACATAGTTGCTTAGAGTGCAAGCTCACAGCCCAGCAGTGGCAGGCGGGGAACCTTGGCTTCCTCCTTCACTGGAGCAAGATCGCCTCCTGTTCCCTTCAGCTGCCTGGCTGCTTTTTCTCTGCATCCTCTCCAGCACTTGTGGTTTTTTATTTATTTTTATTTTATTTTATTTTTTTAAATTTATTTTATTGATTTTTTACAGAGAGGAAGGGAGAGAGATAGAGAGTTAGAAACATCGATGAGAGAGAAACATCGATCAGCTGCCTCCTGCACATCTCCCACAGGGGATATGCCCGCAACCCAGGTACATGCCCTTGACCGGAATCGAACCTGGGACCCTTCAGTCCGCACGCCGACGCTCTATCCACTGAGCCAAACTGGTTTCGGCAGTTTTTTATTTTTTATTTTTTTCTGATAGCTATTCTGACTGGTGTGGATTGGTACTTCTCTCATTTTGATTCACATCTCTTGGACTGTTAGTGCCTTTGAGCATTTTTTCCTATGTCTCTTGGCCTTATGTACGTCCCCTTTCAAAAAGTGTCCATTTAAGTCCTTTGCCCATGTTTTGATTGGATTGTTTATATTCCTATTGTTAATTTGTGTGAGTTCCCTGTAAACTTTGGAATTCAACACTTATCAGAGATACCATTGGCAAATATGTTCTCCTATGCAGTGGGCTTTCTTGTTGTTTTGTTCAGTATTTAGTTTGCCGTGCAGAAGGTTTTTATTTTGATGTAGACCATTTGTTTACTTTCCCCTTTGTGTGCATTGCCTTCGGAGCTGTGTCAGTAAAGATATGCTAAGACATATGTCTTATATTTTGTTGCCTATGCAGTCATCTAAGATTTTTTTATATAGATTCCCAACTAACGTTCAATTCCTTTATCCACTTTGAGTTTATTTTTGTGTATGATGTAAGGTGGTGGTCTAGTTTCATTTTCTTGCATGTTTCTGACTGATTTTCATCATTTATTGAAGAGACTGTCCTTTTTTAAATTTTATTGCTTAAAGTAATACAAAGGGTATTAAATATATGACCTATTTTTTCCCCTTCCTTGACAATCCCCTGGCCTCCCCTGTCCCCCAGTGTCTTATGTCCATTGGTTATGTTTATATGCATGCACACCAGTCCTTTGGTTGATCGCTTATCCCTTTCCCTTCTGCCCCCCAACCATCCCCGCCCTTCCCGCTGCAGTTTTACAATCTGTTTAAGGCAACTCTGCATCTTTATCTATTATTGTTCATAAGTTTATAATGGTCTCTATTATCCATGAATGAGTGAGATCATGCGGTATTTTTCCTTCATTGACTGGCTTATTTCACTTAGCATAATGCTCTCCAGTTCCATCCATGCCATTGCAAATGGTAAGTGCTCCTTCTTTTTAAAAGCAGCATAGTATTCGATCGTGTAGATGTACCACGGTTTTCTAATCCATTCATCTACTGACGGGCACTTAGGCTGTTTCCAGATATTAGCTATGGTGAATTGTGCTACTATGAACATAGGGGTGCTTATATCCTTTGTGATTGGTGTTTCTGTTTTCCTGGGATATATTCCTAGAAGTGGGATCACAGGGTCAAATGGGAGTTCCATTTTTAGTTTTTTTGAGGAAGCTCCATACTGTCTTCCTTAGTGGTTGCACCAGTCTGCAACCTACCAGCAGTGCACGACTGTTCATTTTTCTCCACATACTCTCCAGCACTTGTCGTTTGTTGATTTGTTGATGATAGGCAGTCTGACAGGTGTGAGATGGCACCTCATTGTTGCTTTGATTTGCATCTCTCTGATGATTAGTGACTTTGAGCATGTTTTCATGTGTCTCTTGGCTTTCTGAATGTCCTTTTTTGAAAGGTTTCTATTTAGATCTTTTGCCCATATTTTGATTGGGTTGTTTATCTCACTTTTGTTAAGTTGTATGAGCTCCCTATAAATTTTTTGAGATTAGGCCCTTATCTGATATGACATTTGCAAATATGTTTTACCATGCAGTGGGTTTTCTTGTTGTTTTATTGATGGAATCTTTTGCTGTGCAGAAGCTTTTTATTTTGATGTAGTCCCATTTGTTTATTTTCTTTTTAGTTTCAAGCACCCTAGGAACTGTATCAGTGAAGAAATTTCTTCGGCATATGTCTGAGATTTTATTGCCTTTGGATTCTTCTAGAATTTTTATGGTTTCCCGTCATACATTTAAGTCCTTTATCCATTTTGAGTTTATTTTTGTGCATGGTGTAAGTTGGTTGTCTAGTTTAATTTTCTTGCATATATCAGTTCAGTTTTCCCAGCACCATTTATTGAAGAGACTACCTTGGCTCCATTGTATGTTCTTGCCTCCTTTGTCAAATATAAATTGAGCATATTGGTTCCAGCCAATTTCTGGGCTCTCTATTCTATTCCATTGATCTATATGTCTGTTCTTGTGCCAATACCAGGCAGTTTTGAGAACATCAGCTTTGTAATACAGCTTGATATCTGCTATTGAGATCCCAACTACTTTGTTCTTTCTCAGGATTGCTGCAGTTATTCGGGGTCTTTTTTTATTCCGGATGAATTTTTGGAGAGTTCGTTCTAGATCTGTGGAGTATGCCGTTGGACTTTAATGGGAAGTGCATTGAATTTATAGATTGCTCTGGGTTGTATGGACATTTTAATGATGTTGATTCTACCAATGCATGAACAAGGTATGTTCTTCCATCTGTTTATATCTTCCTCTATCTCTTTTTTCAACGTCCTGTAGTTTTGTGACTAGAGGCCTTTACATCTTTAATTAAGTTTATACCTAGGTAGCTAAATTTTTTTGGTGCGATGGTAAATGGGATTGTTTTATTAGTCCCTCTTTCTGAAAGTTCACTATTGATGTATAGAAATGGCTCAAATTTCTTGTGGTTAATTTTATATGCTGCTATATTGCCAAATTCGTGTATTAAGTCTAGTAGTTTTCTGATGGAGTCTCTAGGGTTTTGTATGTATAATATCATGTCATCTGAAAATAAGGACAGTTTTACTTCCTCTTTTCCAATTTGGATGCCTTTTATTTCTTCTTGTTGTCTAATTGCAATGGCTATTACTTCCAGTACTATGTTGAACAGGAGTGGTGAGAGTGGGCATCCCTGTCTTCTTCCTGTCCTTAGGGGAAATGGTGTTAGTTTTTGTCCATTGAGTATGATGTTGGCTGTGGGTTTGTCATATATAGCTTTTATGATGTTGAGGTATGATGCTTCTCCTCCCACCTTGTTGAGAGCTTTTATCAAAAATGAGTGTTGGGTTTTGTGAAATGCTTTTTCTGCATCAATTGATATGACCATGTTTTTTTCTTTCAATTTGTTTATGTGATGTATCACGTTTATTGATTTGCGGATATTGTACCATCCTTGCATCCCTGGGATAAATCCTACTTGGTCATGGTGTAGGATCTTTCTCATCTACTGATGGATCCGATTTTCTAAGAATTTCTTGGGGGTTTTGGTACCTATGTTCATGAGGGATATTGGCCTGTAATTCACTTTCATTGTGTTATCTTTACTTGGTTTTGGTATTGGGGTGATGCTGGCTTCATACAATGAGCTTGGAATTGTTCCTTCCTCTTGAAATTTTTGTAGTAGTCTGAGGAGGATAGGTTTTAGTTCTTCCTTGAATGTTTGGTAAAACTCCCTGGTGAAGCCATCTGGTCCTGGGATTTTGTTGGATGGAAGCTTTTTGATGACTGCCTCAATTTCTTCCATAGTTATTGGCCTGTTGAGATTTTTAGATTCTTCCTGATTGATTTTTGGAATGTTGTATTTTTTTAGGAATTTTTCCATTTCCTCCAGGTTGTCTGGTTTGTTGGAGTTGAGCTGTCCATAGTAATTTTTAACAATCATTTGTATTTCTGAGGGGTCTGTTGTTATTTCGCCTCTATCATTTCTGATTTTGTTTATTTGGGCCCTCTCCTTTTGCTTTTTGGTGAGCCTGGCTAGAGGTTTGACAATCTTGTTTATCCTTTCAAAGATCCAGCTTTTGGTTTCATTGATTTTCTGTATTGCTTTTTGGTCTCTATGTCATTTATGTTTGCTCTAATCCTTATTATCTCCTTCCTTCTGCTCACTCTGGGTTTTTCTTGTTGCTCTCTTTCTAAATCTTTGAGTTGTAGAGTTAGATAATTTACTACCATTTTTTCTTGTTTTTGAGATAGGCCTGTAGAGCTATAAAGTTCCCTCTCAGAACTGCTTTCATTGTGTCCCATAGGTTTTGGATTGTTGTGTTTTCATTGTCATTATTTTCCAGGATGTTTTTCATTTCTTCTTTGATCTCATTGGTAAAACAATCAATATTTAATACATGCTATTCAGCTTCCAAATGTTTGAGTATTTTGGTTGTTTTTATTGTAGTTTATTTCTAATATTATGCTATCGTTGTCTGAGAAGATTCTTGGTATGCTTTCAGTCTTCTTGAATTTGGGGACACTGTGTTTGTGACCCAATATGTGGTATATTTTTGAATGTGTCTTAAGAGCACTTGAGTAGAATGTATATTCTGTAGCTTTGCAGTGAAGCGTTCTGAAGATGTCAATTAAGTCAATCTGATCTGGTGGGTCATTTAGAATTGGTATTTCTTTGCTGAGTGTTTGTCTACAGTATGTATCCAGTGATGTCAGCGGTGTATTAAAGGCCCCCTCTTTGTATTGTTGTTGATCTCTCCTTTGATATCTTCCAGGAATTTTTTCTTATGTATTTGGGTGATCCTGCATTGGGTGCATATATGTTTATCAGGGTTATATCTTTTTGATGTATTGATCCATTTAGTATTATGAAGTGGCCTTCCTTATCTCTTGTTATAGCCTTCACTTTGAGGTCTATTTTGTCCGATATAAATATTGCTACCCCAGCTTTCTTTTCCTTTCCATTTTCCTGAAAGATATTATTCCATCCCTTCACTTTCAGTCCTTGTGAATCCCTTCTTCTGAGGAGGGTCTCTTGTAGACAGCAAATGTACAGGTCAATTTTTAATATTTTTTTATCCATTCAGCCACTTGATGTCTTTTTGTTGGAGCATTTAGTCCATTTAAGTTTAAAGTTATTATTGAAAGGTACTTATTTGTAGCCATTTCTTTTTTGTGTGTGGCTGTTTTCTTTCTGAGCTTTTTGTTCCTTTTTTTACACCAGTCCCTTTAGATTTCTTTCATTGCCGGCTTGGTGATGAAAAACTCTCGTAGCCTTTTTTTGTCTTTGAAGCTTCTCATTTCCCTTTCAATTTTGCATGATAGCCTGGATGGATAGAGTATTTTTGGATTCAGTCCTTTGCTTTGCATCACTTTGTGAATTTCCGTCCATTCTTTTCTGGCCTGATGTGTTTCTGTTGATAAATAATTGGATAATCTAATGGGAGATCCCTTGTATGTAACTTTCCATCTCTCTCTTGCAGCCTGTAAGATTCTCTCTTTGTCCTGAACATTTGCCCTGGTAATTATGATGTGTCTTGGTGTGGGTCTTTTTGGGTTCCCCTTGTTTGGGACTCTCTGGTCTTGTGAGACTTTTTTCTTCCCCACCTCAGGGAAGTTTTCTGATATTATTTCTTCGAATATGTTTTCTAATCCTTGTTCCTCTTTCTTTTGTTCTGACACCCCTATTATCCATATGTTGTTTCATTACATGTTGTCCCAAAGCTCCCTTATGCTCTCCTCCTGTCTTTTAATTTTTTTCTCCAATTGCAGTACAGTTTGGGTGTGTTTTGCTTCCTTGTCTTCTAAGTCACTAATTCGATCCTCCGCTTCTCCTAGTCTACTGTTCATACTTTCAATGGTGTCTTTATTGCAGCTATATCGCTCTTCATTTCTTCTTGGGTCTTACTTAAGTTGTTGATTTTTTCATCTGTTTCTTCTTGCTTCTTGTATATGTTGTTGATTTTTTCCTCCATCCGGTTTATGCACTCTAGGACCCTTATTCTGAATTATTTTTCTGTCTTGTTGCATGCCTCTATATCATCTAGCTGCTTTTCTGGCGATTCCTCCTTTTCTTTCCTTTGGAGGTTTCTTTGTCTGCCCGTGTTTGATCTCACTGACATATCTAGACGTTGAGTCATTCATGAGCTGATCCCTGGGTGGCAGTGGCTCCTAGGGCTGTGGTTGATCCTCGGGCGGTTGCAGTAGCAGCTTTTCCTCAGTTGTCAGCTCCTCTTATGGGTGCTGTTCACAGCTTTGGTGACCCTTCTGTCTTGTTGGGGGAGGCTTCACGTACAGCTGCTGATCCTCAGAGGGTATGGTGATCAGGAGGCTGCTGTTGCTTGGATCTCCTGCATTGATTTAAGGGCACATAATACAACACATCAAGCAGTACGTACCTGGCACTGAACACAAATATATTCACAATATTAATAACCCCAAATATAGGTGACTGCCAAAATTAAGAGGATTAGGGGATAAGGAAGAAAGAAGAGAAAAAGATAAATGAGAAAAAAGAAAATTAAAGTAAGAAAAAAAAGGAGTGCAAAAATGAAATTGGGAAAAATGAGGGGGGAAAATAGGAAAAAAAAGAGTGAAAGGAGAGAATGAAGTAGAAGAGGGCTAGAGACTATTTATATGAGGAGAAAACTCTGATAGAACCACCACTAATCCCAACAAATTCCAGCAACAGATCACTGGAGATGAATGCAAACTCCAAAAATCAATAATATCAAGAGAGGCAAGGGAAAACAGAAGCACAAAAATAACTGGCGGGGAGGGGGGTTGGAGGGAGAGGAAAAGACAGCAGAAAAAAAAAATAAAAAGAAAAAGCAAAACAACCTCACAACCAGTCCTAAACCACACACACATAAACACACACAAAAAGAAAGAAAGAAACAAACAAAGAAAACCCAATATACTCAACAATCAAGCAAACAGCAACAAAACAATAGAAAGATAAAAGAGGGGGAAAATTCTGGATAGTGAAGAAAGATAAGGGATATGGGTATAAGGATTTAGAGCAGTGGAGTGGAAATAGGATATATAATTAGGGTGAAATTTTGACAGGGGGAAAAAAGAAGAAATCGGGAAAATCAAAAACAGGAATAGGGTAAGAGAAACAGGAAAACAAAAGGGGAAAAGTGCGGAAGAGGGTTTTGCAAAGAGGTAAAATTGAGGTAGGGAAAATTGATGCTATGGGAACGATGAATATAGAATGGAGAACACTAATCCCAAAATGAAATAAAGAGAAAATAAAATGTCACTTTAAAAAATGGTAAAATGGTAGCAGTAATAATACTGATTAAACATAAAAATGTGGTAATTAAAAGGATAAAATCAGCTGATGGAAAAAGAAGAAGAAAAATGGTTTCTTAGTTAAAAGGTGAAAAAAGAAAAAAAATGCAATAGTGAAAGTCCTTCGGTTCTTCTACTCTTCAGTCTGGCTCGCCTTGGTCTTGCCAGGTATTCAGGAGAGTGTTGAATTTCCCTGCGATACACTGTTCCTCCGTGTTGTAAACCATAGTCCAGATTTTAAAGGAGGCCATATTTGGGTCACAGACTGCCTTAATTTGTGTTAAGCTGAGAGTCAGTTTGTGGCTCAGCTTCTGGGTGGCAGTGTTTTTGGGTTGGCCTCTGAGGCTATACAGCTTCTCTATCCAGTAGTAAGGGTTTATTTTCTCTATTGCACTTAAAACTGGTTTGGAGAGGTCAACTCCCCAGAGCTGGTTCTTTAATCCTTGCCCTGCTCTATGTTATTGCTGGGACTGAAATTCCCTCTATAGGCCAGACCCTGGTTACACCCAGGGACTGATCAGATTATTTTAATCCTTCATCTCATTCAGTGTCTAATCTGGGTGTGGCTGTGCTCCTTGCTGGGGCTAGGTGGAGGAGTCCCACCCTCCGGAGAGAATGGCTGCCCCAGTCCTGTGCCCAGTGTGTCTCAGCACTCAATTCGCTGGCACCTCTCCCGGTGCTCCCTTTCTCCCCAGAATCTCCCTAGATTCCACTCATCTGCACCTTCTCCCTCTCTTCAGCACAGTTGAGTGTCTGTATCTGAAATGTCCTATGAACAGGGTTCAGTGGAAATAAACAAACGCTGGCCACGGAAACAGGGAAGGCTGAATTTCTGTAAGCTCCTCTCTTACCAGCACTGCATGGTCTGTTCAGCTCTTCAGGCAGCCCCCTCTAGGCTCAGTCCTCCGTAATCACAGAAACCAGATCTCAAATCCCCCTGTGCCAGGAATCCCGCGGATCTCCTTTCCCCAGTCAGGGGTTGTGCCTGACCCAGGAGACACGGCTATCTGCCATGTGGTCTCCCTCTGACCCTCTGGGCTCAGAGGTCTGGCAAACTTTCCTGCCCAGATGCCTGCTTCTTTTACCTTTATAGGGAGCTCTCCCTTCCCGGCTGCATACCGTCTCACCAGATGTGTAATTTTGCCAATTCAAGGTGGGTTTTATTAGTTTCAGCTGTTTACTCCATCTGCTCTGGGACAAGACCTGGGGCACATCTGCCTATATCGCTGCCATCTTGTCAAAATCAAAGAGACTGCCTTGCCTCCATTGTATGCTCTTGCCTCCTTTGTAAATTAATAATAGGGCGTAATGACTTGGGTCCACTTCTGGGTTCTCTGTTCTGTTTCAGTGGTGTATATGTCTTTTCTAGTGCCAGTAGCAGGCAGTTTTGAGAATGGGGGCTTAATAGTATAGCTTAATATCTGGTATTGTGAGCATTCCATATTTTTTTCTTGTTCCCTGGATTTCTGAGGCTATTTTACTCCATATGAATTTTTGGAGAGTTTGTTCTTTGCCTGTGAAATATTCTGTTGGTATATTAATGGAGATTACATTGAATCATTAAATTGCTTTGTGTAGTCTGGACATCGTATTGATGTTAATTCTACCAACCCATCAACAGGGTATATTAGTCCATTGGTTGATATCTTTATCTCTTTTTCAATGTTCTGTCATTTTCCTAGTGCAGTTCTTTTATTACCTTCATTGATATGTTTCCTTAATTCTTTTATTGCAATGGTAAGTGGGATTCTTTTCTTAGTTTCTTGTTTTGTGAGTTCATTCTTGGTGTATAAAAAGACATATATTTTTGGGTGTTAATTTTGTATCCTGATACATGACCAAATTCATTTATTATGTGCTTTTCTGGTTGTGATGACTTTTATTTCTTCATGTCTGAGCACTATGGTAGCACTTCCTGTACTTTGTTGAACAGGAATGGTGATAATTGGCATCATTTTCTTGTTCCTGTTCTTTTAGGGGAAATGGTTTTAGTTTTTTCCTATTGAATATGATGTTGGCTGTGGGTTTCTCATATATGGCCTTTATCATGTTGAGTATGCTCCCTCTATTACCACATTGCTGAGAGTTTTTATCAAAATTAGGTGTTGTTTTTTTTCCAATTCTTTTTCTGTGTCTATGGATATGATCACGTGATTTTTGACCTTCAGTCTGTTTATGAGTTGTATCACGTTTATTGATTTGTGAATATCATACTAGCCTTGCATCCCTGGAATATATCCCACTTGATCATGGCATTTGGTCGTTTTAATATAATGCTGGATGCGATTTGCTAATACTTGGTTGAGGATCTTAGTATCTGTCATCATCAGCTATATTGACCTGTAATTCTCGTTCTTTGTAGTGTCTTTACCTTGTTTTGGAATTAGAATAATGCTGGCCTCATACAAAGAGTTTGGAAGTATTCTTTCCTCTTTGATTTTCTGAAACAGTTTGAGGAGTATAGATTGTAGTTTTCTGAATGATTGGTAGAACTCACCTGCGAAGCAGTCTGGACCTGAGCTTTTGTTGTTTGGAAGTGTTTTGATTACTGCTTCTCTTTCATCCGTTGTTATGAGCCTGTTCAGGTTTTTTAATTCTTTCTGAATCATTTTTGGTAGTTTGAATTTTTTACTGACTTCATCTATTCCATCCACATTGTCCAGCATTTTGGCATATAGCTGTTCATAGTATTTTCTTACAATCCTTTGAATTTCTGCGGTGCCAGTGCTTACTCCTTCACTCTTGTTTCTGATTTTACTTATTGGAATCATGTGTGTTTGCTTCTTAATGAGTCTGGCTAATGGTTTATCAGTTTTGTTTATCCTTTCATGGAACCAGCTTTTGGTTTCATTGAATTTTTTGTATCTGTTATTTTTTCTGCTGTAATCTTTATTTTTTCCTTCCTTCTACTTACTCTGGGCTCTTCTTGTTGGTCTCGTTCTAATTCTTAATTGTAGGCATAAATAGTTTATTGTTGATTTTTGTTATTTTCTGAGATATGTCTATAGTGCTATGAACTTCCCTCTCAGGACTGCTTTTACTGACTCCCAGAGATACTGTGTTGTTATTTTCCTTTTTTTCCAAAAAGTCTTTGATATTTTCTTGATCTCATTGTAACAAATTCATTGTTTAATATCATGCTATTTAGCCTCTAAGTGTTTAAATGTTTTGGGGTGTTTTTACTCTAGTTGATTTCTTATTTCATTCCACTGTGATCCAAGAAGATGCTTGATATGATTTAAATCTTCTTGAACTTGTAGGGACTTGTTATGTGTCCTACCATGTGGTCTATCTTTAGGAATGATCCATGTGCACTTGAGAAGAACGTATATTCTTCTCTGTTGGGGTGAAATGATCTAAAATGTCAATTAAATCCATCTAATGCAGTGTGTCCTTTAGAGTCTCTGTATGATTATTTTGTCACATGGAAGACCTATCCAGTGAAGTGATAGGAGTGATAAAAGTCTGCTACTATGACTGTCCTGTTTTCAGGCTCTCCATTAAAGTCTCCTAGAAGTCTCTTTGTTTGTTTTCTGTTTGTTTGTTTCAGATATATAAGTAATTCTTTCTGAATCAATTTTGGTAGTTGGCATTTTTTACTGACTTCATCTATTTCATCCACATTGTCCAGCATTTTGGCATATAGTTGTTCATAGTATTTTCTTACAATCCTTTGAATTGGTATACACACACACACACACACACACACATACACACACACACACACACACACACACACACTAGAGGCCTGGTGCACAAAAATTTGTGCACTCAGGGGGGAAGGGGGTCCCTCAGCCCGGCCTGTGCCCTCTCGCACTCTGGAACCCCTCGGGAGAAAACGACCTGCTCACTTAGGCCTGCTCCCGGGTGTCAGAGGGCAGGCCCAATTCCTAGGTGCAGCCCCTGTTCTGGCTCAGATCAGGGCTTTTTGGGGTGTTGCCGTGCCTTCCCCTGTCATGCACAGAGCAGGGCAGATTGGGAGGTTGTGATGCCACCCTCAGTCACGCTCAGGGTAGGGCCGATTGGGGGCTTGGGACACAGCCCCCAGTCACACTCAGGGTAGGGCGGATCAGGTGGTTGGGGCGCTGCCCTCTATCACCCACAGAGCAGGGCTGATCAGGGGGTTGGGTCGCTGCCACTGTCACACTCAGGGCAGGGCCAATGGGGAGGTTATGGCTCTATCCCGTCACACACAGAGCAGGGCCCGTGGGGGATGGGGGGTTGGGGCACAGCACCCTGTCAAACACAGAGCAGGGCTGATCAGGGGGTTGGGGCACCTTCCCCTGTCATGAACAGAGCAGGGCGGATAGGGAGGTTGTGGCCCCGCCCCCTGTCACACACAGAGCCACAGAGCGATCAGGGCGTTTGGGCGCTGCCTCCTGTCATGCTGATCCCAGTGCCGGTAGGCCTCTCAGCTCCACTGATCCCAGTGCTGGGAGGACTCGTGCCTCCACTGATCCCGGTGCTGGAAGGCATATTACCCTTTTACTATATAGGATAGAGGCCTGGTGCATGGGTGGTGCTGGCTGCTTTGCCCTTAAGGGTGTCCTGGATCAGGGTGGGGTCCCCACTGGGGTGCCTGGCCAGCCTGGGTGAGTGGATGATGGCTGTTTGCAGCTGGTCACAAACCCTTCAGGGTGTGGGACCCAGTGGGGTGCCTGGCCAGTCTGGGTCAGGGGCTGAGGGCTGTTTTCAGGCCAACTGAAGCTCCCAACTGCTCCTTTTTTTTTTCTTTTTTTTTTTTTTTATTCTGGGCCAATATTAGCTCAGGCTCCAGCTCTTAGGACTCCGCTCTTGAAAGCTGGTATCTGGATTGTTTCGGTTCTATAATTGAAACAATGTATAACTCCAGCTCTGAGTTCTCAGGCTTGCTGAAAGCAGGTTTCTGGGGTTTTGTTTAGCTTCTATATTTGTTACAATGTTTCTTAAACTGCAAGCTCGGAGGCCGGCTAGGCAGGTGGGGAACGCTGGAGTCCTCTATCAATGAAGCAAGCAAGCCTCATGTTAGTTTCAAGCTGCCTGGCTGCCAGCTGCCATCATAGCTGGCAGTTAATTTGCATATCTCGCTGATTAGCCAATGGGAAGGGTACAGGTCCTATGGGAATTACCATGTTTCTCTTTTATTAGATAGGAGATTATATATATATATTCCTATGCTGGGTGAATATATATTTACTAGGTTAATATTTTCTACTGGTTGATCCCTTTGGTATCATGCAGTGACCTTCCTGTCTCTTGTGATGGCCTTTATTAAAAAGTCTATTTTGTGTGATATGAATATTGCTACTCCAGCCTTTTTTTCTTTCCATTTCCATGGAAACTTTCCCATTCCTTCACTCCAATCCTTTGTGTGTCTTTTCTTTTCAGATGGCACTCCTGTAGACAGCATATACTTGCATCATATTTTTGTATCCATTTTGATACCCTATGCCTTTTGATTGGAGCAGTGACCGATTTATATTTAGAGTTATTATTGATAGGTATTTATTTCTTTCCATTTCCATTCTGTATGGCTAAGTTTCTCTCTCTGTTTCTTTTTCTCATGACAGCAATCCCTTTGGGATTTCTTGTAATGCTGGCTTGATGACAATTTAATCCTTTAGCCCTTTTCTGTGTATGAACCTCTGTATTTGAAGGTCTATTTTGAATGAAAGAATTGCCGAATAATGTAATCTTGGTCTCAGATCCTTACTTTCCATTAACTGGAGTACTTCATTCCAATCCCTTCTGGCCTGAAGTGTTTCAGATGAGATATCAGGACTCAGCCTTATGGGCACTCCTTCGTAGCTAACAGTTTTCTTTTCAATTGCTGCCTTGAAGATTCTCTCTTTGTCTTTAATTTTTGGCATTTTAATTATGATGTGTCTGGGCACGGGTTTGTTTGGGTACTTCTTCTTTGGGGTTCTCTTTGGCTCTTGATCTTGTGGGGGATTTTCCTTTACCAGGTTAGGAAATTGTTCTGCCATTGTTTCTTCAAAGACCTTCTCTATGCCTTTCTACCCTCCTGCCTCTTTTGGCACACTTGCTATTCTAATTCTGTTATGTAAGTGGTCCTCCTGTTTGTATTATGTCATTTTATATCTAGGACTGTTCTTCTTTTCATAGGCACTATATCTTTTTTCATGCTGTTGAGCTCTTTTACCTTCATAACTCTGAAGTCAGATTCAGATAAATGTCTTCTCTGTGCTTCATCTCTCTCTATATTTGGAGAATTCTCTCGTTCTCTCATTTGGGGATTGTTTCTTTATTTCCACTTTCTGGCTTTCTGTGTCGGTTTGTGGTGACAAGTAGGGTAGATCCTCTCTGACTCTCAGTCTCTAGTGCAGAACATTGTTAAAGGATGTTTCTGAATAAATTAGGTCAGGCAAAGACTCAAAGCCTCCAGAGACCTCCTCTGTCTATAGACTGATAGGATTCCAACTTAACTTGCCTCCAAGGCAATGGTCCTCAGGTTATAGCAAGAGTTTGTTTCAACAGGGTGGGGCAGTTGCCTCTGCCTGGAGGTTAATTGTTATTTATAATCTCTTCAGGGTCCTCAGGGCAAGGTGTTTCCCAGTAGTGTGTGTTAATGGTCTCCCCTCCAGGAAAGGCAAATGTCTGCCTGGGAAAGATTGTCTCTGCTGCATGTGAAATGACTCCTCCCAGGAAATTTGAAGTGTCTGTCTTCTGTGCTGGAAACCCTTGACTCCCCAGTTCTGGCTTTTTCCCTCACAGCTCCAGTCTACTTCACCCTCCCCTTGCCAGGGCACAAGGTGTGTGGCTCCACAGGGAAATTTGTGTGATGGCCCTTTAAGAGGATACCTGAATTTCTAGCTGTCTCTCCCTGCCAGACAGTGCCCTGCTGCTATTCACATCCATAGGTAATATGGGTACCCTCCTCAGTTCTGGTGCTCTCTACTAGGAGGCCCAGCTTGGGGATTAGACCCAGAGTTCTCAGTGGCAGTCCACCAAAGCTGAGATATCTCTCCAGGACTTCAGTTGCTGTCTGTGGGTGTCAGGCCTGCCAGTTCAAGCCTCCTCTCCTCCTACCAGTATCTAAGTGGTCTCCACCTTCGGTCCTCAGGTGTCCGGCTTCTCTCCTGTGATTTTTCCATTTATTATTCAGGAATTTTTTTCTGTATTTTAGTTGGAATATCAGTTTGTTCCTGGGAGCATGTCCCTGTAGCATCCACTTATTCTGCCACCATTCTTTTAAATATATTTTTCTTTATCTCAGAGAGAAAGGGAGAGCGAGTGAGAGTTAGAAACATCAATGATGAGAGAGAATCATTGATCAGTTCCTTCTGCATGCCCCAGACTGGAGATTGAGCCCACACCCAGGCAAGTGCCCTGGACCTGAATCAAATCTTGGCCCTTCAGTCTGAAGGCCAGTGATCTGTCCACTGTTCCAAACTGGCTAGGGCTCTGCCACCATTTTTAATCTTCTTCAGAATCCCTCTGCATTGTAAAGTCCCTGCTAACATTCTTGTCCAATACGCTCCTTTTCATGTGGTTTCAGGATGGAGTTGTGCATGAAGGCCCTAATTTCCTGTGAGTGCACATTCTGATCAATAGCACCATCAGGAAATGTGCATTAAGGCATGCTCAGTAGGCATATAGTAACTGAAACCTGCCATGTCTCTTACTGTTTCTGTCTCTGTTTGGATCATGATGGAGCCCAACTGAGGCTCTTGTTTCCAATAGCATACTAAAGGATACACCCTGGATTTCAAGCCATGTTCTTCTGAGAATACTTTGGAAAAGGTGCCCTACTCTAAAATATATTAGGCCATTTAATTATAAGGCCATATATTTTTATAAGGATAAGGCTTTCCTTTTTTAATTGTTTTTATTGCTTAAAGTATTTCAAAGTGTATTACAGATGTCTCCCTTTTTTTTTTTTTTCCTCCCCTTGACCTCCCCGGCTTCCCCCACACCCCAGTTTTTATTTCTTATTGAATGAATAGTCTAAGAATCACATAAATATATAAAGATATACTTTGTGCTTCCAACAATCATATACTAAATGAGGAAATATGGAGACCAAATAACTACATCTTAATCAATAGAATATAAGTACAATAGGTCCTCATGTTACATTTAAGATCTATTCCTACAGCACTTCATAACGATTTTTGCCGTAAGTCAGAACCCACCTAAATAAGAATCTACATCACTCACATGGAGCACACATACACAGCAGTAATGAGGTGAAACAATAAAAAAATAAAATATAAAAATAAAAAAATTAAAAGGAAAATAAGGATTCCTGACCTTTACTTGTGGTAAATCCTATCTAATAATAGACAAACAGGGTATTGACACTATCTTCCCTTAACCTCCCATTGGCTAATCAGCACAATATGCAAATTAACCACCAAAAAAGATGGCGGTTAATTTGCATCAGTAGGTGCCCAATGGCTATAGGCTATTGGAGCCTGCAATCAGAGCTGAGAGGTCCCCGGCCAACGCCTGATGCCTTGGTCAGAAGCGCTAGGCCTGGGCAAGGGCAGAGCTGGGATGGTGGGTAGCAGGGTGGTGAGCCAGCGATGGTGGGGAGCAGGAGAGGAGTTGGCGATGGTGGGAGCTGGAGGTCCTCTGCCCAGGCCTAATGTCTTTGCCAGAGGCGTTAGGTTTGGGCAGGGGAGGAGTCTGTGATTGTGGGGAGCATGGGGTCTCCTGCCCATGGCATTAGGTCTTATCAGGGGTGGAGCTGGCAATCCTGGAGAGTTGGTGGTCCCCTGCCCAGGCCTAATGCCCCGGCCAGAGGCATTTGCCCTGTGCACGGGCAGAGCCAGCAATTGCGGGGAGCAGGGAGGCAGCTGGCAATGGCGGGGAGTAGGGGAAGAGCCAGTGATCAGGGGGAGCAGGGTCTGAGCAGAAGATTGAGGGAGCTGGTTGTCCCCTGCCCAGAGCTAATGACTGCACAACAGGCATTAGGCCTGGCCAGAGGCATTTGCCCTGTGCACGGGCAGAGCCAGCAATTGCGGGGAGCAGGGAGGCAGCTGGCAATGGCGGGGAGTAGGGGAAGAGCCAGTGATCAGGGGGAGCAGGGTCTGAGCAGAAGATTGAGGGAGCTGGTTGTCCCCTGCCCAGAGCTAATGACTGCACAACAGGCATTAGGCCTGGCCAGAGGCATTTGCCCTGTGCACGGGCAGAGCCAGCAATTGCGGGGAGCAGGGAGGCAGCTGGCAATGGCGGGGAGTAGGGGAAGAGCCAGTGATCAGGGGGAGCAGGGTCTGAGCAGAAGATTGAGGGAGCTGGTTGTCCCCTGCCCAGAGCTAATGACTGCACAACAGGCATTAGGCCTGGGCAGGGACCAAGCCCGCAATTGGTGTGAACTCCAGAGGAAAAACCTTTTCTGATTGCTCATTAGTTAGCTCCCTCTATGCCACTGGTAATATTCTTAGTAAATTGGGTAATAAGAATCAAAATAGGTGAGCTAGGGTTTTTTACCACACTCCTGGAGAAAAAAGGAAGGTCCACTGCTGGAGCGTTAAGAAATGTCATATCCTATCCTTGCTGGTTTTGCTGAGTGGATAATGCCTTGGCCTGCCCACTGCTGGGTCTTGGTTCAATTCTGGCTAAGGGCATGTATGTAGGTTGCAGGCTCCTCCCTGGCCTGGGCCCAGGTCAGGGCTCATGCAGGTGGCAACCAATCAAAGTGTTCCTCTCACTTTGATGTTTCTCTCTGTCTTTCCCTTTCTCTTCCACATTCTTTAAAAGTCAATGGAAACATATCCTCAGGTGAGAAGGAAGGAAGGAAGGAAGGAAGGAAGGAAGGAAGGAAGGAAGGAAGGAAGGAAGAAAGAAAGAAAGAAAGAAAGAAAGAAAGAAAGAAAGAAAGAAAGAAAGAAAGAAAGAAATGTCATATTCTATGAAAGACACATCTTGAAAATGCCTAAAGAAAGTTGTCATTTTTTTCATAGTAAAGGGACTGGAGTCCCTGTTGATGAAAACACCTTGGTGGCTGAGGTGACTGGCAGTGGCTGCAACAGCGGCGTATTTGAGCTGATGCCTTTGCCTGATCAGCCCAGTCACCTCCCACAAACGGAGGCCAGGCTGTGGCTTAGGCCCACTCCCCTAAGGGAGCAGGGAGCAGGGAGCAGGGAGTAGGACATCCCCTGAGGGCTCCCAGAATGTGATAGGGGCCAAGCTGGGCTCAGGTACCCCCCTCCAGTGCACAAATTTTTGTGCACCTTGCCTCTAGTAAATAATAAAAAACATTAAGCACATATGTAAATACATCAAAATGATGGAAGTTTATTTAAAATGAATAATTGGAGGATGACAGTGTAACCACAAAATGATGTACTTTGAGTCCAATGTAACCCAAGCACTGTCTGCATTTTCTCAACAGACTGAAAAGTGATTAATGTGGGTTCTGATGGTGTTTTTAATGAAAACAAAGGTGGGAAGGCACACTTGAAAGAATCAGGCATTGCAAGTTCCAAATCAGAGCATGCATATAGTTGTGAAGAAATCAGGTAAAAGTGACTTATTCATATTAGTAAAGAGATGTTTTAAAGTCTAACATAGAGACCCTCACTATAAATTATGTTGGAAAATTGAAAGTATTGAGAGCATCAGTGTAGTTAAGAAGAATATGCCTCTGCACTTGAATATAGACAAGCAGCCTGCCCATTTCAATTTTGGATGAGCTTGTGAGCAAAGAAAATTAGTGAAAGGCTCATTTAGGAGCATTAGTGGAAAGAATTAGCCCTGAAACATAGTACTGTTTGTGGGAGATGTAATATTTCTCATATTTGAAGGCGATTCAGTGCCCTTCATATGAGCCGTTAAATACAGCTAAAGAGCAGTAAAATCTATATGGCCATCATTACCAAAATTCAGTATATACCTTTAAATTTTTCAGAATTAGAAGAGAACCATGCTAAATGGGTGACAAATTATGAAATGATTAGAGGCCCAGTGAATGAAATTCAAGCACCAGTGTCATCCCACAGCTTGGCCTGTGCCCTCACGCAATCTGGGACCCCTTGGGAGATGTGGGACTGCCAGGTTAGGTCTGACATCTCCTGAGGGATGTAGCAGTGCACGAAATGGCAGGCAGCTGGGCAAGAGCCCAAGCTGGAGCCACGTGCTCTGTTCCCGCTCATCCAAGCCCCACTCCACCTGCCACCACCAATTGATAGCATTGTGGCATAGGCAGTGAAGGCTCCTGCTGACACAGCTGCATTCTCCAGTTATGAGCCTGGCTTCTGCCTGAGCAAGGGTCCACTGTGGGAGCTCCCTGACCACCAGGGGGAAGGTCCTGTGTTGAGCATCTGCCACCTGCTGGTCAGTGTGCATCATAGCAACCACTCATAATGGTCCCTTAGGCTTTTGGCCCAATAAAATGTTACTATTCCCAGATGACATCTTGCCACTATTAGAATACTAGTGGCCCTAATTAATTAATTAATTAATTAATACTAAGGAAATACTAATTAATACTAAGGAATTAATTAGAAGAAATATTGTAATACTGCTGTTTGCCCTTTCTCTATAATAGATGTGTCTACCAAATTCAGGATTGACCATGACAAATTGAAACACATGCATGCTATTGGCGCCAGCAAGAGCTGCATATGTTTCACACATGGGCAGGTCAACCTAGAGTGATAGAGAGAGAGAGAGAGAGAGAGAGAGAGAGAGAGAGAGAGAGAGGAAACTTGCTTAACTAGATCTGCTTTCTGAGTTAGCTAAATTTTTTCCAACCCAGGGAAGCAGCATAACTTCTCTTTCAGGTAATTGTCAGCAACACAGCAGTAAATTTCAACACAAAGCAGGTTATTATTGTAGCTCACCCAAGGAGAACAAATAGTAAACCATTTAACTGCAGCAGTGTTTGACTATATTCTTCACAGTGAGAAAACGTGAAGTCATTTACAAGTTCCATCATTTCTTCCTTATTTTCAGTCAGGTCAAGTTTCTAAGCTTTCTAAATCTCAGTTTTCTGGCTAATGAAGAGAAAATAGGATACCACCAAGTCTGCCATCTACCTATTCCACGACTTCTGTGAGGATCACATGACACATGGGAAAATGCTTCACAGACATTTGGTTAGTGTAAAATATTCCCACCTGGCTGTAAACCAAGCCGTGTTCCAGGACTGAAGAAACTGCAAGGAGGTGAGGCCCTGTGGAGAGGAAGCATTGCTACATGAAGTCATTACCCAGATGGACACTTAGCATATTTGCCTTTTATAAATGTAGATTGCCAGTGCACATCATGTATACTGGCTGTGGGTCTGATGGTCACAAAGACATACAGTCTGTCACTTAGTCTTTTATATATAGACTAGAGGCCCGGTGCACAAAAATTTGTGCACTCGAGGGGGAGGGTGGGTCCCCTCAGCCCGGCCTGTGCCCTCTCACAGTCTGTGACCCCTCGGGAGATAACGACCTGCTGGCTTAGGCCTGCTCCCAGGTGGCAGAGGGCAGGCCCAATCCCTAGGTGTAGCCCCTGGTCAGGCTCAGAGTAGGGCTGATTGGGGAGTTGGAGCGCCTTCCCCTGTCACGAACAGAGAGGGCGGATAGGGAGGTTGTGGTCCTGCCCCCTGTCACACACAGAGCCACAGGGCGATCAGGGGGTTTGGGCACTGCCCCCTGTCACGCTGATCCTGGTGCCGGGAGGCCTCATGGCTCGGCTGATTCTGGTGCTGGGAGGCATATTACCCTTTTACTATATAGGATAGAGGTCTGGTGTATGGATGGGGGCCGGCTGGTTAGCCCTGAAGGGTGTCCTGGATCAGGGTGGGGGTCCCCACTGGAGTGCCTGGCCAGCCTGGGTGAGCGGATGATGGCTGTTTGCAGATGGTCAAACACCCTTCAGGGTGGGGGTCCCCACTGGGGTTCCTGAACAGTCTGGATGAGGGGCTGAGGACTCTTCAGGTTGGCGGGTGACTGAAGCTCCCAATCGCTCCTTTTTTCTTTTTCTTTTTCTTTTTTTTTTTTTTTTTATTCTGGGCCATCTTTAGCTCTGAGGCTTGGCCTCAGCTCTTAGGCCTCTGCTGCTGAAAGCAGGTATCTGGTTTGTTTGGGTTCTATAATTGAAACACTGTTTCAACTCTAGCTCTGAGATCCTGGCTGGCTGAAAGCAGGTTTCTGGGGTTTTGTTTAGCTTCTATATTTGTAACAATTTTTCAAACTGCAAGCTCTGAGGCCGGCAGCGGCAGGCGGGGAACGCTGGAGTCCTCTGTCACTGAAGCAAGCAAGCCTCATGTTCACTTCCACTTGCCTGGCTACCGGCCACCATCTTGGCTGGCAGTTAATTTGCATATCACCCTGATTAGCCAATGGGAAGTGTAGTGGAGGTATGGCTAATTACCATGTTTCTCTTTTATTAGATAAGACTAGAGGCCCGGTGCACTAAATTCATGCACGGGGGTGTCCCCTCAGTTTAGCCTGTACCCTCTCCAATCCGGAACCCTTTGGGGGATGTCAAGGATAAGGCCTAAACTGGCAGTCCGACATCCCTCTCACAATCTGGGACTGTTGGCTCATAACTGCTCACCTGTCTCCTGCCTGATTGCCCCTAACAGCCCCACCCTGCCAGCCTGATCACTCCTAACCACCTCTGCCTGCTGGCCTGGTCAGGCCTAATTGCCTCCCCTGCCAGGCTTGTCAGCTCCAACTGCCCCCTCCACTGACCTGGTCACCCCTCACCGGCCACCCTGCTGGCCTGGTTGCCCCACACAGCCTGCTGTTCAGTTGTTTGGTTGTCCCTCACCAGCCCCCCTGCTGGCCTGATCTCCCCACACAGACTGCTGTTAAGTCATTTGGACATACCTCACTGCTCCCCTTGTCTGCTTGGTCGCTCCACGGAGCTGCTGTTTGGTGGATTGGTGGTTTCGGTCGTCACAGTCACTGGCTATATATATATATATATAGACTAGAGGCCCAGTGCACAAAAATTTGTGCACTCTGAGGGGTCCCTCCTCTCGTCCTATGCCCTCTTGCATCTAGGACCCTTCGGAGGAAGTCCACCTGCTGGCTTAGGCCCGCTCCCTGGGCAACCAGGCTCAAGCTGGCAGTCAGACATCCCTCTGGCAGCTCAGCAGCCCTCGGGGGATGTCAACTTACCATCAGGGAGCAGATCTACGCTCCAGTTGGACATCCTTAGTGCTGCTGAGGAGGTGAGAGGGGCTCCTACCACCACCACGGTGTTGGCAGTCCTTAGCCAGGCTTGTGGCAGAGCAGAGCCCCCCCTGTAGGAGTGCACTGACCACCAGGGTACAACTCCTGCATTGAGGATCTGGCCCCTGGTGGTCAGTGTGTGTCATAGTGACCAGTCATTCCCAGTCATTCTGCTGCTAGGGTCAATTTGCATAGTAACCTTTTATTTTACAGGATAGAGGCCTGGTGCACAGGGGTGGGCCTGCTGGTTTGCCCTGAGGGTGTCCCACATCAGGGTGGGGGTCCTTCTGGTTCCCCTGGCCAGCTTGGGTGAGGGGCTGATGGGTGTTTGCAGGCTGGGCACACTCCCTTCAGGGTGGGGGTGCCCACTGGAGTGCCTGGCCAGCCTGGATGAGGGGCTGATGGCTCTTTCAGGCTGGTCAAGCCCCACCCCAGTGGAGACCCTAACCCCATGTAGGTTTGGCCAGCCTGGGTGAGGGACTGATGTCTGTTTATAGGCTGGCCACACACCCTTAAGTGTGGGGATCCCCACTGGGGTGCCTGGTCAGTCTGGGTGAGGGGCTGAGGGCTGCTTTTAGGCTGGCCAAGACCCTGGCGATGGAAGCTCCCAGCCTCTCCTCTTTTTTTTTATATTCTGGAATTTATTTACCTACTATAATTGAAAATTTGTAGCCTTGAGTGGAGCCCAGAGCCAGCTAGGGTGGGCGGGAGGCTTGGCTTCCTCCATCGCCAGGGGCAACCAAAGCCTCCTGCTCGCTAAAACTCCGAGGCCATGGCCAGCTTAAAGCAGGAATCTGGGATTTATTTATCTTCTATAATTGAAAATTTGTTGCCTTGAGTGGAGCCCATATCTGGCCATGGCAAGCAGGGAGCTTGGCTTCCTCCATCACTGGGGCAACCAAGCCTCCTGCTTGCTCCAGCTCCGTGGCTGCCAGCTGCCTTATTGGTTGGGTTAATTTGCATATAGTCATTCTGATTGGCGGGTGGGCATAGCTTAGGTGTAGTGAAGGTATGGTCAACTTGCAAGTTTGTCCTTTACTAGTGTAGCTTAGAGGCCTGGTGCACAAAAATTTGTTCACTCGGGGAGGTCCCTCAGCCCCGCTTGTGCCCTCTTGCAGTCTGGGACTCCCTCGGGGGATGTCCACCTGCTGGCTTACCATGTCCACCTCAGCTGGAAGTCAGACATCCTTCTGGCCACCTGAGAGCGCTCAGGAATGTCCACTTGCAAGCAGGGAGAAGGCGCAAGCTGCAGTCAGATGACCTTAGCGCTGCTGAGAAGGCTGGAGAGGCTCCCAACACAACCACTGTGCTGGCCCCCATCAGCCTGGCTTGTGACTGAGTAGAGCTCCCCCTGTGGGAGTGCACTGACAACCAGGGGGGCAGCTCCTACATTGAAGATCTTCTCCCTGGTGGTCAGTGTGTGTCATAGTGATCAGTCATTTCCAGTTGTTCTGCTTATAGAGTTAAACTGCCTATTACCCTTTTACTATATGGGACAGAGGCCTGGTGCACCAGTAGGGGCTGGCTAGTTTGCCCTGAAGGGTGTCCTGGATCAGGGTGAGGATCCTTCTTGTATGCCTGGCCAGCCGTGGTGAGGGCCTGAGAGCTGTTTTTAGCTCCCTGGTGACCCAAGCTCCCAGACTCTCCTTTTTTTAGTTTTTGGGGATTTATTTTTTTTGGCGGGTGGTTTATAATTGAAACTTTGTAGCCTTCATCAGAGCCCAGGGCCAGTCAAGGCAGGTTGGAAGCTTTGATTTCCTCATCGCCGGGGGAAACCCAAGCCTCCTATTTGCTCCAGCTCTATGGCCACCACCATCTTAGTTGGGTTAATTTGTATACTTCGTCCTGATTGGCTGGAGGGCGTGGCTTGTGGGTGTAGCAGAGTGATGGAATGATGGTTGATTTGCATCTTTCTGTTTTATTAGTGTAGACTAGAGGCCTGGTGCACAAAAATTTTTGCACTCTGAGGGGGTCACTCAGCCTGGCCTGTGCTGTCTCGTGGCCTGGGACACCTCGAGGAATGTCCACCTGCCTGCTTAGGCTCGCTCCCCAGGGGACTGGGCCTAAGCTAGCAGTCAGACATCCTTCTGGCAGCCCGGGATGTCCACTTGCCAGTGTGGAGTAGGCCTAAGCTGCAGTCGGACATCCTTAGTGCTGCTGAGGAGGCAGGAGACGCTCCAACCACCACCACTGTGCTGGCAGTCATCAGCCAGGCTTGTGGCTGAGCTGCACTCCCCCAGTGGGAGCACAGTGACCACTGGGGGCAGCTCTTGCATTGAGCATCTGCCCTCTGGTGGTCAGTATGTGTCATAGTGACCAGTCATTCCCAGTTGTTCTGCTGTTAGGGTCAATTTGCATATTACCCTTTTAGTATATAGGATAGAGGCCTGGTGCATGGGTGGGTGCTGTCTGGTATGCCATGAAGGTTGTCCCGGATCAAGCTTGGGGTCCTGCTGGCATGCATGGCCAGCCTGGGTGAGGGGCTGAAAGCCATTTTCAGGCTGGCCACGCCCCCCAGCTTCCCAAGCTCCCAGACTCTCCTTGAGTGGAAACCAGTGCTGGCTGGAAGCAGATATTGGGAATTTATTTATCTTCTATAAATGAAACTTTGTAGCCTTGAGCAGAGCCCATGGCCAGCCAGCGCAGACAGGAACCTTGGCTTCCTCCATTGCCTGCGGAAACACAAGCCTCCTGCTTGCTCCAGTTCTGTGGCTGCTGTCATCTTTGTGACAGAGTGATGGCTAATTTGCATATTGTTTTTTTTTTATTAGATAGGATATATAGATATACCCAAGTGCACAAGAAGAGCACAAGGCTTTTCCTCTGTCCAAAATCTTTTTGAAAGTACACCATGAAATGTTCTTAGATCAGTGAGGAAGTTGATTTTGAAATTGAATGCGCATTACTTGGCATATTATGGACTTCCAGGAGCAATGGAAAGTGTTTTAACTGAGATGCTAATAATTCAATACTTGCATAATGAAGGAATTATTAATTCATAAGTGAAAGTGCATGGAGAGTGGGGGTAGCAGGACGATTAAGAAGCTTTCAGTAATGTTGACAAGAGATTGTGAGAAAGACAGTACAAAGTAGAGAAGGAGAAAAGTTGACAAATTCTTGTCAAGATATAGGAAGACACTGATAAATATGTATGTGGACATCATGGAAATTGTTGCACTTTGTTCAGGAGTAGACAGGTTTTTCCCACCGATGGTAATTTAAGAAATTAAAGAAGATATACAGGGAGGACAAGTTGTCAAAAGATAATACATTCCAGAATAACATGCTATAGCGCATTTAACCATGAGCTCATTGGAGTCTTAGAGGAAATGTAAACATTTTCATTGAAAGAGGAAATAAAGTGGTGCTTTGAATAGTTGCTTTTTCCTTAAAACCTTGATCTCCATTGTGATATCCTCACATAAGTATTTGTCATTTACAGGACCGCTGTCATGTGTGAGAGAGAATTATGCAGGCGTTCCTTGCACAAAGAATACCCCTTCCAGGAGAAATTACCATTTGTCTCCAAGAGATGATGACGGCACTACTAGTTATAGGTAACCGGCAACAAAACATAAGGACACCTAATGTATACTAGGTACTGTTGTTGGTGAAGTGAAATTCATCTATCATAACAATAAATATTTACCATTGACAAACTAAGTAGCATGTAGTATGTTCAGAGTCCTAATTTCCATTATTTTCAACAGCAGCCAGACCTTGTCACCTTTCTGTTCCTTGTGCGCAGGATTCTAGTTGTTCTAAATCCCCAACATTTCCTGATGTTTTCCTCTTCAAACATTGGAACCTACTTAGGAATAAAGTATCTCATTTTAGTTGATTGGCACTTCCCTAATGACCCATTCTTTCATGAGATTGTTAGCTGTTTGTGTATCTTCTTTGGAGAAATGTCTCTTGAAGCCTTCTGCCCATTGGCATTTTCCTATTTGTGTAGTCAGAGTGTGTCCCTATTCTGTATCTTAGAAGGTGATTTCAAAATACTTCCGCTTTATTTCCTTCAGTTATTCTGGCAGAGATGATCCAGGTTCCCGAGTCAGGAAGCATTATGGCCCACCATCTAGGGAGGATGCACACCGGGAACATGGCCTTTCAGGTTCTGGAGATGAGCACTCCTGTAGGAGACACAGGTGTTTAAAAGCCTTCTCTCTTTTTATCCAGTAGCACACTGCAGTTGTTAACTTGGACAAAATTAATACCGTGTTTTTTTAAGGTAGTGATCATGATGGCTGTGGCAGCAGTCCTGGTAGATATTATTCTGAATATCGAACTGGAGGCTCTTACAGAGGTTCATATGAGAGCTATGGTAAGGGTCAAGACAGACTGTGTGTAAGTGATAGGATTAAATTTAACAGGCCGCCTTGTGATTTACTCTAATTTTACTTCCATTTGCCACAGGGAGGACTATATGCAGTATGGGCTTTGTATTATCTGGGAGTTCTTGTTTTCTTTTGTTAGCAGCTCATTTGGAACAGTGCAATTCTTTCAGGGGTGAAGGATCACACTCATTTATTGTCTTTATTAAAGAAACAAAGTACAACTTTTTCTTTTTCTTTTTTTTTCTCACCTGAGGATATATATCATTGACCTCGGGAGAGGTACGGAGGGAGTGGGGCTGAGAGAGCTCTACATCAATGTGAGAGAGATACTTTGTTTGGTTTCTTCATGTACAATCCCCATCCAGGGACAGGAATGGACCCTGAAAACCAGGGTCATGCCCTTGACCTGGAATCAAACCCGGTATCCTGCAGTGCAAAGGCTGGTGCTCGACACACTTAGGCACACCAGCCAGGGGGTTATTTTTACTTTTTTCTTTTTCAGAAGGAGAATTTGACAGTGTGAAGCATAGGAATAATACGAAGGTCAGGATTTCAGCCTGTTTCCAGAAAATGTGCCTTCACATCCTATCTAATAAAAGAGAAAAATGTTAATTGGCGTACGACGATACCCTTTTCATTGGCTAATCAGGGCTATATGCAAATTACTGCCAACTAAGATTGGCAGTTAACTGCCAACATAGGCGCAATGCTTGGAGGCGAAAGGGGAAGGAGGGAAGAAGCTGCCTGCCGCTGACTGCAATCGGAAACCCAGGCAGCAGCCAAGAGCCAGAGAACCAAGCTGCCTTTGCTCGGGGAAGCCAGGCCTCCTTTGCTGGCTTCTGTGATAAGAGAACCTGGCCGCCTTTGCCGGCCCTGGGCCAGTAATGGGAGAAGCTGGGTGGGGCAGGGAAGAGGCGGATGTCCGCCTGGCTTCTCAGATCACTGATCACCAGTGATGGGAGAACACCCAGAGGCGGGGCCAGAGGCCAGGCTGCATAGCTGCCTGGGGACACCATCTGGACCCCAGGGGCGACACAGCCAGGCCCCAGAATGAGACCCAGGGCCCGGGGCTGAGTTGAAGCTGTGGTACGCAATCCAGTGCCTGGGCTGAGGAGACCCAGAAGGAGACCCAGGCGCCGGGGCTGTTTTTGCCACTGGGGCACGCAATCCGGTGCCCAGGCTGAGGAGACCCAGGGCCCGGGGCTGCGTCGCAGCTGGGGCACGCCATCCGGTCTGGGGGTGATACAGCCAGGCCCCAGAAGGAGACCCAGGCACCAGGGCTGTATCGCTGCTGGGGCACGCGATCCAGTACCTGGGCTGAGGAGACCCAGAAGGAGACCCAGGGGCCTCGCAAGACGAGAGTCTCCATGGTCAGATGGTGTGGTGTCGGGACAGGAATAAAGACCCGAGGTGACTCAGATGCCTGGCCACAGGGTTAGACCAGCCAGCAGGGCCTTTCAGTTGGGAGTGGGGTGGGGGTGGGGCGAGGGAGGCAAGCCGGAAATAGAGAACTACAACTCCCAGGAGGCTTAGCGGCCAGGGCCTGGGTGCCTGGCTGTGAAATCGGATGGGCTATAGTTTCGCAAGCCACTTTAAACTAGAGGCTTGCAAGGTTGGAAGTTCTGCGTAGGGAGCCAGGGAGAAATGGAGCTGGAGCAGAGAGAGGGGTCCATGGCAGCTGTGGGCTTTGAGGAGTTCTCAGCACCTCCCGGCTGGGAGCTGGCGCTGCCTCAGCTGAAGGTGGTCACATCCTGGAGAGCGAGCTTGAGACCGAAGTGTAGTTTGTGTCTGGGGGTCTGGGCAGCTCCAGCCTCCAGGAGCGAGATGAAGAGGAGGAGGCAGCCTGAGGCCAGCAAGGGTGGCGCCAACAGGAACTCAATCGCAGGAAGTACCAGGCGTTGGATCGCTGCAGGGAGATCGAGCAGGCGAAGGAGCGGGTCCTGAACAGGCTCCATCAGATATAGAGGATAACATGGAGACTCCAGCAGGAGCGGAGGTTCCTCATGAAGGTGCTGGACTCCTACGGTGACAACTACCGGGCCAGCCAGTTCACCATCTTACTGGAGGACGAGGGCAGCCAGGGCAGAGACGCCCCCAACCCAGGCAACACTGAGAACGAGCCTCCAGAGAAAGAGGGGTTGTCCCCGCCCAGGAGGACGCCATCGCCCACAGAAGCCAGCAGCCCGGCCCCTGGCGAGGGGCCCAGCAGTTGGAAGAGGTGGCGAGTGCCATAGGAAGGGCACTGGGCAGGAGTCCCACTGACTCCGGAGCTGGCCCCCATGCAGATAAAGGTGGAGGAAGACTTTGGCTTCTAAGCCCTCGAGGCTCTGGACTTAAGTTGGGTTTCTCGGGGGCCAGACAAGCTGCTGCCCTACCCCACCCTAGCCAGCTCCCCCTTTGACTGACCCCCCAATAAATGGACCCGATGCAAAAAAAAAAAAGCGTATAGAGGCATGTTTATAGGATCAAATAGTATAAATATAGATGTAACAGGACAATAAAAAGAGAACCTGGCTATGATGATAACCTGAATGCTGCCTCTGTGTCATTCCTTCTTTGGGAACCCCTGGACCTGCTGGGGCTGGACCCCAACATTCCTCTTCTTATAAGGACTTCAGTGAGATGGGCTAAGGGTCCCACTGGAACTGCCACAATTTAATGTAATCCCCTCTTTAAAGATCTTATCTCCATATACAGGTACATTCTGAGGTTCTGGGGATTAGGATTTTAACATACATTTTGTTGATTACCCAAATCAGCCCTTAACAACCAGCATGTTTCAGAAAGTAGATTCCTACAGGGTTATTTACCAAACATTCAGAAGTATTTTTAAAAGAGCTAAGCCCCTCGCCCACCGTGTGGGCCCCTCCCAGCGAAGAGCGAAGGCCTGGGTTCCAGGCACCGGAGGAAAACTTTTGCCAGCAGCCAGGGGAAGGGGCCCCCAAGGGTCCCCAGATTGAGAGAGGGCACAGGGTGGGCTGAGGGACCCACCCGAGTGCACAAATTTTTGTGCATCGGGCCTCTAGTATATTCATAATCAATTATTTCAGTTAAAACATTATTCTTCAGCTGTATTTTAGGTAAATGTAAGCTCCCTTGCCTGCCTCAGAATTACTGACATATTTTTTGGACAGGAGTATGTATAAAAGCATAGGTTTTCCAACTATCTAAGGCTATAGTAGGGTCATGTCATACTGACTTAAAATTATTCGTTAAGATGTTAAAGTAGCCAAAACTGGTTTGGCTCAGTGGATAGAGCGTCGGCCTGCGGACTGAAAGGTCCCAGGTTCGATTCCGGTCAAGGGCATGTAACTGGGTTGCAGGCACATCCCCAGTGGGGGATGTGCAGGAGGCGGCTGATCGATGTTTCTCTCTCATCGATGTTTCTGACTCTCTATCTCTCTCCCTTCCTCTCTGTAAAAAATCAATAAAATATATTTAAAAAAATGTTAAAGTGTTGTTATTTGGTCACTGACTTTACAGGTAGCCCAGGTGGATCAGCACCAACATGAGGGCCCCTCTGACTTATGGTGGAAGGAGTCGCTGGGATGATTATTACAGCCGCAGATGAGATGGATATGATGGAGCGGGGATAACAATTACTGCAACAACCGATGGGACACCCATGTAAGAGGTCCTGAGCGTGGTGCTGGCGGAGATCAGAGGATTCACCACCTATGCAGGAGAGAGTGAATCATACAGTGCAGTAGCTAAACTATTGGGCTCCTCTGGAGGAGTCATAGGGGAAGCCCCAGTGACAAAGGAAGTAGACACTGAAATAAAAAATAATGCTAAGGTATGGTTGACATTTAATTTGTAAAGACATTGTCTTCTGTTATTCAAGAATGACTAAAAGCAAACGGTGGGATTGGGGAAGAAGCAAAAATTATCGACACTTTATGAAATTTCTGGATAGAATGCAAAATTTGAATTATTCAAGGTTTTTTTCATAAGTGTTCATTTAATTAAAATATACTTAAATGTTTAATTTGAACACTTGTAGTGTTAAAATTTTCAGAATAAAGTTTCCCACAATATTGAATTTGTCTGATTTTACTACAAACATACAAAGCAATGTGTTTGGATGGTGAGTTATATTCCTGGCCAGAAATTTCCCAGGGTGTCTATGACCATACGTACATAAAGTCTTTGAAGTGAACTGCATAGAAAATGAAGCACTGTGTTACTTCGTCATGGCATGCTGCCCTATTTTCCAGTTAGGGAGGGTAAACAAATGAGGTATTCTCCTTGGAAAACCTAAATGGATAAAACCTAAATGAAGAACCTTTGACAAGGCTGCAAAACAAGGATTCCTCCAGCTCTGTGGCCCAAACTTTGCACCCTAAGATACTGATAAGGAGCAGGCCCCTCCCACTGGCCCCAGGAGGAAGAGGAGGCCTTGGGGAAATAGGAGATGGTGGTGAGCAGCAATAGAGCAATGTGGCGTGGCAGCACAGCAGCCTAGGCCTCGGCATGAGGAAGATTTGCAGACACCTGTGGAAAGCAGTATAGGAAGAACATGTCATGCCAGCCCCTGTTGAGGGGCAGGTAGCAAGGCCTGAAGGTGCTGTGGGTGGCCTAGAGGGAGAGTTCAGAGGAGTGGCTCACGTAATCTGCATTTACTCTGAATGACAGTGGACATGCACACTCCCTCCTCCTGACTAACCCCCCCCCCCTGCCTGAGCTGGAATTGCACTGCCCTTGTTGGACTGGTAGTTCCTGCCTCAGGCACATACCCTAGGGACCTGGTGTTACAGGCTGTTTCCCTCCCAGCATCCAGGTGTCCCCATGAGAGAGAAGTAATGGCCCAGGAACCTGGCAGCACACCAAGGGAGAGCCCAGGCAGCCTCACCTGCCCTGTCCGCTCACTGGGGGCCATCGACCTCTCATAATACTTCAGAGGATTGAGCCACAGGTCCTTGCTGATGATCTGTTAGGGTAAACAGTCCTGGGTTAGGAGAGCACAAGGACCTGAATAGAATACCAAGCAGGAGGCGGACACAGGAAGCTGTATGCTGCCATGGCCAGCGACACCCCACCTCAGCAATCCTGCCAGATGCTGCCACACTATGGTCAGAGAACCAGTAAAAGAAGCTAGGGCTCCTGTCCTGGTGCCTGTGGATGGAGGCTTCTCTTTCACAATGCCGGGACCACTGAATGAGAGTGGCACGGGACACCCTGTAACCTGCAAGAGACGGGTCTGAGAAGCTGGGCATAGTGCCTTCCAACCATGTCTACCACCAGCTGCTATTTGCATTGGACTTGGAATTGCCCTGGAGAGACCCAGCATGAAGCAATGCAGATTTCTGCTAGTGCTGTATTTTGGGTTGTTTTTACCATTTCTTTTCTGATGCCAGCTGCTCCTTGTTTGATAGGTGTTAGGGAGTTTGAAGCCTGAGCCAGGCCAGGCCATGCATATGGAAAAGCTGCTACAAACAGCTTGGCTGGAGCTGCCAGTTAGATGAGGTGGGGACTCAGGAAACCACTAAGGTGGAGGAAAATGTGTGGGCCATATATATTGATTATTAAAAGTTATTCAAATGCCCTCTAGAAATAAGTAAAGTTTTCCCTTTCTCCCATATGATGAGAGATTACATGCATTGCCCTCTCTTCATTTTTGCATTGTCAGCTTTTATTTATTTTAAAGTGTGCCCAGGTGGTCGACAAGTGTGTACTAGCTTGGAAATAAAGTATTGAATCATTCATTCAGAGTGATTGGTTATTTTACTTATAGTCTGTATTAATTTATTATTTCTCTGGTTAAAATGCTAGAAGTAAAAATTCTCCATTTGAACTGCAAGTCTTTGCTTACGTTTAAAATGATTTCATCTCTTCCATTATGAAATAGAATCCTTACATAATCTATAATATGTTTACATCACTCAGCTATTTTTACTTAAATGGGTCCAATGTAGCATTTTCATTATCGTAAGTGCTTAAATTCCCTGATGTCCCAAAGTCAAACTGGCTGTGTAAACATAACTCATGGGATAGTAACTGATCCACATAAACAACTTTAGTGAGAAAATTTGGTATTACTTTTGTAAACAAATCCCAAAAAGATTTCTGCCACACAGGGGCCCTGATACAAAGTGACAGCCATAAGAGCCATTCACATATTCTGGGTCTAAAATATTCCCTCGAGATCTATGCACCTCTGCCATATTCCCAACATTCAAGATTTAGCTAATACCCCATGGTTCCCTTGATTTTTTTATGAATAAAAGCGTTTTCTAGTGCCCCCACTGATTCCGCCTAAATTACCACCCTTATTTTCCTTCTCAACATTTTGTGCATAATAGCACTTACTTTCTTTTCCTTGAATATCTGTTATCTTTACCACAAAACTCATTGCTCAATAAAATAGGGGGTTTATCGTATTCAGAACCATTAGCACTCAGAAGGCACATGTGTAAATATCTGTTGAAAGAAGAAATTGAGGAATAATGTCTACACAAACTACATTTTGTTGTGCTTAGAAAGTAGCAAAAAGCGAATGACCATCAATTATTCTTCATAAGTCAAATAAATGGATCTTTGAACTCAACAAAAATTATGAGGAAAATCTAATTATTAGCTACTACAAAACCCTAAATATGAAGGTAGAGTATAAAGGTCAATATGTAAAGAGCGCCTTCAACATAGCAGAAACCAAAAGGACATTGAGCAAATTAAAAGGACAATGAGGAATCACCTCACTCCTGTCAGAATGGGTACCATCGACAAATGACAAGTGCTGGCAAGGTTGTGGAGGAAAGGGAACCCTAGCACATGATGATGGGAAAGCAGACTAGTGCAGCCATAATGAAAAACAAAATGGCATGTCCATAAAAAAATTGAAAATGGAACTCCCATATGACCCTGCCATCTCACTTCTAGGAATATAATTTAGGAAAACCAAAACACACATTAGAAAGAATATATGTTCCCCTATATTCATAGCAGCACAATTTACAATTGCTAAGATTTGGAAAGCACCTAAGTGCCTATCAACAGGTGAATGGATAAGACAAACAAACTGCTGTACATTTACACAATGGAATACTACTCAGCAGAAAAAAGGAAGAACTCTTTCATTTGCTAAGCATGCGTGGACCTATAGAGCATTATGCTAAGGGAATAAGCCAGCCAGAGCTAGCCAAGTATAATGTGATCTCACTCTTATTTGGAATCTCATGAACAAAATACATTTATTTAAAAACATGGAGGCAGAGACATGCAAGCATGTACAGGCTGTGGAAATTCACACGGTAGGCAGGGGAGGGTGAGTGGGTGATGGCTGAGAGATAACCAACCAAGGACCTTGTGTGAATGTATGCACAACCCACAGAAGCAGACAATGGGGGTGGTCAGGGCCTGGGGAAGGGAGCTGGAGTGGCCTGGAAGGGTCGCTGGGGGGAAGGAAACAGACATATGTAATACTTTCAACAATAAAGATTTTTTAAAAATAACTGCCATGAAAAAAAAATGGAAAGAAAAAGACATGTTATATGTTTTCAGGGGAAAGGGGTTGTGTACACTTCAGGAGGACAGAGGCCTGATGTTAGCTCCTGATCCATAGGTTCGCAATACCTTTGAGTTGGGTAGTCACTGACATTGCAATTTTCTCAGACACCTACCCTTGTCAGCACAGAAGACAGGTGACGTTTTCAAGTTGCCATCACTGCTAAACCAGAAGCCATGGAAGTGGACGCAGAAGTTAGCAACCCTGATCGTCATGGTTCACTGGCTTGTGGATAACTGACATGAGCTAACCTCTAGGCCAAGCTCCATGGGATTCTCATTACCCAGAGACCTGTAGGGAGTCGATGATTCCATGCTGTGTTAGAGGTCTTCTCTGGGCATCACAGGTGGCTCCCATCCCCTCTAAGTCCCAAGGTGTTCCTATCAAGGTGGAGAAACCATTAAGGAGAGGGTGCTGTCAACACCTCTCAAAATGGACAGGGGTCTGTGCGAAGGTGTATCCTTGCTTTCAAAGAAGAAAGGCTTTACCATGGGCCACACCTCTTTGTCCAACATAAGCCTTTCTGGAGGACTTTAAAGGATCATGAAGTGGATCAGAGGGGCCTGGGCCCTAGTCATGAGCTGGGGAGGGAGGACAGGAGTAGGAGCAGAGCATGGTGCTTGGTATTCACTATCTAAGGCCACAAGGGGTCAGCAAGGGCCTGTAGTTGGGAAAGGTACTTCCGTTGTTATCCTTTGCTGTTTAGAGTCTCATTAGCTGCATGCTGAGCCATTCCTAAGTGGGACACAAAGAATGTTTACTGTTTATGTCAATGTTTATTGTGTCTGGATAATTCCTTTTCTGGAAGTGCCAGTAAGCATCTCCCAACAGAGCGGGATCAAGAAGGAGTTGAGGGAGAATTACCAATCTCCAGCTCTGCCAGTGGTCCCAGAGAAGGGCAGGAATTGGATTGCCTTAACCCCAGTCATCCTGTGATGTTCTTGTTACCTTTGTCGCACACAGCAATGGGGGGATGTCCTATGATTCCTCTGCCTTCAGCACTGTAACTCCTGCAATAGGAAAGTAAGGACACCCCAAGGTGGGCTTGATTCCCTCGGCTCTGTCATTGGGCTCTGTATGTGCTGACTCAGAAACACAGGGATGGGGAACAGGCAGGTTTATAGCTGTGAGTATGGGAAACACAGAGTTTATGCCTGTATTATTATTTATTAGTCATTGTATTCTTTTCCACATGAACAACTATTAAGCTACTTTTGGTCCACCCTGGATATATAAAATAGGCTCTCACATGGTTATTGATTACTGAGGCAGGAAAGTCTCAGGAGCTGCCCACTAAGCTACAGAGACAGTAAAGCTGGTGTTGCCACTCAATTTCACTACAAAGGCCTGAGAACCAGGGGAGATGATTATGTAAATTTCAGTCTGAGGGCAGGAGAAGGTGAGATGAGATGTCCCCATTCAATCCATGAGACACAGGTGGGGTCAGATCCTTCTTACCTGGCCTTTTGTTCTTCTCAGATCCTCAGTGGGTTGTTTGAGCTCAATCTCACGGGATGGCAATGTGTCTGCTAAACTGAGTCAGCTAGTGACATGTTGGTCACAGCCAGGAACACCCTCACAGATACACCCAGAAATAATGTGTAATCCCAGAACCCCGTAGTCCACTCAAGATAACCATTAAATTAATCTTCACCATGAACACCTATCTTAATTGCCCTGAGAATGAGGACCTTGCTAAGATATATGCTTTCAGTGCTAAACCCGGGAAAATTCTGGAAAAATGGCAAGAGTTGGTTACAGTGCAGTTTTTTCAGTGCTTCTGCCAGGCTGATTGAGACGTCCACACAATTCTTGGCATTGTATATACACAGCAGAAATACATATGTGCCAGGTAGAAACTCATCAACGTATTGCAGACCCATTGAGGGTCCTTGATAAGAGGGCACACACACCCCCAGTATCTCTTTCCTTGTGGGGAAAAAGGAGCCATTTTGGAAAGAGGCCAGGTTATAGGGAGATAGGCATTGTGAGAACTGCCTCCAGATTAGGAGTCCATTGCTCTAAGGGAGAGGACATTCTCCCTAAAACAGGGTTGCAAATCCAGACCTTTACTACTCAGCCTCCTTGGAAATGGTGTCACAATGAGGTATCCCAAAACTGAGAGCACCTAACTCTCCTCAGTCCCTCAGCAACACAGTCACCGTTTCTCAGTTGCTCTTCTTTCAGCAACGGGCCCAGAGAGGGACCACCCACTGAGGATGGCCATCCTGCCAAGAGAGCCTGGGCACACAGAACTGAAGAGGGCAACAGTAGAAGAAAATCCATCTCTGGCGCTCTGCTCTGCGGTAGAGATGAAAGCAATTAAAGTGTAGATGCTCCTGAGAATGGTAAAATGGCCCTATGTATGCACACCCTCTTCTCCCCATGACTGCAGTTGAAAAGTTGGAAAGAGTTGCATATTCTGGGACTCTGACACACAGGTAAAGAGGAAACTGTCACGGTCCCAAAAGAATAAGCTAGAGAGACTGTTTGCTAGAGACTCCTGCAATGTTTCTCCAGCCCATTGTGAATGAAGGCTGTGGAAGCATCTTCAGAGCACGATGGGAGCCTGTGAGCACAGGGCCAGTTTAATTTCCACTGTACCATGAGCTGGTTCCACTGCGTAAAGAGTGTCACTTTTTGTATGTGAGCAACAGTAATGATCAACCTCGTCCTCCAACTGCAGCCCAGGCATGGTCAGCATGGCCGTGTTGCCAGACTTGGGGCCAGAGAAGTGCTAAGGGATTCCTGAGGGCCAGTGTAACCCCATAACTCAGGAGGTTAGGGGCCATGTCATAGACATAAATGGTACCAGGAGATATAAATGTAAAACCCAGTGCCATCACTGCTTCCAGCAAGCAGATAGTGACCTACTTTCCAGGTGTGCCAGATACTGAGGGCAGATAAGGACACAGGACCCTGAAAGGACCAAGAACACAATCTGGTGAGCCAACATGAGAGAATGGGAATAGTTTGACATGTTTCTTCTTACTCAGGACACACTGAGACCTGGTGACTGGATCCAACTTTGGATGCCCTTGTCTTTCCTCCTGTGGGCATCAACATGGTTCGTGACTGAGGAATTGAGGACTTCCCTCATGTGACATTGGGAGGAAAGTGAGGACAGTGACTGAGGTTGTCTAGGAAAACATCCAATCGCTTGCTTACTCAAGAATCATGGACAAATCTGGACTCTTTCATTATTTCTCAGTCATTTCCTTGACACTTTCAGTTGCAATGAGTCCTCATGACTCCCTTGTCCCAATCTGCACAGTGTCTGAGGCTCAGGGCCCGTTATTGCCACTTCCAGAAGTAGAAATATTGGGAAGTTGAAATGTTGGGAAGCAACAGACACAGGGCATACCCCTCTGTGGCAGACACAGACTCAAGAGAATCTCCTGGTAAACAATAGAGAGGACTTAACACAGGTCAGGGGTAAACCACAGCAAACTTCCGCCCCATATGAGGACAGCGGTGCCCCCTGAGTGCCTAAGATGATTCAACCTGAGCTTCAGAGAAGGCAGCTGAGAGGGAGGTGGCAGACTCTGCTCTGTCTGCTTCTCTTACTCTTTCAAGTCCAATCCAGCTCAGTACCTGGCCCCTTGAGAACTCCTACATGCATCTGAGCACAGTTACCTTTGTATCCCACTTCCTTTCACATGGGCTGTCACCTGCCACAGGAGGTGGACCAGACCCTCCCCTTAGGACCATTTTACTTGTTTCTAAGTAGTTTTGCCAGAGGGTTAGTGCTCCTGAGGTAGTTCTTTGCCTTGCTTGAGGAGACATTAGACGTTGAGTAAAATCAATTGCAGGAGGGCAAGTGAGTGCAAAGAAAATGGGATCAGAGGAAGACAGAATGACTTCCCACAATGTTAAAGGTCACAATACCAATGATGGAGAGAGCTCAGTAGGATTGATTGCCACTGAGAGGAAAAAAGGAAGTGGGATCCTGAGTTTGAGATTCTGGGAGGTGAGTTGGCAAGAAACCTAACCCCAGGTCTTCTCCTAAGAGTGTGGCAGGATCTCAAATGGGGCACAACATGTTCTTCACTGTACCCCCTACATGATCTACTGGGAATCCTCACCTCTGAGCCATGTGACTTCTGGTGGCAAAATCTGCCTCATAAACACAGAGATGGTTGGCCTGGTGTATTCTTCTGGAAAGAGTTGGATTTGGAGAACAGACAAGTCAGAACCGAGTAGTCCTTGCCTGATTGACATGACACTGTACTCAGGTAATGACTAGAAGTCTTATGGATCAAGATGCTCCCACAAAGCTAGGGCACAAAGTTCGTATTGTTGTCCATACCACAGCACAGACATTCTGAAGAGCAAAGGGGGTGACACCTTGGCTAAGGGAGGTCAGACATCTCTGATTGCGTAGAGCTGTGTAAATTGGATATGTTAGGCAGTGACAAGATTCTATGTGATACCATGGCTTCAGTGTCAGTGCCTAAACCTGTATGTGCTCCATTAAGTCAGTTTCCACAGTAATGTCTTTGGTGTGAGATGACAGTGAAATGGTACTAATCCCTGACCTTTCTTAAATCCATTAGCTGGACCTGTGGACCAAGTAGACTGAATCCTCATCTCCTGGGAAAAGCGTGGGAAGCCCTGGGCATATTCCAGTTATCCTCATCCTTCCTGCAGGAAGAAGACCTCTGACCTTCATGGAGTTCCACCTTGTCCTCATTCATTGTGCCTTGTTTTGTCAGGACCACAGGGCCCAGAGCCAGTGCTGCAGGAGTAACCACTCTCATTTTACACCATCCTCTACCCATGTGCCCACATAATCACACATGACATATACATGCTAATCATGATGGCTGCCAGAGTAGGCAAAAGGACTACTTGCAAAAATAGTTAATAACCAATAGAGCAAAAAATATATATTTAAACACACTAATATTTATTCCCAAACCCATGCTATAAGTTCAAAGATATACAATAATTTCCTTTCAGAATGCCAATTAGGAAGAAAGATTAAACATTGGAAATAGTACATGATAAAGAGAGAGCACCTGACATGGAGGTTCTGGGACAAATGAAAGGTCATGCCCTGTGGTGCTGAGTCCCTGACTGAATCTTATGGGAGAACAGTGCTGGCTACATTGGCCATAGTGACACCTAAAACACTTCTAATCCCTTCCATCAAAAATGACACTTCTTCCACATCGGATAAAAATTAAACAGGTGTCCAATGGTGTTACTTGAGGAATGCAAGGACCATGTCTACCATCTGAGACCCCAAATACCCAGGGAACTGTGTGCTTCTTATTCCAGCAAGGTCTCATCAGAGAGACCCTGATCACCCAACAGCTTGTCCTGGTTCTCCTTGTAATAGCCCCTCTTATGAAATAGTGACTACCTTCTCAAAAGGAAATGGTGGTCCACCTTTGAGGAGAAACACTAGAAGGGCCAATGGGGGCTCCCACAGTCCTATGCACATCAAAATAACATGCAAACTATGGGCCTTGCTGTTACAGTCAGGGGCCACAACCAATTTCAGATGCCTAGGTGGAGGGTCAGCAGAGCCATTACTCTCTGGTTCCTACTGGTGTCCGGCAAAGGGACATTGCTCCCCCACCCACAAACACACACGCAAACACAAACACACACACCCTAAAGGCAGGCTCACCCCTCTGACCAGCTTTACCAGAGTGGGGCTTAATCTTCTCCGCGTTTTCATGAGCAGCGACCCTTTCCCACTGTGCTGTGACAACTGGAGAGGGTCCACATGAGTCACTGTTGCAGCTTGGATGATTAAAGCATGATGGGAAACAAAGCAGTACTTGGAAAAATGTCACCAAGTGACTTAAATGGAGAAAATTATAGCAAAGACTTAACTTCCAGGTAGGGTGATCATCCATGTCATTTCTAAGAGCTGACATCTGCAGGACTGAAAGTCAGAGATGGCTTACAGCCTTTGGATCATGAAGTCACACACCAGGACGTGTGGGACCTCGTCCCAGCTTCCTTCAACAGTCCTGAACTTCTTGGCCTCATAGTTATGTGTACTTGTACTGCTTCATGCACTTTAACTGGGATTATCCATGCTAAAGTGTTGCAGCATCATGGGAATCTTCGGGGACCCCTGAGGAATGAGGCCACCTCCCACAGATTGTACAAGAACCAAGCAGCCATGGGCTGCATCTAGAAGCATCCTTTAGGTACCTGAGCGCAGAGGTGATTCTGAAAGGACACAGAACCTTTCACTCAAAACCCAGCCTCAAACCTTCTTTGGTTCTGGGTAGTATTGGGAGCAAAAAAAGAAAGAAAATCAAATAGAAATGAGGGGAGAAAGGAAGAGAAGGAAATATATTTTCTTCCTTTATTCTCATTCCCACTTCATTTGTGGAGAAGTGAATCCAGGTGGTCTGAACAGGTATGAGAGGCTAAGGGATTTAAAGTGAGGATTTCCCAGATGATTGTGGGAAATCTACCCAACAAGCACATAAGGGGCCTCCTGTGGCTGTTACAATGAAAGGTTTGAATGAGTGGTCATCTGGATGCACAAAACACAAGTAAAGAAAACAAGCCAGTAACAGAGAGCTTCCTTTGGGATTGTGTGTGAGAGAGGACGCTATCTGAAGAAAAGCAGCTGCGCTCTCAATGCTTTGTGAGAGGAGGGATGACAGAGAGAGCATGAATTTCCCTCAGGGCTATGTTGCATGAGCCCCTGCTCGGGGTGGGGAAATATCTTCAGAGCAAGGAGGGAGCCTGTGAGCCCAGGGCAGGTGTTGGTCTCACTTTCCCACAAACTTGCACCACTGTGGATAGTGCCACGGCTCATGTGATGAACAATAGTACTAATCAGACTCTTCCTCCAATGGCAGCCCAGGCCTGGGCAGTGTAGCTGTTTTTCAGCATTTTTTAGCAAGAGAATAAATAAGGGATCATTGATGGCCGTTTTTGGATTTTATAAACCATCAGTTTTGGGCCATGCCTGGTCATTATTTGTACCAGGAGACATGATCATAACCACTAAAATCATCTCCGTGTCTGGCACAGGTGGAGGAGACTGACTGTCCCAGAGTCCTGGACACTGATTGAGGCTGAGTCAGGGCAGAATGGGCCCAGGACCCGGAAAACAGCAAAAGCACTCACTGGTGGGTGCAGTGCTGGATACCTGGTGAGCCTGAAGAGGAGGCAAAGAATCAGGCCAAGATGAGCCCACGGTCCCTTCCACGGAGGACTCACCTGGGCCCTGAGTGAGGAGGGTGAGCAGGAGCAGAGGCCTGGTCATGGTGGAGGTCCACCAACAATGCTGCCTTCTGACACCCCAAGCCTGAGCCTGGCTCTCCACACTTCTCTTATCCTCTCCCCTGCCTCAGAGGAGTGAGGGGCCTCCATGCAAATGTGCTTCCTTCACATGCCTCAACATATTCCACTCCATACTGACCTGGAGTCTACATACACCTGCAACTCTGGAAAGAAGAGCTTTACCAAGAATGAAGCTCTTGCCCTGGCTGGGTGGCTTAGTGGGTCACAGCATCATCCTGGTATGGCAAGGTTGCGTGTGCACATACAGGAATTCATAATGAGTGCTTATGTAATCAGAACAAAAACTCCATGTTTCTATTTATCCTCTCCTCTCTCCCGAAATTCAATCAGTAAATGCTTTTAAAACAGACAAAATCTTTAATATACTCTAAGTAAGGTCAGACTGAGCCCAGGACAGCATGCAGAAATGGAGCCAGTCAGGAGATACCTACCTTTTCTCTTGGGGGAGTCCTGGTGTCTCCTCAATGAGCTATCCCAGGACTTCCCCTTTGTGTGGTGTGGACAAAGGTAAAGACAGCTTCACTGAGGAAGGTTCGGGCACTCCTTTTCATGGGTGTCAATGGCAGAGCTGGGGACTGCATATTGCCCTCCACTCCTTCTTATTCCCCTTAGTGAGGATGGCTCCTCTGCATGGTTACATCCTCTGTCTTTGCAGTTGTTTTATTCTGAAGCTGAGCCCTTGCATGTATTAGCTCTTTTGAGAGATGATGTATTGTGCACAACAGTTTGGGGACCTCATGGGCTCACAGGGAAACAGCACTTCAAACTTCATCACAGGATAGCATAAAGCCCAGCAAGTACCTTCCCCACATCCAGGTACTTGTGCCCCTAGGGTCCTAAGACTATACATCTCCCCGGGGGCCCAAGACTGTGCATTCCTCAGGGAAGGCAGCTGAGGGGAAAGGGGTGATTCCCAGTTTCCTTCCTTCTCATCATCTGTCCCTTCCAGCTCAGTACCAGGTCCCCTGGCCCCTTCAATTTCCCGGTGAGTCCATTGGCCTTTGTCCGTCAACTTCCCTGTACTGGAAGGTGTCGCCTCCCACACCAGGTGGCCCAGATGCTATTCTCAGGGCTGATTAGCATGTTCTACCATGGACTGGGTACAAGGGTGCTGCTTGTGAGGCAGCTCTTGGCTCAAGGCTGAGGACACATAACCTAAAACCACTGAATAGGAAGTTTGGATGAGAATCATGGTGCCAGGTGAGACAGACTGATTTGTCAAATTGTGAGGAGAAAAGATATTGCACAAAGAAGCAAAGGCTCTGTGGGATTGAGAAGTCCCAGAGGCTTAGAATAGCAGAAGTCAAGGTGAGAGATGGGCTGGTTCCTTGTGGAGATTCCAGGGAGAGTCTGTTTCCTGGCTCCTCCTGTTGCTAGGTCGCCAGCATTCCATGGCTGTAGCTACATGACTCCAATCTCTGCTCTGTGGTCTCATCTCCTGTTCATCTTCTGTCCCCAACTCTGCCTGCACACTTTGGTAATCCACTGTATTAGTCAGGGTTCTTCAGAGCAGCAGGAGGTTATGAGGACTTGGCTGGTGTGATTATAAAGACTGAGAAACCCCAAGATCTGCAAGCTGGGGGGCCCAGGAAAGCTGTTGGTCTAATTTGGCCTGAGACTGAGGACCTGAGAACCAAAGGAGCTGATGGTTTAAGATCCAGTGTGAGGACAGACGCCTGTGAAATGAGATGTGATGCCCCAGCCCTGCGGTGATCCATGAGTATAGGGGTGAGTTCATCCTTTTGTTCTAGTCAGATTCTCAGTGCATTGATGCTGTGCACATAGGGAGGGTGATATCCTTTTAGGGTCCACCACTTCAAATGCTAATCTTCTGTGGAAACTAGCTCAGAGACACACCCAAAAATCATGTTTATTTGGGCTCTGTGCTGTCCTGTGGGCTGTGAAACCAAGGCACACAATTAACAATCCCAGTCCCCATCGCAAAGCCTTCATCCCATCTGCAAAGTCCCTTTTGCCGTATTAGGTAACATTCCCAGATCCCAGGGATTAACACCAGGATATCTTTGTGGCCTCATTACTCAGGCTCTGGAACCAGGCTTCCAGTCCTGCACAGTGACACACACACACACACACACACACACACACACACACACACACACACACAGCTCTGAGAGGCTGTTTTCAGGATGTTTTGCACAGTAGCACATGGAGGTGTTCCAGACACAGGAGCTACCCAACTTTTAAACAACCTTTAAATTGACCTGGATGTCCTTCTGTTGAAATACTTTTAATATTAATGGAAACCTGAGAGTCTGTTCCCACTGCTTAGGACTGCACACAAAGCAAGGGAAGGATCTAGAAATATCCATCAGTATAACCTTGCTCACAGTCTAGCTTCTGCAGCCCTCACTAATGCTTCCCATTTAAATATGCCTTACCATAAAGCAAAGAGGACATTTTCCTTCTACAATCAAATACATTTTAGGACATCACATATGAATTCCCACACTGGTTCACATGTGGTTCTTTGTTTAAGGAATTCCTTCCCTCCAATCACGGGCAGGAAGATGCTTTCCCTGTGGAGCCTGGGTGACATCCATTTGCGCCTATCAACTTTCTGCCCTTTCCTTCCTTGATGTCTAGGGAGGCACTGGGCCCAGCCCCTACCTGGCATTACAGAATTGAAGGACAGGTGATCAGGGTGTGACTCCACCTGAGAGAGGAGAGGCTCCCCCTGGTCCCTGTGAGGCTCTGCTCCAGGAGGGGCAAGGAGATTCCTCAAGTTGGGACTGATGGCTATACTCTGAGTTTGGGAAAATACTGAAGGGAGAAGAACCGGTACACAAGGCTCCATGAGCACAAGCCCAAGTTTGTTCAGAAGTTGCTCATAGACTCCACATTCATGACACCTGTGGGTGGATGAATTTATTCATGCTTTCCTCTAGGCAAATCAGGTGAATGCAGTTAGGAGGAAGTTGCTCACCAGACAAAGCCCCATGCTATCTTTTGATAGATGGGGCAAAAGAGCCAATTGGGAAATATTTCATCAAGATGGAAAGGACACTGTGCCAAGCTTGGTACGAGGGCAGCGGGTAGGGCCTTGGGGAAGTCAATTCTGTACAGAGCACAGGATTTGTCCCTCCAACTCTCCCCCAGCTCAGTCCTCATGAAATATTGACTGATTGTTGTATCAAAGGAGACAGAGAGCCTAAAGAAAGTTCTCATCTGTGGTATCTCTTGTGGTAAGCTTCTTTTTCAAGGGGCCACCAAACTGGAGTAGTTTCCTCGTGTCCATGATGAGAGGTGAGAGGAGTTCAGAGAGAACTCCAGCCATGGAGACATAAATGTCCCTGCACACAGGGAAGCAGGAATTAAGTGAGCAGGGATCCTGGGAGCTCAGGCAGGTTTGCTCTCATTTTCCCCAGTTGTTGCACTGTAGTAAGTGCCACAGATGGGATATGAAACAATGACATCAGCCCCCTTCCAGGCTGGAGCCTAGAGATGGTCACAGAGGCTGGAGTGCCAAACCGGTAGCCAGAGCGATGGTCTGAGATCCCTGAAGGCTACAAACTGACAGGATCCATCAGGAGTTGAGAGGCAGTGCCCCTGCCTTATTGGTGCTAGGCCACCTCATTATAACCCACACTCCTCCCCACCCAGTGTCACTGGCTCCTCTAGAGCTTCTGCTTCAGAGACCTGAATGCTGAGGGAGGTTGAGTCATGAAGAGACAGTTCATGAACTTGAAAATGAAGACAAAGGCACAGACAGATTGGCACGTCCAGGACCATGGCTCCAGGTGAGCCTCAATGAAATAACTGGTCACCCAAGAAACAAACTATGCCTGTGCATTGATCAAGGGTGGTGAGGAGCACAGGAGCACAGCCATGCTAGAGGCTCTTAGAGTGCCTCCTGAGCCCAGAGCTGGACAGGGCAGCCTACCCCTGAGGTTATTGGTCTCAGCAGGCTGTCCTGTGTTGGGGGTGGAGGTGGGAAGGTGTTCATGCCTATTCATTCAGAGGCCTTCTCTGAGCCTGGACTGTCTTCACTGTCCCCCCTCACTTCAGACCCCTAAAGGTGGGACCTCAAAGAGTGTCCTGCCTCCTTGGGACCTGGCCAAGAGGGTGTGTCTGATATATATGTTTAAAAATAAATCTGGGAGGGGCTCCCCATGGAGACAGGTTCCCTGGGAAGAGTTACCCAGGGCGAAGAGCTGAGACCACAGGACCCCATAAGTGTGAGCCAAGGTTTGTTCCAAAGTTCCACAACTGTCTAAACCAGTTTTCTCAAGATTCCTAGTGCTGCGACTCTTTAATAAATTTCCTCATGTTGTGGTGACCCCCACACCATAAGATTATTTTCGTTGCTACTGCATAACTGTAAGTTTGCTACTGTTATGAATCATAATATAAATATCTTATATTCAGGATGTATTTCCATTGTTCCTGACCCAGAGGTTGACAACAGCTCGATAACAAACATTCATGATACCTGCGCATAATTCACTTTCTCATCTATGTGTGCAAATCAAATATTAGGAGCAGTTTAGTGAGCCCGGAGACTCACCCCACACCCACACCCCACGTGGAGGTTTGCAGATCCCAGAGACCTCTGCACAGCACAAATATTAGTGAGCCCTGGACTGAGGTTTGGGACACTGGGGCCCAAACAAAGGTTCCCTGCTGTGTCCCTAATTGTGTCTGCAGCTGCCACACAGGCAAACAGAGCTGCAGCATCTACCCTTGCAGTGTCTCCCCTTAACCAGTGCTTGCAACATCTCCCCTGGGACCATTGTCACCAACAGCAGCCCCTCCCCACCCCTGGAAACAAGATACCCAGCCTTGTAGTACCTGCTGTGCTGCATATAGAAGATGGTCAGGGCCTCCCTGTCCAGTACGGTAGCCACCAACCCCAGGTGATGATTAAGCCCTTGAAATATATCAGGTGCACTTGAGGAGCAGAGTTTTCATTTTAATCTATCAAGGTAACATATACTTTGGTTATTGTTTAGAACACCTTGGGTGTGTGAATGAATCTATTTTATCAAATGTTAGGAAATGCAAATACAGACTCAGCATTCCTGATTTAAAAAGATACAATTTTAGCAATCAATCCTTAGTGAGATGGCCTGTGAGAGACATCAAACTAAGAAGACTTTGTGCAAAAATTGAAGGTAAAATACCTCATTAATATTTTTGTGGCTGCTTGGTTTTTCTAGGCTGGGCAAATAGCCAAATTAACAGACACATATTAACAGGAGAACATCAGGGGTTAGTAAATGTGCAAGAAGGTTTCACATAGAATTGATGTAGCCATAAAATTACAAACACACTGAAGCAACATTGGGTATATGACATTTTTAAAGTTTTTAAAGCAACTTTTTTATTGATTTCAGAGAGGAAGGAGTGGGAAAGAGAGGTAGGAACATTAAAGATGAGAGAGATTCATTGATCCTCAGCCCTCCATAGGCACCACCCTGGGGATCCAGCCTGGAAACTGTCATGTGCCATGACAGGAAAATGAATCCTGACGCCTGGCTCATAGGTCCATGCTCAACCACTGAGCCAGGCCGATTGGACAATGTACTATATATTTCAAACAAAGGAGAAAGGTGGAGATTATTTTTCAGAAGTGAGAATGGGCAATTTGCAGGTAGTCGAGGAAGAACAGAACACACGTGTCAGGAAAGTTAAGAAACCACGAGGCACGGGTTATCTAGCCAACTGACAACAGTCTGAACCCTCTTAGCCAACGGTTAAGAAATAAAGGAAACCAAGATTCTGCCACCCTGAAGCTTCTTTTTGGGATATTGATTTTCAGCTGTTTATTAAGTAGCCAAAGTGTCAGAGAGCACTTTGGGCACCCCAGGACACTCCTGGCAAAAAGAGAGAAAAGGAGAGACCTTCTTCAGAAGGTTGTTGCCTTTGCCTGATTGGAGTGAAACATGGTAAATAAGAGGGCTTCAGCAGATGCCTATTAGCTAGATATCCCTCCTCCCCTGTGACACCATCAATCAGGAGTGTGGGAGAGGTTCCTAGACATTGTTGGTCCCAGGAGGCAGGGTTATAAATTCCAGTGGCTGCTGCATCCAGTGCTGGAATTGGTGGCAGTTCAGCTCACCCAGAACACCTCCTGAGCCCACAGCTGGACAGGGCAGAGGCTGGGTCCAGGCTGGCTGGGCCCAGGGCCTGGAGAAGAGGGGGAAATGCAGCGAGGGATGACTCAGGGTAACCTGGAGGGGAGGGAGAGGCATCAGTGCAGGTACCCACATGAACTGTCCTTGGGAAAGGTCACGTGTGTCCGGAGGGGAGAGAGCGGAGTAGAGCCCAGGCCATGGGGGAGACCCCGCCAGGACAAATAATTGCCAAATGCATCTAGGAGAGAGGTGGGAGAGCTAGGCTGAGTCTCTAGTTCCAATATAAAATAATAGAGTTGGTCCTTGTTTGTTTCTGTTTTTTTTTATCTGCTCTGCTCTAGGTGACAATCCCAGATCCACTGGGGCTGAGAGCAGTCACCTCATTTGTCCTCATTCCTCCATCTAGGTAGCTGGAAACTTTAAACTGCTGGTTCATAGGGATGGAGAACGTCTGGAGTAATGGCAGGGTAGGACCCACAAGAAGCCAGCCTCACCTCCCTGCTGTTACTCTCTGCAACCATGAACTCCCCATAGCCTATGGAGAGGAGATGCAGGGTCACCTGCATGACAGGGACACAGTGTCCTCTGCCCACTCTCCCTCTCAGATAAAGTCTCACAGTTTTCAGAGACTGAATATTCCCCAAGTCTGAGTGAGGAAGAGCAAGGCAGCACAATGTGTCTGAGGCTGCCTGTCACAACTTGAGCCAAGTTAAGCAGAGACAGGGTTGAGCCACACAATGAGTGTTTATCCAAGGATGCGGTCAGTATGGGGAGAGCAGTCGCTCACCCTGGAAATTCGGCTCTCAGCCTCTGGGGGAGAAGATAGCTACCTGTAGCTGCCAGCTGCAAGTGTCACATGGAAAGGGGAGGGGAGGGCCTGCTGTCTGTCCTTCAGGAGCTCAAAGGCTGACCACAAGGTGGCTAAGCTTCCAAGAATTTAGGAACAGCTCAGCCCCTTCCTGGGATGAGATTGGAATGGTCAGCCTTCCTGAGAAAGACCCGAGGAGGGGGTCAGGGTGCTGGCACAGCTGCCATAGCAAAGCTTGTCCTGTGCCTGTTCTCTTCCCAAAATGGAATTCTTACCTGAGTAATGAGCCATGCAGGCAGCCTGTTTTCAGTACAGCCTGTTTCATCCTCCAGTGTCCCAGGGCCTCGTATTTATAGTTTGCAAGTGATGAGTAAACAACTGCAGCTCTATTCTTACTACAAGCCCTTCTGCACTATGAGAAGCTGATTTCCAAAGACCCCCAGGAGATGCCTCAGGCCAGCCTGGTTGACAGGGCAGGGCCTCAGCTTTGCTCTTCCCCACTCCCTCTCTCCTCACAAGCCTGACTTTTGTCTCCTAAAGATACTATGGAAATGCAGGCAGCAAAACCTGTCAGACTGAGCATGCCAGGCCCCCTGTGCCCCCTGGAGGCGCCACCTGAGAGGAGAGCCCTGGGTTAAGGTTCAGCTAAGGGGCAGCTCTGCCAGCCCCCAAGTGCCAGGCTGTGGCTGGTGCCTCCCCACCTCTCTTCAGCTTTGTTGGCCTGCTCTTCCTCAGGAGCCTCCTGCCCACTCTGTTCTGCTTTCAGGCCCAGGGGTGACTTTGCCAAAGGGATTTGTTGGTGAGAGGAGAACCCCTTCATGAGGGGGAGAAAGGCAGGGATGCTGCCATCACCTGAAGGCTTAGAGGTGGTGAGCAGAGCAAAGGCTGGATTTGGGGCTTGTCAAAGAGCTCTGGTGACCCAAACCCCAGGGGAAGACTGAGGAGATCACCTGTGGAGAGAGACAATGAAAGTGCATCTGGCCAGGTCTCCTGTGCCCTGGGGGTTACTAAAATATTCCTATCCAGACAGCAGGGACAGTGGACTAGCCAGGACAGGGAACTCTTTTCTAGACAGAGGGCTGTGGTGGGGTGGGAGTGGAGCGCCAAGCCTGGCCCAGGGAACCAGGTAGGTAAGTGGCAGCCACAACCACAGAGGAAAAGGGGTCCCCAGAAACACAGACCAGGGGTGGCGAGTGGGAGGTTAGCTGGGGGTCGCGGCCTCCTGTTTCTCCCTCCACATCCAGACCGCCCCCACCCTCATGCCTGGAAGCACAGGGTCCCAATGTCAGACACCCACCCTCTGCCACCCCTTGCAGTCTGGTGGGTGTGGCACAGGCGCCCCTGTCCCCACCTTCTCTTGGCCTGTTAAAACACGCCCCCCCCTCCTGCCCCCTGATCTTGGTTTGTTCCTGATCTTGTGATCTCTGAGATTTCACTCTCCTATGAACCAGGGGGCAGTCCCAGGAAGCTTGCCAGGCACAGCCCCCCACCACATCCTTCCTGCCAGCCTCCCTGCTGTGCAGGAGTGCATGTGGTGAGGAGCACAGCCTTTGGAAAAGGTAAGCACACACTCTGGGTTCTTGCTGTCTCCGGGGATGAACTTGCTGTCTTCATGGCTGAACTTGCTCTAGTCACTGGTAACCCGCAGCCCCCCCCCCCCCCGCCGGCTGTTTCCATCTGAAAATGAGTTCCCACCTGGTTGGAGTGAAGGCCTGAGTTCCAAACCTGGCTCGCAGGCATGAGGCCTTCCACTTGCTGCGCCAGAGTGGGAGCTCGCTGAGGGGACTTACACGCAGCAATTCATGGAACTCCTGCGTCGGCCCTTATTGTGTGACCTCAGCTGGCCGAGTTTGCGCTTGACCAAGGGGGCCCCCACAGCCCCCGTGGCCAACTCCCCCGGGATCTGGCTCCTGAAGTCTGTGGGCTCTCAGGCCAGCCCAACCCTGCTCAGGGCGTGGGGGAATGAAAGGAGGCAGAAAAGTGGCTGTAGGACAGTGGGCAGTGTCCAGGAGGGAGAGGTCGCTTTCTGCAGAGCAAAAGGCCCGTCACTCATCATTGTCCTCTGGTTCAGCTGGTGAGAAAGCGGTGGTCAGGCTTGGAGATAAGAGGTGATTCCCACTGAGAGCGGCAGAGCCCACTCCTGGTGTGAATGTGCGTGTGCCTGAGTGTGCTTGAGTGTGTGTGAATTCTCACCTGATCATATGTTTCTGGGTTCCTTTTCTTTCTTTCTTATTACTGATTAAGGTATTACATATGTGTTCTTATCCCCCACTGACCCTTTACCCCAACCCCCACCCCGCAAGTATGCCCTCACGCTCCCCAACCCTGGTGTCTGCGTCCATTAGCTAGGCTTATAGGCATGCATGCAAGTCCTTTGGTTGATCTCTCCCCCTTAGCCCCACCCTCCCCTACCTTGTCTCTGAGGGTGATGGTCTGATCCATGCTTCTCTGTCTCTGGATCTGTTTTTATTCATTGGTTTATGTTGTTCATTATAATCCATAGATGAGTGAGGTCATGTGATATTTATCTTTCTCGGACTGACTGACTGGCTTTGCTTAGCATAATGCTCTCTAGCTCCATCCATGCTCTTGCAAAGGGTCAGTACCCCTTCCTTTTTTGTGGCAGCATACTATGCCAGTGTGTAGATGTACCACGGCTTTTTAACCCACTCATCTGCTGACTAGCACTTTGGCTATTTCCAAATCTTAGATACTGTAAATTGTGCTTCAGTGAACATAGAGGTGCATGTATTCTTTCTGATTGGTAATTCTAGGTTCCTGGGATATATTCCTGGAAGTGGGATCACTGGATCAAATGGGATTTCCGTTTTTAGTTTTTTGAGGAAACTCCATTCTGTTCTCCATAGTGGCTGCACCAGTCTGCATTCCCACCAGCAGTGAAGGAGGGTTCCTTTTTCTCCCCATCCTCACCAGGACTTGCCCTTTGTTGATTTGTTGGTGATAGCCATTCTGACAGCTGTGAGGTAGTACCTCCTTGTCCTTTTGATTTGCATCTCTTGGATGATTAGTGACTCTGAGCATGTTTTAATGTGTCTCTTAGCCTTCCTTTTGTCCTCTCTGGAAAAGTATCTATTAAGGTCCTTTGCCCATTTTTTTGATTGGGTTGTTTATCTTCCTTTTTTTAAGTTGTATTAGTTCCCTGTAAATGTTGGAATGAAACCCTTATCAGAGAGAACATTGGCATATATGTTCTCCCATGCAGTGGGCTTTGTTGCCTTGTTGATGGTTTATTTTGCTATGAAGAAGCTTTTTATTTTGATGTCATCCCATTTGTTTATTTTAACTTTATTTTGCATTGCCCCAGGAGCTGTGTTGGTGAAGAGATTTCTTCAGCATATATCTCAGACTCTGCTGCCTATGGATTCCTCTATATATTTTTCTGGTTTCCATCTTTCTGTTTAAGTCATTTTCCATTTTGAGCTTATTTTTGTGCATGGTGTAATTTGGTGGCCCAGTTTCATTTTCTGCATGTGTCTGACCAAATTTCCAGCACCATTTATTGAAGAGACTGTCTTAACTCCATTGTATGTTTTGGCCTCCTTTGTCAAATATTAATTGAGCTTATTGGTTTGGGTTGGTTTCTGGGTTCTCTATTCTATTCCATTGGCCTATATGTCTATTCTTATGCCAGTGTCAGGCAGTTTTGAAAACAGTGGCTTTGTAAAACAGCTTGATATATGGTACTGAGATACCTCGTACTTTGTTCTTTCTCAGGATTGCTGCAGCTGTTTGGGGTTTGTTTGTTTTTTAAATATATTTTATTGATTTTTTACAGAGAGTAAAGGAGAGGCATAGAGAGTTAGAAACATCAATGAGAGAGAAACATAGATCAGCCTCCTCCTGCACACCCCCTACTTGATATGTGCCCCCAACCAAGGTACATGCCTTGATCAGAATCGAACCAGGGACCTTTCAGTCCGGAGGCCAACGCTCTATCCACTGAGCCAAACCTGTTTGGGCTCGGGGTCTTTTTTTTTTATTACAGATGGATGTTTGGAGAGTTCATTCTAGGTCTGTAAATATGCTGTTGGTATTTTAATGCGGAGTGCATTGAATGTATAGATTGCTTTGGGTAGTATAGCCATTTTATGATGTTGTTTCTACCAGTTCATGAACAAGGTAGATTCTTACATCTGTTTATGTCTTCCTCTATCTCTTTTTTCAACATCTTCTAGCTTTCAGAGTGGAGGTCTTTTACCTCCTTAGCTAAATTTATTCCTATGTTTCTTAATTTTTTTGGTGGGATGATACATGGGATTCTTTTTTCAATCTACTTTTCTGTAAGTTCACTATTGGTTTATAAAAATGCATATATTCCGTGCCGTTAATTTTGTAGTCTGATGCATTGCCAAATTCATTTACTAAGTTTACTAAATTTTTGAAGGAGTGTTTGTGGTTTTCTATGTACAGTATCATGTCATCTGCAAACAATGACAATATACTTCTTCTTTTCCAATTTGGGAACTATTTATTTAATCTCTTGTATGATCACTCTGACTAGGACTTCCAGTACTGTCTTGAACAGGAGTGATGAACGTGGGCGTCCCTGTCTTGTTCCTGTTTTAGAGGGAAATGGTTTTTGTTTTTGCACTTTGAGTATGTTGTTGGCTGTAGGTTTGTCATATAAGGCTTTTATTATGTGGAAGGATGATTCTTCTATTCCTACTTTGCTGAGTGATTTTATCAGAAAAGGCTGTTGCACTTGGTCAAATGCCTTTTCTGCACCAATTGATATGATTGTGTGGTTTTTCTCTCTCAAATAGTTTATGTGATGTTTCACGTTCATTGATTTGCAGATAGTGTACCATCCTTGCATCCCTGGAATAAATCCCACTTGGTCATGGTGTATGATCTTTCTGATGCAATGCTGAATCCTGTTTCCTAGAATTTAGTTGAGGATTGCAGCATTAATGTTCACCTGGAAAATTGTCCTGTTAGTCACTTTCTTTGTGGTGTCTTTTTCTGGTTTTGGGATTATGGTAATACTGGCTTCATAAAAAGAGCTTGGAAGTATGCCGTCCTCTTGAATTATTTGAAATAGTGTGAGAAAGGTTGGTTTTACTTCTTTGAATGTTTGGTCAAACTCCCCTGTGAAGCCATCTGGTCCAGAGCTTTTGTTTTTTTGGAAGCTTTTTGATTACTGTTTCAACTTAACAGTATTTATCGGTCTGTTCAGGATTTTTGCTTCTTCCTGATTGAGTTTTGAAAGCTTGTCTTTTTGTAGCAATGTGTCCATTTTGTTGAGCTTGTCCATTTTGTTGTAGTAGAGTTGTTCATTTTAATTTTTTACAATACTTTGTATATCTGTGGGGTCGTTTGTTACTTCACCTCTTTTATTTCTGTTTTTGTTTATTTGGTCCTCTCTCTTAGTTTCTTGCTGAGCCTGACTAGAGGTTCATCAATGTTGTTTATTCTTTCAAAGAACCAGCCTTTGGTTTCATTGATCTATTGTATTATTTTTTTTTCGTCCCTACGTCACTTATTTCTGTTCAGACGTTTATTATGTCTTTCTTTTTGTGTACTGTGGGCTTTCTTCTCTTATAGAGAGGCACTCTGAAATCCAGGACAAAACATCTTTTATTTACTTGAATACACATTTGTCCTTTAGCAAAGCAAATAGGCATATCAAAGTTTGGTAAACAATAGAAGAATTTTCATGTTAGGAGGTTGCCTTCAGCCATTTTTCCCACAGCAGGGTAACAAAATGCTGATTTTTTGCCGTGCTGAATATCAAAGTCCATTCGCCTTCTGTGGGACTTCTCGCATTGATATGTTAACTACTTTTGGTCTTTGCCCCACAATTTCCCCCTTTTTGTTTTCTTAATTAATTTAGAAAGGTGTATGCCATCTTCTGGGCTCAGATCCTTTTAAAACTTTTGACTCTGCTTCTTCAGACTGGAAGAAAACATGGAAGAACAAGAAAGAGAGACAATATTAGCTATTCTAAAAAGCAAATGTAAGGGGATTCAATGAAAAGGATTGAGTTCTTTCATGTCCTTTTAAATATCGTTTTCAGGTATTTATGGAATTAGTCCATAGTAGGCTTCTTTTTGGGCTGTCAGTTCTTTATGGGTTCTTTCCAGTCACTGTTCCCTTGTGACATGACTGCAATGATGTTCGAGTTCTGGATGGTGGACCACCGGTGAGAAATTACAATGCAGGTCTGACCTCTTTTGGCTTTGTCAAGAGCCACTGGCACCTAGGCACAGCTGATGACATCTAGCGTGGCAAGGCGTGTTCACCATCCCCCATCTCTAGATGTTTCTCCTATGTCTCCTCAGCATGTTGCTTGGGGCACTGCTATCTGTAGTTGGAGTAGTCTGGTCAGTTCCTCTCTCAGATTTATGTTGCTGGAATCCACACAGGCTTGGAAGAGTTTTCTGGAAATACACAAGCATATCCTTGACCAAAGATTAATAAAGGGACCCTTCCTTAAACCAGACTCGTTATCTTTCCATTTAACCAGACCGTTTTGCTTTGGGTTAGTCTGACACCAGTGTTATTCTATGGGTGTCTTGCCATCAGCATTACAAGGGTAAAATTTAAAGTAATTAAGGCTTGGTGTGGTCTATTTACAAGAGATTTCTTCATTATTCCCCAACTTTTGTTTTTCAAGTTGGGATTTTAGAGCCCTTGTAGTAGATGTAACATGCAAGGAGGGCATTTCTTCATAATCTGTTTTCCCGGCTGTACAGTATTTTGGCAGGAAGATGTAAAAGCTTGTGAAATTCTGTGACCTGCTTAATAAAATAACTAACTCACAGGCATATTAATTTCCTTTTGCTAAAGGATCAGGACTTGTTTAAATAATATAGAAAGGCTTCTGTCACCGAGCCATTTAAATTGAATAGTTTCAGTTCTGTTTACCAAGCAAGCAGCATATGCAGATAAGAGATAATATTAAGGGGCTTTTGGAACTACTGCAAGTCAGCCTTGTTAGTTTCTAATTCGATTCTTTGCGCAGAAGTATGGCTGGTCTGAATGACTTAGTCTGAATTCTTTGCAGTATAAGCAGCTTTACCATGAGATGAACTATCAGTAAAAACAGTGACTTCTCCAGGAATAGGTTTCTGCCTATTCCATCTATGTTCCCCTGAATATTCTTTTATTTTCATTTGCTAATTTAAATCAGTCTAAAATAAGACTTATTTCCTAACTTCCTTTGTCATTGGATGGCCCAGTAAATGACACTAATTGGATTTCTGCTATCAGTCTTTGAGTATATTGACCTACTTTTTTTTTTTGGGGGGGGAAAGCATAATGCAAATTGTTTTCTTTTTGAGGCCTAATACATTTTTTTTAATTGCAGTTTTCTAGATATTTGAAGGGAATCTCCTTCTGTTTCTTCTTCCAGAGAAATTTCTAGGCCACAGTTATGGAGTTTCTTTTAAAAGCCTTTTTCTTTCTTTAAAATAGTGCTACAATCTTGGTTGCTTTCCAGAAATGCCAATAGGAGAGAGATATGCTGGCCAATACTGTAATGCATACAGATTAAGTAAAACTTTTTTTCTACTTATGCTATTTTATTAATGGTGAGATTTAATGCTTGAATGAGTTTTTCTGTGTTTTTTCAAGGTATTTTTATTGATTTTTAACAGAGAGGAAGGGAGAGTGATAGAGAGTTAGAATCATCAATGAGAGAGAAACATCAATCAGCTGCCTCCTGCACATTCCCCACTGGTTATGTCCCTGCATGCCCTTGACAGTCTTCATTTTTGGCTCTGGTGAGAAAGCTTCTCCAGATGCCCCACATTGGGCGCCAGAATATTGCAACCTTTTGCAGCAATGATTCAGGATCTGGGGAAGGAACTGCACACAAATGAATACACTAGACTACAAATATAAATTTAGAAGGCATTGGAGAGCCAGGCGGAGACCTTTTCCTCTAGTGGAGAGGATCTTTGAAACCCAGCACCCATCAGCTTTTATTTACTTGGCTGTAGGCTTCTTTGCTTTAGCAAAGCAAACAGGCATATCAGTAGTAAAGTTTAATTATCAGGTTAGCAAGATTGCCTTCAGCCATTTTGCCAACAGCCGTGTAATATAATGCTGATTTTCCGCCCTGCTGAATGTCAAAGTTCATATCAAAGTTCATTAGCCCTCTATCAGATATATATATATATATATATATATATATATATATATATATATATATATATATATATATACACAAACACATAAACAGACACACATACTACTGTAGGTCTTTGCCTCCAGCACTTTAATCTGAGGTTCGACAGTGTGATCAATGCTTCTTTGTGTCTGGATGTCTTGTTGTTCATCAGTTAATATTGTTCATTATATTCCACAAATGAATGAGATAATGTGATACTTATCGTTCTCTGACTGGCTTAATTTGCTTAGTGTAATGCTCTCCAAGTCCATCCATGCTGTTTCAAATTATAAGAGTTCATTCGTTGTTACAGTAGGAGAGTATTCCATTGTATAGGTGTTCCACAGTTTATTAATCCGTGCTTCTGCTAATGGGCATTTAGACTGTTTCCAAATCTTAGCTATTGTAAATTAGGCTGGTATGAACATACAGTTGCATATATCTTTCCTGATTGGCCTTTCTCATTTCTCGGGACATATAACTAGAAGAGAGAACACTGGGTCAAAGGGGAGCTCCATTTTTACTTTTCTAAGAAAATTCTATATGGTTTTCCACAGTGGTAGCAGCAGTCTGCATTCCCACCAGCAGTGCACTGAAAGGGGTGCTGCCCGCCTCTCCAGGCGGTGTGGGAGGAGGAGTCTGGCCGCTGGGCTCTGAAATCCCTCAGCGCCCGCCATAGGGCCTGGCTTTCACCAGAGCAGGTCCAAGTGTCCAGACCCGCTGCCTGGCCAGCAGTGGGCCAAAGGGTGGGGCCAGGCAGCGACCAATCACAAGGGAGGTCGTGGGAGCAGAAGGCCTCACCGCCTGGCTCTTTCCTCCCTTCCCCCGTGGTCGGCTCCCCGCTTGCCTGCGCTGGGGCGGGGGTCCATGCGGCCCTCGGGGCCTGGTCAGGGGGCCCTGCGTGGGCCGGCTGCCGGGCCCCATGAGGCATCGGCTCCCCGGCCCACAGCGGGAGTCGGTTGCAGGCTGCCACCCGACCGCGGCCCCCCGGACCGGGCATCCACGCGGGCCGCGTGGATCCCTGGCCCCAGTGCAGCAGTGGTGGCAGCGGAGTGGGGCACGTGCCCTAGCCCAGGGAGGCTGCCATGCTGCGGTGCACCAGCCCCGTGGGCCGGGCCTGCTCCGAGCGGATGCTGCTCTTCCAGAGCCGGGCCGCTCCACCAGCTGCACCCCGTGTGCTGGGCCTGTGCTGCCCAGACATGCTGCTGTGGGAGTCCCGGTCCGCCCGGAGGCCGGCTGCAGGTGCTGTGCAGGAGGGCCATCCTGCCTTGCGGCGTGTTCGAGCAGCAGCAGCGGGAGCCAGGCGAGGACTGCGCCCTCCATCTTGCCTTGGAACCTCCATTTTGGGACAGAGCCATGTGCTTCTTCCCGGAAGACGCCACTGCTAGCCACACCCAGGATTTCTCTGGAGTAACCAATAATAATCAAGGGAAGTGCACGCCATCACTATGACCACATCCTGTACCGACTCGTGCCTGGCCAATCGGCGGGGCACACAGTCCCCTCTCCTGCCCTCACTCCACCCCCCTTTAAAACCCTCTGTTCCATCAGGCCTCTCTCTCTCGGCCACTGGACTTACCGCTGTGTTGGTGGGTCTGGTGAATGGGGAGCGCAAGCTGGCTTGCATTAAAAAGGACTCTTTGCTTTTGCATCAGACTGACTGGCTCCCTGGGGGTCTTGGGAACTTTGAAATCTGGGCACAACATTTTGGGGGCTTGCCCGTGGTTCCCAGGACCATCGAGGGACCCCCAGTTCGAAGAGTCTGACTGACCCTGCAGTAGGTGTGTTGTTGTTTGTTGTGTGTTCTGTTCGGTGTGAGCTCGTTTCTGGAATCTGTAATTGCCTGAGGGGTCTAGGCGGACGCGCCCGAAAATGACCATAGGCGGGGTGGTGTTGGAAGACATTCCGCCCGCCCCCCCCATGAGGGATGGATATGCCCCTCAGAGGGATGGGTATGCCCCTTGCGGAAAGCGGGTCGCTCCCGCTAGTTTGGCGTAAGGCCATTGTCTAGCATTCGGGTTTGGCTTCCATGGAATTTGAAGCCTGTTTTGGTTCTGCTTCCATGGAGTTGGAAGACTGTATTTTCGGGCCCGTTTGTTGTTTGTGTTTGTGTCTTTTCGGTTTTATTTTGTGGACTCACTGGACGGACATTATGGGACAGACTCAAACTACTCCTTTAAGCATTATGGTCGATCATTTCAGAGAGGTAAGGGAAAGAGCCAGGGACCTCAGTGCAGAGGTTCAGAAAGACCTGTGGCAGACTTTTTGTTCCAGGGAGTGGCCAACTTTTGACGTCGGGTGGCCGCCGGAGGGGACTTTTGACCTCTCCACCATCCGCTGGGTCAGGGATGTCGTCTCCCAACTTAGGGGAGGACATCCTTTGCTAGGGTGAGGGACTGTGGCATGGAAGGGTTACAGAATGTTACAGAATATGCAAAGGGAAGGAAATGGGACATGAGAAATTGAATGTGCTGGGAGGGGTGACTGACGTATGGAGGATTGTGTCAGGGTTAGGAACCATAGAAGAAAAATTGCTAAATTGTCTTAGAAAAACAATGTATTATGATATTCTCCAGCCAGGTGTGACTCTGTTTACCCCCACCCCCTTTGTTCTTATGAACTTTCCATGAACTTCTAAGGTAACACTGTTTTGCTATAAAGGATCATACTGCACCCTTGATCTCTGCCACATGCTCCGAATCTCCCAGAGGGGGAGATAGGTGCTGTGGTCAGCTGGCCAGCTTAATAAAAGGCTCTTAAATTTAAATTCTGAGTCGGTGGTCTATCTCGTTGAGCCAACCCATAACATTTGGAGGCCCGCAGCGAGATACCCGGCAGGGAGGAGAGGGACCCCTTGTTTAGGGCTGGAGGCTCTCCCCTGGCAGGGAGGAGAGGGACCCCCTATTCAAGGCAGGAGGCTCTCCCCCGGAAGGGGTGAGAGGGACCCCTTGTTTAGGGCATGAGGCTTTCCCCCGGCGGGGAGGAGAGGGACCCCCTATACAAGGCAGGAGGCTCTCCCCTGGCAGGGGTGAGAGGGACCCCCTATTCAAGGCAGGAGGCTCTCCCCCACTTGTCGCCGGGCACTCAGCGAGATACCCCACACCTGTGGATTACGACTACCAAGGAGGCCTCCAGTCCACCCAGAAACTTTCAATTCAGAAACCAAGCCATCTGGACTCTCGAGAGAGGTAAGGACCTGTCCTTAAACTGGAATTGAGACGTCCCACGGAAGGACCTATATGGAGGGCTGGATGCAGCGGTACTCCTGGTCCTGACCCGCGGCCATGACGGTGGCCGGGGTCCCTGGTTCGTGCAGCTGTAGGCTGCACTGGGTTTGTCTGTCTGGTATTTGTCTTGGTGTTTATTGTCAAAAAGTTGTCTGCTTCTGTGTACAACCTGCTGCAATGCTTTTTTGAAAATTTTCAGGACTTCAAGGAGCAAGCTGCAGATTCCGGGCAACCTTAGGTTGCATTTGGCTGATTTATTTTGTCTTTGTTCTTTGTTGTCTTTGTCTTTGTCAAATGGGATAGGGTCAGTCATCTTCGTCGATCCCCTATCAGTCAGGCCCACTCCGGGTGAGAGGAAGGAGAGCTTGATCACGTCCCGGGAAGCTATAGAGCTCCCTCAGGAATTGGGAAATTGTTAGGAATTGGGTGGATTGTTTAAACTCTGAGTGAATGTCTGGCGAAAGTGTGTGAGTGTGGAGGGCCTGCCCTCTCCTCTCCTTTGTGTGGCTCCACGACTTCGGTTACGGAGTCCGAGTGGGCCCCAACCTGCGTTTCTGCAACTCGTCTATGGCATAACGGTGACTCACCCCCATGTGGAGGTGACCAGGCCCGGGGTTTATACGGGTGCACCTTAGCTACAACGAATCTAAGCTCCCAAGGGACGCGGCCAGGCGGGCATCTGCGTGAGGTCACCCCCTCCCTTGTCTGTCTCTCACCACCGATCATCATGGGGTCGGGAAAAAGTTTGTTTGTTTGGGACTAGCCAAATTACTACAGAGAAGGAGGACTAGATACAGCTCCAGCCTGGGCTGATCTACTAAGAAAGTGTAAATCATTGCTGGTCTATGTAAAGTAAAAGCTACTTTGATTTATTCTGCTTTCTGTTGATACACTTGGCTGAATGTTTGGGCTGGCCCCTTTAATAGTCTTCAAAGCCTCTTGCAGCTGCAAGAATTATTTTTTCTCAGAGTCTTTTGCTCACTGTTAAAGGGAATCAGCCTACTTAGTTAATAAAGATTTCTGTCTATCAGTTGCTCTCACCTGGGTTGTAATTTACTGTATTAAACTGAAGTTCTGGGGTAGATTTAAAAGTTATAATGTTAATGATTTTGATTTACAGCGATTCTGTGAATGGGAGTGGCCCACTTTCCAGGAGGGGTGGCCGGATGCAGGGTCTTTTGATCTGACCGCTGCCTACCGGGTCCATTATGTCATATACGGCCGCCCAGGGCATCCTGATCAAATTTCTTATATTCAGGTTTAGATTGACATATTGTCCAAGAAACCCCGGTGGATGAGGGCATGCCTCCCGAGGGGAAAATTGGGACAGAGACAGACAATTCTTTTGGCCGGGCCCCAGAAGGGAAAGGCTCCCCCCGGTCCTTCGGAGAGAGAGAGGGAGAACCTGCAGGACCTTGCGACATCCACCAGTCCTGCTGTTCCTATGTTGCCACTAGGGTAGGCCGGCCCTCTATAGATCTGGGGCCAGACAAGCAGCCCTCTGGGGATGCAAGGCAGATAGAGGCGCTATTCCCCAGCTACAGACCAGGAGATTGGGTCTACTCTACGTCAGAAGGCACTGCCGGGAGACCCTAGAACCACATTTGGAAGGGTCCCTACACTGTGGTGCTGATGACCCCCACCGCTCTCAAGGTCAATGGCGTCACGACCTGGATCCATCACACTCACATCCAGTCAGCGGATCCATCCATGACCCGGAAAGACTTCATCACCAAATGGAGCATCAATCGAGATCAATGCAACCCGCTCAAGCTCAAGCTATGGCGTGCTCGACCTGCCTGATGCCGGTAACATGGCTCGCGATCACTCCTGTCACCAGGAGCCCCCACAATACTGTGTAATACACTTAGATAATGCCTGCATCTTCATGGACAAGGCTCCAAAGAGACAAGGGCAATTTATAGGATCACATGTTTAGTAGCAGAAGATTTGGCTGCCTAAAGCGGCCATGATGTTTCATTGTATTGATATGTTATATTAACCTTTGATTCTTTTGCAGGTTTTGAATGTATGTTGGCTGTCCTGGAAGGGAGCTGTGTGGGGTGACCCCCAAAAGTAAAGGGTGTCTAGCTGGCAAGGGGGCAGGTGCCCAACTGGTCAGGAAAGGGTGCCCATCAGGTTTTGGACTCTGTTGAGAGACAGCTAACAGTTGGCAGCCTGTATACTGCCTTGCAGGCCTGAGTCACCATGCCCATGTCAGGGGTAGTAAAGCTGGAAAAAGCCTGTTTAGAATAGAAGGTCTGAGGCATAGTTTTGCATAGGTGGAAGGTTTTATGCCTACAGCTACTATTTTGTTTTAAATCCATGAAAAGGAAGTAGCAAGGAAAGTCAGAAAATCTTAGAGTAGATCACTATGTTCTCCTTACATAATTCCTCCGGAATCTGGCAATATGTGAAGGGATTTATTCCCTCCTGGGAAGGCACTTAAGCATTCTCTATTGCCAAAAGGATCCCAATTGTCTACAGCTGTTGTCTGAGCTCTCCCTTCAAGCTGGGTTTATGAAAAGCTGGTACCATGGATCTGTCTCTTGCCCAATGGCGTAAGCTGGTCCCTCTCTGGAGAAGAAACCTGGATTTCCCAAGAGATGTGATCAATGCCGAGGCCCCGTCAGCAGGCGAGGGGAACCCAAGGCGGGTGCTGGGCATGGAGGCCACAGGGGGCATAGGCTAACAAGGAGACAGAACTGAACCTCACATCACCCTACTTGGCCCAGAGATGGTTGGTAGTCAGAGAAGGGTAAGACTCCACAGAGGTGGGGCGACCTAAGACAGACACAGCCGAGGGCCAGTAGGAGAGAACTTGGGGTTCAACAGAGGTGGGGCACAGATCCTCACCCCCCCAATGGTGCAGGGGCTTGAACACTCACCCCTTCTGAGGAAGGTCTCCTGTTCCCATGGCTGCTTCTTGCTTCCCATGCCCAGCCCAGACCAGAAGAGACTTGGTCCAGCTGAAAATGGTACCCAGAAAAACGGAGGCTTAGTTCAACAGACTCTAAATTTAAACCTAGCCTAACAAACAGGAATGCTTGAGCCTCTTCAAGGCAAATAGTACTAAATCAGGATTTTTTTTTTTATATAACCATGGAGGAATTCTATTTCAATAGAAGTTATTAAATCTAAAATGGTTTCTTTCACTTCCACCGGACCATTTTTTAACCTTATAGGGATAGTTCAGTTGATAGTCTTGGTGGAATAGAATTGCAGTCCGTCTCATGATTGAGCCAGAAGTTCCAAAAGAAGGGGGGAATGAAAGGCGCACTGCCCACCTCTCCGGGCAGTGCGGGAGGAGGAGTCTGGCCCCTGGACTCTGAAATCCCTCAGCACCCGCCATAGGGCCTGGCCTTCCCCAGAGCGGGTCCAAGTGTCCAGACCGGCTGCCTGGCCAGCAGCGGGCCGAGGGGGGGGGCAGGCGGCGACCAATCACAGGGGAGGTCGTGGGAGCAGAAGGCCTCACCGCCTGGCTCTTTCCTCCCTTCCCCCGTGGTCTGCTCCCCACTTGCCCGCGCTGGGGCGGGGGTCCATGCGGCCCTCGGGGCCTGGTCAGGGGGCCCTGCGTGGGCCAGCCGCTGGGCCCCATGAGGTATCGGCTCCCCAGCCACAGTGGGAGCCCGGTGCAGGCTGCCACCCGACCGCGGCCCCCCGGACCGGGCATCCACTCGGGCCGCGTGGATCCCCGGCCCCAGTGCAGCAGTGGCTGAAGGGGAGTGGGGCGCGTGCCCTAGCCCAGGGAGGCTGCCATGCTGCGGTGCACCAGCCCCGTGGGCCGGGCCTGCTCTGAGCGCATGCTGCTCTTCCAGAGCCGGGCCGCTCCACCAGCTGCACCCCGTGTGCTGGGCCTGTGCTGCCCAGACATGCTGCTGTGGGAGTCCCGGTCCGCCCGGAGGCCGGCTGCAGGTGCTGTGCAGGAGGGCCATCCTGCCTTGCGGCGTGTTCGAGCAGCAGCAGCGGGAGCCAGGCGAGGACTGTGCCCTCCATCTTGCCTTGGAACCTCCATTTTGGGACAGAGCCATGTGCTTCTTCCCGGAAGACGCCACTGCTAGCCACACCCAGGATTTCTCTGGAGTAACCAATAATAATCAAGGGAAGTGCACGCCATCACTATGACCACATCCTGTACCGACTCGTGCCTGGCCAATCGGCGGGGCACACAGTCCCCTCTCCTGCCCTCACTCCACCCCCCTTTAAAACCCTCTGTTCCATCAGGCCTCTCTCTCTCGGCCACTGGACTTACCCCTGTGTTGGTGGGTCTGGTGAACGGGGAGCGCAAGCTAGCGTGCATTAAAAAGGACTCTTTGCTTTTGCATCGGACTGACTGGCTCCCGGGGGGTCTTGGGAACTTTGAAATCTGGGCACAACATGCACAAGGGTTGCTTTTTCTCTGCATCCTCACCAGCACTTGTGGTTTGTTGATTTTTTTTCTGACAGCTATTCTGACAGGTGTGGATTGGGACCTCAGTGTCGTTTTGATTTGCATCTCTTGGACTGTTAGTGCCTCTGAGCATTTTTTCGTATGTCTCTTGGCCTATTATAGGTCTTCTTTTAAAAAGTGTTAATTTAGGTCCTTTGCCCATGTTTTGATTGGATTGTTTATGTTCCTATTGTTAATTTGTGTGAGTTCCCTGAAAACTTTGGAGATTCAACACTTATCCGAGATACCATTGGCAAATATGTTCTCCTGATACAGTGGGCTTTCTGGTTGTTTTGTTCAGGATTTTGTTTGCTGTGCAGAAGATTTTTATTTTTATGTAGTCCATTTTTTATTTTCCCCTCCGTGTGCATTGCCTTTGGAGCTGTATCAATAAAGATACTGAGAAGACATATCTGATATATTGCTACATAGGCAATCTTATAAGTTTTTTTTTATAGATTCTCATTTGATGTTTAAGTCCTTCATCCATTTTGAGTTTATTTTTGTGAATGGTGTAAGTTGGTGGTCTAGTTTCATTATTTTTTATGTATCTTTCTAATTTTCCTAACATTTTTTGAAGAGACTGTCCTGACTCCATTGTATGCTCTTGCCTCCTTTGTAAATTAATAATAGAGCATAATGACTTGGGTCCACTTCTGGGTTCTCTGTTCTGTTTCAGTGGAGTATATATATGTCTTTTCTAGTGCCAGTAGCAGGCAGTTTTGAGAATGGTGGCTTTATAATATAGCTTAATATCTGGTATTGTGAGCCCGCCAACTTTTTCTCCTGCCTCAGGATTGCTCAGGCTATTTTTACTCCATTTGAATTTTTTGAGGATTTTTTCCTGTGTCTGTGAAATATTCTGTTGGTATATTAATGGAGATTACAATGAATCTATAGATTGCTTTTGGTAGTATGGACATGTTAATGATGTTAAGTCTACCAACCCATCAACATGGTATATTAATCCATTGGTTGATATCTTTATGTCTTTTTCAATGGCCTGTAGTTTTCCAAGTGCAGTTTTTTACTTTCTTTATGAATCAATAAAAGTTTACAGTTTTTAATCATAAACCTGTGTTTTCTATCAAAATTACTTCTTGCGTGAATTTTGGGACACCTTTACTTAGGCGACTCCTGTGAAAGGGCCATTCGACCTACAAAAGTGTCGCAACCCACAGGTTGAGAACCGCTATTCTAAAATGTCAATTAAATCTAATGAATCTAGTGTGTCCATTAGAGGCTCTGCATCCTTGTTATTTTTTTCATATGGAAGATCTATCCAGTGAAGTCAGAGGGGTGATAATTTTGTCACACTCTCTGTTAAAGTCTTCTGGAATTTCTGTTTGTTTGTTTTGATTTTTTATTTATTTGTTTGTTTGAGATATATATATGGAGGTGCTCCTATGTTGGCTGAATATATGTTTACTAGGGTTATATCGTCTTGTTGGTTGGTCTCTTTGGTATCATGCAGTGACCTTTACATCTCTTGTGATGGCCTTTCTTTTAAAGTCTATTTTGTTGGATATGCGTATTGTTACTTCGAACTTTTTGTTTCTTTTCCATTTGCATGGAAATTTTTCCCATTCCAGGTGACCTTGGTTAAAACACAGCGCCAAGAAGGGGAGCAAACATATTAAGAACCGTATGCTATATATGCCAGGTCCCTTGAAACAGCAAGGATGGACCGGCTCCCGGCAAATTCCCCCTTTTTTATTTTTTAAAAGCCGGCATTAAAAAGAAAAACCTCAAATGCTCTCTTGTATCCATTTTAAGAGTAGGATTGGCGCTTTCTGCTATTACCTGCGTCCTGATCTATCACCCCAGGGAGAGCTTGCCAATCCTGCACTTTCCTGGGGTGGAAAGGCTGCAGTGGGATTAAGGATAAGGCTCTTTGGGCCTACCTTCTCCCCCCATGCCTCTACATTTACCTTTATGGCACCTTTCCTTCCTCAGAAAAGCATGGACATATTTCTTATATAAAATGTTCCATCTGACTGGGAGTAACCTTGACTCCTCTGCAAGCAAGCATATGTGTTAAAAGATCAATACGGAGTCTTTTTTTCTTTAGACTCAGTATGGCACATCTTCTTAATCTAAAGATCAATACAGAGTCTTCTTTCTTTGGACTCAGTATGGCACATCTTCTCAATCTAAGTTCTGTACTATCCACCTTCTTACCCTATTTATCCTCTATAGGGGGGTCTGTAGCACCCTGGTTCAGTCCTATCCGTCCTGAGTGTGGGGGTTCTCAATGGGGCGGGGGGCTTACCTAGGGGAATCCTGTTCCAGGGGTTCCCAAAGGTGTGGACGGAGTTGGCGAAGACTATCCACCCTCTTCCTACGGTGGGGTCCTATCTGTCCCGAGTGCGGGGCGCTTACCTAGGGGTCCCTGTTTGGGCGCCAGATGCTGGGGTCCAACCCCAGCGGGTCCAGGGGTCCCCAAAGGTGTGGACGGAGTCGGCGAAGAAGGAATGACGTGGAGACAGTGTTCAGTTGATCAGCAGCCTTGCCAGGATCTCTAGCCACAATCTCCAGCCAAGTTCTGTGTCCATGCTCTCCTGCTAGGCTCTCCAGCCAGATTCCGTCCGAGACCTCCAGCCAGGCTCAGTCACCAGGCTCCAGCCAGGCTCCCCTGCCATATCTCTGTAGTCAGGTTCAGTCCAGGATCCTCTGCCATGTTCTCTCCAGCGAAGCTCCTCTGTCTCTAGAGAAAGTTCTGTGTAGGTTCTGTGCTAGGCTCTGTCTCTCTTGGTCCTGTCTTCCAAGCCCTGTCTCCTAATTTCTGTGCTCTGAGTTCTGTCTTCTGAATTCTGTCTCTTGCTGTCTGGTTGCATCTGTATTTATACCAGTTGATTCCAATCCTATCAATCTCTATTCCAAAGGTTAGGGCGTTTCTTATCTCCATTCCAGGGAGTAAAGATTATGTAGCTTAAGCATGATTGTTCGTAGTTCAAATGATTAATTACCCGCCTGGCACTTAGTTAAGAGGTTTTATTCCCTCCCTAACTTCAGGGGAAAATCCCTACCTGGGGATTCAACCTTTCTCGGAGAGGTGACCTTGGTTAAAACACAGGGCCAAGAAGGTGAGCAGACATGTTAAGAACCATATGCTATATATGCCAGGTCCCTTGAAACAGCAAGGAAGGACCGGCTCCCGGCACGAGATGAGATACCATTGGCAAATATGTTCTCCCGATACAGTGGGCTTTCTGGTTGTTTTGTTCAGGATTTTGTTTGCTGTGCAGAAGATTTTTATTTTTATGTAGTCCATTTTTTATTTTCCCCTCCGTGTGCATTGCCTTTGGAGATGTATCAATAAAGATACTGCGAAGACATATCTGATATATTGCTACATAGGCAATCTTATAGGTTTTTTTATAGATTCTCATTTGATGTTTAAGTCCTTCATCCATTTTGAGTTTATTTTTGTGAATGGTGTAAGTTGGTGGTCTAGTTTCATTATTTTTTATGTATCTTTCTAATTTTCCTAACATTTTTTGAAGAGACTGTCCTGACTCCATTGTATGCTCTTGCCTCCTTTGTAAATTAATAATAGAGCATAATGACTTGGGTCCACTTCTGGGTTCTCTGTTCTGTTTCAGTGGAGTATATATATATATATATGTCTTTTCTAGTGCCAGTAGCAGGCAGTTTTGAGAATGGTGGCTTTATAATATAGCTTAATATCTGGTATTGTGAGCCCGCCAACTTTTTCTCCTGCCTCAGGATTGCTCAGGCTATTTTTACTCCATTTGAATTTTTTGAGGATTTTTTCCTGTGTCTGTGAAATATTCTGTTGGTATATTAATGGAGATTACAATGAATCTATAGATTGCTTTTGGTAGTATGGACATGTTAATGATGTTAAGTCTACCAACCCATCAACATGGTATATTAATCCATTGGTTGATATCTTTATGTCTTTTTCAATGGCCTGTAGTTTTCCAAGTGCAGTTTTTTACTTTCTTTATGAATCAATAAAAGTTTACAGTTTTTAATCATAAACCTGTGTTTTCTATCAAAATTACTTCTTGCGTGAATTTTGGGACACCTTTACTTAGGCGACTCCTGTGAAAGGGCCATTCGACCTACAAAAGTGTCGCAACCCACAGGTTGAGAACCACTATTCTAAAATGTCAATTAAATCTAATGAATCTAGTGTGTCCATTAGAGGCTCTGCATCCTTGTTATTTTTTTCATATGGAAGATCTATCCAGTGAAGTCAGAGGGGTGATAATTTTGTCACACTCTCTGTTAAAGTCTTCTGGAATTTCTGTTTGTTTGTTTTGATTTTTTATTTATTTGTTTGTTTGAGATATATATATGGAGGTGCTCCTATGTTGGCTGAATATATGTTTACTAGGGTTATATCGTCTTGTTGGTTGGTCTCTTTGGTATCATGCAGTGACCTTTATGTCTCTTCTAATGGCCTTTCTTTTAAAGTCTATTATGTCGGATATGCGTATTGTTACTTCGGCCTTTCTTTTTCTTTTCCATTTGCATGGAAATTTTTCCCATTCTTTCACTCTCATCCTGTGTGTGTCTTTTGTTTTGAGGTGGTGCTCCTGTAGACAGCATAGACTTGCATCATGTTTTTGTATCCATTTTGCTCCACTACACCTTTAGATTGGAGCATTGACCCATTTACATTTATGGTTATTATTATTATTATTATTATTATTATTATTATTATTTTTATTGCTTGAAGTATTACAAAGGGTATTACATATGTGTCCATTTTTCCCCCCCGCCCTAGACAGTCCCCTAGCCTCCCCTATCTCCCGGTGTCTTATGTCCATTGGTTATGCTTATATGCATGCATACAAGTTCTTTGGTTGATCTCTTACCCCCCTACCTCCTGCACCCCCACCCTCCACGGCATTCCCGCTGCAGTTTTACAATCTGTTTGAGGCAGCTCTGCCTCTGTATCTATTATTGTTCAAAAGTTTATAATGGTCTCTATTATCCATGAATGCATGAGATCATGTGGTATGTTTCCTTCATTGACTGGCTTATTTCACTTAGCATAATGCTCTCCAGTTCTTTCCATGCTGTTGCAAATGGTAAGAGTTCCTTCCTTTTTTGAGCAGCATAGTATTCCATCGTGTAGATGTACCACAGTTTTCTAATCCATTCATCTACTGATGGGCACTTAGGCTGTTTCCAGATCTTAGCTATGGTGAATTGTGCTGCTCTGAACATAGGGGTGCATATATCCTTTCTTATTGGTGTTTCTGGTTTCTTGGGATATATTCCTAGAAGTGGGATCACAGGGTCAAATGGGAGTTCCATTTTCAGTTTTTTGAGGAAACTCCATAGTGTCTTCCATCGTGGCTGCACCAGTCTGCATTCCCACCAGCAGTGCACAAGTGTTCCTTTTTCTCCACATCCTCGCCAGCACTTGTCATTTGTTGATTTGTTGATGATAGCCAGCCTGACAGGTGTGAGATGGTACCGCATTGTTGTTTTGATTTGCATCTCTCGGATGATTAGTGACTTTGAGCATGTTTTCATATGTCTCTCGGCTTTCTGGATGTCCTTTTTTGAAACGTGTCTATTTAGGTCCTTTGCCCATTTTTTCATTGGATAGTTTATCTTCCTTTTGTTGAGTTGTATGAGTTCCCTATAAATTTTGGAGATTAGGCCATTATCAGATATGACATTGGCAAATATGTTTTCCCATGCAGTGGGCTTTCTTGTTGTTTTGTTGATGGTTTCTTTTGCTGTGCAGAAGCTTTCTATTTTGATGTAGCCCCATTTGTTCATTTTCTCTTTTGTTTCAAGTGCCCTAGGAGCTGTATCAGTGAAGAAATTTCTTCGGCATATGTCTGAGATTTTGTTGCCTTTGTATTCTTCTAGAATTTTTATGGTTTCCTGTCATAAATTTAAGTCCTTTATCCATTTTGAGTTTATTTTTGTGTATGGTGTAAGTTGGTGGTCTAGTTTCATTTTCTTGCATATATCTGTCCAATTTTCCCAACACTATTTATTGAAGTGACTATCTTGGCTCCATTGTATGTTCTTGCCTCCTTTGTCAAATATTAATTGAGCTTATTGGTTTGGGCCGATGTCTGGGCTCTCTATTCTATTCCATTGATATATATGCCTATTCTTGTGCCAGTACCAGGCAGTTTTAAGAACAGTGGCTTTGCAATAGATCTTGATATCTGGTATTGAGATCCCACCTACTTTGTTCTTTTTCAGGATTGCTGCAGCTATTCGGGGTCTTTTTTTATTCAGGATGAATTTTTGGAGAGTTCGTTCTAGATCTCTGAAGTATGCTGTTGGTATTTTAATGGGAAGTGCGTTGAATTAATAGATTGCTTTGGCTAGTATGGACATTTTAATGATGTTGATTCTACCAATGCATGAGCACGGTATGTTCTTCCATCTGTTTATGTCTTCCTCTATCTCTTTTTTCAACGTCCTGTAGTTTTTTGAGTAGAGGTCTTTTACCTCTTTAGTTAAGTTTATTCCTAGGTAGCCTATTTTTTTTGGTGCAATGGTAAACGGGATTGTTTTTATAATCTCTCTTTCTGAAAGTTCACTATTGGTGTATAGAAATGGCTCAGATTTCTTGGGGTTAATTTTGTATCCTGCTACATTGCCAAATTCATGTATTAAGTCTAGTAGCTTTTTGATGGAATCTCTAGGGTTTTGTATGTATAATATCATGTCGTCTGCAAATAAGGACAGTTTTACTTCCTCTTTTCCAATTTGGATGCCTTTTATTTCTTCTTATTGCCTAATTGGAATGGCTCACACGTCCAGTACTATGTTGAACAGGAGTGGTGAGAGGGGACATCTCTGTCTTGTTCCTGTTCTTAGGGGAAATGGTGTTAGTTTTTGTCTGTTGAGTATGATGCTGGCTGTGGGCCTGTCATATATGGCTTTTATTATGTTGAGGTATGATCCTTCTACTCCCACCTTACTGAGAGTTTTTATCAAAAATGGGTGTTGAATTTTGTCAAGTGCTATCTCTGCATCAATTGATATGACCATGTGGTTTTTTTCTTTCAATTTGTTTATGTGATGTATCATGTTTATTGATTTGCGGATATTGTACCATCCTTGCATCCCTGGGATAAATCCAACTTGGTCATGGTGTATGATCTTTCTGATGTTCTGCTGCATCCGATTTGCTAAGATTTTGTTGAGGATTTTGACATCTATGTTCATGAGGGATATTGGCCTGTAATTCTCTTTCATTGTGTTGTCCTTACCATTTTTGGTATTAGGGTGATGCTGGCTTCATAGAATGAACTTGGAAGTGTTCCTTCCTCTTGAATTTTTTGTAGTAGTCTGAGGAGGATAGGTTTTAGTTCTTCCTTGAATGTTTGGTAAAACTCCCCTGTGAAGCCGTCTGGTCCGGGGCTTTTGTTTGATGGAAGGTTTTTGATGACTGCTTCACTTTCTTCCATAGTTATTGGCCTGTTGAGGTTTTTAGATTCTTCCTGATTGAGTTTTGGAATGTTGTATTTTTGTAGGAATTTGTCCATTTCCTCCAGGTTGTCTAGTTTGTTGGAGTAGAGCTGTCCATAGTATTTTTTAACAATCATTTGTATTTCTGTGGGGTCTGTTGTTATTTCGCCTCTATTGTTTTTGATTTTGTTTATTTGGGTCCTCTCTCTTTGCTTCTTGGTGAGTCTGGCTAGAGGTTTGTCAATCTTGTTTATCCTTTCAAAGAACCAGCTCTTGGTTTCATTGAATTTCTGTATTGTTTTTTTGGTCTCTATGTCATTTATTTCTGATTAAATCTTTATTATCTCCTTCCTTCTGCTCACTCTGGGATTTTCTTGTTGCTCTCTTTCTAAATCTTTGAGTTGTAGAGTTAGATGATTTACTACCATTTTTTCTTGTTTTTTGAGATAGGCCTGTTGCGCTATAAACTTCCCTCTCAGGACTGCTTTCATTGTGTCCCATAGGTTTTGGATTGTTGTGTTTTCATTGTCATTAGTTTTCAGGATGTTTTTAATTTCTTGTTTGATCTCATTGGTAACCCAGTCAATATTTAGTAGCATGCTATTCAGCTTCCAGGTGTTTGTGTATTTTGGGATGTTTTTATTGTAGTTTATTTCTAGTATTATGCCATCGTGGTCTGCGAAGATGCTTTTTATGATTTCAATCTTCTTGAATTTGGGGATACTTTTCTTGTGACCCAATATGTGGTCTATTTTTGAAGATGTCCCATGAGCACCTGAGAAGAACGTATATTCCCTGGCTTTGGGGTGAAGTGTTCTGAAGATGTCTATTAAGTCCATCTGATCTAGTGAGTCATTTAGGATTGCTGTATCTTTGCTGATTGTTTGTCTATAGGACTTATCCAGTGCTGTCAATGGTGTATTAAAGTCCCTTACTATGATTGTATTGTTGTCGATCTCTCCTTTGATATCTTCCAGGAGTTTTTTTATGAATTTGGGTGCTCCTGCATTGGGTGCATATATGTTTACCAGGGTTATATCTTCTTGTTGTATTGATTCCTTTACTATTATGAAGTGGCCTTCCTTATCTCTTGTTAAGGCCTTCACTTTGAGGTCTATTTTGTCCGATATAAGTATTGCTACTCCAGCTTTCTTTTCCTTTCCATTTGCCTGCAAGATATTTTTCCATCCTTTCACTTTCAGTCTGTGTGAGTCCCTTCTAATGAGGTGGGTTTCTTGTAGACAGCAGATGTATGGGTCATGTTTTTTTATCCATTCAGCCACTTGATGTCTTTTCGTTGGAGCACTTAGTCCATTTACGTTTAAAGTTATTATTGAAAGGTACTTGTTTGTAGCCATTTCTTTTTTTGTGTGTGTGGCTGTTTTCTTTCTGAGCTTTTTATTTCTTCTTTTTATACCAGTCCCTTTAGCATTCCTTGCATTGCTGGCTTGGTGGTGATAAACTCCCTTAGCCTTTTTTTGTCTGTGAAGCTTCTTATTTCCCCTTCAAGTTTGAATAATAGCCTTGCTGGGTAGAGTATTCTTGGATTCAGTCCTTTGCTTTGCATCACTTTGTAAATTTTCGTCCATTCTTTTCTGGCTTGATGTGTTTCTGTTGTGAAATCATTTGATTATCTAATGGGAGATCCCTTGTATGTGACTTTCCATCTCTCTCTTGCGGCCTGTAAGATTTTCTCTTTGTCCTGAACATTTGCCATGGTAATTATGATGTGTATTGGTGTGGGTCTTTTTGGGTTCACTTTGTATGGGACTCTCTGGGCTTGTGTGACTTTTTTCTTCCCCACCTCAGGGAAGTTTTCTGACATTATTTCTTCGAATAGGTTTTCTAATCCTTGTTCATCTTTCTGTTGTTCTGGTACCCCTATTATTCGTATGTTGTTTCATTTCATATTGTCCCAAAGCTCCCTTAGGCTCTCCTCCTGTCTTTTAATTTTTTTCTCCAATTGCAGTACATTTTGGGTGTGTTTTGCTTCCTTGTCTTCTAATTCACTAATTCGTTCCTCTGCTTCTCCTAGCCTACTGTTGATACATTCAATGGTGTTTTTTATTGCAGCTATATCACTCTTCATTTCTTCTTGGGTCTTACTTAAGTCGTTGATTTTTTCATCTGTTTCTTCTTGCTTCTTGCAGAGGTTGTCGATTTTTCCCTCCATGCAATTTATGCACTCTAGGACCCTTATTCTGAATTCTTTTTCTTTCATGTTGCATGCCTTTGTATTACTTAGCTGCTTTTCTGGAGACTCCTCCTTCTCTTTCCTTTGGGGGTTTCTTTGTCTACCCATGTTTGATCTCACTGACATATCTAGATGTTGAGTCATTCAGTGGCTGCTCCCTGGGTGGCAGTGACTCCTTGGTCTGTGGTTGCTCTTCAGGCAGATGCGGTAGCAGCTGCTTTTCAGTTGGCAGCAGCTCCACTGGTGGGTGCTGTTCACAGCTGTGGTGGCTCTTCTGGCTGGTGGGGGGCGGTTTCACGTACAGCTGCTGTTCCTTAGCAGAGGGTGTGGTGCCCAGTAGGCTGCTATTGCTCGGATCTGCTGCATTGATTTAAGGGCACAAAATACAACACAACAAGGCACCACGTACCAAGCACTAAACACGAATATATTCACAATATTAATAACTCCAAATAAAGGTGACCACCCGAATAAAGAGAATTAGGGGATAAGGAAGAAGGAAGAGATAAAGAGAAAAGAGAAAAAAGAAAAGAAAAGTAGGAATCAAAAAGGGGAGTGCAAAAATGAAATTGGGAAAAAGAAGGGGGGGAAATAAAAGCGAGAAAAGAAAAGAAAAAAAGAGTGGAAAAAGAGAATGAAGTGGAAGAGGGGAAGAGACTTTTTATATGAGGAGAATACTTCTATAGAACCGCCACAAATCCCAGCAAATTCCAGCAACAGCTCCCTGTAGATGGATGCAAACTAGAAACAACCAATAATATAACGATGAAAATAGAATGGAGAACACTAATCCCAAAATAAAATAAAGAGAAAATAAAATGGCACTTTAAAAGATGGTAAAATGGTAGCAGTAATAATGCTGGTTAAAAATAAGAAGGTAGTAATTAAAAGGGTAAAATCAGGAAAAAGAAGATGGAAAAGGAAGGAAAAAAAAGAAGAAGAAAAAGGAGGAAGAAAAAGAAAAAAAATTGGTTTCTTAGTTAAAAGGTGAAAAAAGAAAAAAAAAATTGCAGTAGTGAAGGTCCTTCGGTTCTTCTATTCTTTAGTCTGGCTCGCCTTTAGTCCTGCCAGGTATTCAGGAGAGTGTTGAGTTTCCCTGTGATACACTTTTCCTCTGTGTTGTAAACCACAGTCCTTATTTCAAAGCAGGCCTTATTTGTTTCTCAGACTGCCTTATTTTGTGTTTAGCAAAGAGTCAGTTTGTGGCTCAGCCTCTGGGTGGCAGTGTTCTGGGGTTGGCCTCTGATGCTATATGGCATTGAAAATCCTTCTATAGGCCAGACCCTGTTAACTCCCAGGGATTGATCAGATTATTTTAATCCTTGATCGTGTTCAGGGTGGAATCTGGGTGCGGCTGTGCTCCTTGCCTGGGGGTTGGGGGAGGAGTCTCACTCTCCAGAGAGAATGGCTGCCCCAGTCCTGGGCTAAGGGGTGTCTCAGCACTCAACACTCAATTCGCTGCCACCTCTCCTGGCCCCCCTTCTCTCCTCAGTCTCTCCCCAGATTCCACTCCTCCGCACCCTCTCCCTCTCTTCAGCACAGGTGAGTGTCTGTATCCGAAATGTCCCATGAACAGGATTCGGTGAGAACAAACAAACAAACGCCGGCCTCGGAAACGGGGAAGGCTTAGGTTCTGTAAGCTCCTCTCTTACTGGCACTGCATGGTCAGGTCATCTCTTCAGGCTGCCCCCTTTAGTCTCAGTCCTCCGTGGTCACAGAACCCAGTTCTCAAATCCCCTGGCAGCGCCAGGAATCCCGCAGATCTCCTTTCCCCGGTCAGGGGCTGTGCCCGTCCCAGGGGACACGGCTGTCTGCCATGCTGTCTCCCTCTGACCCTCTGGGCTCAGAGGTCTGGCAAAATTTCCTGCCCAAATCCCTGGTCTATTTTTTACCTTTCCAGGGGAGTTCTGCCCTTACCGGCTGCACACCCTCTCACCAGCTGAGCAATTTCGCCAATTCGGGATGGGTGTTACTTGTTTCAGCTGCTCACTCCATTTGCTCCGGGACACAACCTGTGATGCATCTGCCTATATCCTTAGGGTTATTATTGATAGGTATTTATTTCTTTCCATGTCGTTTTGAAAGAATAAAAGAATGTTACAAACTGCACAGGCCCAGCTGCCAGGCCTAGCTGCCTGTTTTATCTCAACTCCCTAGGCTTCCCCCACTAGAGATAGGAACAGAGGGAATGACGCCCTCCCCAAGGCTATTACAGGAGATAGCCCCAACAAAGGATGGGTTGAGTAAACCCAGCTTCAATCAACCTTGAGAGGAACAGGCTGTAAAACACCAGGAAGGAGTGCCTTATCCCTATCAAGACACAAACAATTTCTTTCTCCTCTTACCCTCCTGCATGCAACCCCTCCCTGATGTGTGATTTTAGCATATAATTAGCTGAAAAACTCCTTGCTGGGCACACAACTCCTCTGCTCTTGTGTGAGTACGGGTTGGGCCCCAGTGCGCTGGAATAAAGAATAAAGCCTCTTGCGTTTTGCATCAAGTGACATCTCCTGCGGTTGATTGGGGTCGCCGTCGATCTGTGGGACAGAGTGAGGGTCCCGCTTCGGGGGTCTCACATTTGGGGGCTCGTCCAGGATTAGACGACCACCCCTCATCCGCGGAGCCGACCTTGGAGGTAAGAAGGGGTACCCCGAGTTGTTTGTCTCTGTCTTGTGTTTGTCAAGCGGTCTGGATTTGAGTGCGCGCTTTCGGTTTGGCAGCCGTTCGGCAACTCGTGAGAGTGGCCGAACAGTGGTCGGTAGACGTGCCTGGAGGACCACAGGTTGCAGCCCTGGGGGACGCCCCAAGGGTAGAGGAGGAGTCAAGGGATGCCTTGAGCCCCCATTTGGGGGGGTGTAAAAGCCCCCATTTGCTTTGTTTTCAGTTTTTCTTCCGCGGGGTCGGAAGGCTGTTCTTAGGTGTCTTTGTTTGTTTGGTGTCTGTGTTCTTTTGTTTGATTTTGTGGACTCACTGGACGGACGCTATGGGACAGACTCAAACTACTCCTTTAAGCATTATGGTCATTTTAAAGTCAGGGGCTGGGTCAAACCTGCTTGCCAGCCTCAGGTGTGATTTTCCAGAACTGCTGAGAACTTGGGACCTTGAAGCTTACTGAATTTAAATGATAAAAACTTATGTCTTGCATTTTTGAAGGTTATTCTTAAAAATGTTACTGATTGAGAAAAACTGTGTTTTGTGGTAGCTAAATGCCTTTGCTGAATGAATGTCTGGTGAAAGTGTGCGAGTGTGGAGGGAGGGGGCCTGCCCTCTCCTCTCCTTTGTGTGGCTCCAAAACTTTGGTCAGGCGGGTACCTGAGTAAAAATCTAGGAGGGAGAGCAGCTGAGGAAATGGTTAATACAGAAAAGAGGGGGGCCGTCGGCAGGGAAAGCAGACCAGAAGTTTTGTTGATTTTTACTTATCTGCTGGACTCAAGGCTGCAAGCTGCTAAGCTCAGTAAGTTTCTCTCTGCCCCGTTTTGTTCTCTTTAACCCTTCCAAGACTAAATTAGATGAATACAGTATACTTGAAATTGCATAAGGATGGAAGCACCTGGTTTTAGTAATCTAAGAAATACTGGCTGTTTACTTTATGGTAATCATTAAAGGATTGAGGTTTCTAAGAATAAGGAATTACTGAGTAGAAGGTCTGAGGCATGGTTATGCATTTTTTTAAGGACATAGAAAGAAGGTTTAAAGGATAATTTGAAAGTATGAAATTTAAAAAGGTTGTGTATGTGATAAGAAGGAGAAGAGAAATGTTGAAAGAAAATTAATCAAATGATACAGGCCAGTAGGTCAGAAAGAGTAAATAACTTACATTCTGCCTCCCTAAACAGAGGGTAAATAGTTATGCCAAAGTACTTAGGGAGAATGATAAAAGAAATCTAACAGTTACAAGGAAAATCAGAAGATGTTAAGGCAGGTCAGTGGCTTTTTCTCCTTATGTAATTCCTCCGAAATTTGGCAATGCTTAATAAGTCATGGCAATACATTTCTTTGCATAAATTCAGTAAGACCAGTTTCCAGTAGTGGTTTTATTTAATGAAAACTTTGACTGGAGTATCATGTTTTAAAGAAACCTGTCTGACCTCTGAAGACTTGAAGCCAAAAAAAGGTGCCACAGGAAAAGCCTGGTATCCTGCTTGGGAGCCCTGAAGATGGCTGGCGCTGGAGCGTCAGGCCCATGCCCTGCCATCACTGGCGGTTGGTAAGAGTAGAAGGGGAGCAATAAGGATGCCTCTGCATCCCTGCGAAACCCCCACACACTCTGGGCCGCAACGAGTAGGAGGGCTACTGAGATGGGCCTTAAAGCCTAGAGCGTGGGCTCAGGTGGAGTTGCTACAGGTGAGGGATTCACCTAACACAGCAGATACAGCAGGCAGGCCTGATGGCAGCTGGATGGCTTGGCTTCCTGGCCCTACGGGGCACATTAAGATTCAATCATGAAATTCCAGCACAGGTAGTCAGTTACCATTCTTGTTGTATTTATGCAAACATCAGGCCAAATTGAATACAGTAGATAAATTGATCTTGATTTGGCTTTTGGATAGCCATAGAGGAGTTTTAAGGAGAAAAATCCTATTTCAACAGAGGTTATTAAAACTGAAATGTTTTCTTTCCCTCCCACCAGACCATTTGTTACAGTTTGTCTCTGCCAGGTCACAAGCCTACCTCCTTCTGTGCCCAGGCCTCATCGTCCCTCTGACAGATAGCAAGGATCTCTTGGCTCTGATAGAAACTTCTGTCCCTCCTCAGCATGAAGCAGCTACAGAAGAGAATTCAACGCCCATTTTCCCTGAAAGAATTCAGAGCCAGGATCCTTGAGGTAATATAATAAGCAGTTAGACAGACATGAGCAGAGCAAGGACGATGGGTCAACTGGCACTGACTCCCCAGAAGCAGGAGGGAATTAGGCTGCAGACAAAGCAGCCCAGGAGGCTGCCCTAAAACCAGTGGGGCCTTTACAGATTCTAGTGACTCTTCCAGACCCTGTACTACTCATCTCACCAGTTTACTCAAGTTCTTTCAGGTTTTACAGTCTACCCAGCAAGCAGACCAGAAGCATGTCCAAGATGATCTGCCTGTATCCGGTTCATCCCTTCCAACCTGGTGACACTGTTTGGGTAAAGAAATTTGCCACCCAAGGACTGAAAGGACCACCCCCACGGCGGTCAGGTCGACGGGATCCCGACGTGGCTTCATCACACCTGGCTTAAGACAGCCCAGGCAAAATAGAGAAGTCTAGGACTCAGTGGACCCTCATATCCACCCTTATGGGTCCTCTTATTATATTGCTTTTAATTCTTACTTTTGGGCCCTGTTTCTTAAACCGACTGGTCACCTTTCAAGTACTAGTGCTCAGGCAGCAATACCAGTCTCTCCGCCAGAGAGATAGTTTCGAAGAGGAATGTCTAGAGACAGAAGTTCCATGATTAGAACTTACCAAAAAGCAAATGGGGGAATGAAAGAATAAAAGAATGTTACAAACTGCACAGGCCCAGCTGCCAGGCCTAGCTGCCTGTTTTATCTCAACTCCCTAGGCTTCCCCCACTAGAGATAGGAACAGAGGGAATGACGCCCTCCCCAAGGCTATTACAGGAGATAGCCCCAACAAAGGATGGGTTGAGTAAACCCAGCTTCAATCAACCTTGAGAGGAACAGGCTGTAAAACACCAGGAAGGAGTGCCTTATCCCTATCAAGACACAAACAATTTCTTTCTCCTCTTACCCTCCTGCATGCAACCCCTCCCTGATGTGTGATTTTAGCATATAATTAGCTGAAAAACTCCTTGCTGGGCACACAACTCCTCTGCTCTTGTGTGAGTACGGGTTGGGCCCCAGCGCGCTGGAATAAAGAATAAAGCCTCTTGCGTTTTGCATCAAGTGACATCTCCTGCGGTTGATTGGGGTCGCCGTCGATCTGTGGGACAGAGTGAGGGTCCCGCTTCGGGGGTCTCACAGTTTCTGTGTGGCTAACTTTCTGTCTCTGTTTCTCCTTCTCATTACAGCAATCTCTGTAGCATTTCTTGTAAAGCTGGCTTGGAGATGATGTACTCCTTCAGACTTTTTCTGTCTAGGAAGCTCTGGATTTGACCGTCTATTTTGAATGAAAGAATTGCCAGATGTAGTAATCTTGGTCTCAGATCCTTGCTTCCCATTAACTGGAGTACTTCATGCCATCTTATTCTGGCCTGAAGAGTTTCTGATGAGAGATCAGGAGTCAGCCTTATGGGAACTCCTTCGTAGCTAACAGTTTTCTTTTCTCTTGCTGCCTTGAGGATTCTCTCTTTGTCTTTAATTTTTGGCATTTGAATTATGATGTGTCTGGGCACGGGTTTGTTTGGGTACTTCTTCTTTGGGGTTCTCTTTGGCTCTTGATCTTGTGTGGGATTTTCCTTTACCAGGTTAGGTAAGTGTTCTGACATTGTTTCTTCAAAGACCTTCTCTATGCCTTTCTCCCCTCCTGCCTCTTCTGGCACACTGGCTATTCTAATACTGCTATGTAAGTTTTTGTTTTATTTTTTTAAATCTTAATTTTTCTGTCTTTTTTTTTTAATTGGGTGATATTTTTAACTCTGTTCTAAATCAGTGATTGGATCCTCAGGTTTCCCTAATATCTGCCTATTTCTTCTAATGTGTTCTTTATTTGTATTATGTCATTTTATATCTAGGACTGTTCTTCTATTCATAGGCACTATATCTTTTTTCATGCTCTTGAGCTCTTTTACCTTCATAACTCTGAAGTCAGATTCAGATAAATGTCTTCTCTGTGCTTCATCTCTATATCTGGAGAATTCTCTCGTTCTCTCATTTGGGGGTTGTTTCTTTATCTCCTTTTTCTGGCTTTCTGTGTGGGTTTGTGGTGACGATTTAGGTAGATCCTGTCTGCCTCTCAGTCTCTAGTGCAGAACATTGTTAAAGGATGTTTCTGACTAATTAGGTCAGGCAAAGACTCAAAGCCTCCAGAGGCCTCCTCTGTCTATAGACTGATAGGGTTCCAACTTAACTTGCCCCCAAGGCAATGGTCCTCAGGTTATAGCAAGAGTTTGTTTCAACAGGGTGGGGCAGTTGCCTCTGCCTGGAGGCTAATTGTTCTTTATAATCTCTTCAGTGTCCTCAGGGCAAGGTGTTTCCCAGTAGTGTGTGTTAATTGTCTCCCCTCCAGGAAAGGCAGATGTCTGCCTGGGAAAGATTTTCTCTGCTGCATGAGGAAAGTACTCCTCCCAGGAAACTTGAAGTGTCTGTGTTCTGTGCTGGAACCCTGGACTCCCCAGTTCTGGCTTTTGCCCTCACAGCTCCAGTCCAATTCACCCTCCCTTTGCCAGGGCACAAGGTGTGTGGCTCCACAGGGAAATTTGTGTGATGGCCCTTTAAGAGGATACCTGAATTTCTAGCTGTCTCTCCCTGCCAGACAGTGCCCTGCTGCTATTCACATCCACAGGTTATATGGCTATCCTCCTCAGGTCTGGTGCTCTCTGCTAGGAGGCCCAGCTTGGGGATTAGACCAAGAGTTCTCATTTGCAGTCCTCCACAGCTGAGATATCTCTGTGGGACTTCAGTTGCTGTCTGTGGGTGTCAGGCCCGCCCCTTCAAGCCTCCTCTCCTCCTACCAGTGTCTAAGTGTTCTCCACCTTCGGTGCTCAGGTGTCAGGGTTCTCTCCTGTGAGTTTTCCATTGATTATTAGGAAGTTGTTCTGTATTTTAGTTGGAATATCAGTTTGTTCCTGGGAACATGTCCCTGTAGCATCCACTTATTCTGCCACCATTCTTTTAAATATATTTTTTCTTTATCTCAGAGAGAAATGGAGTGCGAGTGAGAGTTAGAAACATCAATGATGAGAGAGATTCATTGATCAGCTCCCTCCTGCTTGCCCCAGACTGAAGATTGAGCCCCCACCCAGGCAAGTGCCCTTGACCTGAATCGAAACTGGGGCCCTTCAGTCTGAAGGTCGGTGATCTGTCCACTCTTCCAAAGTGGCTAGGGTTCTGCCACCTTTTTCAATCTTCTTCAGAATCCCTCTGCAATGTAAAGTCCCTGCTAACATTCTTGTCCAATACACTCCTTTTCATGTGGTTTCAGGATGGAGTTGTGCATGAAGGCCCTAATGTCCTGTGAGTGCACATTCTGATCAATAGCACTGTCAGGAAATGTGTATTGAGGCATGCTCAGTAGGCATATACTAACTGAAACGTGCCATGTCTCTTACTGTTTCTGTTTCTGTTAGGATCATGATGGAGCTCAACTACGGCTCTTGTTTCAAGTAGGGGTTGGAAGCATATACTCTTCATTTCAACACGTGTTCTTCTGAGAAACTTTCGTAGTCGTGCCCTACTCTAAAATGTATGAGGCCATTCCATTATAAGGCCAGATCTTTTATCAGGACAAGGCATTTATTTTTATTGAATGAAAATTCTAGCCAAACCGCTTTGGCTCAGTGGATAGAGCGTCGGCCTCAGGACCGAAGGGTCCCAGGTTCGATTCCGGTCAAGGGCATGTACCTGGGTTGCGGGCACATCCCCAGTAGGGAATGTGCAGGAGGCAGCTGATCGATGTTTCTCTCTCATCAATGTGTCTAACTCTCTATCTCTCTCCCTTCCTCTCTGTAAAAATCAATAAAATACATTAAAAAAAAGAAAATTCTAAGAATCACATAAATATATAAAGATATAATTTGTACTTCCAACAATCATATACGTATTGAAGAATATGGAGACTAAATAACTACATCTTAATCAATAGGATACAAGTACAGTAGGTCCTCGCGTTACATTGTTGACCCGTTCCTGCAGTGGGATGTAATGCAATATTCGCGTAAGTCAGAACCCACCTACATAAGCACGTATGTCACTCACATGGAGCACACATACACAGCAGTAATGGCGTGAAACAGTAAAAAATAAATAAATAAATAAATAAATAAATAAATAAATAAATAAATAAATAAATGAAAGATAACAATTCCTGACCTTTCCTTGTGGTAAATGAATAATAATAAAACATAAAGCACATCTGTACATACGTAGAAATGATCAAACTTTTTTATTTCATAAATAAATGGGGAATGGCGACATAACCACGAAACTCATATACTTCGAGTCCAACGTAACCCAAGGAATGTCTGCATTATCAAAACAGGCTGAAAAGTGATCAGTGTGGATTCCGATGGTCTGTTTTTAATGAAAATAGGGTGGAAAGGGACACTTGAAAGAGTCAGGCAGTGAAAGTTGCTAAATCAGAGTATGCACATAGTTGTGAAGAAATCAGGTAAAAGTGACTTGTTCATATTAGTAAAGAGAAGTTTTAAAGTCTAATATAGAGACCCTCACTATAAATTATGTTGGAAAATTGAAAGTATTGATAGCATCAGTGAAGTTAAGAAGAATATGCCTCTGCACTTGAATATAGACAAGCAGCCTGCCCATTTCAATTTTGGAGGAGCTAATGAGGAAAGAAAATTAGTGAAAGGCTCATTTAGGAGCATTAGTGGAAAGAATTAGCCCTGAAACATAGTACTGTTTGTGGGAGATGTAATAGTTCTCATATTTTGAAGGAGATTAGTGCCCTTCATATAAGCCATTAAATAATACCGCTAAAGAGCAGTAAAATCTATATGGCAATCATTACCAAAATTCAGGTTATACCTTTAAATAATTCAGCATTAGAAGAGAACCATGCTAAATCAGTGATCAATAATAAAATGACTCGAGGCCCGGTGAACGAAATTCAAGCACCGGTGGTGTCCCACAGCCTGTCCTGCGCCCTCGTGCAATCTGGGACCCCTTGGGATATGTGGGACTGCCAGGTTAGGCCTGACACCTCCTGAGGGATGTAGCAGTGCACGAAACGGCAGGCAGCCAGGCAGGAGCCCAAGCTGGAGCAAGGTGCTCTGTTCCCGCTCATCCAAGCCCCACTCCACCTGCCACCTCTGCTTCGTAGCCTTGTCACATAGGCAGCAGAGGCTCTTGCTGTCACAGCTGCACTTTCCAGCCATTAGCCCGCCTTCTGGCTGAGTGATGTTCTCGCTGTGGGAGAGCCTTGACCACCAGGGGGAAGCTCCTGTGTTGAGTGTCTGCCTCCTGGTGGTCAGTGTGCATCGTACCAACCACTCATAATGTCGCTTACGCTTATATATATATATATAGATATATAGATATGTGTGACCAATTTGGCATGTCCTGGCCCAATAGAATATTAGTACTCACAGATGATATCTTGCCACTATTAGAACACCCGTGGCCAGGTGCATGGATTTGTGCACATTGAAAGGAAATTAATTAGAAGAAATATTTTAATACTGCTATTTTCCCTTCCTCTATAATAGCAGTGTCAACCAAATTCAGATTGACAATGACAATTTGAAACACATGCATGCAATTGGCGCCAGCAAGAGCTTCATATGCATGGCACATGCACCAGTCACCTTAGCCATATAAATATATGTGTGTGTGTGTGTGTGTGTCTGTGTGTGTGTGTATTTAGATAGACAGACAGATAGATGGATAGAGAATAAACTTGCTTAATTAGACCTCTTTTCTGATTTAGCTCAACTTTTTCCAACCCACTGAATCACCTTAACTTCTCTTCCAGGTAATTGTCAGCAACACAGCAATAAATATCAACACAAAGCGCATTATTATTGTAGTTCATGCGGGGAGAACAACGGGTAAAATATTTAACTGCAGCAGTGTTTGACTTTGTTCTGCACAGTGAGATAACCTGAAGTCATTTTCAAGTTCCACCATTTCTTCCTTTTTTTCAGTCCGGTCAAGATTCTAAGCTTTCAAAATCTCCGTTTTCTGGCTAATGAAGAGAAAATAGGATACCTCTGAGTCTACCATCTACCTACACCAGAGCTTTGAGTGAGGGGTGGGGCTGTGCAGGGTGACACCCACTGCCCCGTCCATGATTGGAGGAGGCTTTTGAGGAGCCCACCCAGAAACAGCAGGCTGGGCCTGGCCAGGTGCCTTCTGTACCACATGTTCACATGACCAGCGCCTGTGCATGAGCCCAGTGTGCACCCACTCAGCACACCAGGGCCTGGTTGCATGCACTAGTGAGCAAGCACCTTGCCTGGATTCAGCAGGCTCTGCACCACCTGCTCTTTCACAGCACCAGTCTCAGAGCCAGGGGGCATCCAGAGTCAGGCTGTGTTGGAAGACTGAGGGGCTCCTGGGGGCAGCATGCTTCCTCTCAGTTCCACTAGGGGGCCTTCAGCTGCAGGGCGCCTGAGGATTCACAGTGCATCCCAGGTCCCTTGCACCAGGAAGGACAGGGCAAGCAGGATGGCCCAGAAGGTTTTTGGCTTCACCTCGGTGCAGGAAAGTGGTGATAGCCAGGACACAAGGGCACAGTAGGTTCAGAGGGCAGCTTTGGGGCTGGAGTGGGAGGACTTCATGCAGGTGGGGGAGGCTGAGACCCTGGAGCTGAGGTTGGACACAGGCCAGGAGGTTTGGCTTGATCTCGAGTGCTGGAGAGGGGAGGACAGGGTGGCTGCAGAGCAGTGTGTGCATGGTGAGGAGAGTGAGGTGCAGCAGGGAACCCAGAGTGAGGAGCAAGGGGAAGACAAGGAGGGCCTGGGGGAGGAGTTGCAGGCACAGGCTCAGTTTGTCCTGTGGACAGATGGCCTTCTGCAGGTGGTGCCATGGCAGGGCACGTGGGCAGGGGAGGAGGTTTTCCCAGATCTGCAGGTGGGGAGGCAGGAGGAGGTGGTGAGTGAAGAGCAGAGGCTGGAAGCACAGGCTCCAGGTGACCCACAAGGGAGTGACCACCAGGAGGAGTGGTGGATGGAGGAGCAATTAATTGCAGGGGAGCAGTTTGTACTGCAGGGGGAGGGGAAGTGCAACATGGAGGCAGTGGAACAGGTGGGAGAGGTGGAGCCTCAGTCCAAGGCCAAAGCAAAGCCAGAAGAAGAGGAGCCAGTGCAGCAGGAGCAGGCCCAGTCAGAGCCCGGGGTCAAGTTAACCTGGTCCCCTCTGGAGGTGCTCCAGGCCCTTCAGTTGGAGATGGAGCCCGTGAATGAGCAAGCCAGCAGGGCCTTCCCTCGGCTCAGGTGCAGGACTCGGCAGAGGCTCAAGCCCTATTTTGAGCAGAGAATCCTCAATATACAGCGCATCCCTGGGTTCTGGCTCACAGCTGTATCCTTGAGGGTAGAGGAGCAGGATCACAAGGAGCATGGGACAGTACAGGAGAATGGTGTAAGCGGGGATGGTTCCCATAGAAAAGAACATTGAGGACAAGTTAGGCGCAGTGCGACCAAGTCTGGCCCAGCATCCTGTAGACACCCTCTTTCTTATACAGGCACCATAGAAATGGTACCTGAGGGTCCAGGGGCAGAGCTCCAAGGCAGAGGCATGCACACACCAGGGGCTGATGCCCACAGACAGGGCTGTGTTGCACGGGCTCTTCTGGGACTAACTTACAGGCCGTCTCTATGTCCAATTCCTCATTCAGAAGCAGGAATGTGTGATGTGTAGCCTGTCAAGCCCTCAGCACAAAACAATCTGGTGGGCATCAGGTTCTGTCAGGTAACAGAGTGGTGCTGGGCCCCTTCCTGCCATTTATGGAGAAGGAGTGGCCTTAAGGGAAGGAGAGGCCAGGCCAGGCTGCTCTTTCTAGCTGGTCCATGCCCAGCTACCAGGGTGCAGGCTCCTTGACCAAAAGCAGTTTATGAACCACCCAGAGTTGTTGGCCATGATCAGCGTCCAAGATGAAAATATGCTGGGCCATATGATGGATTTGAAGGTAAGTGCACCTGCTCCACAGTCATGTAGAGAAGGTGGGGAAATGGCCTGTCCCTGAAAACAGCTACAGGCGGGAGCGCTGGGCTGCGATTTCACTCCCTGGATCCACTTTCCTTCTGCAGGTGAGGGAAGTCAGGCATCCCTGGGGTTGCTGCACCATTAGCCTGTACTTCCGCAGCAACCCCTACTTCCACAACCATGTGATTGTGAAGGAGTATCTCATCACCCTCACAGGTAAGAGGAGGCTCCCTGCATGGGCTGCAGCTGGTGGTGGGCAGGGATGGAAGGCAATGTGCGCAGCTTCACATACCCATCTCCTGCAGGATACAGGGTGTCCCGTGCCACTCCCATTCAGTGGTCCCAGCATTGTGAACGAGAACTGTACAGCCACAGGCTCCAGGACAGCAGCGCCAGCTTCTTCTACTGGTTCTCTGACCACAGTGTGGCAGCTTCTGGCAGGATTGCTGAGGTGGGATGTCACTAGCCATGCCAGCATACAGCTTCTTGTGTCTGCCTGCTGCTTGCGTTTCTATTTGGGTCCCTGTGCTCTCCTGACCAAGCTCTGTTTGCTCTACCAGATCATCAGCAAGGACCTGTGGCTCAATCCTCTGAAGTATTATGAGAGGAAGATGGCCCCCAGTGAGCGGACAGGACGGGTGAGGAGGGGCTGCCTGGGCTCTCCCTTGGTGTGCTGCCAGGTTCCTGGGCCATTACTTCTTTCTCACGGGGACACCTGGATGCTGGGAGGGAAACAGCCTGTAACACCAGGTCCCTAGGGTATGTGCCTGAGGCAGGAACTACCAGTCCAACAAGGGCAGTGCAATTCCAGCTCAGGCAGGGGGGCTTAGGCAGGAGGAGGGAGTGTGCATGTCCACTGTCACTCAGAGTCAAAGCAGATTCCTTGAGCCACTCCTCTGAACTCTCCCTCTAGGCTGCTCACAGCACCTTCAGGCCTTGACACCTGCCCCTCAACAGGGGCTGGCATGACATGTTCTTCCTATACTCCTTTCCACAGGTGTCTGCGAATCTTCCTCATGCTGAGGCTTAGGCTGCTGTGCTGCCACACCGCATTGCTCTATGGCTGCTCACCACCATCTCCTATTTCCCTAAGGTCTCCTGTTCCTCCTGGGGCCAGTGGGAGAGGCCTGCTCCTTATCAGTATCTTAGGGTGCAAAGTGTGGGCCACAGAGCTGGGGGAATCCTTGTTTTGCAGCCTTGTCAGAGGTTCTTCAGTTCTTGTATCCATTTATGTTTCCAAGGAGAATACCTCATTTGTTTACCCTCCCTAACTGGAAAACAGGGCAGCATGCCATGACGAAATAACAAACTGCTTCATTTTGTATGCAGTTCACTTCAAATACTTTTTGCACTTTTGGTCATAGACACCCTGGGAAATTTAGGGCCATGAGTATAACTCACCATCCAATGAGATTGCTTTTATGTGTTTGTAGTAAAATCTGACAAGAAATCTCATGTTGCAGAACACTTTCTTCTGAAAATATTTTGTAATGTTAGTGTTTAAGGTTTTACAAATAGTAATACATATGTCTCTTTCTTTTTTTCTACTGACCTCCCCCTAGCCTCCCCTATCCCTAGTTACTTGTTCTTGTCACGCACTCCCAGTGTCTTGCCTCTGTTGGCCTGTTGGATGTGCTTATATTCTGAATATTTTAACAATAAAATATGTAAAATTTAAACATTTAAGTATATTGTAATTTAAATCAGCACTTATGAAACAACCTTGAAAAATTCAAACCTTGCCTCCAATCCGGAAACTTCATAATGGTACCTACAATTCTTGATGCTTCCCCCAACCTACCATTTGCTTTTAGTCATTCTTAAATAACAGAAGCCTAATCCTTTACAATACAATGTTTTCTGTACCTTATCATTTTTAATTTCAGTGTCTAATTCTTCTGTCACAGGAGCTTCCCCCCTGAATCCCTGAGTGCCCAGTCAGGTGAGCTACTGTAGTGCATGATTCACTCTCTCTTGCGTACATGGTGTATCCCGTGATCGCCGCCAGCACCACACTCAGGACCTCTTACCGGAGTGTCTCATCGGCTGTTGCAGTAATTGCTGTGCCCCCATCATACCCATCTCCTGTGTGGCTGTAATAATCATCACAGGGACTGAACCACCATAAGTCAGAGGGGGCCTTCGTGCTGGTCATGGTCCAACTGAGCCTCCTGTAAAGTCGGTGACCAAATAACAATACTTGAACCTCTTTATGAATAATTTTATGTCAGTATGACATGACACTAATAAAGTCTTAACTCTTTTGAAAACCTATGCTTTTATCTGACTGAGCTAAAAAGGTGTCAATGAGGCTGAGGTAGACAAGGGAGGTTACATTCATTTAAAACACAGCTGAAGAATAATGTTTTAACTTAAATAATTGATTATGAATGAATATGAATGCACATTCTCTAGAAATGGGCTGTAATTCTGACCTTCATGTTATTTCTATGGTTCATGCTGTCCAATGCTCCTTCTGATTAAAAATGTTAAATTACCCCCTTGGCTGCTTGCCTGAGTTGGTGGAGCACCAGCCTTGGCACTGGAGGATCCCGGATTTCATTCCAGGTCAAGGGCATGTTCCTGGCTTGTAATTAAACAATGGATGTTTCCTTCTCTCCCTCTCCCTCTCCCTCTCCCTCTCCCTCTCCCTCTCCCTCTCCCTCTCCCTCTCCCTCTCCCTCTCCCTCTCCCTCTCCCTCTCCCTCTCCCTCTCCCTCTCCCTCTCCTTCTCCCCCTACCCCTACCCCTACCCCTACCCCTACGCCTAACACCTCTACCTCTACCCCTCCCTCACACCTTCCCTTTCATGCTTTCTGTTGAAAAAGGTCAACAATGGAAAAGATCCTCTAATGTGGATTAGCAACAAAACACAAATGCCACTTAAATATAATAAAACCAACATTGAAAAAATTCTCCAGGTGCCTAAAAGTGACTGAAAATCCCAATGCACCAATGTCTAAGGGGAAAAGAGATTGAGAGGCTTCAGGGCCACAACACAGGTGTAGAGTTGGTAGGGGCCTTGAAAGAGGCTGGTGACCCAACTTCCTGCCTGAGGAGGTCCTTATGGTACAGAGCCCCAGTTTTAGTTTTCAGAGTGGTGGTGTTGACTTTAATAAAGGGAGATCTTCTCACTGCTTCTGCAATGACACAGAGGCCCCCAGCTTTCCCCTACCTGTCTCCTGTTCCTCTGCTCCTTGCTCATCCCTCCCTCAGGCATGATATTCATCTTTCATATTCACCGTGCCAGGCCCTTCCCTGCCCCAGACTGAGGGTCAAAGTATGTAGCAACAGGAACTGACATTGACCATCTAGCGACACGACCCTGCCAAGAGCTTCAGAGCAACAGCCCCCCTGAGACTGGGAAAACACCATGCCCTGGGATGTCTTGGAGGCTTGGGCCCAGTGGCCTCCTCTCACCACCACATGCAGGTGGCTGTGATATTCCTCCTGTGGGCCCACTGCCTGTGCTTAAGCTTCCCAGGTATTGGGAAGCAGATGTCCTCTGTTCCAGACAGGGATTCTGCCAGGATATGACGGTTGGTAGGGGTTCCTCTGGTGAAAGGCACACCCTCATCTTGTCCATGAGTGCTCTTCCTGTGTGAGGTGGGACGTCTGGGGGTACAAGATGTATCAAAAGAGATTTTATTCCCGACACCTGGGTGCTGGTGGGATGAGACAGAGAAAGTTACCAGTCATGAGAGCAGAGAGAGAGTTTTTATTTATTTTGCTGGCTGCAAGCCACTCTGCTGACATGAGGGTCTGGTCTGTCCTTGGTTCCTCCCATGCCAGGTGTCTTCTGGTTATCTGGGCTATGCTGTGCTCAAGGCTGCAAGCTTGCTACAAGATATCTGCTAAGCAAAATAAGGTTTTCTCTGCCCTGTTTTATTCTCTTTAACCCTTTCTACAGCCCCTGGGAGGGGAGAAGTAGACGGTATAAAATGGAGGACTGGGATGCCTGGGTGAAAAGGGAAACTCACAGCACCCACAAAGTGGCCCAGGATTACTAACCTTAACAACTGACTAGGGAGACGTAGACAAGGCATGACAGAGGATGGCAGGTGGGTGATGCCTGGTGGTTGGCGCCCAGGACAGATAATGAGTAAAGAGATGATGCATGCAAGACAGAGAATGGATGGGTGCTACGAGATGATATGCACACAAGCGAAGCAGACAGATGCCCTGAGAGAGAAAGACAACAAATGCTGGTCTCCACGCCTTGCAACCTTCCCCAGGAGGTCCTCTTTCGCTCCTGCATTTAGCAGGGGCTCTCCCCCTGCTGCCTGTGCAGCCACTCTGGCATAATGATAACATCCAGGATTCTCAGCCTCCCTGCTTCTGGAGCCAGGCCATGCCAGCCACTAGAGGGCCACAACTCACTGAGTAGCTTTGAGCCATGGCTTCCCACTGCATGAGGACAAAAGGTGAGGGCCTCAGAATGTTGGGGACAATATAGGAAGTCAAGCCTGAAGAGGAGAATGCAGAGCTGTGCTGTGGCCTGCGGCTGGCGAGATGGGTAATGGACACTCATTCCCTGTTAGGCTGCTTCCTGTCCAAAGGCCCAGGAAGTTCACCTGTAAACATGGATGGGCGTGTAGAGGACTCCTGGAGGAGTGTGTGGAGGCTTGTTTCCAGAAATCGCCCTTTAGTTTCTTCCTAGGTGTGTCTTCTGGAGGTGGGGAAGGAGAGTGGGTGAAAGTCCCAGGCTTTGCCCTTCATGAGGGGCTGGCAGGGAGGGGACAGACTGCATTTCAAGGACTCCTTTTACTGGCCATAGCTGTCTCAGAGTTGATGAGAATGTCTGACAATTTTTATCTTGGCAAGTCCCAAGGCTGTTGATTCTTTGCTTAGTGAGTGAGATAAAGTGCCCTTTCATCCCTTCCCCAAGACAGCAGGCTGGTTTGTTTTGTGGGCAAGACAAAACTGCCCCTCTGTCCATCCTCCTCTCTCACTCACGCCTTGGAAGTTCCAGGGTGATTTTGCTGAATAGTCTCCCATGTGGGAAGAGAGATATTAACCCAGCCATGGGCAATCTATGGCTCGCCGGGCGGATACGGCCAGTTCAGCTGTTCTATCCAGCCCACGGAGCCGAAAGAGCGGAGGGTTCTCTTGCTCTCCCCTCCGCTCCTTCACCAGCAGCAGTGTTAACATGTATTAGTTCACACAAACACTCCATCCATGCTTTTGTTCCAGCCCTCCGGTCCAGTTTAAGAACCCATTGTGGCCCTCGAATCAAAAAGATTGCCCACCCCTGTATTAACCACTTGTTCTCAAGTGTCCTTTGTTAGGGAGGATTAAGGACTTTCTACAGGCTGTACAAACTGACCAGGCTTGGTTTTCTTGTCTCAGTTTCTCTATTCCACTTGCCCAGGAATTAATCTACCTCCTTGCAATCATGTTACAGTCCCAGGTAATAAGGAGGAAAAGTAAGACATTGTGAGTTTATTATGGGGTTGGTTCATGGAATGCCATAAGAGAGATTAACTGTGGCGTTTATTCCCTACAGATTTTTGGGAAGGTAATGAGGATGCAAAATGCTTTGTCTCTTTTTTTTTTTACCAAGTTTCAGAAGATTGGTACTATACTGTGTCCATTATATTAATCTAAAGACCTAGTGCATGCAACTCAGTGGGCGGTCCCTCAGCTTGGCCTAAGCCCTCTGGCAGTTCGGGAGCCCCTGGGAGATGTCTGACAGTGGAAGTGCGCCTAAGGCATCAGTCCAATATCATTAGCACTCCCATGGAGACGGGAGAGGATCCAGCCACCACTGCTGTACTCGCCAGTTGTGAGCTTGGTTTTTCACTGAGGTATGCTCCCTCTATGGGAGCGCACTGACTACCAGGGGGAAGCTCCTGCATCGAGTGTCTGCCCTCTTTTGGTCAGTGTGTGTCATAGTGACCAGTCATTCCACTGTTCTGTCAATTTGCATATTAGCCTTTTATTATATAGGATTAAGAGTCTCTGTGAGAATTTCTCAAAAACTTAGAGAAATTGAAATATCTCTAAGAGGTTAAATTTTAAGTGGCATGTGGCATTTAAAATTCTAAATTCCAGGAGGTTTGATAAAGGAGGTAGCAAGAAACAAGTCCAGAGGCTTTGCTTTTATTACCTTTGAGAATTCTGAAGATGCGACAGATGCTGCCAAAGAAATGAATGAAAAAGTAAGTCTTTTGCCCTAACTGGTTTGGCTCAGTGGGTAGAGCATCAGCCTGCAGACTGAAAGGTCCCTGGTTCAATTCTGGTCAAGGACTTGTACCTTGGTTGCAGGGACATCCCCAGGTATGTAGGAGGCAGCTGATCAATGTTTCGAACTTGATAACCCTCTCTCATCCTCTCTGTAAAATAAATCAATAAAACATATTTTAAAAAAATAAAAAGTAAGTCTTTTAATAAAATTTTAGCACTGTGGTTCAAGTAATAGTATTTCCAGGTTTCCTTCTTCTTGTCTTTAAAGTTTTATAATGCCATATGAGCCATGATTATTTAGTCATCACTATTCTTTTTTTTTTTTTTTTTTTTTTTTTTTTTTTTACAAAAGTGCTGGACTGTGGGGTTGGAAGGATTTTGAAATGTCCGTTTTGTGTATCAAAATAGTACATTAAGCTTAGTTATTTTAGTATATGAATACAAATGGAATCCTGCTTTAAGCCTTCAAAGCACTTTCTAATTTAGAACAGCCTGCCCACCCCAGACATATAATGTCAGTGGAAATCAGGTCACTGTTGGTAAGAAGCTAATATAATTGATGCACACATATCCATAGCATAAAAAAAAGGTCTTGAAAATATGGTATGTGTAGTCCCTTTTCCCTCTAGTTGGAACACTTTTTTAAAAAAAGTATTTGTATTGATTTCATAGAGCAAGGGAGAGGGAGACAGAAACATGAATGTTTAGAGAGAATCACTGATCGGCTGCCATCTCCCTGTCCCCCACTGGGGATTGAGCAAGGGACTTGGGCTTGTTCTTTGACCAGGAATAGGACAGTGACCTCCAGGCTCACAATTGGATGGTCAACCATCACAGAGACACAGCAAGTGGACTAGGTATTTAGTTCTTCATGACAGGAACTGATGTGAGTTAGGACATTGGGTGTGCCATAACTAAATGACCTTAACTTCCCTAACTAATTTTTCTCTGGTTATTTTTGAATCGTGCCACAAGACTGATTTTTGTAAAATGTATATATCCTGATTTATTTTAAAGTAGTGGATAAGAGTTCCTTTCATTGAGTCTTTAATGTACTAGTGAAGGAAATAGTCTTATTTCTCTTTGATCTTAAATCTAGCCAATGTGTGTCCCATATCCTTCAAAGTTGTCGGAGATCGTTGTACAAGTATTCCTTAATATAACCCTGAAATTCACACCATCCGGGCATCGTTTGGGGTACACATTTTCTTTGGTTCTGTTATATTTTCAGATATTTCCAACATATCATACCATTATTTTAAGCCACGTTCTTTTGGATTTATTAAGAATCACTCTTCCCTCGGACAAGGTAACATATGCAGATTTCTATGTCAATAACCAAGTTTGTGCTTTGGCTACACTTTTGATCTTATATTTAAGTTAATTTGTGTGTGTACTCGTTATGCCATATATTAAGTTGTTGATCTTCAATGACTTTTAGTACATAACTCACTTATGTGCCTGGCCTTTTTTTGGAGAGCCTGTTTTATGATACATTGAAGGGGGTCAGTACATATTGACCCCTTTACTTTACCTTTGTCTTTTAGGGTTTGTCAACAGCCAAGAGTTGGATGTCTCTCATGATTTTTCTTGAGTTCAGAAGGCCATTTATTTGATTTATGAAGAATGGTTGATGTTGTTTCCCTAGTTTCTAAGCAGAAGAAATGTAGTTTGTGTAGATATCATTCCTAAGTGTCTTCTTTCAAGTGGTGTTTTGTAGCCTACACAATGATTCTGAATAAGACAAAATCCCTACTTATTGGGCACTTCTTTTCTATGGTAAAAATAACAATCATGCAAGGAAATGTAAATAAGTACAATCATGCATAAAAAAATAAGAGGAAAAACATAGGGGGTAATTATTTTTAGAAGTTATATTGGTTGGAGATAGTGTTTCTATTCATAAAATTAAGGGGAGCAAGGGATGTTTGTTGAATCTCAAATGTCGGGAAGGAGGCCGTGGTGTATAAATCTGTGGAAAACATTTTGGACCCAGAAAGCTCAAGTGATTCCTTCAGGTGGGAACTGTGTCCAGTGGCTGTTTAGTTTGTGTCGTTGCCCATCAGTGTCAGACATCTTGGTGGAATATGTGACTTCAGATTTGTTTACAAAAATAATTCCAGACATCCAAAGGGTTTTATGTGGAGCAATTACAGTGACCTCAGTTTACACATGCCATGTTGATTTAGCTAAAAGATCAACCATCATCAAGTTATTGGGAGACTGGAAAGTTTAGGTATGTATGTTAATCAAATTACTATATTTAAAAGGTATAATTCTAGGAACACATTTTTTAAAAAAATACTTTATTGTTTAGAGGATGGGTTAGCCTGGGTAGAGGTTCATCAATCGTGTTTATCCTTTCAAAGAACCAGCTCTTGGTTTCATTGATTTTCTGTATTGTTTTTTTTTTTTGGTCTCTATGTCATTTATTCCTGCTCTAATCTTTATTATCTCCTTCCTTCTGCTCACTCTGGGGTTTTCTTGTTGCTCTCTTTTTAGTTCCTTGAGATGTAGAGTTAGATGATTTACTACCATTTTTTCTTGTTTTTTGAGATAGGCCTGTAAAGCTATGCACTTCCCTCACAGGAAAGCTTTCATTGTGTCCCATAGGTTTTGGATTGTTGTTCTTTCATTGTTGTTAGTTTCCAGGATGTTTTGAATTTCTTCTTTGATCTCATTGGTAAACCAATGAATATTTAATAACATGCTATTCAGCTTACAGTGTTAGAGTATTTTGTATGGTTTTTATTGTAGATTATTTCTAATATTACGCCATCGTGATCTGAGAAGATGCTTGGTATAATTTCAATCTTCTTGAATTTGGGGAGACCTTGTTTATGACCCAATATGTGGTCTATTTTTAAAAATGTCCCATGAGCACTTAAGAACAACATATATTCCACGGCTTTGGTGTGAAATGTTCTGATGATGTCAATTAAATCCATCTGATTAAGTGAGTCAATTATGATTGCTGTTTCTTTGCTGTTAAGTTGTCTAGAGTATTTATCCAGTGATGTCAGTGTTGTATTAAGGTCCCCTACTATGATTGTATTGTTGTCGACCTCTCCTTTGATATCTTCCAGGAGCTTTTTTATGTATTTGGGCGCTCCTGCATTGGGTGGATAAATGTTTATCAGGGTTATATCCTCTTGTATTGATCCCTTTAGTATTATGAAGTGGCCTTCCTTATCTCTTGTTATGGCCTTCAATTTGAGGTCTATTTCGTCCTATATAATTATTGCTACCCCAGCTTTTTATTTTTTTCATTTCCATTTGCCTGAAAAATATTTTGCCATCCCTTCACTTTCATTCTGTGTGAGTCCCTTCTTCTGAGGAGGGTTTCTTGTAGACAGCAAATATATGGGTCATGTTTTATTATCCATTCAGCCACTTAATGTCTTTTGATTGGAGTATTTAGTCCATCTACGTTTAAAGTTATTATTGAAATGTACTTGTTTGTAGCCATTTCTATTTTTTGTCCCTGTTTTCTTTCTTACCTTTTTATTTCCTCTTTTTACACCAGTCCTTTTAGCATTTCTTGCATTGCTGGCTTGGTGATGATAAACTCCCTTAGCCCTTTTTTGTCTGTGAATCTTCTTATTTCCCCTTCAATTTTGATTGATAGCCTTGCTGGATAGAGAATTCTTGGATTCAGTCCTTTGCTTTGCATCACTTTGTAAATTTCCGTCCATTCTTTTCTGGCCTGATGTGTTTCTGTTGAGAAATTATTTGATAATCTAATGGGAGATCCCTTGTATGTAACTTTCAGTCTCTCTCTTTCAGCCTTCAAGATTCTCTCTTTGTCCTGAACATTTGCCATGGTAATTATGATGTGTCTTGGGGTGGGTCTTTTCGAGTTCACCTTATTTTGTACTCGGGCCTTGTGTGAATTTTTTCTTCCCCACATCTGGGAAGTTTTCTGATATTATTTATTCCAATAGGTTTTCTAATCCTTGTTCCTCTTTCTGTTGTACGGGAACCCCTATAATTCGCATGTTGTTTCATTTCATGCTGTCTCATAGCTCCCTTAGGCTCTCCTCCTGTCTTTGAAATTTTTTCTCCAATTGCAGTTCAGTTGGGAGTGTTTTGCTTCCCTGTCTTCTAATTCACTAATTCGGCCCTCTGCTTCTCCTAATCTACTACAGAAACTTTCAGTGGTGTTTTTTATTGCAGCTATATCACTATTTCTTCTTGGTTCTTACATTATTTATTGATTTTTTTCATCCATTTCTTTTTGATTCTTACATACGTTGTTTATTTTTTCTTCCGTTTCTTCTTGATTCTTGCATAAGTTGTTGATTTTTCCCTCCATCTGGTTTATGCATTCTAGCACCCTTAATCTGAATTCTCTTTCTGTCAAGCTGCATGCCTCTGTTTCACTTAGCTGCTTTTCTGGGGAGTCCTCCTTTTCTTTCCTTTGGGGGTTTCTTTCTCTACCCATGTTTGATCTCACCGATATATCTAGATGTTGAGTCACTCAGGGGCTGCTCCTTGGGTGGCAGTGGCTCCTCGGGCTGTGGATGCTCCTCAAGCAGTTGTGATAGCTGCTGTTCCTCAGTTGGCAGCTGCTCCTCTGGTGGGTGCTGTTCACAGCTGTGGTGGCTCCTGTGGCTGGTGTGGGTAGGCTTCACACACAGCTGCCATTCCTCAGACCAAGGATGTGCTGATCACAAGGCTGCTGTTCCTTGGATGCGGGTGGGCCACACACACAGCTTCTACTCCTTGAACTGGGGCGGACTGCTGACATGGCTGCTGATCCTTGGATGGGGGCTGGCTGCATGCTGCTGTTGTTCCTCTGATGTGTTGGGCTGCTTGTGGGGCTACTGCTCCTAGGACTTGGATAGGTTGATTGCAGGTCTACTGCTCCTCAGACGGAGATGGGCTGCTTGCAAGGCTGCTGATCTTTGGACGGGAGTGAGCTGCAGGCAAGGCTGCTCCTCCTCGGACAGGGATGCGCCACTCACTGGTCTGCTGCTCATCAGACAGGTGCAGGCTGTTGTGGCTCTGCTCCTCAGACTGGTGCGTGCTGTGCAGGGCTGCCGCTCCTCAGATGTGGGCGGTATACTCGTGTGACTGCTGCTCCTCAGACCGGATTGGGCTGCTGCTGCTCCTCGAATGGGGCCGGACCACTCGCAGAACTGCTGCTCTTCAGATGGGGGTAGGCTGCTCACACAGCTGCTGTTCCCCAGATTGGGCAGAGTGCTCATGCGGCTGCTGCTGCTTGGACCAGGCCAAGCTTCTTGTGCAGCTGCTGCCCCTCAGACTAGTGCAGGGTGTGCGCAGCTGCTGCTCCTCGGATGGGGGCAGGCTTCGCAGGGGTGCCGCTCCTCAGATATAGGAATATTGCTCATGCAGTTGCTCCTCCTCAGAGAGGTCAGACTGCTCGCGTGGTTGCTGCTCCTCAGACAGGGAAGCAGGCCACTCACACAGCTGCTGCTCCTTGGACAGGGGCAGGTCACATGAGGCTGCTGCTCTTTGGCTCGAGGCAGGCTGCTCATAGGGCTGATGTTCCCTGAACAAGTGCGTGCCACTCACATTACTGCTGCTCACATGGTTGAAGAAAGAATGTGAAAAAAGTAGGAAATAAGGGAACAAACAATAAAAAAGGTGAACAAAGAAAAATGCAAAAAAATGCTAACAAAATAATAATAAAAAAATAAAAATGAAAAATTGAAATGTCATTTCTTAGGCTGGCTTCAGATCCCAGTTTTCAGGAATATCTGTGCTTTTCGCTGTTGTTGTTGTTGTTGTCATTGCTGGGACAGAAAGCCCCGCTATAGACCAGACCCTGATAACTCCCAGGGACTAATCAGATTATTTTAATCCTTCATCTCATGTAGGGTGGAATCTGGATGTGGCTGTTTTCCTTGCCTGGGGCCTGGAGGGAGGAATTAGAGCCTCAGGAGAAAATGGCTGCCCAAGTCCTGGGCTCAGGGTTGACTCAGCATTCAATTTACTGCCACTTCTCCTGGCCCACCTTCTCTTCCCAGCCTCTCCCCAGATTCCACTTGCCCGCACCTTCACCTGCTCTTCAGCACAGGTGAGTGTCTTTATACAAAATGTCCTATGAACAGGGTTCATTGAAGACAAACAAACAAATGCAGGCCACAGAAACAGGGCAGGCTGAGTCTCTGTAAGCTCCTCTCTTATGAGCACTGCATGGTCTGGTCAGCGCTTCAGGCTGCCCCTTTTAGGCTCAGTCCTCTGTAATTATGAAAACCAGATCCCAAATCCCCCTGTACCAACAGTCCCGCGGATCTCCTTTCCACAGTCAGGGGCTGTGCCTGTCCCAAGACTCTTGGCTGTGTGCTGCGTGGTCTCACTCTGACCCTCTGGGCTCAGAGGTGTGGCAAACTTTCCTGCCCAGATCCCTGGTTTTAACCTTACCAGAGGAACTCTGCCCTTCCCAGCTGTAAACTGTCTCACCACCTGAGTGTGCTTCGCCAATTCTGGGTGGGTGTTACTAGTTTCAGCTGCACACTCCATTTGCTCCAGGACAAGCCGTGGGACGGGTCTAACTATTCCGCTGCGATCTTGGCTTCTCGAGATTTATTTTTTCAAATATAATTATTGATCCCCTAGTTTACCCCCCCCCCTTTGCCTGAAAAATATTTCTCTCCTTCCACTTTCAGTCCGTGTGAGTCCCTTATTATGAGGTGGGTTTCTCATAGACTGCATACATATGGGTCTTGTTTTATTATAATTTTAGCCATTTTATATCTTTTGAATGGAGTGTTTAGTCCATTTAGGTTTAAGGTTATTTTGATAGGTACTGATTTGTTGCCACTTTTTTCTTTATGCCTGGGTTTCTTCTGTCTCTTCTATTCCTTCTTTTTACAACAGTCCCTTTAGCATTTCTTGCATTGATGGTTTAGTAGTGAAACACTCCCGTAGATTTTTTTTTTTTCTGTGAAGACACTGAATTCCTCTACAGTTTTGAATGATAGCCTTGCTGGATAAGTATTCTAGGATGTGGTCCCTTGTTTTGCATCACTTTGTATATTTCCTTTCATTCCCTTCCTGCCTGATGTGTTTCTGTTAAAAATCATTTGATCATCTAACAGGAGAGCCTTTGTAGGTAACTCTCTGTCTCTCTCTTGCAGCCTTTAAGGTTCTGTTTGTGTCGTTATTGTTTGCCATTATAATTACAATGTGTCTTGGTATAGGTCTTATTGGGTTCATCTTGTTTGGAACTGTCTGTGCTTGTGTGACTTTTTCTTCCCAAGATGAGGAAGGTTTTGTGATTATTTCTTCTGATAGGTTTCCTAATCCTTGTTCCTCATCTTGTCCTTCTGACCCCCTTAATATACACATGTTACTTTGTTTCATGTTGTCACCAATTTCCCTTAGGATATCCAACTGCTTTCTATTTCTATTTTTTCTCTCCAATTGCTGTTCAGATTGTGTTGTTCATGGTGTGTTACACTTCCCTGTCTCCTAAATCGCGGATTCAATCCTTTGCTACTTCTACTCTACTATTGAAACCTTCCATTGTATTTTTTACTGTAGCTATTTTCAATTTTTTCATTTTTCCTTGATTCTTACATAAGTTGTGGATTTCCCAGGCATCTGGTGTATGAACTTTATGACCCTTATTCTGAATTCCTTTTCGAACATATTGTATGCCTCCATTTAGTTGAGTTTCCCTTCTCGGCAATTCCTCCTTTTCTCTCCTTTGGGGTTTGTTTTTTTGTATCACCATTTTACCTATCATTGCAGAACCCATGTGCCAGGGTGCGAGTGGCCGATGGCCACAGAGTGGATCGGCAATTCAATTGTGTACTCCAAGACTCACAGGAGGTAGTGGAGGTGGTTGGGGGCTGCAGTCCCGGTGTCCGTGGGTCTGCTGTTGCCATATATGGTCTTTTGCCAGAGTGGCTCTAGGATCTCAGGTGATGTCTGAGGCCCATCTGGGTGGAGGTGAGGCTGGGTTCCTAGTCATAGCAGCTCTCTCCTTCAATATGGCTTGTTTTCTTAGAACCATATTTAACAAAACAGTGTATAACATAAAAATACTAAAGATTGTGCAAGAAGCCTATTAGAAATAGAATGAAGAAACAAATCAGAACTATGTAAATACAGAGTTGCAGTCATACTGGACATTTTTTCTTTCATTTTAACTACAGAAATAATAAAAGTAAGAAATCTGAGAGTTGGTAGAGGAGGAATAAAGTACCTAATCATTTTGAATGAATGATTTTTGTTTTAAAAAAATAGTTTATGTAAGACATGTACCCTGGAAATAATGAAATAGATGTTGTCAAAACAAAAATGGAGTAACAGACACATTCTAAAAAGTAATCCACATTGCCCAGTCGGTATTGCTCAATAGTTGAGCATATAATTGTGAAGCAACATGTCTCATCATCTATTCCTGGTGAGGACACATGGCTAGGGTGCTGGCTGGTCCACCAGTATGAGACATTTAAGGAAGCTGCTGATCAATATATTTCTCTTTCATCTATGTTTCCATCTCTCTATCCCTCTCACTTTCTCTCTCTCCAGAAAACCAAGAATAAGCCTATTAAAAGACAAGAATGGAATGTATGTTTTTTTTTTTTCCTGGAATGTGAGACATTTTCTTATTAGACATTGCTTATTACTAAAGGTCTTTGGAGAACTTTTATTAACCAACATATATGGTTCTGTGTTGAATACTTCAATGGAATATTGTCAATAATGAAGTGTTTCATAAACTTACCTTGAAAAAGGATTCTATCATTTTTGAAGGGAATGCTTTGTTTGGGAGAGGAATTTGAGGTAGATCTTGATTTTAGTTGCAATAATAAGTAGGTTTCAAACAGTTGTTCATTTGTTCAGGTTAAATGTTATGTAGTGTTCATATTATGTGTACTGTTCAGTCTGTGGGTGGAAAAACAATTAAAGTAGACTACACCAAGAAACCATCTTTTCAAAGTGGGGGTGGGGAGAGGGCACCACTTCCATCAAGAAATAGAGGTGATATAAGAAGTCGGAGAAGTGGAAGAGGAGGAAGTAAGAGAAGCAAAAGGATATCCCTCAGGTGGAAATAACTTAGGTAATGTTTCAAAATCTAGGGATAGTAGGAGATCTGACTTAGGTAAACACATAATGCAATACGCAAACAAGTTATCATAGGCTTCTGTACATAAAGCCTATGTGATCATATTAACTCCTATAAATTCAATAAAGAGTGCAGAAACTGTCAGTAACTCAAATGTTTTTTAAAAAATTAAAAAATAAAAGATATGAGCATGAAACCATTATTTATGTGAAAACAGTGACATTCAATGAAGAGATACACCTCAATTTCATTCATATCTTTCAAAGCAATAGAAATGATACCATTCATTAGATTGAGAATGTATACTGATGATCAATATGATTTGTAATTGCTAAAGAGGTATAGCACTTATAATAATGAATGAAATATGTAATGTGTAAAAAAAACTCATAATGACTTACAGGGATAGAATTTAAACCTCAAGCTAAATTCAGTCTATTTTAGCATTACATTTGCCTCTAGTCACTTCAACAGTTCTCCGAAGAACTCAATTCTATTGATCTTATGTTAGAATGTTACACTTTAGGACCAAGAAGCTATGTAGGTTTAAAGTGAAGATTCATACTTATTGAACTACAATAATTTGTTCTGAAAGTACACTTCTTTTGTCTGAAAAAAGGACATCAGTTCACCTTGGAAAATACCCACTGTAATAAAAGTTCATATGAGGATGCGCATAGTTCTTCTTTCACAATACAAATTACAAAATTGGAAGATAAGCCTATTTTCTATTTAAAAATGAAAAAAAAAATGCTTTCACACAGTGAAGTATTATACAGCTATAAAAATGGATTCCGAAGATGGTGGCGATATAGGCCGACACGTCCCAGGTCTTGTCCTGGAGCAAATGGAGTAAGCAGCTGAAACTAATAACACCCACCCCAAATTGGCGAAATTACTCAGCTGGTGAGATGGTTTGCGGCCGGGAAGGGAAGAACTCCCCTAGAAAGGTAAAAAAGAAAAAAAAAAAAAAAAAAAAAAAAAAAAAGAGGGATCAGGGAAGGAAAGTTGCCACAACTCTGAGCCCAGAGGTTCAAAGGGAGACCACATGACAGACAGGCGAGTCCCTTGGGACATGCACAGCCCTTGACTGGGGAAAGGAGATCCCAGGGATTCCTGGCACAGGGGGATTTGACATCTGGGTTCTGTGACCATGCAGGACTGAGCCTAAAGGGGGCAGCCTAAAGAGCTGACCAGAGCATGCAGTGCCAGTAAATGAAGAGCTTACAGAAACTCAGCCCTCGCCGTTTCCGCGGCCTGCAATTGTTTGTTTGTTTTCACTGAATCCTGTTCATAAGGCATTTCAGATACAGACACTCACCTGTGCTGAAGAGAAGGAGAAGGTGTAGACACGTGGAATCTGGGGAGAGGCTAGGATAGAGGGAGGGCTGGCAGAGGTGGCAGCGAATTGTGTGCTGAAACACCCCTGGACCCAGGATCTGGGAAGTCATTCTTTCCGGATGTTGGGACTCCTCTACCTAGCCCTCAGGTAAGGAGCACATCCACACCCAGATTTCACCCTGAAGGAGATCAAGGATTAAAATAATCTGATCAGTTCCTGGGAGTTAACAGGGTCTGGCCTATAGAGGGATTTTCAATCCCAGCAATAACACAGAGCAGGGTAATGATTAAAGAACCAGCTCTGGACAGTTGACCTCCCCAAACCAGTTTTAAGTGCAATCGAGAAAATAAACCCTTGCTACTGGAAAGAAAAGCCCTATAGCATCAGAGGCCAACCCAAAAACTGCCTCCCAGAGGCTAAGCCACAAACTGACTCTTAGCTAAACACAAATTAAGGCAGTCTGGGACACTAATACGGCCTGCTTTAAAATCAGGATTGTGGTTTACAACACAGAGGAACAGTGTATTCCCGGAAAATTCAACACTCTCCTGAATACCTGGCAGGACCAAGGCGAGCCAGACTGATGAGTAGAATAACCGAAGAACTTTCACTACTGCAATTTTTTTTTTCTTTTTCACCTTTTAACTAAGAGACCAATTTTTTTCTCATTTTTCCAACATCTGATTTTACCCTTTTAATTACTACATTTTTATTTTTAACCAGTATTATTACTGCTACCATTTTACCATTTTTTAAAGTGCCATTTTAATTTCTCTTTATTTTATTTTGGGATTAGTTTTCTCCATTCTATTTTCATTGTTCCTTTAGCATCAATTTTCCCTACCTCAATTTTACCTTTATGATAAAGCCCTCTCCCTCACTTTTCCCCTTTTGTTGTCCTGTTTCTCTTACCCTATTCCTGCTTTAGATTTTCCCTATTCCTTCTGTTTACCTCCTGTCAAAATTTCACCCTACTTATATATCCTATTTCCAATCCACTGCTCTAAATCCTTATTCATATACCCCTTATCTTTCTTCACTATCCAATTATTTTTCTTCTTTTATTTTTCTATTGTTTTGTTGCTGTTTGCTTGATTGTTGAGTATATTGGGTTTTTTCTGTTGTTTGTTTGTTTATTTGTTTTTTTGTGTGTGAGTCTGTGTGTACGAGTGTGATTTTTAGGACTGGTTGTGAGGCTTTTTTGCTTTTGCTTTTTTTTTCCTGCTGGTTGTTATCCTCCCTACAACCCAACCCAACCCCACCTCCCCCCGATTATTTTTGTGCTGTTTTCCCTTCCCTCACTTGTTATTATTTGTTGTTTCTAGTTTGCATTCATCTCCAGGGAGCTGTTGCAGGCATTTGTTGGGATTAGTGGTGGTTCTATAGGGGTTTTCTCCTCCTACATATAGTCTCATCCCCGCTTCTACTTCATTCTTTCTTTTTGCTCTTTTTTTTCCTCTTTTCCCCCCTCCTTTTCCCAATTTCATTTTTGCACTCCTTTATTTTTCTTTTTTTCTATTCTTTTCTTTTTTCTCTTTATCGTTTTCTTTCTTCCTTATCCCCTAATTCTCTTAATTTGGGTGGTCACCTTTATTTGGGGTTATTACTATCGTGAATATATTTGTGTTCAGTGCCTGGTACGTGGTGGTGCCATGTTGTGTTGTATTTTCTCCCTTGAAATCAACACAGTAGATCCAAGAAACAGCAGCCTCCTGAGCACCACCCCCTCTGTCTGAGGAACAGCAGCTGTATGTGAAGCCTCCCCCCACCAGCCAGAAGAGCCACCACAGCTCTGAACAGCACCCACCAGAGGAGCTGCTGCCAACTGAAGAGAAGCTGCTACTGCAACCGCCCGAAGAGCACCAACAACACAAGGAGCCACTGCCATGCAGGGAGCAGCCATTGAACGACTCAATGTCTAGATATGACAGTGAGGTCAAACATGGGTAGATGAAGAAACCCCCAAAGGAAAGAAAAGGAGGACTCCCCAGAAAATAAGCTAAGTGATAAAGAGGCATGCGACATGACAGAAAAAGAATTCAGAATAAGGGTCCTAGAGTGCATAAACCAGATGGAGAAAAAAATCAACAACTTATGCAAGAAGCAAGAAGAAACAGATGAAAAAATCAATAAGATATGCAAAACTCTAGAAGAGACAGATGAAAATATCAATAAATTATGTAAGACCCAAGATGAAATGAAGAGCGATATAGCTGCAATAAAAAACCACCATTGAAAGTATCAACAGTAGACTAGGGGAAGTGGAGGACCGAATTAGTGAATTATAAGACAAGGAAGCATAACACGCCCAAACTGAACTGCAATTGCAAAAAAAAATTAAAAGACAGGATGAGAGCCTAAGGGAGACTTGGGACAACATGAAACGAAACAACATGCAAATAATAGGGGTTCCAGAACAAGAGAAAGAGGAACAAGGATTAGAAAACCTATTGGAAGGAATAATATCAGAAAACTTCCCTGAGGTGGGGAAGAAAAAATCACAGAAGCACAGAGAGTCACAAAAAAGGTGAATCCGAAAAGACCCACACCAACACACATCATAATTACCATGGCAAATGTTCAGGACAAAGAGAGAATCTTACAGGCTGCAAGCGAGAGATGGAAAGTTACATACAAGGGATCTCCCATTAGATTATCAAATGATTTCTCAACGGAAACACATCAGGTCAGAAAAGAATAGACAGAAATTTACAAAGTGATGCAAAGCAAAGGACTGAATTCAAGAACACTCTATCCAGCAAGGCTATCAATCAAAATTGAAGGGGAAATAAGAAGCTTCAGAGACAAAAAAAAAAAAAAAAAAAAAAAAAAAAAAAAGGAAAAGGGAGTTTCTCAGCACCAAGCCACCAATGCTAGAAATGTTAAAGGGACTGGTGTAAAAAGAAGAAATAAAAAGCTCAGAAAGAAAACAGCCACACACAAAAATAGAAATGGCTACAAACAAGCACCTTTCAATAATAACTTTAAATGTAAACAGGCTAAATGCTCGAACCAAAAGACATTGAGTGCCTGAATGGATAAAAAAAAAAAAAAACAGGACCATCTGCTCTCTACAAGAGACCCACCTCAGAAGAAGGGACTCACACAGACTGAAAGTGAAGGGATGGAAAAATATCTTTCAGGCAAATGGAAAGGAAAAGAAAGCTGGGGTAGCAATATTTATATTGGGCAAAATAGACCTCAAAGTGAAGGCCATAACAAGAGATAAGGAAGGCCACTTCATAATACTAAAGGGATCAATACAACAAGAAAATATTACCCTGGTAAACATATATGCACCCAATGCAGGAGCACCCAAATATATAAAAAAAATAAAACTCCTGGAAGATATCAAAGGAGAGATCGACAACAATATAATCATAGTAGGGGACTTTAATACCCCACTGACATCACTTGATAAGTCATCTAGACAAACAATCAGCAGAGAAATAGCAATCCTAAATGACTCACTAGATCAGATGTACTTAATTGACATCTTCAGAACACTTCACAGCAACGTTTTGGAATATACATTCTACTCAAGTGCTCATGGGACAGATTCAAACATAGACCACATATTAGGTCAAAAGAAAAGTCTCCCCAAATTCAAGAAGATTGAAATCATAAAAAGCATCTTTTCAGACCACGATGGCATAATATTAGAAATAAACTACAATAAAAACAACTCAAATTACTCAAACACAGGAAGCTGAATAGCATTTTATTAAATACTAGGGGCCCGGTGCACGAAATTCGTGCACTGGGTGTGTGTGGGGAGGGGAGTGTCCCTCAGCACAGCCTGCCCCCTCTCACATACTGGGAGCCCTCAGGCGTTGACCCACATCACCCTCCAATCGCAGGATCGGCCCCTTGCCCAGGCCTGATGCCTCGGCCAAAGGTGTAGACCCCCATCACCCTCCGATCGCCTGATCGGCCCCTTGACCCAGGCCTGACGCCTCCGCTAGAGGTGTCAGGCTTGGACAGGGGACTCCCATCTCACCCCGATCACTGGCTCTGGCCCCCGCCCAGGCCTGAGGCCTCTGGCCCAGGATCATGCCTGGGCAGGGGACCCCCATCTCCCTCTGATCGCTTGCTCCACCCCCCACCCAAGCCTGACGCCTCTGACCCAGGCTTCAGGCCTGGGCAAGGGGACCATCATATCCCCCCAATCCCCGGCTCAGCCCCCCACCCAGGCCTGATGCCTCGGCCAGAGGAGTTGACCCTCATCACCCTCCGATCACCAATCACCGGATCGGCCCCTTGACCAGGCCTGAGGCCTCCGGCAGAGGTGTCAGGCCTCAGCAGGGGACCCCCAGCTCCCCGCGGTTGCAGGCTCCGCCCCTGCCCAGGCCTAATGCCTCTCGCCTAGGCGTCCGGCCCGGGCAGCGGGGACCCACAGCTGCAGCGGCCCAGCGATCGTGGGCTCCGCTTTAGGCCCAGGCAAGGGACCCCTAGCTCCTGGGACTGCCAGCTTCGACTGTGTCCAGCTCCCATCACTGGCTCCACCCCTACTTCCTGCCATCACTGGCCAGGGTGGCAAAGGCGCCTAGCATCATGGCCCCCAGCTCTTAGCTCCCCCCTGGGTTTCCAATCACTGTCAGTAGCAGGGGGCTTCTTCCTGCTTTCCCTTTCGCCTCCCTGCATTGTGCCTACATATGCAAATTAACCACCATCTTGTTGGCAGTTAACTGCCAATCTTAGTTGGCAGTTAATTTGCATATAGCCCTGATTAGCCAATGAAAAGGGTATCGTCGTACGCCAATTACCATTTTTCTCTTTTATTAGATAGGATTGATTTGGTGAACAATGAGATCAACGAAGAAATTAAAAACATTCTGGAAACTAATGACAATGAAAACACAACAATCCAAATCCTATGAGACACAATGAAAGCAGTCATGAGAGGGAAGTTTATAGCTCTACAGGCCTATCTCAACAAACATGAAAAAAATGGTAGTAAATCATCTAAATCTACTACTCAAAAAATTAGAACGAGAGCAACAAGAAAACCCCAGAGTGAGCAGAAGGAAGGAGATAATAAAGATTAGAGCAGAAATAAATGACATAGATTCCAAAAAAACTATACAGAAAATCAATGTTCCCAAGAGCTGGTTCTTTGAAAGGATAAACAAGATTGATGAACCTATAGCCAGACTCACCAAGAAGCAAAGAGAGAGGGCCCAAAAAAACAAAATCAAAAACGATAGAGGCGAAGTAACAACAGACCCCACAGAAATACGAATGATTGTTAATGGTATGCCCAGATTGCAAGATCCCCCAAGACAGTCCACCAGGGAGCCGAGTCCAGTGCAAAAGCAAAGAGTCCTTTTATTCAAGCCCGGGCTTGGTCCCCCTCCGCCTCCATTACTGGATGCGAGAGAGAGCCCCGAGTCCCAAGGGAACAAAGAATTTATAGGGCTTGGGGTAGGGGGTGGGTGCACACTCTGACCACTGATTTGGCCGATTCTGGTTGGTTGAGTCAGGGCCAGGGGCTAGTGACGCAAGTGCAGGGTGCAGCTAGGGTCTGGTTACACAAAGACAGGGGGAGGCTAGCATACTCTTGGCCCTGGGCTAGTTCCCCCCGCTTTCCCATTGGCTGAGATAAGGGCAGGCTGAGTAACTGATACATTCTGTGGCTTTTTCAGGGAGAGGAGTTAGAGACACAGCTATCAGTTCTGTTCTGTCCCTCATTCCCCCTTTGTCTTGGAACTTCCAGCTCAATCATGAGACGGACTGAACTATCAACTGGATTACATTTATATACTTCTGGACAAACTGGACTAGTCTGTTAATAATGCAAGGGCTGGAAGTCAACATCATCAGGAGGATTATAAGGGGTTTGCGGAGGTCCGCTGTCTTCTTGAGGGTGTGTCTGGTTAGAGGTCACCTTCCACTCAGGCTCCCTGCTGTCCTGGGCACAGAAGGAGATGGGCTGATGACCTGGCAGAGACAAACTATTACAAATGGTTTGGTGGAAGGGAAAGAAGCTTTAACAACTTCTATTGAAATAGGATTTTTCTTCTTAAAATTCCTCTATGGCTATCAAAAAGCCAAATCAAGACTAATTTATCTACTGTATTCAATTTGGCCTGATGTTTGCATAAACACAACAAGAATGGTAACTGATTATCTTTGCTGGAATTTCATGATTGAATCTTAATGTGCCCCATAGGGCCAGGAAGCCAAGCCATCCAGCTGCCATCAGGCCTGCCTGCAGTATCTGCTGCATTAGGTGAATTCCTCACCTGTAGCAACTCCACCTGAGCCCACGCTCTAGGCTTTACGGCCCATCTCAGTAGCCCTCCTACTCGTTTCGGCCCAGAGTGTGTGGGGGTTCCGCAGGGATGCAGAGGCGCCCTTATTGCTTCCCTTCTACTCTTACCAACCACCAGTGATGGTAGGGCATGGGCCTGATGCTCCAGCACCAGCCATCTTCAGGGCTTCCAAGTAGGATACCAGGCTTTCTCAGTGGCACTCTTATTGGCTTCAAGTCTTCAGAGTTCAGACAGGTTTCTTTAAAACATGATACTCCAGTCAAAGTTTCCGGTTAATAAAATCACTATTGAAAACCGGTCTTATTGATTTCATGCAAAGACATGTATTGCCATGACTTTTTTTAGCATTGCCAAATTTCAGAGGAATTATATAAGGAGAAAAACATGTTGATCTGCTCTAAGATCTTCTGATTTTTCTCGTTAGTCCTTTTTCATGGACTTTTCAGAGTTATAACAAAACAGTAACTGCTGGATTTCTTTTATCAGTAACATTTTTTAAGAATAAACATCAAAAATGCAAGACATAAGTTTTTTATCATTTGAATTCAGTAAGCTTCAAGGTCCCAAGTTCCCAGTGGTTCTGGAAAACCACACCTGAGGCTGGCAAGCAGGTTTGGCCCAGCCCTTGACTTTAAAACGACCATAATGCTTAAAGGAGTAGTTTGAGTCTGTCCCTTAGCGTCTGTCCAGTGAGTCCACAAAATCAAACAAAAGAACACAGACACCAAACAAACAAAGACACCTAAGAACAGCCTTCCGACCCCGCGGAAGAAAAACTGAAAAAAGCCAGATGGGGCTTTTACACCCCGCCAGATGGGGGCTTTTACACCCCGCCAGATGGGGCTTTTACCCCCCGCCAGATGGAGGTTCAAGGTGTCCCTTGACTCCTCCTGCCCAAGATCTGCCTGTGCATCCACTTAGATCTTATCAGGGCCAGATTGCAGAAGCGAGCTCGCATAGGACAGAACAGAAAATACACAGACACTTACCGCGATCAGTCAGACTCTCCGGATCAGTGTTGCTCGTGAGTCTTGGGGGTTCGGGACGAGCCCCCAAATGTTATGCCCAGATTTCAAGATCCCCCAAGACAGACCATCAGGGAGCCGTGTCCAATGCAAAAGCAAAGAGTCCTTTTATTCAAGCCCAGGCTTGGTCCCCCTCCGCCTCCATTACTGGATGCGAGAGAGAGCCCCGAGTCCCAAGGGAACAAAGAATTTATAGGGCTTAGGGTAGGGGGTGCGTGCACACTCTGACCACTGATTTGGCCGATTCTGGTTGGTTGAGTGAGGGCCGGGGGCTAGTGACGCAAGGGCAGGGTGCAGCTAGGGTCTGGTTACACAAAGACAGGGGGGTGGCTAGCATACTCTTGGCCCTGGGCTAGTTCCCCCCGCTTTCCCATTGGCTGAGATAAGGGCAGGCTGAGTAACTGATACATTCTGTGGCTTTTTCAGGGAGAGGAGTTAGAGACACAGCTATCAGTTCAGTTCTGTCTCTTCAGTAAAAAAATACTATGGACAGCTCTACTCCAACAAACTAGATTACCTGGAGGAAATAGACAAATTCCTAGAAAAATACATCATTCCAAAACTCAATCAGGAAGAATCTAAAAATCTCAATAGGCCAATAACTATGGAAGAAATTGAAGCAGTCATCAAACAGCTTCCAGCAAACAAAAGCCCAGGACCAGATGGCTTCACTGGGGAGTTTTACCAAACATTCAAGAACAACTAAAACCTATCCTCCTCAGAATACTACAAAAAATCCAAGAGGAAGGAACACTTCCAAGCTCATTCTATGAAGCCAGCATCATCCAAATAACAAAACCAAGTACAGACAACACAATGAAAGAGAATTACAGGCCAATATCCTTCATGAACATAGATGCCAAAATGCTCAAGAAAATCTTAGCAAATCAGATCCAGCAGTACATCAGAAAGATCCTACAACATGACCAAGTAGGATTTATCCCAGGGATGCAAGGATGGTACAATATCCGCAAATCAATAAGCGTGATATATCACATAAACAAATTGAAAGAAAAAAAAAAGGTCATATCAATTGATGCAGAAAAAGCATTTGACAAAATCCAACACCCATTTTTGATAAAAACTCACAGCAAGGTGGGAGTAGAAGGATCATACCTCAACATAATAAAAGCCATATATGACAGGCCCACAGCCAACATCATACTCAATGGACAAAAACTAACACTATTTCCTCTAAGAACAGGAACAAGACAGGGATGCCCACTCTCACCACTCCTGTTCAACATAGTACTGGAAGTATTAGCCATTGCAATTAGACAAGAACAAGAAATAAAAGGCATCCTAATTGGAAAAGAGGAAGTGAAACTGTCCTTATTTGCAGGCAACACGATATTAGACTTACAAAACCCTAGAGAATCCATCAAAAAAACTAGTGACTTAATACATGAATTTGGCAATGTAGTAGGATACAAAATTAACCCCAAGAAATCTGAGGCATTTCTATATACCAGTAGTGAACTTTCAGAAAGAGAGATTATAAAAACAATCCCACTTACCATCGCACCAAAAAGATTAAGCTACCTAGGAATAAACTTAACTAAAGAGGTAAAAGACCTCTACTCAGTAAACTACAGGACGTTGAAAAAAGAGATAGAGGAAGACATAAACAGATGGAAGAACATACCGTGTTCATGGATTGGTAGAATCAACATCATTAAAATGTCCATACCATCCAAAGCAATCTATAAATTCTACGAACTTCCCATTAAAATACCAACGGCATACTTCACAGATCTAGAATGAAATCTCCAAAAATTCATCTGGAATAAAAAAGACCCCAAATAGCTGCAGCAATCCTGAAAAAGAACAAAGTAGTTGGGATCTCAATACCAGATATCAAGCTGTATTACAAAGCCACTATTCTCAAAACTGAATGGAGCTTGCACAATAACAGACATATAGATCAATGGAACAGAATAGAGATCACAGAAATCGGCCAGAACAAATATGCGCAAATAATGTTTGCCAAAGGAGGCAAGAACATACAATTGAGCCAAGATAGTCTCTTCAATAAATGGCGTTGGGAAAATTGGACAGAAATATGCAAGAAAATGAAACGAGACCACCAACTTACACCATACACATAAATAAACCCAAAATGGATAAAGGACTTAAATGTATGACAGGAAACCATAAAAATTCTAGAGGGATCCAAAGGCAACAAAAACTCAGACATACCTTGAAGCAATTTATTCACTGATACAGCTCCTATGGCACTTGAAACTAAAGAGAAAATGAACAAATAGGACTACATCAAAATCAAAAGCTTCTGCACAGCTAAAGAAACCATCAACAAAACAATGAGAAAACCCACTGCATGGGAAAACATATTTGCCAATGTCATATCTGATAAGGGCCTAATCTCCAAAATTTATAGATAACTCATACAACTTAAAAAAAAGAAGATAAACAATCTAATCAAAAATTGGCAAAGGGTCTAAATAGACACCTGTCAAAAGAGGACATTCAGAAAGCCAAGAGACATATGAAAACATGCTGAAAGTTACTAATCATGTGAGAGATGCAAATCAAAACAACAATGAGGTTCCATCTCACACCTGTCAGAATGGCTATCATCAACAAATCCACAAATGACAATTGCTTTGGAGGATGTGGAGAAAAAGGAACACTTGTGCACTGCTGGTGGGAATGGAGATTGGTGCAGCCACTATGGAAGACACTATGGAGTTTCCTCAAAAAACTACAAATGGAACTCCCATTTGACCCTGTGATCCCTCTTCTAGGAATATATCCCAAGAAACCAGAAACACCAATCAGAAAGGATGTATGCACCCCTATGTTCAAAGCAGCACAATTCACCATAGCTAAGATCTGAAAACAGCCTAGGTGCCCAACATTAGATGAATGGATTAGAAAACTGTGCTACATCTACACGATGGAATACTATGCTGTTGCAAAAAAGAAGGTACTCTTATAATTCGCAATGGCATGGATGGAACTGGAGAGCATTATGCTAAGTGAAATAAGCCAGTCAATGAAGGAAACATACCACATGATCTCATGCATTCATGGATAATAGAGACCATTATAAACTTTTAAACAATAATAGATAAAGAGGCAGAGCTGCCTCAAACAGATTGTCAAACTGCAGCGGGAAGGCCAGGGAGAGTTGGGGGCAGGAGGGAGGGCGGTAAGAGATCATCCGAAGGACTTGTATGCATGCATATAAGCATAAGCAATGGACATAAGACACTGGGGGGTAGGGGAGGCCACGGGATTGTCAAGGGCCGTGGGGAAAAAAGGACACATACGTAATACCCTTTGTAATACTTTAAGCAATTAAAGAAATCAATAATAAATAAATAAATAAATAAATAAATAAATAAAAAGGAAAACAGTGATTTTTAATTATGTATTATTCAACATGTTTTCTTTAACTACTATTTAAATAGAGTATAGTATTCTGATCAAAGAATTATTTTATAAATGAACTTTAGGCATTATATGATAACATACCTTAAGTAACACTTTTTTGTGATGCATCATGTTTTGACTGTATATTTTAATTTTTATCTATAACATTACATGTTTTAAAAGATTTAATTAAGATGAAACTAATTTGAAGACTAGTTGACACTCTTTTCTTGTATGTTAAACTTCTTTCACTTACTATATCTGGATTCTCTGCATTCAAATTCCGATATGTGTGTGTTTGTGTGTGTGTGTGTTTTGTTTCATTTTTGGCAAGTATATATAATGCTGCTTCAGTTTTTTCTCGGTTATCCAAACTGATTTTCAATAACTCTGAGCACTGTACTGAAGACATGACAAGATAGTATTTTATCATGATGGGCTAACCAGCAGGCTTATGACCATGATCCTGTTTAGGAAAGATTTATACACAATAACCAGACTTGACCATTTAAAAAATGTTGACCCTACTCAAGTGGAATGATGTTATTTATAACACAGAGGGTGGTAGACATACAATTAATCTTCACAGCAGTGGCTCTATGGATGGGTTTCCTTCCACTGAAAAGGGCTCCATCTTCAAGAAGTTGGGATCCTCCACCTACAAAACCTGCCCATTCTGTTCCAATGCAAAGCACTACTGATATATGAAGTCAAGGTACATGGTACAGCCTCTCATGGCTTAGAGTAATGAGCTGTTTGAAAAGGAATGCTGCACTTTAATTTCAGGAAGCCATGTGGAAAGTGAGTAGTGGATGGGCATCTGTACTGAACACTATCTTATTATTTCATTGTTAGGAAATAATTCTTCAGCTTCTAATGAGTGAGGTAATAAGTAGATAACACCAGAGTGAGGAATGCATTCCTTTTAATCCATGTTGATACAGTGTCCCTCTTTTTAGATTTACTTTTTTAATATTTTAAGAAAAATGATTTTAGTATCATAATGGTACATTCAATGAATGATAATATTTCCAGAAAATCTATTTTAAATGTAATAATTGTACATGCAATAAGCATTAATATTCCAAGAAAAACTATTTTAAATATACTAATACTGGATACCCAGTGTACAAATTCGTGCATGCGTGGTGTCTGGCCTGCACACCCCAATCGCCAGGTTGGCCAGGGGAAGGTGATGCAGGTGTTTGGCTGGCTGGCCCAACCCCGATCGAGTGGGGGATCAGATGGGGGAAGATGAAGGCTAGGGGAAGGGGCTGTGGGAAGCTTACTGGCTGGCGGGTCCTCAATCATTGCAGGGGGTGGGGGTGGGGCGGACAGAATAGTGTGGGGCTGGCTCGAGGGTGCAGCCGGGACAACAGCTACACAGTCCCACCCCATGGTTGATCTCCTGGTCAAACTCCTGTTTGAAGGGACAATTTGCATATTAGACTTTTATAATATAGTGTTACATGCAATAATAATTAATATGTTAAGAAAAAAAATTAAATATAATATTACCAAAACAGTGCAAACCTATTTTATCAGAAAAGTTGTAGGAATTATTAAATATCTGAAAATAATAGGATTCCTTCTACTGTATTCTAAAACATATTTTTTTTACTCTGGCACTATTTCATTCATCTCTTTCATTTTTTCTTTTTTGAAATATTTTTTTATTGATTTCAGTGAGAAAGGGAGAGGGAGAGAGAGATAGCAACATCAATGATGAGTGAGAAACATTGATCCTCTGCCAAGTGCACGCCTCACAGTGGGGACTAAGCCCACAATCCAGGCATGTGTCTTTGGCCGGAATCAAACCTGGGACCCTTCAGTCTGGAGACCAATAATCCATCCACAGTGCCTAACCAGCTAGGGCTTTTTTTTTCTTTATTGATTAAGGTATTACATATGTGTCGTTATCCCCCATTTGTCCCCCCTACCTCCTACTCATGTCAACACCCCCACTGGTGTCTGTGTCCATTAGTCAGGCTTATATGCATGCCTATAAGTCCTTTGGTTGATCTCTCCCCCTAACCCCACCTTCCCCTACCTTCCCTGCAGCAACCGTTTGCAGCAAAGATTCAGGATCTGGAAAAGTGGATGAACTCAAATGAATACACTAGAAAACAATTACAAATTTACAAGGCATGGGGAGCCAGGTGAAGATATTTCTCTCTAGTAAAGAGGCTCTCTGAAACCCAGGACCCATCAGCTTTTATTTACTTGAATACACATTTGCCCTTTAGCAAAAGAAACAGGCATGTTTATGGTAAATTTTGGTAAACCATAAAAGTATTATCATGGTAGGAGGTTGCTTTCAGCCATTTTGCGAACAGCAGGGTAACAAAATGCTGATTTTCAGCCGTGCTGAATATCAAAGTCCATTCGCCTTCTGTGGGACTTCTCTCATTGATATGTTCACTACTGTTGGTCTTTCCTCCAAATTTCCCCCTTTTTGCTTTCTTAATTAATTTAGAAAGGTGTATGCCATTAGCTGGGCTCAGATCCTTTTAGGACTTCATGCATCTTCAGACTGGAAGCAAACATAGAAGAACAAGAAAGAAAGACACTAGTGGTTATTCTAAAAAGGAAATATAGGGAGATTCGACGACAAAGATTGAGTTCTTTCATGTCCTTCTAAATATTATTGTCAGGTATTTAAGGAATTCATTCATAGTAGGCTTCATTTGGAGCCATTAGATTTTTATGGATCCCTTTCCCAGTCACTGTTAGCTTGTGACATGACAGCAATGATGTTCGAGTTCTGGTGGACAAATGGTGAGAAATGACAATGCATGTCTGACCTTTTTTGGCTTTGTCATGGGCAACCTGCATCAATGCACAGCTGATGAGTGCTAGCATGGCAAGCCGTCTTCACCATCCCCCATCTCTCGATGTTTTCCTCTGACTCCTCAGCGTTTTGCTTGAGGCCACTGCTATCTGTGGTTGCAGTAGTCTGGTCAGTTCCTCTCTCAGATTCATGTTGCAGGAATTGGAGAAGTTTTCTGGAAAGACACAAGTATATCCTCAACCAAAGGTTAATAAAGGGACCCTTCTATAAACCAGACTCAGTATCTTTCCATTTAACCAGAACATTTTCCTTTAGCTTACTCTTTCACAAGTGTCTTTCCATAGGTGTCTTGCCATGAGCATTACAAGGGAAAAATTAAAAGTAATTAAGGCTTTGTGTAGTCTACTTATAGGAGATTTCACTATTCCCCCACTTTTGTTTTTCAAGTTGGGATTTAGAGGCCCTTGTAGCAGATATAACATGCAAGGGGGACATTTCTTGATAATCTGTTTTGTCTGCTGTACAATATTTTGGCAGACTAATGTAAAAGTTGATGAGATTCCCCTGACCTGTTTCTTTAAAATAACTAATTGATAGGCATATTCATTTCCTTTCGTTAAAGGACGAGGACTTGTTCAAATAGTATAGATAGGCGTAGGTCACAGCCATTTAAATTGAGTAGTTGCAGTTCTGTTTACCAGGCTGGCAGCATAGGCAGATTTGCTGGGAGCCGGTCCGTGTTTGCTGTTTTCAAGGGACCTGGCATATATGGCATACTGTTCTTAATATGTTTGCTCACCTTCTTGGCACTATGTGTTTTAACCAAGGTCTCTGAGAAAGGTTGTTTCCCCAGGTAGGGATTTTCCCCTGAAGTTAGGGAGGGAATAAAACCTCTTAACTAAGTGCCAGGTGGGTAATTAATCACTTTAACTACAAACAATCATGCTTAAGCTACATAATCTTTACTCCCTGGAATGGAGATAAGAAACGCCCTAACCTTTGTAATAGAGATTGATAGGATTGAATCAACTGGTATAAATACAGATGTAACAAGACAGCAAGACACAGAACTTAGGAGACAGAACCAAGGGAGACAGAACCTAGGCACAGAACCTACACAGAACATTACCTAGAGACAGAAGAACTTCGCTGGAGAGAACATGGCAAAAGATCCTGTACAGAAACTGGCAGAACTTCGCTGGAGAACCTGGAGAACCTAGCAAGAGAAGATGGACACAGAACCTGGCTGGAGATTCGAAGCAGAACCTCTCTGGAGATCCAGACCAGAACTTGGCTGGAGATCCTGGCTGGAGATCCTGGCTAGGATGCTGATCAACTGAACACTGTCTCCGTGTCATTCCTTCTTCGCTGACTCCGTCCACACCTTTGGGGACCATTGGACCTGCTGGGGTTTGACCCCAGCATCTGGCGCCCGAACAGGGACCCCTAGGTAAGCGCCCTGCACTCGGGACGGATAGGACTCCACCATAGGAAAATGGTGTATAGTCTTCGCCGACTCCGTCCACACCTTTGGGAACCCCTGGAAAAGGATTCCCCTAGGTATGCCCCCCCGATTGAGAACCCCCACGCTCGGGATGGATAGGACTCCACCAGGGTACTGTAGACCTCCTTATAGAAGATAAGTAGGGTAAGAAGGTGGATAGTACAGAACTTATATTGAGAAGATGTGCCATACTGAGTCCAAAGAAAGAAGATTCTGTATTGATCCTTAGATTGAGAAGATGTGCCATACTGAGTCCAAAGAAAGAAGACTCTGTATTGATCTTTAGATTAAGAAGATGTGCCATACTGAGTCTAAATAAAAAAGACTGTAAAGATCTTTAGATTAAGAAGATGTGAAATTCTGAGTCTAAAGAAAAAAGACTCTGTATTGATCTTTTAACATATATGCTTGCTAGTAGAGGATTAAGGTCACTCCCAGTCAGACAGAATGTTTTATACAAGAAGTATGTCCATGCTTTTCTGAGGAAGGAAAGGTAAATGTAATGGCATGGGAGAAGGTAGGCCCAAGGAGCCTTATCCTTAACCCCACTGCAGCCTTTCTACCCTGGGAAAGTGCAGGATTAGCAAGCTCTCCCTGGGATGATAGATCAGGACTCAGGTAATAGCGGAAAGTGCCAATCCTACTCTTAAAATGGATACAAGAGAGCATTTCAGGTTTTTCTTTTTAATGCCTGGCTTTTAAAAAAATAAAAAAGGGGGAATTTTTCGGGAGCCGGTCCATGCTTGCTGTTTTCAAGGGACCTGGCATATATGGCATACTGTTCTTAATATGGTTGCTCACCTTCTTGGCACTATGTGTTTTAACCAAGGTCTCTGAGAAAGGTTGTTTCCCCAGGTAGGGATTTTCCCCTGAAGTTAGGGAGGGAATAAAACCTTTTAACAAAGTGCCAGGCGGGTAATTAATCACTTCAACTACGAACAATCATGCTTAAGCTACATAATCTTTACTCCCTGGAATGGAGATAAGAAACGCCCTAACCTTTGTAATAGGGAGTGATAGGATTCAATCAACTGGTATAAATACAGATGTAACAAGACAGCAAGACACAGAACTTAGGAGACAGAACTTAGAACACAGAACTTAGAAGACAGAACCAAGAGAGACAGAACCTAGGCACAGAACCTACACAGAACATTACCTAGAGACAGAAGAACTTCGCTGGAGAGAACATGGCAAAAGATCCTGTACAGAAACTGGCAGAACTTCGCTGGAGAACCTGGAGAACCTAGCAAGAGAGGATGGACACAGAACCTGGCTGGAGATTCGAAGCAGAACCTCTCTGGAGATCCAGACCAGAACTTGGCTGGAGATCCTGGATAGAGATCCTGGCTAGGATGCTGATCAACTGAACACTGTCTCCGTGTCCTTCCTTCTTTGCCGACTCTGTCTACGCCTTGGCAACCCCTGGACCTGCTGGAGTTGGACCCCGGCACAGATCAGAGATAATATGAAGAGGCTTTTGGAAATCCTGCAAGTCAGCGTTGATCGTTTCTAATTCAATTCTTTGCAGAGAAGTATGACTGCTCTGAATGACTTGATCTGAATTCATTGCATTATAAGCAGCTTTACCATGAGACAAATTATCAGTAAAAACAGTGACTGCTCCAGGAATAGGTTTCTGCCTATTACAATTAGTTCCCCTGAATATTCTTTTATTTTCATCTGCTAATTTAAATCAGTCTAACATAAGGATTCTTTCCTAACTTCCTTTGTCATTGGGTGGGGACAGTAAATGACACTAATAGGGTTTCTGCTATCAGTCTTTGAGTATATTGACATAAGCTTTCTTTAAGGAGGCAAAATGCAAATTGTTTCCTTTTCTTTCTGAGGCCTAATACATTTATTTTTAATTACAGTTTTCTAGATATTTGAAGGGAATCTCCTTCTGTTTTTTCTTCCAGAGAGATTTATAGGCTACAATTTGGGAGTTTCTTTTAAAAGCCTTTTTCTTTCTTTTAAATAGAGCTTCAAACTTGGTTCCTTTTCAGAAATACCTATAAGAGAGACCAATAGTGCAGTGCATTCAGATTAAGTAAAAGTAACTCTTTTTCTATGGTTTCTTATTAATGGTGAGATTTAATGTTTGAATAATAACTCTTTGTTTACCTTGTAAATAGCAGAAGAGATTTAAAAAATTCTCCTTTTTATTAAGCTTAAAATTTACTTTTAAACAGCATTCTTTTGGCTAGTGCTCATTTGCATAGGTACATAAATTTTACTCTGGACTGTGTCAGAACAAATTGCTAATCAAATATCTGCTTCTCCTATAACTGAGTTTATATGAGACCTTGATTATATTGTAAAAAGCTAATTTGTTAAGTGACTAAAGTATGCATCTTTATTGAGAAAGCAAAGTAAGTAAACTTATACGTTTGACCTATGAAGTCCAGATGTTGCACTACCCCCTGGCCTAGCTAAAGATCAGGCTGTCAGGGCTCCCATGTTAAAATTCTGCTGCTGAATAATCCGATGTTGCTTAAGAAGTATTCAGCAACTTTGTCCTGCCCTCCCTTAGAGGTTGATACTTTTATAACATTTAAAATATGTGTATGTAAAGAGAACACAGTTATTAATTTTTATTTGATGAAGCTTCAAGTGATTTCCACAATATAAGATTGGCGTAAATTGGTTTAAAAATATTTCTTTTCCAAAATATTTCTTTTAAGAAGAGTAAACCCTTGAATTATTCCAGGGCACTTGGAAAGTTTCAATGCTATTTCTTGGTTAAAGTCTTGAAATTTAACATTGAAAGACTATCACAAATATGTGTAACCCAAACATTACATTATACATTTGTTGTAAGTATTCTAAAATAGATCAATTAAATTTAAACTGGTTTTTATATTAAAAATTTGGTTCAGACCAAAGAATTATTCCTCTTTTTTAATCAATCCAATTAAATATTATATCCTAGGATGAAATTTTACCACACATGGTACACATAAGTACTACAATATATTTTGTACTACTATTTTTTTCCAGAGAAATCACAGGAATTCTTTTTCTTTTTTTTTTTATTCTTCATTTTGTTTTGTTTTTAAATTAAATCTTTATTGTTCAGATTATTACATTTGTTCCTCTTTTTGCCCCCATAATTCCCCTCCTCCCATTTCCCGCCCCACCCTCCACCCTCACTCCCCACCCACTGTCCTCATCTATAGGTGCACGATTTTTGTCCAATTTTTGTCCAGTCTCTTCCCGCATCTCCCACACCCCTTTCCCCCCCCAAGAATAGTCAGTCCATTCTCTTTCTATGTCCCTGATTCTATTATGATCACCAGATTATTTATTCACTTGATTCTTAGATTCACTTGTTGATAGGTGCATGTTTGTTGATCATAATTTGTATCTTTACCTTTTTCTTCTTCTTCCTCTTATTAAAGGGTACCTTTCAGCATTTCATATAATACTGATTTGGTGGTGATGAACTCCTTTAGCTTTTCCTTATCTGTGAAGCTCTTTATCTGACCTTCAGTTCTGAATGATAGCTTTGCTGGATAAAGTAATCTTGGTTGTAGTTTCTTGGTATTCATCACTTTGAGTATTTCTTGCCATTCCCTTCTGGCCTGCAAAGTTTCTGTTGAGAAATCAGCTGATAGTCGTATGGGTATTCCCTTGTAGGTAACTGAGTTTCTTCCTCTTGCTGCTTTTAAGATTCTCTCTTTATCTTTTGCTCTTGGCATTTTAATTATGTGTGTCTTGGTGTGGTCCTCTTTGGATTCCATTTGTTTGGGGTTCTCTGCGCTTCCTGGACCTGTATGTCTATTTCTTTCACCAGGTCGGGGAAGTTCTCTGTCATTATTTCTTCAAATAGGTTTTCAATATCTTGCTCTCTCTCATCTTCTGGCACCCCTATAATTCTGATGTTGGTAAGCTTGAAGGTGTGCCAGAGGCTCCTTACACTATCTTCGTGTTTTCGGATTCTTTTTTCATTTTGCTTTTCCAGTTGGGTGTTTTCTGCTTCTTCGGATTTCGAATCTTTGCCTTGATTCTTGCGCTCCTCTGGTCTGCTGTTGGGTGTCTGTATAATATTCTTTATTTCAGTCAGTGTATGCTTAATTTCTAGTTGGTTCTTTATCACAACATTGAGGGTCTCATTAGATTTCTTGAGGTTCTCACTACATTTATCGGCGGCTTCTAGACAGTTCTTGAGAGACCTTAAAAGTGTGGTTCTGAACTCTATATCCTCCATGGACAATTTTGTCCTGTTTCTTTGTCTCCGCATTTTTTATGCTTTCTTGGTGCACCCCCTAGTGTTCTTTTTGCACATTCTTGTTGTAGTTAAGCCTTGATTGTTGTTGGCAATACCGGAGGTGATTTGACCTCCAGGCTAACTGGCTATGAGAGTCTGCTGTGTCTGCAGTGGGAGAGCTTCTGTGCTGGATCTCTAGGGAGGTGCTAATCTAGCATTTGCGTGAGGCTATCCCGCAAATGGCTGTGTGCAGGGCTTGGGCGGGGCGGGTCCCCGGGGATCTACAGGGCGTGCCTGAGCAAGCAGTTATGGCTGCTCTCAGTTCCGTCCCTGGGTGATCTGCCTCACAGAGTCCCAGCAACCACTGCAAACCTCAGAGAGAAAGCTGTCTTCGAGTTCTGACCGAAGCCAGACAGTCCCGCTTCTCCCGTTTGAGTCTGGGTCCCTAGAGTCTCGCCCGGATCTGGAGTTCAGAGTCTGAAATTCCTGCCCGATTGAAAACAACAACCGCGCCCTCCGCTGCCAGCCCACTCCGCGCACACTCCACACCTGAGTATTTCACTTCAGCACTGCGCCTCCTCTGAGTCTGGGTATGATATTCTCTTTCCTCCTAGTTGTAGAATTTCCACCCAGCCAGCCTTCCTGTGGTTCTGGATGATGTCCGTTCCATCTTTAGTTGTTTTTTGAAGTGGTTGTTCGAGGCAGCAATCTCCAGCGTTAACCTGTGCCGCCATCTTGGTTTTCTCTCTATCTATTTTTCTTGATAATGAATTTCTATACTTTATGCATTTTATCATTACAACCATATAATTTCTCCCAATTTAATTTGAACTTTTAACTCTTGGAAGCCTTAAACTTTAGGTGGCAAGTTAAATACTTAGCATTTCTTAGATTAGTAATACCTTCACATTTTTAAGGATATATTTCCAATAAAATTAAGAAAGACTTATTTAATTAATACATTCAAATCTGTCCTTTATTTTTTCATTCTAGGCAAACTCAAATTAATATTTCAGTACTTTGTTATTTCAAAACATTTAGAGATTTAATAAGTTTTATTCCTTAATGTAACCAACTCCAAATTTTTAAGTTACCAAAACTTTACAAGTGTATGTTTACACATATGAGGTTGCCAAAGAAGTAGGGGGAGAAGGGAAGAAGGCCTGTAGGCATTTGAATTTTAAAACCACCACATTTTTCCTTCAGAGGTTAGATATAAGGTTGCTCTGCCAGGTTCTCTGCTTTTACAGGGAGAAGATCCACTGGTCCTTTCCTCCAACAGAGAGTGCAGTCAGCCTCTCCTCAGTGACTGCACCCTCACCATCAATATATTAATTTATCATTATTACTGAAATGCTTTGCCACAAAGCCTTCATATTAGTTATATCTATCTATTTAACTTTTAACAATTTTGAGATTCCAAAGCCAGTTATCACCATCTAAGGCGTTTTACTTTGGCAAATTTTGCAGCAGAGAAAACTTACTGGCTTTCATTGGCTTTAATGTTAACCTTGGAATATGGTCCATTATTATTTAAGAACTGCCCCTTATTATGGAAACACTAATCTTATTGCCTAAACACAGCCTGTATATTTTCCTTGTGTCATTTTCTCCATCTTATAAAGAAAAACAGTCTTGGGTTTGTACTATAGCATCTGTGAGGAGATAGGGGTCAGTCCGAGAGGCCACCCAAAATCGGGTGGGATGCGACTTCCCTTAAGCTAGTGTTTTTCTCTTCACGGGTACAGAAATCCCAGAGATATCCCTTAACTTGTGAGGAATGTCTCTTCTATCCAAATTTCAAATGACGGTGTGCGAAATAAACTGAGGCTTTTAATAACACTCTCGAGAGTGGGCATACATTTTATGGGATCACCAAAAGACTAGTAATTAATGGGTTGGGAGGTGTTTTAGATATTAATAATGACCTGTACATCTACTGTTTCTTTTCTTATTAAATTAAATTGAATGCATGCTTAATAGACTAACAATAAACAACCAAGACAGATTGATAATAATCAACAGACAAGTGCCCATAACATAGAGCCAAGGCTAAATAAATCAGAGTAGTTTTCATGGGTCTTATCGTATTCTGCTCTTCATGGCATTGACTGTACTCTAAAGTTATTTTTGATAAATCTGCCTGTCCCAAGGTGTCATATGGTAATTTTCAGACAAAGTATTAAAGAGTCCTTTTTTAAAATGACTGTTAACCCCATTTTTTCTAGCTGCTGAGCCTTTCCACAGTAAAGGTGGAGGACCCAGGGCTTAGGCATTACAGACTTTTGATCCCCAATACGAATTAGGCATAATGCAGTGCAAACAAGAGCCCACATAGTTTAAGATGAGAAGGTTACCTTTTTTCATTGAGCCTGATTTAAGAGAGTATTTTTGATATTTTAATTTCTTTATCCTTGAGCATGCAAGTAAATGTTTACAATTATTATTATTATATTTATTTATTTATTTATTTATTTATTTATTTATTTATTTATTTTGCTTTATACTCAAAGTTTTCCTCATTATAGCCTGGCAGAAATAAAAGATTTTCCGCCCACTTTATGTTTCACAATTTCCAAAGCTGGCATTGGCTTTGTGCACAGAGAATTTTCCCCACCTTTTCAGTGCACTTCTCAGCTTTCTGGTGCAATGTCTTCCTTTTTCACTCTGGTGAAATTTCTTCTCCAGATGCCCCACATTGGGCGCCAGAATGCTGCAACCTTTTGCAGCAAGGATTCAGGATATGGGAAAGGAGGTGCACAAAAATGAATACACTAGACAACAAATATAAATTTAGAAGACATGGGGGAGCCAGGCAGAGACCTTTCTTTCTAGCAGAGAAGCTCTCTGAAACCCAGTACCCATCAGTTTTTATTAACTTGGTTTACGTTTCTCATATATGCCCTTTAGCAAAGCAAACAGGCATATCAGCAGTCAAGTTTGCTAAACATTAAAAGGGTTATCAGGTTAGGAGATTACCTTCAGCCATTTTGCCAACAGCAGGATAATATAATGCTGATTTTCAGCCCTGCTGAATATCAAAGTTCATTAGCCATCTATGGGAGATACATATGCATATACATATACATATGCATATGCATATACATATACATATACATATACATATACATATACATATACATATACATATACATATACATATACATATACATATACATATACATATACATATACATATACATAAATGTATTTAGGTATATGTGTTTGTGTGTATATATATTTACTAGAAGCCCAGTGCACAAAAATTTGTTCACTGGTGCATGGGTGTCCCTCAGCCCCACTTGTGCCCTCTCACAATCTGGGACCCCTCAGGAGATAACAACCTGCTGGCTTAGGCCTGCTCCCATATGGCAGAGGGCAGGCCCGATCTCTAGGTGCAACCCCTGGTCGGGCTTAAAGCAGGGCCGATTGGGGAGTTGGGACATCCGCCCACTGTCATGCACAGAGCAGGGCGGATCGGGAGGTTGCGATGCCACCCCCAATCATGCTCAGAGTAAGGCCGATTGGGGGGTTGGGGTGCCACCCCCTATAGCACTCAAGGCAGGGTTGATGGGGAGGTAGAAGCACCACCCACTGTCATAGACAGAGCAGGGCCCATCAAGGGGGTTGGGGCTCCATACCCTGTCACACACAGAGCAGGGCCAATCAGGGTGTTTTGGAGCTCCCCCATGTCACGCACTGAATAGGGCCTATAGGGGAGTTGGGGCACTGCCCCCTGTCACACACAGAGCAGCTCGGATCAGGGGGTTGGAGCGCCGCCCCCTGTCACACTCAGGGCAGGGTCCAGGAGGTGGTTGTGGCTCCACCCTCTCACACACAGAATAGGGCCCATGGGGGGGTTGGGGTGCCTCACCCTGTCACACACAGAGATGCAGGGCGATCATGGGGTTTGGGCACTGCCCCCCCTCAGGCTGCTCCATGGGCCAGGAGGACTCGCGGCTCTGCTGATCAGAGTGCTGGGAGGCCTCGTAGCTCCGCTTGACACAGTATCAGTGAGGACTTGCTGCTCCTCTGATCCCTTTGCTGTGAGGCTTTGTGTCTCCACTTGACACAGGGGCAGTTAGGACTCACTGCTCCACTGATCTCGGTGCTGGGAGGCCTTGCGGCTCCGCTTGACACAGGGGCAGTGAGCATTCACTGCTCCACTGATCCAGGTGCTGGCAGGCTCCACTGATCCAGGTTTCGGGAGGCCTCGCTTCTCTGCTCATCCCGGTGCTGGGAGGCATATTACCCTCTTAGTATGTAGGATAGAGGCCTGGTGCATGGTGGGGGCTGGCTGGATTGCCCCTAAGGGTGTCCTGGATCAGGGTGGGGTTCCCGTTTGGGTGCCTTGCCAGCCTGGATGAGGGGATGATAGCTGTTTGCAGCTGGACACACCCCCTTCAGGGTCGGGGTCCCCACTGTGGTGCCTGGCCAGTCTGGGTGAGGGGCTGAGGGCCGTTTTCAGGCTGGCGGGTGACTGAAGCCCCCAACCTGTCCGTTTTTTCTTTTTTATTGTGGGATTTGTTTACCTTCTATGGCTGTCACTGGAACTGAGAGCCAAATTTAGCTCTGAGGCTTGGCTCCAGCGCGGAGGCCTCGGCTGCTGAAAGCAGGTATCTGGGTTTCTTTGGGTTCTATTATCAAAAGTCTGTTGCAACTCCAGTTCTGCCGGCTGGCTGAAAGCATGGGGTTTGTTTAGTGTCTATAATTGCAACAGAGTTGCTTAGAGTGCAAGCACACAGCCCAGCAGTGGCAGGCGAGGAACCTTGGCTTCTTCCTTCACTAGAGCAAGATTGCCTCCTGTTCGCTTCAGCTGCCTGGCTGCCAGCCAACATGAATGTTGGCAGTTAATTTGTATATTGCCCTGATGAGCCAATGGGAAGCATGTCAGAGGTATGGTTAATTAAAATGTTTGTCTGTTATTGGAAAGGATATGTATATGTATATGTATATGTATTAACTACTGTTGGTCTTTGCATTCCCACCAGCAGTGCACAAGGGTTCCTTTTTCTCCGAATCCTCTCCAGCACTTGTGGGGTTTTTTTGTTTTGTTTTGTTTTTTTTCTGACAGCTATTCTGAAAGGTGTGGATTAGTATTTCTGTCCTTTTGATTTGCATATCTTGGACTGTTAGTGCCTTTGAGCATTTTTCCTATGTCTCTTGGCCTTATGTAGGTCCCCTTACAAAAAGTGTCCATTTAAGTCCTTTGCCGATGTTTTAATTGGATTGTTTATCTTCCTATTGTTAATTTGTGTGAGGTCCCTGTAAACTTTGGAATTCAACACTTTTCAGAGATACCACTGACAAATATATTCTCCTATGCAGTGGGTTTTCTTGTTGTTTTGTTCAGGATTTTGTTTGCCGTGCAAAAGATTTTTATTTTGATGTAGTCCATTTGTTTATTTTCCCCTTTGTTGGCATTGCCTTGGAAACTGTGTCAGTAAAGATATGCTAAGACATATGTCTTATATTTTGCTGCCTATGCAATCTGCTAAGATTTTTTTATATAGATTCCCAACTAAAGTTCAAGTCCTTTATCCACTTTGAGTTTATTTTTGTGTATGGTGTAAGGTGGTGGTCTCGTTTCATTTTCTTGCATGTTTCTGTCTGATTTTCATCATTTATTGAAGATACTGTCTTGATTCCATTGTATGCCCTTGCCTCCTTTGTAAATTAACAATAAAGCGTAATGACTTGGGTCCACTTCTGGGTTCTCTGTTCTGTTTCAGTGGTGTATATGTCTTTTCTAGTGCCAGTAGCAGGCAGTTTTGAGAATGGTGGCATTATAATATATCTTAATATCTGGTATTTGATCCTTCCAGATTTTTTTCTTTTTTTATTTCATAAAGTATTACAAAGAGTATTACATATGTCTCCTTTTCCCCCCCCGCCCTTGACAATCCCCTGGCCTCCCCTATCCCCCAGTGTCTTATGAACATTGGTTATGCTTATATGCATGCATACAACTTCTTTGGTTGATCTCTTACCCACCCCCCTCCTGCCCTCCCACTCTCCCCGGCCTTCCTGCTGTAGTTTGACAGTCTGTTCGAGGCAGCTCTGCCTCTGTATCTATTTTTGTTCATAAGTTTATAATGGTCTTTATTATCCAGAAATGAGTGAGAACATGTGGTATTTTTCCTTCATTGACTGGCTTATGTCACTTAGCATAATGCTCTCCAGTTCCATCAATGCTGTTGCAAATGGTAAGAGTTCCTTCTTTTTTACAGCAGAATATTATTCCATCGTGTAGATGTACCACAGTTTACTAATCCATTCATCTATAGATGGGCACTTAGGCTGTTTCCAGATATTAGCTATGGTGAATTGTGCTGCTATGAACATAGGGCTGCATATGTCCTTTCTGATTGGTGTTTCTGGTTTCCTGGGATATATTCTTAGAAGTGGGATCACAGGCTCAAATGGGAGTTCCATTTGTAGATTTTTGAGGAAAGTCCATACTGTCTTCCATAGTGGCTGCACCAGTCTGCATTCCCACCAGCAGTGCACAAGTGTTCCTTTTTCTCCACATCCTCTCCAGCACTTGTCGTTTGTGGATTTGTTGATGATAGCCAGTCTGACAGGTGTGAGATGATACCTCATTGTTGTTTTGATTTGCATCTCTCTGATGATTAGTGACTTTGAGCATGTTTTCATATGTCTCTTGGCTTTCTGAATGTCCTCTTTTGAAAGGTGTCTATTTAGATCCTTTGCCCATTTTTTGATTGGATTGTTTATCTTCCTTTGGTTAAGTTGTATGAGTTATCTATAAATTTTGGAGATTAGGCCCTTATCATATATGACATTGGCAAATATGTTTTCCCACGCAGTGGGTTTTATTGTTGTTTTGTTGATGGTTTATTTTGCTGTGCAGAAGCTTTTTATTTTGATGTAGTCCCATTTGTTTATTTTCTCTTTAGTTTCCAATGCCCTAGGAGCTGTATTGGTGAAGAAATTGCTTTGGCATATGTCTGAGATTTTGTTGCCTTTGGATTCTTCTAGTATTTGTATGGTTTCCCATCGTATAGTTAAGTCCTTTATCCATTTTGAGTTTATTTTTGTGTATGGTGTAAGTTGGTGGTCTAGTTTCATTTTCTTGCATGTATCTGTCCAATTTTTCCAACACTATTTATTGAAGAGACTATCTTGACTCCATTGTATGTTCTTGCCTCCTTTGTGAAATATTAATTGAGCGTATTGGTTGGGGCTGATTTCTGGGCTCTCTATTCTATTCCATTGAACTATATGTCTGTTATTGTGCCAGTTCCAGGCAGTTTTGAGAACAGTGGCTTTCTAATACAGCTTGATATCTGGTATTGATATCCCAACTACTTTGTTCTTTCTCAGGATCTCTGCAGCTATTCGGGGTTGATTTTTATTCCAGATGAATTTTTGGAGAGTATGTTCTAGGTCTGTGAAATATGCCATTGGTATTCTAATGGGAAGTGCGTTGAATTTATAGATTGCTTTTGGAATTATGGACATTTTAATGATGTTGATTCTACAAATCCAAGAGCATGGCATGTTCTTCCATCTCTTTATGTCTTCCACTATCTTTTTTTCAACGTCCTGTAGTTTTCTAAGAAAAGGTCTTTTACCTCTTTAGTTAAGTTTATTCCTAGGTAGCCTAATTTTTTTGGTGCGATGGTAAATTGGATTGCTTTTTTAGTCTCTCTTTCTGCACATTCACTATTGGTGTATAGAAATGCTATAGATTTCTTGGCATTAAATTTTTCCTGCTACATTGCCAAATTCTTTTATTAAGTCTAATAGTTTATTTATGGAGTCTTTAGGGTTTTTTAAGTATAATATTATGACATCTGCAAATAAGGACAGTTTTACTTCTTCTTTTCCAATTTGGATGCCTTTTATTTTTTTTGTCTAATTGCAATGGCAAATACTTACAGTACTATGTCGAACAGGAGTGGTGAGACTGAGCATCTCTGTCTTGTTCCTGTTCTTAGGGTAAATGGTGTTAGTTTTTGTCCATTGAGTATGATGTTGGCTGTGGGTTTGTCATATAAGGCTTTTATTATGTTGAGGTATGATCCTTCAATTCCCACCTTGCTGAGAGTTTTCATTAAAAATGGGTGTTGAATTTTGTCAAATGCTTTTTCTGCATCAATTGCTATGACCTTGTGGTTTTTTTCTTTCAATTTGTTTATGTGATGTATCACGCTTATTTATTTGTGGATATTGTACCATCCTTGCATCCCTGGGATAAATCCTACTTGATTTATATGTATGATCTTTCTGATGAACTGCTTGATCTGATTTGCTAGGATTTTGTTGAGGATTTTGGCATCTATGTTCATGAGGGATATTGGGCTGTAATTCTCTTTCATTGTGTTGTCTTTATCTGGTTTTGGTATTACGGTGATGCTGGCTACATAGAATGAGCTTGGAAGTGTTCCTTCCTCTTGGATTTTTTGTAGTAATTCTGAGGAGGATAGTTTTTAGTTCTTCCTTGAATGTTTGGTAAAACTCCTCTGTGAAGCCGTCTTGTCCTGGGCTTTTGTGTGCTGGAAGCTTTTTGATGACTGCTTCAATTTCTTCCATAGTTATTGGCCTATTGAGATTTTTAGATTCTTCCTGATTAAGTTTTGGAATGTTGTATTTTTCTAGGAATATGTCCATTTCCTCCAGGTTGTCTAGTTTGTTGGAGTAGAGTTGTCCATAGTATTTTTTTAACAATCATTTGTATTTCTGTGGGATCTGTTTTTTTTTTGCCTCTATCATTTCTGAATTTGTTGATTTGGGTCCTTTCTCTTTGCTTCTTGGTGAGCGTGGCTAGAGGTCTGTCAATCTTGTTTATCCTTTCAAAGAAGCAGCTCTTGGTTTCATTGGTTTTCTGTATTGTGTTTTTGGTCTCTATTTCATTTATTTCTGCTTTAATCTTTATTATCTCCTTCCTTCTGCTCACTCAGGGCTTTTCTTGTTGCTCTCTTTCTAATTCTTTGAGCTGTAGATTTAGATGATTTACTACCATTTTTTCTTGTTTGTTGAGATAGGCCTGTAGAGCTATAAACTTCAATCTCAGGACGGCTTTCATTCTGTCCCAAAGGTTTTGGATTGTTGTGTTTTCATTGTCATTATTTTCCAGAATGTTTTTAATTTCTTCTTTGATCTCATTGGTAACTCAATCAATGTTTAATAACATGCTATAGAGCTTCCAAGTGTTTGAGTATTTTGAGTTGTTTTTATTGTAGTTTATTTCTAATATTATGGCCTTGTGATTTGAGAAGATGCTTGGTATGATTTCAATTTTCTTGAATTTGGGGAGACTTTGTTTGTGACCCAATTTGTGGTCTATTTTTGAAGATGTCCAATGAGCACTTGGGAAGAACGTATATTTTGTGGCTTTGGGGTGAAGTGTTCTGAAGATGTCAATTAAGTCCGTCTGATCTAGTGAGCCATTTATGATTGCTGTTTCTTTGCTGAGTTTTTGTCTAGCTTGATTTATCCAGTGATGACAGTGGTGTATTAAAGTCCCCTACTATGATTATATTGTTGTCAATATCTCCCCTGATATCTTCCAGGAGTTTTCTTATGTATGTTGGTGCTCCTGCATTCGGTGCATATATGTTTATCAGGGTTATATTTTTGTGTTGTATTGATCCCTTTAGTATTGTGAAGTGGCCTTCCTTATCTCTTGTTATGGCCTTCACTTTGAGGTCTATTTTGTCTGATATAAGTATTGCTACCCCACCATTTTTTTCATTTCCATTTGCCTGAAAGATATTTTTCCATCCCTTCACTTTCAGTCTGTTTGAGTCCCTTCTAATGAGGTGGGTCTCTTGTAGACAGCAAATATATGGGTCATGTTTTTTTGTTTTGTTTTGTTTTGTTTGTTTGTTTTTTTCCATTGAGCCACTTGTTGTCTTTTGATTGGACCATTTAGTCCATTTACGTTTAAAATTATTATTGAAACGTAATTGTTTGTAGCCATTTTGTGTGTGTGTGTGTGTGTGTGGCTGTTTTCTTTCTGGGATTTTTATTTCTTCTTTTTACACCAGTCCCTTTAGCATTTCTTGCATTGTTGGCTTGGTGGTGGTAAACTCCCTTAGACTTTTTTTGTCTGTGAAGCTTCTTATTTCCCCTTCAATTTTGAATGATAGCCTTGCTGGATAGAGTGCTCTTGGATTCAGTCCTTTGCTTTGCATCACTTTGTAAATTTCTGTCCATTCTTTTCTGGCCTGATGTGTTTCTGTTGAGAAATCATTTGATAATCTGATGGGGGAGCCTTTGTAGGTAACTCTCTGTTTCTCTCCTGCAGCCTTTAAGATTCTGTCTTTGTCTTGTACATTTGCCATCGTTATTATGACATTTCTTTGTGTGGGTCTTTAGGGGTTCACCTTGCATGGGACTCTATGTACTTGTGTAACTTTTTCCCCATATCTGGGAAGTTTTCTGACATCATTTCTTCAAATAAATTTTCTAATCCTTGCTGCTCTTCTTGTTCTTCTTGCAGCCCTATTATGCGTATGTTACTTCATTTCAAGTTGTCCCGAAGCTCCCTTAGGCTCTCCTCCTGTTTTTAATTTTTTTCTCCAGCTGCTTTCAGATTGAGCTTGTTTCTCTGCCTTATCTTCTAATTCACTAATTTGGTCCTCTGCTTCTTCTAGTCTGCTGTTGAAACTTTCCATGGAGTTTTTGATTGTAGCTATATCATTTTTCATTTCTTCCTGATTCTTGCATAGGTTGTTGATTTTCTCATCCATCTGGTGAATGAATTGTACTACCATTATTCTGAATTCTATTTCTGTCATGTTGCATGCTTCCACTTCATTAATGTCCTTTCTTGGTGACTCCTCATTGTCTTTCCTCTGGGTGTTGTTTCGTCTCTTCATTCTGATTATCTCCCGATGGTTCAAACGTCGAATTGCGTGGGCCTGGACCGTGTGCAGTGGGAGCCTGCCACCCCCCTAGTGTCACTGAAGAGCTCTGACACTAAGATGTGTGGTTGTGGTTGGTTGGTGGGAACCAGGCTCGCTCAGAGTCAGTGTTGTCAGCGCTCAATGTGGCCTCGTACGCGCCCTTAGAATCAGGAACCCTGCCTGCACCATGATGAAATAGAGACCCCCCTGAAGTGTGTTGAAAACCAGAGCCTCCTCTCGTGCGCCAGGCATCAGAGTTCTCCAGAATCCAGTATCAGAGTCTCTGTTGCTTCCCACACCCTTGCCTTGAGAATTAGGGTCCCTGTGTGACCTTGCACCAGGAATTGGAGTCACTGGCTGTTAGTATGAATGCACAGGGAATCAGGATCTCAGGCGCAGGTGATAAGAAACAAAGTTAAGTAGCTGGTGCTTGGTGCTGCCTCCTGCCCAGAGAATCGGGGTCCCTGGGCCTGTGATACACCGGACAAATTCCCAGTGTTCACGCGATTGCTCCCAGCCCAGGGCTCAGAAGCCGGCCCTGTGAGGGATCAGTTCCTAGGTGCTCATGCACTTCCAGGCTGAAGTTCCTGGAGCACTGAGGCCCTGGCAAGGGGTGGGTCTATCAGTTAGTTACTCAGGCTCTGCCTGCAAGCCTGCAGGAAGTGGGGATGGTCTCTGTTACTCACGGATCTGCTGCGGGGATTTCTGAACTTTTGGTGCCCACAGGTCTGTAGCTGTGATCACAGGTCACTGTCCCCAGTGGATGCCGGGTCCTGGTATGCGTCTGAGGTCAGAATGGGTGGTGCTGAGGCCAGGATCCTAGTCTGAAGCAGCTCTGTTTCCCAAGATGGCGTGGTCACCGTGCCTGTGCTGGCCGCCCAGGATTTTCCGCGCAGGGAGAGGGACTCCGCCGCCTAAGACTGCCCGGTTTAGCAGCCCCTTAGAAGACCTGCAGAATCTAACTATCCCTAGCTCATACACACACACCACACGAGTCCACACACTCCTCTATCACTTCCTTGTGCTCTCACACTCTATCCCTCCCTAACTTTCTGCTAGTCAACATTTTCTCTAAAGTCAGATTTTTTTCTTGTTCCCTGGATTAAAGAGGCTATTTTTACTCCATATGAATTTTTGGAGAATTTGTTCTTTGTCTGTGAAATATTCTGTTGGTATATTAATGGAGATTACATTGAATCTATAAATTGCTTTGGGTAGTATGGACATGTTAATGATGTTAGTTCTACCAACCCATCAACACGGTATATTAGTCCATTGGATGATATCTTTATCTCCGTTTCAATGTTCTGTCGTTTTCCAAGTGCAGTTATTTTACTTCCTTCATTAAGTTTTTTCCTTAATTCTTTTACTGCAATGGTAAGTGGGATTCTTTTCTTAGTTTCTCATTTTGTGAGTTCATTCTTGGTGTATCTAAAGACATATATTTTTGGGTTTTAATTTTGTATCCTGATACATGACCAAATTCATTTATTACCTGCTTTTCCGGTTGGGATGACTTTTATTTCTTCATGAACAATATGGTAGCGCTTCCTGTACTATGTTGAACAGGAATGGTGAAAATTGGCATCACCGTCTTGTTCCTGTTCTTTCACGGGAAATGGTTTTAGTTTTTGCCAATTTAGTATGATGTTGGCTGTGGGTTTTTCATATATGGCCTTCATGATGTTGAGGTATGCTTCTCTATTACCAAGTTGCTGAGAGTTTTATCACAATTGGTGTTGGGTTTTTTTTCAATTCTTTTTCTGCATCTATCGATACGATCACGGGATCTTTGTCTCTCAGTTTATTTATGAGTTTTATCATGTTTATTGATTTGTGAATATCATACCAGCCTGGCATCCCTGGAATATATCCAACTTGATCATGGCATTTGGTCCTTTAATATAATGCTGGATGCAATTTGCTAATACTTGGTTGAGGATTTTAGTATCTGCCATCATCAGCTATATCGGCCTGTAATTCTCTTTCTTTGTAGTGTCTATACCTTGTTTTGGAATTAGAATAATGCTGGCCTCCTACCAAGAGTTTGGAAGTATTCTTTCCTCTTTTCATTTTCTGAAATAATTTGGGGAGTATAGATTGTAGTTTTCTGAATGTTTGGTAGAACTCCCCTTTGAAGCTGTTCGGACCTGAGCTTTTGTTGGTTGGAAGTGTTTTGATTACTGCTTCTATTTCATAGGTTGTTATGAGTCTATTCAGGTTTCTTCATTCTTTCTGAATCACTTTTGGTAGATTGCATTTTTTACTGACTTCATCTATTTCATCCACACTGTCCAGCATTTTGGCATATAGTTGTTCATAGTATTTTGTTACAATCCTTTTAATTTCTGCAGTGCCAGTGCTTACTCCTCCACTCTTGTTTCTGATTTTACTTATTGGAATCATGTGTGTTTGTTTCTTAATGAGTCTGGCTAATGGTTTATCAATTTTGTTTATCCTCTCATGGAACCAGCTATTTGTTTCATTGAATTTTTTGTCTCTGTTAATTTTTCTGCTATAATCTTTATTTTTCCCTTCCTTCTACTTACTCTTCGCTCTTCTTGTTGGTCTCTTTCTAATTCTTAAGTTGTAGGGATAAATAGTTTATTGCTGATTTTTGTTATTTTCGGAGATATGTCTATAGTGCTATGAACTTCCCTCTCAGGACTGCTTTTGCTGATTCCCAGAGATTCTATGCTGTTATTTGTTCATTTTCCTTTTTTCCAAAAAGTCTTTGATATTTTCTTTAACTCATTGTAACAAATTCATTGTTAAATAGCATGCTATTTAGCCTCTAAATGTTTAAATGTTTTTGGGTTTTTTTACTCTACTTGATTTCTCATTTCATTCCACTGTGATCCAAGAAGATGCTTATATGATTTAAATCTTCTTGAACTTGTAGGGACTTATGTGTCCTACCATGTGGTCTATCTCTGGGAATGATCCTTGTGCACTTGAGAAGAATGTATATTCTGCTCTGTTGGGGTGAAACGTTCTAAAATGTCAATTAAATCCATCTGATACAGTGTGTCCTTTAGAGTCTCTGTATCATTATTTTGTCACATGGAAGACATATCCAGTGAAGTCAGAGGAGTGATAAAAGTCTTCTACTATGACTGTCGTGTTTTCAGGCTCTCAATTAAAGTCCTCTAAAAGTTTCATTGTTTGTTTTTTATTTACTCATTTGATTCATTCATATATATATATATATATATATATATATATGTATATATATATATATATATATAACTGACACAAGTCTACCCTCTTAGCCAATAGTTAAGAAATAAAGGCCACCAAGATTCTTCCACCCTAAGCTGCCTTTTGGGATATTGACTTTCAGCTGTTTATTTAGAAGCCAAGAGTCAGAGAGGACCTTTGGGCAACCCCTGCCTGCTCCTGCCCAAATGATTCAGAGAGATAGACCCTCTTCAGAAGGCTGTTGCCTTTGCCTGATTGGAATGAAACATGGTAAACAGGAGGGCTTCAGCAGATGTCTATTAGCTAGATTCCCCCCCTCCCCTGTGAAACCATCAATCAGGAGCGTGGGAGCGGTTCACAGTCATTGTTTTTCCCAAGAAGCAATGTTGCAATTGCCAGGGGCTGCAGTTCAGCTCACCCAGCACACCCAGCACACCTCCTGAGCCACAGCTGGACAAGGCAGAGGCTGGGTCCAGGCTGGCTAGGCCCAGGACCTGGAGAAGAGGGGGAAAACAGAGTTGGGTGACTCAGGTTAACCTGGAGGGGAGGGAGAGGCATCAGTGCAGGTACCCACATGAACTGTCCTTGGGAAAGGTCAACTGTGTCCTGAGGAGAGAGAGGGGAGTAGAGCCCAGCCATGGGGGAGAAACCTCAGGGCTCTGACCACTGACACTCTGACACTTGGAAGGACACTCACCACTGACTCTCTCATCCCCTCCCCAACCAGGTTGGCAGCTGAGGAGGGATCTCCATGCAAATTGATCCTGAACTCTGAGGATTCTAAATATTTTGTTACAAGCTTGAGGCTCAGCAACAAGGGGAGGAACCAGTGGACACCCTGTCCAGGCAGGACTGGACCAGGACTGGTATGGAATCCTATATCACCTTCCCAAAAAAATTGCTTTGAGGCTGTGCCAAGGCCCTGGAGCTGTGAGAGCCCCAGCCTGTCAGTGAGCAGCTGGCTTTCAGCTGAGTGTTCCTCTCCACACACCCAACCTCTCC